>NC_064634.1:299745248-300370248 GCF_023864275.1 Schistocerca cancellata
GGCCTATCCTCTTTCAGAAACAATAGTTTCCTAATTTCATTTTACAATCACATGGATAAACAGGTTTCTTTTTGAGAACTTTGATACATTTACGAAAGTATGTTTTTGAAAATTTTCGTAAGTTACAAGTGTTGTTTATAACTTAATTCGTAGCAGATCAACGTTTGTAATTTACTGTTTCTATCAGCCCGAATTTCAGTACATATCAACGTCAATAAACGTACATTTTTGAAAATTTTCGGAAGGTACCATGGTAGTTTGCATTAACCATTTTGCAGCAAATCAGTGTTTGTGATTTAGTTACTGTAGCACATTTTATAACTAACATATTGTGTTGCGTCTGGTTTTCCCTTTTAAGAGGAGTATATATTATGTCCATTTATCGCAATTTAAAGCTATTTTCGATTTTTTTAGCGACGGTAACTTCAAAAAGTTGGGAAACCAGTAATTTTTTCCACAGGTTATTCTCTTGCCTTAATAGAAATCTCGTTTTGTGTACTAACTGTTTCAGTTATTAAAGGAAAATTAGTAACATTTTTTGCTCAACAGATTAAAAGGTAATCAGGAGGCTTAGTGTAAACTTATTTGTTTACTGCCCTGTAAAAGATTGCACTAGTCACAGTGCAGCCCCACTGTGAACTCTGTCAAACAGACTACAGTCAAACGATTGGCAGCTGTGTTGAAAGAGTTCCCAACAGTCGTGTACCAGAGTTACCAATGGTATCTCAAGTACCACCTTCTGTGATTCCTGCCTCCTCTGCAGGAAGTATGCGATCTGTTACTACTCGTCCACTTCGGGAGTGGCGTGTCAGTGGTTGGTATGGGCCTCCTGTAAATAGTAAATAGAGACCAGGGTGTCCCCAAGACTAACAGGTTCGAAGTGCTGTCTTCCAGTGAAACTGAAACTGAGTCGGTGGGACTCACTCTGCCTGTTGGGAAACTTGCTTTGGCCTGTGCCAAAAGGTTGCAGACGCAAAAGGATAGGCGTCTATTAATCGTCAGCCATTCAAACATACGACGAATAATGGGGCCCCTTAAGGAAATGGCAGCAGACCACAGGAAAGGACGCCATGTGCACTTAGTGTGTGTTGTTGTTGTTGTTGTGGTCTTCAGTCCAGAGACTGGTTTGATGCAACTCTCAACGCTAATCTATCCTGTGCAAGCTTCTTCATCTCCCAGTACCTACTGCAACCAACATCCCTCTGAATCTGCTTAGTGTATTCATCTCTTGGTCTCCCTCCACGATTTTTACTCTCCACGCTGCCCCCAGTACTAAATTGGTGATCCCTTGATGTCTCAGAATATGCCCTACCAACCGATCCCTTCTCCTAGTCAAGTTGTGCCACAAATTTCTCTTCTCCCCAATTTTATTCAATACCTCCTCATTAGCTATGTGATCTACCCATCTAATCTTCAGCAATCCTCTGTAACACCACATTTCGAAAACTTCTATTCTTTTCTTGTCTAAACTACACTCCTGGAAATTGAAATAAGAACACCGTGAATTCATTGTCCCAGGAAGGGGAAACTTTATTGACACATTCCTGGGGTCAGATACATCACATGATCACACTGACAGAACCACAGGCACATAGACACAGGCAACAGAGCTTGCACAATGTCGGCACTAGTACAGTGTATATCCACCTTTCGCAGCAATGCAGGCTGCTATTCTCCCATGGAGACGATCGTAGAGATGCTGGATGTAGTCCTGTGGAACGGCTTGCCATGCCATTTCCACCTGGCGCCTCAGTTGGACCAGCGTTCGTGCTGGACGTGCAGACCGCGTGAGACGACGCTTCATCCAGTCCCAAACATGCTCAATGGGGGACAGATCCGGAGATCTTGCTGGCCAGGGTAGTTGACTTACACCTTCTAGAGCACGTTGGGTGGCACGGGATACATTCGGACGTGCATTGTCCTGTTGGAACAGCAAGTTCCCTTGCCGGTCTAGGAATGGTAGAACGATGGGTTCGATGACGGTTTGGATGTACCGTGCACTATTCAGTGTTCCCTCGACGATCACCAGTGGTGTACGGCCAGTGTAGGGGATCGCTCCCCACACCATGATGCCGGGTGTTGGCCCTGTGTGCCTCGGTCGTATGCAGTCCTGATTGTGGCGCTCACCTGCACGGCGCCAAACACGCATACGACCATCATTGGCACCAAGGCAGAAGCGACTCTCATCGCTGAAGACGACACGTCTCCATTCGTCCCTCCATTCACGCCTGTCGCGACACCACTGGAGGCGGGCTGCACGATGTTGGGGCGTGAGCGGAAGACGGCCTAACGGTGTGCGGGACCGTAGCCCAGCTTCATGGAGACGGTTGCGAATGGTCCTCGCCGATACCCCAGGAGCAACAGTGTCCCTAATTTGCTGGGAAGTGGCGGTGCGGTCCCCTACGGCACTGCGTAGGATCCTACGGTCTTGGCGTGCATCCGTGCGTCGGTGCGGTCCGGTCCCAGGTCGACGGGCACGTGCACCTTCCGCCGACCACTGGCGACAACATCGATGTACTGTGGAGACCTCACGCCCCACGTGTTGAGCAATTCGGCGGTACGTCCACCCGGCCTCCCGCATGCCCACTATACGCCCTCGCTCAAAGTCCGTCAACTGCACATACGGTTCACGTCCACGCTGTCGCGGCATGCTACCAGTGTTAAAGACTGCGATGGAGCTCCGTATGCCACGGCAAACTGGCTGACACTGACGGCGGCGGTGCACAAATGCTGCGCAGCTAGCGCCATTCGACGACCAACACCGCGGTTCCTGGTGTGTCCGCTGTGCCGTGCGTGTGATCATTGCTTGTACAGCCCTCTCGCAGTGTCCGGAGCAAGTATGGTGGGTCTGACACACCGGTGTCAATGTGTTCTTTTTTCCATTTCCAGGAGTGTATTTATCGCCCACGGTTCACTTCCATAAATGACTACACTCTATACAAATACTTTCAGAAACGACTTCCTGACACTTAAATCTATACTCGATGTTAACAAATTTCTCTTCTTCAGAAACGCTTTCCTTGCCATTGCCAATCTACACTTTACATCCTCTCTACTTCGACCATCATCTGTTTTATTGCTCCCCAAATAGCAAAACCTATTTACTACTTCAAGCCTCTCATTTCCTAATCTAATTCCCGCATTATCACCCGATTTAATTCGACTACGTTCCATTATCCTCGTTTTGCTTTTGTTGACGTTCATCTTATATCCTCCTTTCGAGACACAATCCATTCCGTTCAACTGCTCTTCCAAGTGCTTTGCTGTCTCTGACAGAATTACAATGTCATCGGCGAACCTCAAAGTTTTTTTTATCTTCTCCGTGGATTTTAATACCTACTCTGAACTTTTCTTTTGTTTCCTTTACTGCTTGCTCAATATACAGATTGAATAGCATCGGGGAGAGGCTGCAACCCTGTCTCACTCCCTTCCCAACCACTGCTTCTCTTTCCTGTCCCTCGACTCTTATAACTGCCATCTGCTTTCTGTACAAATTGTAAATAGCCTTTCGCTTCCTGTATTTTACCCCTGCCACCTTCAGAATTTGAAAGAGAGTATGCCAGTCAACATTGTCAAAAGCTCTCTCTAAGTCTACAAATGCTAGAAACGTAGGTTTGCCTATCCTTAATCTATTTTCTAAGATAAGTCGTAGGTTCAGTATTGCCTCACGTGTTCCAAAATTTCTACGGAAGCCAAACTGATATTCCCCGAGGTCGGCTTCTACCAGTTTTTCCATGGAAAAATGGATGGAAAAAATGGAAAAAACTTAGTGTGTAAGCCTGCAGCTCTCATTCAAGATGTTTAAATGACTCTCCTGGCAGCCACTGAGGAAAAAAGGTGCAATCAACTGCAGATTGTGGCGCGCGTTGGAACAATTGATGCCTGTTGTCTGAGTTCTCCCTTGACATTTGGATCATTCCACGACTGACAGAGAAAGTTGAGACGACCAACCTTGCACACAGAGTTTCAACGAAGCTCGCAATTTGCAGCACTGTCCTAGAACTGATCATGGCCATCTAGTTCTGAATCAAGAGGAAGGATTGAACTAAAGGCTCGGTTCTATGAAAAGCTAGGCTGCTACTTCCTGGACTTGCACCGCAGGGCTGATAATTGTAGATTTCCGTTAAATGGGTCAGGTGTGTACTACACATCAGAGACTACTCCCCAGGTGTGGGGCATACTCATGAATTTTTTAGATTAGGCGATTCTCCATCCAGTTCAGAGCTGGAAGTATTAATGTAATGTCCAAAGGAATGCCTTCCTCCCCGCCCCACCCCCTAAGGGCGAGAGAATTAAAATCCTTGTAGTTGACGATAGAAGCATTCGTAACAGACTGCCAGAGTTTGAAGCGCTCCTGAAAAGCAGTGAAGCTCATGTAATACTAGGTATACAAATCCGGTTAAAAGCTGGAGTTGGTACCAGTGAGTCCTTTGGGGAAAATTTAAGTTTATATCAAAACGACAGGCTAGTGGGGAATGGAGCTGGTGTACTTGTCGCAGTAGACAAGAAACTCAAATCCACCGAGATAAAAATTGCAGCTGCATGCGAAATTGTTTGGGCAAGACTCACTTTCAGTGGTCTGGGAAATACAATGCCTTTATTTTCTTTGGAAAAAGCTGTCAGTTCTGTGTACTGCCATGTGGCTTGAAAGTGAATTCAGGGGTATTTATAACCGACGCAGTCCGCCTGCTTAGCTGGGTGGTAACGTGCTCGCCTTCCATACAAGCGGGCCCGGGTTCAATTCCCGGCCAGGTTGGAGATTTTCTTTGATCGGGGACTGGGTGTTGTGTTGTCCTCATCATCATTTCATCCTCAAAACCGGCGTGCAAGTCGCCCAATGTGGCTCCCCGGCCAACGATGCCATATGCTCATTTCCATTTCCATATAACTGTGCTGCATTCTCTGCTTTATCAATGAGAACCTTGTCCATCCGTTCAAGTTCTCTGATGTAGGATTAATTTCTATATGCTGTAGCACTTTCATCCTACCGATGTTGCCATAATTAAAAGCAATAATAGCATCGCTGAGCCCCCAGTTTAGTGTCTTCATTCCAACAAAAACATTTGTTGATAAACTTGTCCAAATAAGATTACTGAACGACTCACTGGGATTTTGAATCTGACCATGCAGACACTTCTTCAGGAATTCAGGATTTGCCAGGTCTCTGTAAATAGGTTTTATGGCATCCATAACTGCTGCTGGCATGGAATGTTCATGGCTGTTTGAACTGTTTGAGTACTGGGCATTGCGGTAATTTCACCATGGATCAGGACTAGTAGGACAAAGGTGGTGTACCGGTTTTTCATCTGTTTGTGAGTGCCTGGTCTACAAAAACTTCTTTGCACCTGCATTTTTGGTGCAAGTGTTTTCTGCGTTTAGGTATCTTAAAAATTTTTTCATTGTCTGTTCACCTTCCTCGAGAAAGATTTGTCGTCATTAGCTCTACTGGTGTGTGTATATTTTCTGGGCTAAGGTATATTTAAAATTTCTCATTGCTAGGTAACTTGCCTTTAACTGTGGTACTGGTGCATTGTCTCTGTGGGTTTAGGTATCTTAAAAGTTTTAACTATCAGTTAAGACTAAAAGGTCTATTTATGTTTTAGAGTTTATCTAATTATGTAAATTATATACACTGTTAACCCCAAATGCTTGTGATTCACACGGACTCAGATGTCTGCTCTCATTTTCTCTGTCATATTTGGAGGCAGGTGCGCTATTTGCCATTTATATATCATGGCTATGGTTCAAATGGCTCTGAGCACTATGCGACTTAACGTCTGAGGTCATCAGTCGCCTAGAACTTAGAACTAATTAAACCTAACTAACCTAAGGACATCACACACATCCATGCCCGAGGCAGGATTCGAACCTGCGACCGTAGCGGTCACGCGGTTCCAGACTGAAGCGCCTTTAACCGCACGGCCACGCCGGCCGGCTATATATCATGTCAATTTAATTTATTACCTGTGTGTGTTTTAGAATCTGTACTGAACTCAGCAACGATTTGAGGCGTGGGACGAGCTCAAGCTAGTTACTGCGCATAAGTTAATATTTTTAGTCACTCAGAAGCACCCTGCACCATACTGTATATCATCCTCTTGATCTTTTTCCGAGTTTTTTTCTTCTTTTCTTCTTTCTGGACTCCTTAGTGCCCAACTGTGCTGCATACTCTGCTTTATCAATGAGAACCTTGTCCATCCGTTCAAGTACTCTGATGTAGGATTAACTCCCATATGCTGTAGCACTTTCACCCTACCGATGTTGCCATCATTAAAAGCAATAACAGCATCGCTGACCCCCCCACTTTAGTGTCTTCATTCCATCAAAAACATTTGGTAAGCGTGTCCATTAGATTATTGAACGACTCACTGGCTTTTGAATCTCACCATGCAACTATGGTACGTGGGGGTGAACCACCATGTGTGGTAAAACCCTGCATCGAGTTTTTGAATTGACTGCCAACGGTTTAGAAGTTGATCACTTGGTGACAGGTTTGCCTTATTGTAACTTATTGTTCTATGAAATTTCGTCCTGGTAGGACGCTCCAGAGTTGAGAGAATGACGTAAATCCGTTTATTACCGCTTACATGTAAATTTTCTGGTGTTTCACTGGAACATTGTATAATGTAGGGGCTGAAAAGAAGAGTCAATTAATTACTTGTTGACACTACTGCGTTTAAGCTTCACTTTCGTCTGGAGATAATTATTTCAGTTGGTCATCAAAACTAACAAGGTCGCATTTGACATCTTGGATTGTCGGGTGTTCTGCCGGATATCAGCGTCGTACTTGCACGATATTTCGGTCACGTAGCTCGTGACCTTCATCAGGTGCGACCTGAGACTGCTCCTCGAGTGGACCTGGTCCAGTATTTATGCCTATGACCTTCCCCCTCCACCAACGACTGCAGGCGCTTCCTCTGTGGTCCGCGCCCATTCCCTGCGACCTGCTGGAGCGTTGCTGCTCCGTTTTCCGTCCGCTGCGGTTCTAGGTGTTCCCCCTGCGGTCAGCGCCCGCTCACCACGACCTGTTGGAGCGTTGCCGCTCCGTTTTTCGTCCGCTGCGGCTCTGGATGTTCCCTCTGCGGTCCGCGCCCACCAGTCCCACTTCTGGGTGTTCCATCTTCGGTCTGGTGCGCCTGGCGTTCCGTCAGGGGCTCGTTTCCCATCTCCATGTATCTGGTTCTTCTGTTTGTGTAGTGTTGCAGCTGGCCCCATTGCTCCTTTAACAATTCCAGAGCCGGATCCCAGGCTCTGCTTAGCTGGTACCCTGTGTCACGGTTCATAAGATCGTCAGCCATTTTAATTTCTATCGATTCTCTTATAACACTGTCCCAAAATCTGGGTGTTTGTGCTAGAATCTTGGTATCCTCATACTTCATGGCATGATCAAGTTCTAGACAGTGTTCAGCCATGGCTGACTTAGTCACCTGTCTTAATCTAGTGTGCCTCTGAGCCTCGGAGCAGCAACGCTCCAGCAGGTCGCAGGGAATGGGCGCGGACCACAGAGGAAGCGCCTGCAGCCGGTGGTGGAGGGGGAAGGCCATAGGCATAAATACTGGACCAGGTCCACTCGAGGAGCAGTCTCAGGTCGCACCTGATGAAGGTCAAGAGCTACGTGACCGAAATATCGTGCAAGTACGACGCTGATATCCGGCAGAACACCCGACAACCCAAGATGTCATTAGATCGCCGGGAAAGCCTCAAGAGTTACAAGGGCGCATTTATCAAACATAGCGGAATGAGGCTAATCCCCGCTGGTGTTTTACGTAAATCCTCGTAGGTCCAACAATATGACGACAAAATTGTTGAGGCTTTCGTGGGCACTTGACAAGCTGCCTCTCACGAGTTCTTCGACCAACGTTTCTTTAATGATTTTTCTGACGTTTCGCCTGCACGAGTGGCTGGCACATTGTCAAAACTTCATTCTCCATTGCTTGGGGTGGACTTAGGTCGAGCTCGCGGTCGCGAGCGTACATAAGCCGCATTGCAGCTTGGGTCAGATGGAGAAATCGTTCGTGGCAGAACACATGCTGTGCGGGACCGATCACGTAGTAAAAAAGTTCGCCGGCACGGAAGTTCTTGCTGTAGAGAAGAGCTATAACATCCGCTTGTTCAGAAAAGCTTTAGAAATACACAAACATGACAATACTCTCAACAAGAAAGAGGAAAACCACGAGGTGAACTGATCACAGATTCCCGGGCTGCAGCGAACGACCGTTGCGGGTAGCAAGGGGAGAACCACACCGAAAATGAGCATGGAAAAAACCCTTGGACGTTGGGGCGCCAGGGACATGTAATCTGCGGCCGCGAGCTCGATTCCAGTCCACTTCTAGCAATGGGGAGTGAAGCTTTGGCAATGTCAACCAGTCGTGCTGGCGAAGCATCAGAAAAATCATCAAGCAAACGTCGAGCAAAGAACCCGAGACAGAAGTCAACAGGCAGTTTGTCCAAGTGACGACAATCTTCAACGATAACTCCTGCAAAAGATGACATTCAAAGCACACTCCCAACAGATTATCTCACCTGGAAAAATAATTCCGCTGTCTAAAATAAGGATTTAGGGGAAACTTTCTGCCAAAGCATTGAAATCTGTCCTTCCTAACATCAACAGCTAATAAGGAACGAATGGAAGAAGAGTGCATGGGAAAAGAAAAACTTGTCACTGAGAGCCGACCGCGGTGGTCGAGTGGTTCTAGGCGTTTCAGTGTGGAACCGCGCGACTGCTACGGTCGCAGGTTCGAATCCTGTCTCGGGTATGGCTGTGTGTGATGTCCTTAGGTTAGTTACGTTTAAGTAGTTCTAAGTTCTAGGGGACTGATGACCTCAGATGTTAAGTCCCATAGTGCTCAGAGCCATTTGAACTTTTTTTTTTTTTTGCCACTGAGACGGAAATACGTGCCAAAGAAAGAAAAGAGCGTGCTGTAGAAACAAAACAACGTAAGCTAGATTGCATTACATCAGTACCAAAAAAAGTAGGAAACAGATCAAACAGGCTGCTGATTATTCGTCGGAGTCAGATTTAGACTTCTCACATCATGACAGAAGCTCAGATATACAGATGGACTTACTATTTGGCGTATAAGTATCCGAAGAAGAAGAGTTGGGGTTGGGTTGGGTTGTTTGGGGAAGGAGACCAGACAGCGAGGTCACCGGTCTCATCGGACTAGGGAAGGATGGGGAAGGAAGTCGGCCGTGCCCTTTCAAAGGAACCATCCCGGCATTTGCCTGGAGCGATTTAGGGAAATCACGGAAAACCTAAATCAGGATGGCCGGACGCTGGATTGAACCGTCGTCTTCCCGAATGCGAGTACAGTGTCTAACCACTGCGCCACCTCGCTCGGTCGAAGAAGAAGAACAAGAGCCTGGGACATCTAGGCGAATCAGAGGACCTAACATAATATACTATTTAATAGGTACCTAGATAGCTTAGCCTCAGTAAGTGAACTCTTTCGGTTGCCCCACTAATCCTCCTTTCGTGGAGAAGAAAGTATTATTTTTGTACAAGTATTTTTATAAATATGTTCAAATTTACAAGACATTTCAATCCAATATTGTGTTGGGCAGCTTGGCTACAATACAACAGTGTTACAAAGGCTTTCTTCAAGTGTTTTATTATGCAGTCATCCATTTTTATTCCTGTTTACCTCAAATGTGTCAAAGATCTCCACTGCGGGGCTCTACCCCATTTCGTGAGGTAAAAGCCCGCAATTTTTGTTCTAGCTAAAATGTAAATTTCTCTGAAATTAATAATTAGACAGAGCTGGGATCTGGATGGGTTATAAGCCGGGTGACCAACTCTCCCATATTTCACGCGACCTTTCGTGTAATAGCAAGTTTTGTTTAATCCTCCCGCCCCCGTTATTGACCGCCTATATTATAACAGTGATCACTGTTATAATTATTAATCCTGAGAAGTGCCGTCGATAGTTCTTATTCCCTGACCGAGAGACCTAGCGACGTTTGCTTGTAATAATTGATACTGTTGTCGACATACAGTCTTTTTCTCTGTTTGTGCTTCTACAGAATGAAGACTGTTTGGCTCAAGGGAGTGCGAGGAGTGTTATTTTACACTCTTGAACTATAAATCATTTTTTCGATTTTTGAGTTACCCCAAAATACGATACTGTATGACATAAGAGAATAAAAGTAACCAAAGTATGCCAGTTTTGTTTTAGATATTTATAACTCCACTGTCATCCATTCGAAAAAAATGTGATGTGCTTGTGCGACTTGAAATTTAATGCGACTAAATCTTTCTGAAACATCCTTTAAAATCATGGTCAGAGGTTAGACATCTCCCTTAAAAGCGTCACTATATTATTGGTTTCTCTGGGTATAGGTAACGACTCAACCTATGACTTCAATTTGAAATCACGGGAAAATCAACCACTCATTGACCACAATATTAGAAAAATTGAAAATTGCTGGGTTTACCCCTACCTACTCTACGTTGGTGCGAAAGAGACAAAAGATGTCTTGACGACAAGCACGATGTTATGGTTGTAAACACTCACGTCTTTACGTGGGGGAATCGTCAACTTCAGCCACCAACATTTTAATTTCCTAACTGGTTCGTAAGACAAACTACGATTACCATCTGCAATAGTGTTTGTGACTGTTCAGATCTGCAGTGGCTAAAAGAGATGATCAAAGAATGTGTGTGACTCAGACAATGGTGACAGTCTGCTCTGATGCACTGATTATGCTTCGTATAGTATTTCAGACTACATCACTCACATCACTAAAGCTTTCACTTTTACTTTCACTGATACTCAAGCTGCGTGTGTTTTGTGCTGTGCGCTCAAAGCCTCTTTTGTGATTTTCCTGACACCTACTGAAGTATTCGTTGTACAGTTGACAGCCAAGCTGTTCTCAACTTCCCATAACTCTGGATATTTAACAATTACTTTTAATCGGTTTCCTTGTATTATCTCTTGTCTACGTAAGTTGCACAATGGATTCTGAAATACAATGTGTTCTGGAGAACCTGCTACCATTCCACAGCCACGCATTCCTCCCTACTGTGCCCAGCCAGAAAGTGAACCATGCCTCGACCAGGCGGGACATGGTGCAGCTTTATCCTTTCCTGGATGTTTGGGAAGATTTTGTAGACCCACTGACCTTTTTCAGATGAGCCCCAGTTGCTTTACGAAGTATCCACGTGCCAGCACCTGAATTGGACTTCACTACAAGCTAACTTTTTACATGCGACTTCACCTGTGTATGCGTATGATACTATTTGCACTCATCTGCTTATCCTTCTCTTTGTCCATGTCTTTCTCCCCCTCTTTGTCCAGCTCATCCTCCTCCTCCTCCTCCTCCTCCTCCTCCTCCTCCTCCTCCTCCTCTTCCTTCTCCATTTATATGTCCATGTCTTTCTCCAGCTCTCTTTGTCCATCTTCTCCTCATCCCTATCATTGCCCATCACCTACTCGCTCCTCCCTCTGTCCATTTACTCCTTCCCCTTCTCTATGTCCATCTACTCCCCTTCCTCTCTCAGTCCATCTCCTCCCTCCTCTCTATGACCTTCTCCTCCCTCTTTCTCTGTCCATCCACTCTCCCCCCACCCCCGTCTCTGTCCATCTACTCCTGCTACTTTCTGTCCATCTCCTACTCCCCCTTTCTCTTTCCACCTCCTCCTTCCCCCTCTCTCTTCAATCTCTGTCCGCCTCCTCTTCCCTCATCTCTCTACATCCACTTCCTACTCACTCCCATCCCAAATGGAGTAGGTGGTTCATATCCCCACAGTCTTTTCTTGCAGAAAATAGATGTTATGTGTACCAAGTTTGCTTGCAATCGATCCAGGGACTTAGGAGAAGATGTGAAACATACATTTCTTTTAGTCATCGGTCTTCTGATTTGTTTGATGCGGCATGCCATAAATTCCACTCCTGTGCCAGCGTCTTCATCTTAGAGTAGCACTTGCAAACCATGTCCTCGATTCTTTGCTGGATATAGTCCAATGTCTGTCTTCCTCTACAATTCTTATCCTCTGCAACTCCATCTAGTACCATGGAAGTTATTCCCTGATATCTTAACAGACGTCCTGTCATCCTGTCCCTTCTTCTTGTCAGTGTTTTTCATATTTTCCTTTCCTCTCCGATTCTTCGCACAACCTCCTCATTCCTTACCTCATCAGTCCACTTAATTTTCAACATTCTTCTGTGGAACTACATCTCAAATGCTTCGATTTTCTTCTGTTCCAGTTTTTCCACAGCCCATGTTTCACTACCACACAATGCTGTGCTCCAAACGTACATTCTCAGAAGTTCTTCCTCAAACTAAGACCTATGATTGATACCAGTAGACATCCCTTGGCCAGGAATGCCCTTTTTCCCTGTGCTAGTCTGATTTTGATATCCTTATTTTGCTACGTAGGTAGCAGAATTCCTTAATTTCAGCTACTTCGTGTCCTTCAATCCTGATGTTAAGTTTCTTGCTGTTCTCATTTCTCTTACTTCTCATTACTTATGTCTTTCTTCGATTTACTCTCAATCCATACTTTGTTCTCATTAGAATGTTCATTCCGTTCATCATGTAAGTCTTCTTCACTTTCACTCGGGGTAGCAATGTCATCAGCGAATCGTATCATTCATAATCCTTTCACCTTGAATTTTAATTCCACTCCTGAACCTTTCTTTTATTTCCATCATTGCTTCATCGATGTACAGATTGAACAGTAGGGGCGAGAGGCTACATCCCTGTCTTACACCCTTTTTAATCCGAGCACTTCGTTCTTGATCGACCATTCCTATTATTCTCTCTTGGCTCCTGTACATGTTGTATATTACCCATCTCTCCCTATAGCTTATCCCTATTTGTCTCAGAATTCCGAACGTCTTGCACCAATTTACATTGTCGAACGCTTTTTCCAGATCGACAAATCCTACTGACGTATCTTGATTTTTCCTTAGTCTTGCTTCCATTATCGACTGTAACGTCAGATTTGCCTCTCTCGTACGATTACCTTTCCTAAAGCCAAACTGATCGTCGTCTAGCACATCCACAATTTTCTTTCCCATTCTTCTGTGTATTATTCTTCTCAGTAACTTGGATGCGTGAGCTGTTAAGCTGATTGTGCGATAATTTTCGCACTTGTCAACTCTTGCAGTCTTCGGAATTGTATGGATATTTTAGCGAAAGTCAGATGG
Organism: Schistocerca cancellata; assembly: GCF_023864275.1. Taxonomy (NCBI): domain Eukaryota; kingdom Metazoa; phylum Arthropoda; class Insecta; order Orthoptera; family Acrididae; genus Schistocerca; species Schistocerca cancellata. The sequence continues at coordinate 299,758,400 of NC_064634.1, forward strand.
TATGCTACCAGACTCATACATTCTACACACCAACGAGAATAGTCATTTCATTGCCATTTCCCCCAATGATTTTAAAAAGTTTGATGGAACGTTATCCATCCCTTCTGCTTTATTTCATCGCAAGACCTCCAAAGCGCTTTTAAATTCTGATTCTAATACTGGATCTACTATTTCTTCTAAATCGACTCCTGTTCTTCTTCTATCACAACAGACAAGTCTTCCCCCTCACAGAGGCCTTCAGTGCACTCTTGCCACCTACCCGCTCTCTACTCTGCATTTGATAGTGGAATTCCCATTGCATTCTTAATCGCTGGCTGTTGTGGCCGAGCGGTTCTAGACGCTTCAGTACGGAAACGCGCTGCTGCTACGGTCGCAGGTTCGAATCCTGCCTCGGGCATGGATGTGTGTGATGTCCTTAGGTTGGTTAGGTTTAAGTAGTTCTAAGACTAGATGACTGATGACCTCAGATGTTAAGTCCCATAGTGCTTAGAGTCATTTGAACCATTCTTTATCTTACCACCCCTACTTTTAGTTTCACCGAAGGTTGCTTTGACTTTTCTATATGCTGAGTCAGTCCATCCGACAATCACATCTTTAAGACATTTCATTCTGGAATCATTTCTTTTTCGATTTCTTCACGTATTTCAGGCAGCCATTTCGCCTTGGCCTCCATGCACGTCCTATTTATTTCATTCCTAAGCGACTTGTATTTCTGTATTCCTGAATTTCCTTGAACATTTTTGTACTTCCTTCTTTCATCGATCAATTCAAGTACTTCTTCTGCTGCCCATGGTTTCTTGGCAGTTGCCCTCTTTATACTTACGTTTTCCTTTCCAAATTCTGTGTTTGTCCTTTTTAGAGATGTCCATTCCTCTTCAGCTAAACTGCCTACTGAGTTATTCCTTATCGCAATATCTATAACCTTGGAGAACTTCAAGTGTACCTATTCATTCCTTAGTACTTCCGTATCCTACTTCTTTGCACATTGATTCTTCCTAACTAGTCTCTTAAACTTCAACCTACTCTTCATCACTGCTAAATTGTGATTTGAGTCTATATCTGCTCCTGGGTTCGCATTACATTCCAGTACTTGTTTTCCGAGTCTCTGTCTGACCACGATGTAATCCAACCGGAATTTTCCCGTATCTCCGAGCATTTTCGAAGTACAACTCCTCCTCGTATGATTCTTGAATAGAGTATTCGCTACTACTAGCTTAAATTTATTGCAGAACTCAATTAGTCTTTCTCCTCTCTCATTCCTAGTACCAAATCCGTATCCTCCCGTAACCCTTTCTTCTACTCCTTCCCCTACAACCGCATTCCAACCTTCCATGACCATTATATTTTCATCTCCCTTTACGCACTGAATTATCCGTTCGATATCCTCATATACTTTCTCTGTCTCTACATCTTCAGCTTGCAACGTCGCCATATGTACCTCAACTGTCGTTGTTGGTGTTGGTTTGTTGTCGATTCTGATGAGGACAACCCTATCACTGAATTGTTCGCAGTAACACACTCTCTGCCCTACCTTCCGATTCATAACTGACTATCATATATACCATTTTCTGTTGCTGTTGATATTATACCGTTCTCATCTGACCAGAAAACCTTGTCTTCTTTCCATTTCACTTCACTGATCCCACTACATTTAGACTGAACCTTAGCATTTCTCTTTTCAGATTTTCTAGCTTCCCGAACACGTTCAAACTTCTGACATTCCACTGGCGCGAAATTTGAATAGACACCACCTTTAAGATGTAGAAATACGGCTACCAATTTTCGTTTATGTCTCACAACTCTTTCGTGGTGTTGCGATATATTACGTCAGTGTACACTGGAATAACGTTGTCCTTCTTCGTCTGCTAATTGTATGTTGGTGAAGGAATTAACAAGAAATAAAAACAGAAAAAATAAATAAATAGAAAAATTATTTGAAATTGTCTTCGGTGAAGTTCCAGTAGTGTATCTTAATTCATAATCAATTTCAGGCACGTGTTTTCGGAGAAGTGATACGCCATGCGTGTTTTATTGTGAAATTATTGCCAGTGCGTGAAATCTTCAGCAATGTTAACGACTTTTCTTCCCCGAGCGAGATTCATAAGAAGAAATCTGTTTTCACACGATGTTTCGAATGTTTCTACGATTGATAACATCCAAGGGAATGCATCAAATCTTCCTGAAGAACAAACACAACAACAAAATATAAAAATTAAGAACTAATATAAAAATAAGTATAAGAATATGAAAATTGGAAAGATTGTAGCCTCTTATGATACCATACATAGTAGGTATATACGTATAATAAATGTATGACACTTATTGTGGAACCCACTTGTAATTTTACAATTAATATAATACTCTTGTATCCCCTAACTTAATAAGAAACATTCTTGAAGTAACCTTTTGTGGACGTGTAGCAGATAACTGAAAAAAATGACATAAATAAAAACAATGCTAGGGTTTCGAACTAACGACGCAGAAGTGAGAGGTCGCGATGCTAGCCAGTGACCCACCAGTTAGGCACATCTTACAAGGCACGAAAGACATCTAAATTACGTGGAAATCTGACGGTCGTTTTCTCTGAAACGGTCACGTATCTACGGATAAGTCGAGACAGGTGTTCGCTATTTTGGCTCCTCTTCCAATGAGCGAAGTTTCTGGGAAATCGAGATATGGTACTTGCCGTTTTCTAACCAATCGCTGCTGTGTTTACTGTCCCTGTTAATGCATATCTATAAAACGAATATCGCTGTAGACTAATTATGGACCGCTCAATGGAATCGTTTCGGTAACTAAAATACCGCTTTCAGAATCATTTTCTTATTAATGGGAAACAAACAGACACTTTTCGACGAAACTGTAACGTTTCAAATGGCTCTGAGCACTATGGGACTTAACATCTGAGGTCATCAGTCCCCTAGACTTAGAACTACTTAAACCTATCTAACCTAAGGACATCACATACATGCACGCTCGAGGCAGGATTCGAACCTGAAGCGGTTCCGGACTGAAGCGCCTAGAACTGCTCGGCCACAACGGCCGGCTCTGTAAAGATTCATGAGGACAGGAGATAACGCTGGCCGACAGACGTGTTCCCGATTATCTAAGTGGAAAATGAGGTCTGAACACCATTAGATGACATAACCGGAAAATTTAGCTGCTGGTTTCGCTAAAGCATGGTTTGTGTTGGAAAACTCTGAACAGACTCAGAACTGGAGTCGCATGGTCAAAAGACAGTTTGCAAAAATGTGTTATTCCGCATCACCACACCTTTGTGAATGTGGAGTTCAACATACTAAGCAGCTCTTATAGCAATGTAGATTTGTTGTTGTTGTGGTCTTCAGTCCTGAGACTGGTTTGATGCAGCTCTCCATGCTAATCTATCCTGTGCAAGCTCCTTCATCTCCCAGTACCTACTGCAACCTACATCCTTCTGAATCTGCTTAGTGTATTCATCTCTTGGTCTCCCTCTACGATTTTTACCCTCCGCGCTGCCCTCCAATGCTAAATTGGTGATCCCTTGATGCCTCAGGACATGTCCTACCAGCCGATCCCTTCTTCTAGTCAAGTTGTGCCACAACTTTCTCTTCTCCCCAATCCTATTCAATGTCTCCTCATTAGTTACGTGACCTACCCACTTAATCTTCAACATTCTTCTGTAACACCACATTTCGAAAGCTTCTATTCTCTTCTTGTCCAAACTATTTATCGTCCATGTTTCACTTCCATACATGGCTACACTCCATACGAATACTTTTAGAAACGACTTCCTGACACTTAGACCTATACTCTATGTTAACAAATTTCTCTTCTTCAGAAATGCTTTCCTTTCCATTACCAGTCTACATTTTATATCCTCTCTACTTCGACCATCATCAGTTATTTTGCTCCCCAAATAGCAAAATTTATTTACTACTTTAAGTGTCTCATTTCCTAATCTGATTCCCTCAGCATCACCCGACTTAATTCGACTACATTCCATTATCCTTGTTTTGCTTTTGTTGATGTTCATCTAATATCCTCCTTTCAAGACACCGTCCATTCCATTCAACTGCTCTTCCGAGTCCTTTGCTGTCTCTGCCAGAATTACAATGTCATCGGCGAACCTCAAAGTTTTTATTTCTTCTCCCTGGATTTTAATACCTACTTCAAATTTTTCTTTTGTTTCCTTTACTGCTTGCTGAATATACAGATTGAATAGCATCGGGGAGAGGCTACAACTCTGTCTCACTCCCTTCCCAACCACTGCTTCCCTTTCATGTCCCTCGACTCTTATAACTGCCGTCTGGTTTCTGTACAAACTGTAAATAGCCTTTCGCTTCCTGTATTTTACCCCTGCCACCTTTAGAATTTGAAAGAGAGTATGCCAGTCAACATTGTCAAAAGCTTTCTCCAAGTCTACAAATGCTATAAACGTAGGTTTGCCTTTCCTTAATCTTTCTTCTAAGGTAAGTCGTAAGGTCAGTATTGCCTCACGTGTTCCAACATTTCTACGGAATCCAAACTGATCTTCGCCGAGGTCGGCTTCTACCAGTTTTTCCATTCGTCTGTAAATAATTCGTGTTAGTATTTTGCAGCTGTGACTTATTAAACTGATAGTTCGGTAATTGGAATTCGGGATTGGAATTATTATATTCTTCTTGAAGTCTGAGGGTATTTCGCCTGTCTCGTACATCTTGCTCACCAGATGGTAGAGTTTTGTCAGGATTGGCTCTCCCAAGGGCGTCAGTAGTTCTAATGGAATGTTGTCTACTCCCGGGGCCTTGTTTCGACTCAGGTCTTTCAGTGCTCTGTCAAACTCTTCACGCAGTATCGCATCTCCCATTTCATCTTCATCTACATCCTCTTCCATTTCCAAAATATTGTCCTCAAGTACATCGCCCTTGTATAGACCCTCTATATACTCCTTCCACCTTTCTGCTTTCCCCTCTTTGCTTAGAACTGGGTTTCCATCTGAGCTCCAATGTTGATTATGTCCTACAAATTGTATATAAGCGCTATTATGTGCGCGGGAGGGTGGTTTGATAAGTCTGACAGAAAAGCATGAAAAAAATGTTTGTTTCGTGAACAGCTCAGTTACTTCCCGAAATGGACTCCTTGGAACGATATACACTCGGTCCAGTGGGCCTCTAGCTTTTGCGCCCAATCAGAGAAACAGGTTTTGCTAAAACTCTGCAAAATACTCAAATACTCGTTGACTTCAACTATCATTTCCTCATCCGATGAAAATTTATTCCCAGCGTGCTGAAGTTTCAAGTTGCGGAACAGGAAGAAGTCGTTTGGAGCCCAGTCTAGTTAATAGTGTGGATGAGGAACCAACTCAAAGCCCAGTTTAGGCAGTTTTGCCATTGTTATCGCTGATGTGTGAGATGGCAATAAGCTGGTGATACAGCACTTTTTCAATTGTCAGCCTAGCTCCTGATTCAGCCAACTTAAGTTTCAAACGATCCAGCAATGAAGCATAGTAGGGTCCCCTTATGGTTCTGCCTTTTTCCAAGTACTCTATGATGATTATTCCTTGGGTATCTCGGAAAACAGTGGGGCTTTTTCGTTGAAATTTCACCTTCCCTGGTCCATTGTTTTGGCTGCTGTTTTGACTCTGGTGTGTAATGATGGATCCAGGTTTCATCAACAATCAACAGAAAGTTTACGGATTACCATTAAACATCGTCAGATATTGTGCTGAAATGTGTCGGGTGCGCTTTTGGTCGACCGTGTGCAATCGCGGCATCCACCTCGCGCGCAGCTTCTTTGTAGCCAATTCTCAGTGTACGATTTATGTACTCACTCGGTTGAAATTCTTAGTCTCTGCAGCCTCGCTATTTTTTATTCGGCTGTCGTGCATTACCATATCACGGATTTTCCTTTGTAGCGACTTCAACTGGACGGCCGGAGCGCACGTCCGCATGAACTTCATCCAGTTCCGTTTTGATTTATGCGGCAGTCTAGTTCTTCAAATAAAAATGTTTAATAATAGCACGAAACTCGTTTATCTTCATTTTCAGTCGCACTCGGCACAGTGAAAAATTCAAATGGCCGTCAACAATGAATTGTACGCTGTACAGTGTAGAAATTCTTTATACGTCCATGGAATAATCAGGCTTACCAACCGTAAAGGCACAAAAAAAGTGTTCCATTCTTTCATGGAAATTTACCAGACTTATCAAACCGTCCTCGAATGTGTCTGTATCCTGAATGCTGAAATTGGATGCGTTTCACGCCTATGAATAAATAAATAACAATTCTATACATCTTAAATATTGTAGTTTGCATTTGAGCTTCTCATTGTTTCAGCAGACGGGTCTCCATGTCTTCAGGATTTCCAGTGTCCGTTTATTCTTAACAGATGCTGAACGGGAGGATAAGCTCTTGTTAGGTAGAAAACTACGAACTGGATGACGTGATTCAGAGGATTTGTCCTTTGGCTAACGATGAGAAGCAAACCGCAGTTCCGAGTTGCCTAAGGAGCTTCGTCATGCACCAAGACAAGGTCGTGTTCACATGGAAATGTTACGTCAGAGTTGCGCTTCAGCTCGTGTGGAGAGGGAACTGCGAGACAGAGATCGTCATTTCAAGGTTTAAGTCGTGCATTAGTGGACAAGTGTCGAGCTACGCAACGAAGCACACCTGAAACATTTTTTTATAGTGAGGCTGCAGGTATACAAGGCACTAACTACTTCTGTATGTGTTTGCTCATCTACATCTGCACCTAGAGACCTTTTCTGGAAATCACTGTGAACTGCACGGCAGAGAGTACCTCCCACTGTACCTCATAATTACAGTTTCTTCCCATTCGTGTATAAGGCGCGGGAAGAATGACTGCTTCAAAGTATATGTAAGCGCTGCAATTAGTCTGATATTATCTGCGCGTTCCCTACGTGAGTAACAAGGACGCAGGAGGCTGTAGTATGTTCCTAGACTAGTCACTTACCATTACATCTAAAAACTTTGGAAGCAAGCTTTCACGGGACAGTTAGAGTCTACCTCCAGGGTATGGCACTTTCGGTTTTTCAGTACTTCTGTGACGCTCTACTGCGTGCCAAATAAACCTGTGACCATTCTTGCTACTCTCCTTTTAATACATACGACATTTTCTGCAGACCTGTTTAGTAAAGGCCACACACAATTAGAGCATATGCTAGGCTAGGTCACAAGAGTGTTTTGTAAGCAACAGAGGTGGTGTCGCGACCGTGACAGAAATGACGAAGATGTGCCGCCGGCTGGGGTGGCCGAGCGGTTCTAGGCGCTACAGTCTGGAACCGCGCGACCGCTACGGTCGCAGGTTCGAATCCTGCCTCGAGCATGGATATGTGTGATGCCCTTAGGTTAGTTAGGTCTAAGTAGTTCCTAGTTCTAGGGGACTGATGACCTCATATGGTAAGTCCCATAGTGCTCAGAGCCATTTTTTTGAAGATGCGCCCCGCCCCTTTCCCCATGTAGAAATACCTTGCTACAATTTCTTCTGCGCGATTTAGCATAATTTTTTATAATTTTGTAAGTCGGTTTAATGAAAATTAAGCATTATTGATAAATATTACTCAAATGAGCTTTTTTTCGAAAAATTTGCACACAACGAATTAAGTGTCAGTGCAGTAAATAAATTACAAATTGTACAAACTTTTTCAAAAAAGGGAAAATAAAACAAAATCTACACCTATCGACTGTACATTGGGTTTTAGTATGATGTATAATGACGAAATGATTTTATTTGTTCCTCATAAATTAATAGTACATATCAGTAAATTATTAACTAGAAAGAGAGTTATAGCTAAAAGTTGAGAATGTATACTTTCCAGGACCTGTGTTCATATTAGAATTTATTCCGCATTTCCTTGCTTTGAGTAAAGCAAACATTGATAATATCATTGGTATCAGGTTCAGCAGCTATGTAGCGTTATATCGACCAGACAACTAAATTTGAGACTCTGCTTTTACTCATACTGTACTTTCAAAATTTTCGTAATATCCAAATGGGAAGCAAAGTCAATGTCGTTCATCAGCTCTTTCGCTATCATCTAGAAAATAGGTATTTCATTAACTAGTTCCGCTTATCAGTATCTATGCTGTTAGGCTGGTGCATAAGTTCGTAGCGTTCTTATTTTGCATGTCGGTATTCCAATTGTTACGCGTTTATTTATCAATTGCCATTTTTTTTGTAGTTCACTTTTGCTGCTTGAGAGTACATATTATATTTTGTCATTTGGAGATAGTGAGTAGGGCTATCGATGCTAGAAAATGGGGTACCAAATGCAGAAATCGCAACGTTTCCGACATATCCTTCTGTTTGAGTTCAGTAGAGGCGTTTTAGGCAGGATCGTTTTGATTTTAGTGACTCTCCATGTTGAGGAAGATCTTCTGGGGTTTGATGACGATCATTTAAACGCATAAGTCCACAATGTTCCATGTCAGTATACTCGAGAACAGGCAAATGTGTTGAACTGTGATCCGCCCGGCATCGTACTACATACGGAAGGTTCAAAAATCGGATATATGGATGCCGCATGCTCCAAGCCAAAATAACGAAAATCAGCGGTTGCCATTTGTGCGCATTTGCTTGCTCGTCATCAATTGGCTCGTGAGCAACACCGACCATTGCTATCCTTATCGTTACAGGTGATGAGAAATGGTGTTTTTACGCAAAAATAAGGAAGGAAAGGGGTGAATGAGCTCAAACAAAGCAGCAACTCCTTGTACAAAGACCTGTGCGCATTCATAAAAGATAATACAGTGCATCTGGTGGAACAGCGACAATGTGATGTACTGTGAATTGCTTTCCCGAGACGTAAACATCGTTGCTGACATTTATTGTCAACAACTGAGACGTCTTGCGGACGCAGTCCAAAAATAACGACCAGTAAGAGACTGCCTGAAGTGATGCTGCTCCACGGTAACACGCGCCCGCATTCTGCTAGACTGACAAAAACCACTATACAGCAGTTGGCTTTTGCATAAAAAGTGGAGTTACGTAGTTTCTAAACTGATCGACTCACTTATAGATGAACAAATTGTTTCCGTAACAAAACAAGACTGGAAGGAACGCCGTGAAAACGTAAATAAAATTGAGGTGCAGTATATTTTAGGTGAAAGTTTAATAGGCCAATGGCTGGAGATGGTCATAAACGTGGAAAGTGCTACAGACTCGAAGTGATACTGATTCTGCAAGTCAAATTAAAAGTGAATCAGCTGACATTGCACTGAAAGTGAAACAGACACAGATACAGAAAAGGAAAGCTTCAAATGGCTCTGAGCACTATGGGACTTAACTTCTGAGATCATCAGTCCCCTAGAACTTAGAACTACTTAAACCTAACTAACCTAAGGACTTCAACACACATCCATGCCCGAGGCAGGATTCGAACGTGCGACCGCAGCGGCAGGGCGGTTCCGGACTGAAGCACCTAGAACAGCTCGGCCACAGCGGCTGGCGTAGCGTTTTTGTTTCGCATGTTGGTGCTCCGGTTGGTATGATTTTATTTATCAATTGACATTTTTTGTTTGTGGTTCACTATCGCTATCTGAGTGTAAATATTTTATTTTGTCGTTTAGAGACAGTAAGTGGAGCTGTTGACGCTAGAAAATGGTGGGCCAAGTGCAGAAATCGGAACGTTTCCGACATATTCTTCTGTTTGAGTTCAATAGAGGGTTCACAGCAGCGGAGGCAGCCCCAAACATTTGCATCTTGTATGGGGATAACGCCATTGGACAGAGCACGTGAAGAAAATGGCTTTCTCGTTTTAAGGAGGATAGTTGTGAGATTAGTGACTCTCCACAATCAGGAAGATCTTCGGGGTTTGATGAAGATCGTTTAAACGCATCATACCACAACTATCCAAGTCAGTATACTTGAGAACTGGCAAATATGATGAAATGTGATCATTCCACCATCGTGCGACATCTGCGTGCAATGCGGAACTTTCAAAAATCGGGTGTAGGAGTACCGCATACTCTAATTCAAAATCAGAAAAATCTGCGGTTTCCCATAAGTGCATCTCTGTTTGCTTGTCATCAATCGGCTCGTGAACAGCACCGACCTCTCCTATCCTGTGTCCTTACTGGTGCCATGAGTGGTGCCTTCATGCTAATATAGGAAAAGAAAGGAATGGTTGAGCCCCGACAAACCAGCAACTCCTCGTATAAAGACCTGTGCGCATCCATAAAAGATAATGTTATGGATCTGATGGAACAGCGACAGTGTGGTGTACTTCGAATCACGTCCCCGAGTTGGAGCCATCCCTTCTGACATTTATTGTCAACAACTGAGACGTTTTGAGGACGCAATCTAGGAACAGTGACCAGTAAGACCGCGTGAAGTGATGCTACTCCACGATAACGACGTTCCACATTCTGCTACACTGACAGGAAACAATATACAGGAGATGGGTTGGGAAGTCATTCCGCACCAACCTCTTTCATTTGATCTTGGGTCCTAGATTTTCACCTTTTCCGCTCTTTGTCGAACAGTCTTTAAGGAACTTACTTTCTGGATGAAAATACACTCCGAACATAGCCCTGCTCCAGTCGGCACAAATCGGCAAAAATCGGCAAAAATCGGAGGTCTTCTGTATACCATATTTACTTCAGCTCCTGCTAGCCAAACTTTGGGGTCACAGTGTAGTAGCACTAAGAACTCCAGTGTTGAATATGAGGGGGCTGCACATGTAACAGTTGTGTGAATAATGCATACTGTTCCCACATACTTGTAAATCACGACTCAAAGCAATTAAAGACATCAGTGCCATTGGACATTGATTTGTATCACTGGGGCATGTTGAAAAGTTGTATCAGACCGGCATTGGAATCGAGTCTCCTGCTCACTTCTCTGACAGCAACCCCATCTGGACACAGTGATCACATCAACTGCATGGACTACCCCAGTACGCTTCCCATCAGACCCAAATTCTCAACTTAACCACACACTACTGATGTAGTGCCCTTGCTCATTAGCCTTATAACATGCCCTTATGAACAATGAATAATAAAAAAACAATAACGTAAACCTTTTCTAACAAACATTCACAAAACGCTAAAAATCATTGTGTGTTGAAAATGTAATATGTGTTTCATTTATCAAAAATTATTTTTCGTAGTTAATGTAATTGTGGCGCCTCTGGCTTGAAGCGTCATGCCTTTGGACCCGATGATCCTTGACTCTACTTCTTGCTAGCCCTCTCTGCGCACTATGTTCAGACAGCCATATTGTATTCGCCTTATCCAGTGTTAAAACAAATGTTCGTTCGAATGCAAAAGTGTGTTAGCACCGATCTACAAATCGTACTATCCATAGTGGTGACCCCAACATCGTCATATTGTGTTCGGGAATTATTTTATGCTTCTTTACTTCTTTAACGGACTTCGTATACTGGTCCACATTGTCTTCGGAACAATGGATCCACCAGCGTCGTATTCTGCCAGTGACTCGCACCCTATTATCTGTGCTCGCGTTTTTACTAGTGTTCCTCACAGCAATGGCTGTTACGCGGACAGTGCACGCCGCTTATTGACATTGTGAGCGTTAATCGTGTGAAGGACGTTGGTTTCATCCTTCAGCTCAGCAGTCGCCTTCGGTTTGGTATGATGTGCCGACGACGTTAGTGAACTGTAATTCGAATGTTCATGCGCACGGAGTCGCACATTCTTATATGCCTGACGTCATTGTGCCGTCCCCGCACGCCGTTTCGGCGACTCCGCTCGCCTCAACGACTCCAGTTTCCGCGACCATCGCTCTGTGGTCACACCATGATCGCCATCCGCCCGCTCTCGTAACGGCACCGGCCGTTTCTTCCGCGCCGGTTTCCGGATCAACCCCCCCCCCCCCCCCCCTTGGCTGCATCGCGACCGCCTTCCGCCCACTGTTGCACCAGCATTACACCTGCGCTGCGTCCGACTCCGGGCCTGCAGTTCGGACACATCGTGCCGTCGGTTGCACCAGCTCACTCCACATCGTGTGCTGCTTGCGGCTGCCCCCCCCCCCCTCAACCATGCAGACCTAGAGCGACGCGTCGTCCACCGCTACTGCACTCCCGGCGTCAGGTGCTTCCTACACCGCTCACACAGATCTTCGCCTACCAGTGCAGCATCAACATGTTACCTAAGACTTGGTTCACATTGGTGGATCATCTACTGGATATCCACGTTATTTTGGACGATGATGCACGTTTTGTCTGTCTGGTGAGCCACCTCCATGCTCATCCAGACCTCATCAGTGATCTGCTCCTCTCACCTCCCGCCTCACTCAAGTATTTAACGGCAAAAATATTGCTCACCAAACACCTTTCTCACCCTCCAGCAGAGGCTATCCACCACATCATCCATGACGAGCACCTCGACGACCGCACACCTTCACAGCTTTGGCGGCGCTTTCATGCATTAATTGATGACCAAGCGCTAACAGATGACGCACTGTGGACCTTGTGGATGGCTAAGTTTGCCCGCATCTCGTGGTCGTGCGGTAGCGTTCTCGCTTCCCACGCCCGGGTTCCCGGGTTCGATTCCCGGCGGGGTCAGGGATTTTCTCTGCCTCGTGATGGCTGGGTATTGTGTGCTGTCCTTAGGTTAGTTAGGTTTAAGTAGTTCTAAGTTCTAGGGGACTTATGACCACAGCAGTTGAGTCCCATAGTGCTCAGAGCCATTTGAACCATTTGATGGCTAAGCTTTCCTCGAACCTACAACTTCACCTACTATCTCACATAACTGACCCTCTCAACGTTCGTCTTTGCATTCAGCACCAACACCACCTGTCACAGACGACATCGCCTTCACCTTCAGTTGGGATGCCTGCACCTTCAGTACCGTGCCCTGCCAGCAGGGGCCAGCGCATGCGCCTCAGCAGCTCAGTGACCTGCTAGGAGCTGCCTCCTGGCAGCCTGCAGGAGGTACTGCCTGCGACCTCACGACAGCAGCCGACCTCGCCCGAACAGCAGCCTCAGTGGTCTCGGGTTACAACACAGTCAGCTGCGTCCCCCACCCATTCCACACCAAATCGCCTCCAAGCTCACCTGCTATGCTGGTACCATCCACCCTACAGGGACGCTGCTTGCAACAGCTGCGTGCCTTGTGCATACCCAAACGATTCTGTCAGGCACGTTTAGGTGCCACGTCCCGCCATGATCGTCCATAGCGCCTACCTTCCGACGCTGCACTGTTTGCTCCAGCGGCGCGACGCCTCTACGTCACAGGCTCGTCATCGGGCACGTGCTTTCCTGTCGACACCAGCGCCGATGTCAGCGTTATCCTGGCCAAGCAAGTGGGCAACACGCTTTCTCCTGCTAACCTCGCTTTGATCGCCGCAAATCACTCTCTGATCGCGGCCCTTGCTTCCATCAAGAAGTCGCTTTGCCTATCACCGGTAGCGACCTTTCCTTCGACTTTCCACGTTGCCGATGTGGATGAACCTGTGATCGGATTGGACTTTCTACATCATCACGAACTTTCGCCTGACCTGCAGGCTGCAATGCTCCGCCAAGTGTCTGGTTCTACCATTCTGTGCTCGAACGAGTTCAGCACAAATCTGCTCTCCATATCCTTCGCTACACTTTCCACATGTGCATCTCTGCTCGAAAGTATTTCTGCATGTCTCGCCGATCTATCGGACGTCCGCACACAGATCGATGGGCTCCGCACACATAATGAGGAGTTAGTATCCGCATAGCTGCCACCTCTGCTGAACTGGCTCATGCACGGAGCACTATATGCAGTCTGTCTGCAGAGCAGTTCGTTTCGGACCCATCATTCGCTTCTACTGCGTCTTCACTCTGCATCGCTCCTGTGCCGAGTTTCCCTTCCCCTTGCTGCTGGTTCCATGCAGTTGAACCTACAGGACACTCATATTCCCACCCCATGGGACCCTCGCATTATGTGACTGCCACACCATGCCCTCCGTCATAGCCTGCCGCCGTCACTCCGCCCATGTCACTCTAGCCTGGCAAGGACGCACATGTTCTCACATCACGGGATCCCTCACATCACGTGGCTGCCACGCCACGCCCTCAGTCGTCATCTGCCGCCGACACACCGCCCACGCCATTCCAGGCCGGCAAGGTGAACCATAGTCACTCGTCGCCCCCCCTCCCCCACTCGTCCCCCCTCCCTGCGTCCCTTGGAGGGTTTCAAAAATCAGCAATGGCACTTGTCACAGAATCTGCACCACGGATGGCCCACCTGTACATTATAAAGCTCCATGTCTTAATGCTTCCAAATTGCTGAGAGCGAAAAAAATCGTTCATGATTTATTGGCGTTGGGTGTACTCTGACCATCAGACAGCAACTAGTCTTCACCTATCCCCCTTGTGCCTAAGAAGGATGGCTCGCTACGCATGTGTGGGGACTACAGGTTCCTTAATGCTAGGACAATAATCGATTACTATCCCATTCCTCATATCCAGGATTGCGTTCAGTTACTGCATGGCTCGAAGTTCTTCTCTGTCTTAGACTGTTCAAAGGCGTATCAAATTCCCATGCACCCACTGGATATTCCGAACACGGCCATCATCACACCCTTCAGTCTATTTGAATATCGTTATATACCTTATGGCTTGAAAAACGCTGTGCAGACATGGCAATGTTTCATTGATTCCATTTTGCTACCTCTGCCTTTCGCTTTTGCCTATTTGGATGACATACTGATCTTTTCCTCGTCTGCTGAGGAACACCAGTTTGACCTTGACACAGTTGTGCGGCTCTCGCAGTCAACTGTGTGGTTACCAACCATGACAAATCTCAACTCTGTTCTACATCAGTTACATTGCTTGGCCATACGGCCTCGGACGACGGCCTCTGACTAATGGATTCTTGTGTCGAAACCATTCTTGCGCTGCCTCTTCCTGAGGATTACACTCAACTCCTTCATCTTCTGGGTATGGTAAACCTTTATCAACGCCATATACCTGGGACTGCCTCCATCCAGTCGGCCCTTGCCAATGCTTTCTCTGGTAAAAATACCACAGGGAAGCGAAAGTTGGACTGGACTAAGCCCATGCTCGACGCATTCAACAATCTGAAAACGGCCATTGCGAAACCATTCACTCTCGCCCACCTTGACCCTGAGGCCCGTATTTCTATTACTACCGATGCTAGCGAGTCAGCGTGGGCGCTGTCTTACAGCAGCACACCACGGACTCCACACAACCGCTCCACTTTATAATTTTTTTTCTTTAAAAAGGAACCAGGAGTCAGTGTAAATGGTCGGCTTTCGACCGCGAGCTTCTCGCGGCTTATGACGCAGTCAAACACTTCAGGAGCGGCATGGAGGGGCGTCCTTTCACTATTTACTCAGACCACAAACCTCTCGTTGACGCAATACGCAACCCGGCGAAGGATCTCCAGCCGCGACACTTCCGGCACATGGACTTTATTTGCCAACATTTTTCGGACGCTTGTTACATCTGCGGTGCGGTAAATGTTGTAGCTGACTGTCTATGTCGTATCTCAATTATTTCCGCATCCTTGAACTTAGATGAACTCGCTCGACTTCAGACTGAAGACGCGTACACACAGCGACTGGTTTCGGACAACGAGTCTTCGCTCACCATAAAACCTCTTCCCTGTATGGGTCGTCGACCCAAGTCCTCTGCGTCGTTTCTACTGGCTTTCCCCACCTCTTCGGTGCGGGTCTTCGACGCTTTACACAATCTGGCCCATCTCCTGGACACGCGCATGTGTAAAGGAGGTAGACATGCACAGCTTCCTTTAGGACAGTTCGACATCCCCAGGGGTCACCTGCGGCACATGCACATTGACGTGGTTGGTCGTCTCCCCCCTTCCGAGGGATACAAATAGATATTGTCTATGATCGACCGCGTAACACGTTGGGTTGAGGGGGTCCCTCTGGCCGACTTTACGGCAGAGACCATTGCTCGCACCTTCTTATCGGCGTGGGTGGCGAGATTTGGCTGCCCCTTTCACTTATTACAGACCAGGGACGACAATTCGAGTTCACGCTTTTTGCTCGACTGTGCGAGCTGTGCAAAGTAGCGAAATTCCACACTACAGCCTATCATCCACAAGCGAACAGCCTGGTTGAGCGATGGCACTGAACTCTGAAAGCTGCACTCATGTGCCACGGTGGCCTTTGGTCTGAGGCACTTCCTTGTGTCTTACTTGGCATCAGTTCCGCCCACAAGGAGGACTTCAATACTTCGCTTGCGGAGGTCTTGTATGGAGAACCACTCGTCCTGCCAGCTGAATTCGTCGAGGACACACCCATGACCGACGCATTCGACCTTCCAGACACTTTCTGCAGGATCTGATCATCATTTTGCAGGACATTGCTCAAGCATGCACAGTGCAATCTGTTACTGATTTGTTTGACTGATGGGGCTGCTAAGTGCTATACCACTTACTGCACTCCCCTGATTTAAGTCCTCGTGAGTTCAACTCGATTTCTAAACTGAACGAAATACTTCACGGCATTCGCTTCAGAACTGCTACGAATTCGTCGGGCAATAGACAGCGCCGCTCGAACTGTCAATACAACTGGCACTGCTAAGAGTATCCTACGACTTCCACATCGCTGGCAACGGGTTACACACAATGCTGGTGACTACTTTGAAGGTCAGTAAAACTTTGAAACACGTATCTATTTTGTATGAGCTGTAAATAAATAGTTGCCACTATTAAAGTTCCAACCCTCGTAAAATGTGAAAATCATGTTTCAGGTGTTTAAGGAAAAACATCCTGACGTCGACATTATTGATCAGTACTGTGCGAAATACTTCAAAGACCATTTGCACCTCAACTTTGGGAGACTAGGTAGAAACCTGCTGCACATGTAAACTTCTACAGCAGAAACTGAAGTCCCCGTTCCTTAACGAGAAGACAAAGAAGATTGCTGAAGCATAAATAATGACCAACAAAAGAAGTGCTAAAAATTTTTACAATACTCTTCAAGCTTCAATCAGTCTGTGCAAGTAAGTGGAGGATATAGCTATTATAACATTTAACTACATGCAGAATATTTTATTGCCTAATATTCCGGTGCAGGAGTTGTTTTATCTTCGAGAATTAACCCTTAACGTTTTTGAAATTCGTGATGTAAAATCAGGAGAAGCTCACTTTTACCTCCACGGTGAAACCCAGGGTAACAAAGGACCAAATGAAATAGATGATTGCATTCCAAAGAACGTGAAGGGACTGCAGCTCTTTAGTCATATCTGCGAGGTAAAAACAGAAATCACAAGGTTTTTAATGGCTCTTGTAGAAACAGGGCGTTTTCATAAAGTCCAGTACTTCTTTCCCTGAGAGGACATTATTTTCTCCCCAATGACCGTGATTATGGTGATGTGAAGAGGCTTTCGCAAAATCACGATCGAATTTATCTTCCAAAAGAAGTATTTTGGATAATAGTAAAGTCAAGACTCCCTGGGAAGTTCATCGTTACTATAGTAGACGTTGAAGATGCAATTAACTTCAAGGATTGGTGGCCTACTCTATATAAGAAAATAGTAAATTCAATGAAAAACGAACATCTTTCTAGAGAGAAGAGTGCTGCATTTCAGATACCAACATTAAGACATTTCAAGTACTCATCTCGGCATCAAGGCGCAGTAGTTGCATCACGATTCATCAACACAGCAGTGGAACGTACATGCATCCTACAGGGTACTGGGAAGTGAAATGTGTGTTTACCGCAAACAAGGGCATACAACAGACAGCTGTCATCACTGAAGCTAAACATACTGACCTGAAGAAGATCTTGCAGTACATTCCTGAAGATTATCAGCAATTTTACGTTGAAATTTTGGACAGTCATTGAAAATTTGAAGTAATTGTTTGCAGCCTTGCATTTGCCTTGCCAGGTGTTAATATTATAAGATTATTATTGTTGTGCAATTTTCAAAAAGTGTTAGATACCTCAAATTACCGTTAATGTGAAAGGCAATGTACACTGATCAGCTAGAACATTATGACCACAGACCTGCTATCAGTATAAACCAGTCCAGGCGATAGCAGTCTCAGCTGGCGTGGAATGACTGCTAGACACACGCACAGTGCATGTAGTATCAGTGGGCATGCTACCCATGTGTAGAATGGAGAGGATGCGCAGTCTATCTGGGTCTGACCAAGGGCAAATTGTGGTGGCCCAGGACTCGGAAAGAGCATTTCGGAAACTGCACGACTTTTCGGGTGTTCGAGGAGTGCTGTGCTGAGTGTCTTCAACAAGCGGCGAAACCAAGTAAAACGACGTTCAGACGTCGTGGGGTTGGGCGACCACCCCTCATTACAGATGTCGGACATTGTAGTTTGGGCAGACTGGTGAAACAGGACAAATGGCGAACTGTGGCGGAACTAACATCAGACTTTAATGCTAGGCAGAGTAAGTGTGTCTGAACACAGTGCACAGAACATTGCTATTAATGGGCCTCCACAGCTGACGAACCATGCGTGTGACAATGGTAACACTACAACATCGGCAACTACTATTGAAATGGTCACGTGAGAATTGGCACTGGACATTGTCACAGTGGCAGAGCGTTGCATGGTCTAATGAAACTCGATAACGTCTTTATCATGTTGATGACAGGCGCGAATCTGTCATCTTCCAGGGGAGCAACTCCTTGACACCAGCACTGCAGGACGGAGATAAACTGGTGGCGGTTCCATTTTTCCCTGTGGAACGTTGACAGGCGCATCCATGACTCCAGTGGAGCTCATGCAAGGCACCATGACTGCCAAGGAGTATCGTACGCTGGTTGCAGACCCCTTCATGACGATCATGTATCCCGAAGTCATGCAGCATGCGGCATGTCACACGGCCAGGAGTGTGGTGTAGTGCTTCGAAAAATACAGTGGCGAGTTCGAATTGACGTGGTGGCCCCCCAATTCTACAGATCTGAAACCGATCGAACACCTCTGGGATGTGATTGAACATGGCGTCCGAGCTCATCGGCCCCCTCCCCGGAATTTACGGGAATTAGGTGACTTGTATGTGCAGATGTGGTGTCATTTCCCTCCAGCGACATACCAAGCTCTCATTGCTTCCATGGCACGACGCGTCGCTGCTGTTATCCTTGCCAAATGTCGACATACTGGCTCTTTGGTAGCTGGTCGCAATGTTCTGGTCGATCAGTGTATTAATAATGTCATACATTTGTGTAAGTTTTCTGTGTAAATCAGTTCTTATGTGTTTCATAGATCTTGAAAATAAAATTATTATTAAGCTGATTACAATAGCACATTTCAGTGATAAATTTTCACAAGAATTTGAATTAATTTTAGAAAGAACGTAACTCTAATCACTTCAGTCACTGTTATGGGTGTGTCTACTAGGAGCTGGCGATTATATTGTGCTTACTCAACTAACCATACTCTTGAAAAAGGAAGAAACAACTTTTGATATGTGTTCAACTTTCTTTTAAAATAGTTTTCTAAGTTTCCTGAAAAATACGTATTTATGGAGTTATGCTGTTTCCAAAATGACAAATTCAAGCGTTAATAACGTCTCCTTTCCGAATGTCACACGACACTCAGCAATACCACTCTTGACTCTCGCCAATACCAGCGCTGTAGGATTCAATTCCGGGTGGTATGGAGGAAGTCGTAACTCAGTGCGACCACGTTCATTTACAATACTCTCTACCTTATAAGTAATGTGGCATGGTTTGTTCATTTTGATCAATGAATATAACAGGGGTCTCAGAATATACTTATCAAAAGGAATTCCCCTTTTTTTTAACAGGGCACCATTTTTCTCCTCGTGAAGTTTGATGTTGGAGCACAAGTCAGTTGCTTATTGTGGTAAGGGGCATGATCTGTAGCGACAACAGTATGAGGTAGTAGATTAGGTATTAATCTCTTTCCATAGTTTGAGAAATCCATGTCATTGTGATAATCCCCTGTTTTCTGCACAGATTTAAACCTTAATTAGGCATTCGGTAAGAAACTGTCCTCCTCGCCAGCATGCATAATGATAATGCTGCTTCCCTCTCATATAGGTTTCAACAAACTCTGCACTGAATTATCACTGCATCCATACAGTGTGGTGTGACAAGTTTGAACATGCATCTCGCCCATACGGACAAATGGGCAACGCCCACATCTGTATTCTCGGACACTTTTTAAGTAAGCAATTCATTTTTCCTTTAAACTGCTTTTGTTTATGGATAACTTTTCGGGTATTCACCGTCTCCTTCCACATAAATTCGAAAGTATAAAGTACTTTGCGAAGCGAGTTTATACACCCTTCAAAATTTATTTAACTCTAATTTTGAGTTTCATTTAGAGTGGGCCTTCTTTTTTACGTAACGCAATAATTATTGACCAAGTGGTGAAAAACTTAGCCATTGAAATTATCTAAACTGGCCTTCCGCTACCTTCTTGTCCTTTTCCTTATGATATATTGAAATCGTCGAGGGTTCAGCTGCCTGGACTCTTTGACCATATGGAAGTAAAAGATCACCAGTTCCTTCGGCCACTCGTTTCAACATGGATTTTAGTTTCAACAGAGCACCTAGCACAGCTTCTTTGTTCACAAACTGTAAAAATCTATAATCACGTCGCGTGTTTGACTGTGAAGAACTTTGCCCTTTGACTTGCTTTGTACTTGTGGCATCTTCAACTTCGAATATATTATGCCACAGTTTTAACAGTGGAGCGCCCTGCCTCACTCGATGGCAACACGTCCAACGCTGGCGATCGACTGTGCGGGGTGTACTGCGGGTGTTCATGTCCGTTTGCGAGAGCTGTACTAGCGAATCACGTAAACAGTCTCTTAAGAGAGGAGCACATGTGGTCGAGGGCATGCAATCCACATGGCGCGGATGTTGCAGAAACAGTGGTGGCGACTGGCAGCCAGATACTAGATAGAGTAACGTGGTCAGTGAGGTGCAAGATTGCTTTTTACAAGCACAGCATACAGCCCTACAGCACTGGTATGCCATGGCAGGTCAGCTGGCAGAGATGCAGGACAGAGGTGGGGGACACAGTGCAGCCTCCCGTACCTCGCATCTACAGCCCTACCACACTGGGATGCCATGGCAGGTCTGCTGGCAGAGACGCCAGACAGTGGCAGGGGACGCAATGGAGCCTCCAGTACTTGACATCTACAGCCCTACCACACTGGAATGCTATGGCAGGTCTGCTGGCAGAGACGCCAGACAGAGGCGGGGGACACAATGGCGCCTCCCGTACCTAGCATCTATGGTGCTACCGCTCTGGGATGCTACGGCAGGTATACTGGCAGAGACGCCAGGCAGTGGCGGGAGACACTATGGAGCCTCCCGTACCTGGCATCTATGGCCCTACCGCACTGGAATGCCAAGGCAGGTCTGCTGGCAGAGATGCCAGACTGTGGCAGGGGACGAAATGGAGCCTCCAGTACTTGACATATACGGCCCTACCACACTGGAATGCTACGACAGGTCTGCTGGCAGAGATGCCAGACAATAGCGGGGAACACAATGGAGCCTGCCGTACCTGTTGTCTATGGCCCTACCGTACTGGGATGCCATTGCAGGTCTGCTGGCAGAGACGACAGAGAGTGGCTGGGGACACAATGGAGCCTCCTGTACATGGCATCTATGGCCCTACCGCACTGGGATGCCACGGCAGGTCTGCTGGCAGAGATGCCAGACAGTGGCGGGGGACACAATGCAGCATCCTGTACCTGGTGTCTATGGCCCTACAGTACTGGGATGCCATGGCAGGTCTGCAGGCAGAGAAGGGAGACAGAGGTGGGGGGCACAATGGAGCCTCCCATACCTGGCATCTATAGCCCTAACGCACTCGGATGCCATGGCAGGTCTGCTGGCAGAGACGCCAGACAGTGGCGGGGGACACAATGGAGCCTCCCGTACCTGGCATCTATGGCCCTACCGCACTGGGATGTCATGGCAGGTCTGTTGGCTGAGATGCCAGACAGAGGTAGGGGACACATTTGAGCCTCCTGTACCTGGCGTCTATGGCCCTACCGTAATGAGATAACATGGCAGGTCTGCTGGCAGATACGCCGGTCAGAGGTGGGGGACACAATGCAGCCTCCTGTACATGGCATCTACAGCCCAACCACACTGGGATGTCACAGCACGTCTGCTGGCAGAGACGCCAGACATAGGCGGGGGATGCAATGGAGCCTCTCGTACCTGGCATCTATGAACATACTGCTCTGGGATGCTACGGCAGGTCTGCTGGCAGATATGCCAGACAGAGGTGGGGGACACAATGGAGCCTCCTGTACCTGACATGTATGGCCCTACAGCACTGGGATGCCACGGCAGGTCTGCTGGCAGAGACGCCAGGCAGTGGCGGGGGACACAATGGAGCCTCCCGTACCTGGCATCTATGTCCCTACTGCACTGGGATGCCATGGCACGTCTGTTGGCAGAGATGCCAGACAGAGGTGGGGGACACAATTGAGCCTCCTGTACCTGGCATCTGTGGTCCTACCACACTGGTATGCCGTGGAAGGTCTGCTGGCAGAGATGCCAGACAGAGGCGGAGGATGCAATGGAGCCTCCCATACTTGACATCTACAGCACTACCGCACTGGGATGCCATGGCAGGTTTGCTGGCAGAGACGCCAGACAGTGGCGGGGGACACAATGGAGCCTTTCGTACCTGGCGTCTATGGCCCTACCGTACTGAGATGCCATGGCAGGTCTGCAGGCAGAGACGCCAGACAGAGGTGGGGGACACAATGGAGTCTCCCGTACCTGACATCTATGGCCCTACCGCACTGGGTTGCCACGGCAGGTCTGCTGGCAGAGATGCCAGGCAGTGGCAGGGGACACAATGGAGCCTCCCGTACCTGGCATCTATGGCCCTACCATACCAGGATGCCATGGCAGGTTGCTGGCAGAGATGAAGGTCAGAGGTGAGGGACCCAATAGAGCCTCCCGTACTTGACATCTACAGCCTTACCGCACTGGGATGCCATGGCAGGTCTGCTGTCAGAGACGCCAGACAGAGGTGGGGGACACAATTGAGCCTGCCGTACCTGGCATCTATGTCCCTACCACACTGGGATGCCACAGCAGGTTTGCTGGAAGAGACGCCAGACAGAGCCGGGGGGCACAATGGAGCCTCCCGTACCTGGCATCTATAGCCCTACTACACTGGGATGTCACGGCAGGTCTGCTGGCAGAGACGCCAGACAGTGGCAGGGGACACAACGGAGCCTCCCGTACCTGGCATCTATGGCCCTACCACACTGGGTTGCTACAGCAGGTCTGCTGGCAGAGGTGCCAGACCGAGGCCGTGGACTCAATGGAGCCTCCCGTACTTGACATCTACAGCCCTATTGCTCTGGGATGCCACGGCAGGTCTCCTGGCAGAGACGCCAGGCAGTGGTGGGAGACACAATGGAGCCTCCCGTACCTGGCATCTATGGTCCTACCGCATTGGGATGCCAAGGCAGGTCTGCTGGCAGAGGTGCCAGACAGAGGTGGGGGACACAATTGAGCTTCCTATACCTGGAATCTGTGGTCCTACCACACTGGTATGCCATGGAAGGTCTGCTGACAGAGATCCCAGACAGAGTCAGGGGACTCAATGGAGCCTCCCGTACCTGGCATGTATGGCCCTATCGCACTGGGATGAAAAGGCAGGTTTGCTGGCAGACATGCCAGACAGAGGTGGGGGACATAATTGAGCCTCATTTACCTGGTATCTGTGCTCCTACCACACTGGTATGCCTTGAAAGGTGTGCTGGCAGAGATGCCAGACAGAGGTAGGGACACAATGGAGCCTCCTGTACTTGACACCTACAGCCCTACCGCACTTGGATGCCACAGCAGGTCCGCTGGCAGAGACGCCAGATAGTGGCGGGGGACACAATGGAGCCTCCCATACCTGGCTTCTATGGCCCTACCGCACTGGGATGCCATGGCAGGTCTGCTGGCAGAGACGCCAGACAGAGGCGGGGGATGCAATGGAGCCTCTCGTACCTGCTATCTATGGCCACACTGCACTGGGATGGTACGGCAGGTCTGTTGGCAGAGGCGACAGACAGAGGTAGGGGACACAGTGTAGCCTCCCGTACCTGGGATCTATGGCCCTACCGCACCGGGATGCCACAGCAGGCCTCCTGGCAGAGACGCCAGGCAGTGGCGGGGGACACAATGGTGACTCCAGTACCTGGCATCTATGGCCCTACCGCACTGGGATGCCACGGCAGGTCTGCTGGCAGAGATGCCAGACTGTGGCAGCGGACACAAATGAGCCCCCCGTACCTGGCATCTATGTCCCTACCGCATTGGGATGCCACAGCAGGTCTGCTAGCATAGACGCTGGACAGAGGTGGGGGCACAATGGATCCTCCCGTACCTGACGTGTAAGTGTATATATATATATATATATATATAGAAGCGCTGGCAGGTCGATAGGCACACAAACATACATACAAAATTCGCAACCCCTGGTTGCTTAGTCAGGAAGGAGGGAAGGAGAGGGAAAGATGAAAGGATGTGGGTTTTAAGGTAGAGGGTAAGTAGTCATTCCAATCCCGGGAGCGGAAAGACTTACCTTAGGGGCAAAAAAGGACAGGTATACACTCTCACACACACACATATCCATCCGCATATACACAGACACAACATCACAACACAACATCCCACATCCTTTCATCTTTCCCTCTCCTTCCCTCTTTCCTGACGAAGCAACCAGGGGTTGCGAAAGCCGAATTTTATATGTATGTTTGTGTGTCTATCGACCTGCCAGCGCTTTTGTTTGGTAATTCTCATCATCTTTGTTTTTCGATATATTTTTCCCACGTGGAATGTTTCCCTCTATTTTATATATATATATATATATATATATATATATATATATATATATATATATATATATATATATATATACACTTAAAAACAAAGATGATGTGACTTACCAAATGAAAGTGCTAGCAGGTCGACAGACACACAAACGAACACAAACATACACACAAAATTCAAGCTTTCGCAACAAACTGTTGCCTCATCAGGAAAGAGGGAAGGGGAGGGAAAGACGAAAGGATGTGGGTTTTAAGGGAGAGGGTAAGGAGTCATTCCAGTCCCGGGAGCGGAAAGACTTACCTTAGGGGGAAAAAAGGACGGGTATACACTCGCACACACACACATATCCATCCACACATATACAGACACAAGCAGACATATTTAAATATGTCTGCTTGTGTCTGTATATTTAAATATGTCTGCTTGTGTCTGTATATGTGTGGATGGATATGTGTGTGTGTGCGAGTGTATACCCGTCCTTTTTTCCCCCTAAGGTAAGTCTTTCCGCTCCCGGGACTGGAATGACTCCTTACCCTCTCCCTTAAAACCCACATCCTTTCGTCTTTCCCTCTCCTTCCCTCTTTCCTGATGAGGCAACAGTTTGTTGCGAAAGCTTGAATTTTGTGTGTATGTTTGTGTTCGTTTGTGTGTCTGTCGACCTGCTAGCACTTTCATTTGGTAAGTCACATCATCTTTGTTTTTAAGTATATTTTTCCTTCGTGGAATGTTTCCTTCTATTATAACCATATATATATATATATATGAATATAATAGAGGGAAACATTCCACGTGGGAAAAATATATTTAAAAAGAAAGATGATGAGACTTACCAAACAAAAGCGCTGGCAGGTCGATAGACACACAAACAAACACAAACATACACACAAAATCTGGCTTTCGCAACCAATGGTTGCCTCGTCAGGAAAGAGGGAAGGAGAGGGAAAGACAAAAGGATTTGGGTTTTAAGGGAGAGGGTAAGGAGTCATTCCAATCCCGGGAGCGGAAAGACTTACCTTAGGGGGAAAAAAGGACAGGTATACACTCGCACACACACACATATCCATCCTCATATACACAGACACAAGCAGACATTTGTAAAGGCAAAGAGTTTGTGTGTATGTTTGTGTTTGTTTGTGTGTCTATCGACCTGCCAGCGCTTTTGTTTGGTAAGTCTCATCATCTTTCTTTTTAAATATATATATATATATATATATATATATATATATATATGTATAGATATATATATATGTATAGACACACACACATGGAGTATAGAAAATTTATTAGAAATATTGCTGTTAATGGATTTGGGATTTTGTCTACAAGAGAACTTGCACTACTTACAGTAGCAGATTTTGTATCTTCTTGTCTCATGTCTCTTGTATTTCACCTGTTTCAAAAATTCTTCTGCTGAATAGAAGCAGTGACCTAGTAAGAAAGTCCCTGAGTTTTTATCTTTTATGATAGAGTACTGAAAATTTGTGTCATGCTACGTGTAATGGAAGTTATAGAAGCTGGTTTTACTGACTGGCCACAGATCTTTCCTTTGAGCCTTGTACATGTTACTGGATATTAAAGTTTTTATTTGTGTGTTGGGGCCTGGGATGCAGATACTTAAGAGGTGGTGGGAATGGGACATTTTTCTAGTTATCAGGATTACGTTTGATTCTTATAGCTAGGCGTTGTGGATTTTGTAGGTTGGAGAGGGCAATAGGGGATTGTCAAAGGACAAACGTGGCTGTGGCAAGACAGACAGTGTAAATGCAAACTCTTTGTTGTTACACAAAGTGCGCGGTCTTGTCATGTGGCTTAGCATGTAGTACACAGAATCTGTGTTCTGCAGCATGGTCAGGTATCGATTCACAGACCTCGGCATTGAACTTTCTCAGTAGCTGCAACACTAAGAACAGCCTGAGCACAGAGTGACCTTGTGTACTGCAACAAACGCAATGGTGTTATGCTGCACCAAGGGCTGCTGCAACTGACAGTCCTTAAACTGGCTCCCCTATGGGGTGAAGCGGCGTGGCCATAGGCGACGTTAGCTGGTGGGTGGCTTTCTGTGAGGCGTTGGAGCCATCTGGGTATGAAAACCAAACTTGTATCTGGCTTGAGGTGACTGGTCCTGATAGATGGCCCTAAGTACGTTGGCTGAGACAGCCTCAGTTTCACCCTTGGCCGATCAGGTGGCAGACTCTCTTGACAATGGTCCTGTCAGGATACTGGCAGAGCAGCAGTGATCTCACAGCATATGTCAGTGATAACTGTTGATGACCCAATGACTTACCGATTTGACTGATAACCAGCTTGGCTGGACAGCCAGTATTTAGACATGCAAAATCAGATCTGTTGTGGTGCTGTTGCTGCTAAAATCACATATACCACATGTCAAAGAGCCTTCTGGCTTTGGTAATCATCTGGGTACCAACTGGCAGGAGGATGGTGATGCCCAGTGAATAGTGTAGTGCAATACTAGGTCAGCACATTGCCACATACGGCCCCCTTTTACAGCATAGGGCCCATCTGCCCACGCTTGTGTCGATCCATATGTATTCTACAAACATAAAAACATGGCTAGCATATGGATAAGGAAGTAAATGTCCATTCTGGTAGAGCTAACATAGCAGTTTTATGTGCACCCAGTTTCATACATAAACTATGTGATTTGCACACCAAATATAAGTGATAACTATCACTAGAGAGTGTTGCTGTCACAAACCATGAACGTCCTGTGTAATGTTCTATCTCGCTTGTGAACATGCACCTATCACAATGGAAACCACATCCCATATGAGGATAGCTTCAGATTGGAAAATACTGGTGTTGTAATATTGTCCACCAGTCTGTGCCACAAGTGCCTGTTTGAAGCTTAAGCAACAGACTGAGAAAGCTGTCACAAGAAGTGATCCTCGCCTCTCTGGTCACTATTTTGTGTTCAGGAAGGGATGACAGGATGCAGACGCACATTGCTGGGTTGGATCGTAAGCAGACATTTACAGAAGTAAATATGCTTTTCAGATGCGGAGACGACAAAAAGACTTGACTAGAGGATCCAAGACGTTTGCCGGCATTGAAGAATGTGCAACACTTAACGAAAGAATTCTTTCTAAGAAAAACTTTCTTGGCAAGTGTGTGTGTGTGTGTGTGTGTGTGTGTGTTTGTGTGTGTGTGTGTGTGTGTGTGTGTGTGTGTTTGTGTGTGTGTGTGTGTGTGTGTGTGTGTGTGTGTGTGTGTGTGAGTGGTCCTTTTACAGTTTGAAATCAGGGCAATACCCAACAGTTATAAAAGTTGTTATATAATTACATTCATGAGAGGAAAAACATGAGTTGCCCAATCAGATGCATGGACCCTCCTACAGAAATCATTGTGGAATGCTAGGAAAGCGATCTTTCTAGTGTGGCACTTCACTGCTAGAACCAGGGATTCACTTCACTGCTAGATTCTAGTAGACTGTCACTTCACTGTGAGACCCCAGAGTAGCCACTTCAGTGTTGGAATTCATAGTAGAGACTTCAATGCAACCCTTGAAAAACAGCTCAGAGGTCACTCCAGACTTTGCTTCTGAGTGTCACCAGTAGTGATAGGAAGACCTTAATTATTTTATGACAGTGTTTTAAAAACAGTATCCTAAATGAATAGCTGTGGTTCAAAATACTTTTTTGTGGAAATAATTGTTTGTGACCTAATCTGTTTACATTACTGCAGCTGGCACACCCAATTCCTTTATTTACTATTATTCTGTAAATGCCCCATTGAAGTTCAGTTGAATTTTGATTAATAACTGTAATCATGATTAAATGAAAAGTCTATTGTGATGTAATTGTTGCCCAAAATGAGATGTAGCGAAGTCCATCACTACAGGGTCCATTGCACAGATAGAATCTGCAATTGAAGGCAACCAAGGGAAATCTAAATCTGGATGATCATATGGGGTGCAACGGAGTAGCCAGTTATGGCTGTAGAGATGTGTGTGTGGAAAACAGGGAGATGGGTTCTCTAATATTGCGGAAAATTCCGAGTCTAGAATACTTAGTCAACAGGAACATTCTTGATGACTTGATGCCTTCCTTGCAGTACTTCAACGGTAATAGTCCAGCTGCCAGCGGCTATCAGGTAACTAGTGACCTTCTCAATGGCATGCTGAGACAGCAGCAGCTGGAAGCAGGTACCAAACTTACTGAGGCAAGTCATCTTGTCAGCTCAGTGGCAGAAGGCCTACCCAGCCAGTAGTTGAGAAATTGTGGCACTCTGTGATGCTGATGGGAAGTGTGCAGACCACACCTTGATCCCAATACACTTGGAGACAGGTTGGAGCATCAGGCGATGGTACCAACTGTGTGGTCTTGGCTCAGCATATCCAGTTCCAAGCATGGAACCATCAGGACTCAGGACTAGCAGAGAGCTCATAAATCAGTGGTTTCATCTGTTTAACGATGGTATGCATTGAGGTTACAGTAAACTGTATGAGGTGTGTTTACAAAGTTTCGTGAATTTTCTGTTTTTGGGAATAATGTTATTGATTTGTCTACATTGTCATCTCTTTTAAAGTAGTCCCCATTAGATATTATTCACTTATACCACTTCTTATGATCCCCAAAAGACTTTTGGAACTTGATCTTTGGGATAGCATTTAGCTATGTCAGCTATACACTTGAATCTTTTAAAATGACTACCTTTTAAATTTCTCTTTATTTTCGGAAACAGAAATAAGTCACACAGGGCCATATCTGGTGAATATCGAGACTGTGGCATCATTACAGTTTTGTTTTTCGCCAAAAATCACTAACAAGCAAAGAAGTACGACCAGGTGCTTTATTGTGGCGCAAAAACCATGAATTGTTTTGCCACAAATCTGAGCGTTTTTTCTTTCATTTTTTTCGAACTGCTTGACACAGATGTTGTTGAACTTATAGGTAGTACTCCTTAGTGATCATTTCATCTTTTGCCAACAACTCATGATGATCTAAGCCATTAAAATCGAAGACAAAAATAGACAGAACCTTCACATTCGACCGGACTTGCCGAGCTTTTCTTCGATCTTGGCGATCCAGAATGCCTTCACTGAAAGAAATGAGATGACTGCAGGACGAGACACCAAGAGGACACGAAAAATTAATGTTCCAGCAGGGAAGCGTATTTCTGCTGCGGACATACCAGTAGTAGAAGCGACCACTGGTAAGAAGAAGGTGAAATCTTTGAGTCCTGGTACCAGCAGTACTCGGCAGCCGAAGAAAAAGTTTTCTGAAGTCTCAAGAGGAGTCACTGATGAGGTCGTGTCCTCAGAAAGCATTGAGTGGACCAATGAAGATGTAAGTGACTTGGAAGATCTCTGCGAAAGTTCATCAGATGAGTCATCAGACAGAGATGCACCTTCGACTACTGGTAAGTTACATCAAGACACAAGAAACGTCCACCACTTGAAAAGGGCCACTAAGAAGATCCCTGAATGCACATTCAAACTTGATGACTTTGTGATAGAGAGCATCAAAGGGGAAATGTTACCTGGAAGAGTGACTGATATCAAGCCAGGAAGCTACATAGTAAGTGTCATGGAAAGGTCAAAAGTATACTGGAAGTGGCCAGAACGAGATGATTGCACTTACTATTCAATGAAGGAAGTTCTGTATAAAATAGCACCTGCAACACCAGTAGGAAAGCGGGGTCTTTTGGCTGTCAAGGATTTATTTTTAGATTAAGTAGGTACCTTTGTAAATTATTTATTTTATCAAACAATAAACCAATGTTTTGTATATTGCTTTAAATAAATATTTGATGGGATAACTTTGTGTTAATGTTTATTTTCCATGCATCGCAAAGCAAAAACAAAGCTTGTCATATTGTAACCCCACCCGCTGACGAAACTTTGCGACAACTTGTAACAGTTGTATAGTGGTTTTCTGTTGAACGTATTTACTTGTATAACATATCGCCACATAGTGGAAGGTTTAAGCAACTTCTTGGTATTACTTATTAAACTTCATAATTTACACTGTCTGGCCCATGTGAGCAAAACCTTTAAAGCTGTCACAAAGTAGCCCCAATTTACAATATGTCAGTGGTTGGCCTGTATATCACTTAGTTAGTTGCAGAGGCCTGCTTTAAGATCAGGCTGCAACAAGGTATTTGAAAACCATTTTTTATATTCCACAGTACTAACTGAATGGACACCCGCCAGGATAGCCGAGAGTGCTAATGCGTTGCTTCCTGGACTCGGGTAGGCGCGCCGACCCCGAATCGAATCCGCACGGCGGATTAACGATGACAGCCAGTGTGCTGGACAGCCTGGATGTGGTTTTTAGGCGGTTTTCCACATCCTACTAGGTGAATACCAGGCTGGTCCCCACGTTCCGCCTCAGTTACACAACTTGCAGACATCTGAACACATTCACACTACCTCATGGATTCCACTAGACACAGACAGTTGGGGTACACTAATTCCGTCCTGGGGGGTATAGGGTGGCGGCAGGAAAGGCATCTGGCCACCCCTTACCATTAACATGTCAAATCCGATTAACCATGGCCGACCCTGTGTAACCGCGGGACAAGGCGCAAGCGATAGATCTATAGATACATAGATAGATAGTACTAACTGAATGGACGTGTAAATTAGCAACATAAAGCAACGCAAGTTTATTTAGGATGAAGTGTGCAATTCAGAACCACAATGCTACAACTTTTTAAAGGACATTATGACCACCTTAAACTGTTAAAATTATTTATTTATAAATCCACAATTGCAATTTTGACCTTTGGCCACCTTCAGGTGGAAAAGAGCGCAAATTTCTTGCCTGAGCACACTGGAACTTTGAAAATATCGAGTAATGAATATACGATGTCACATGGTACATCTTCAATGGTTGCGTCTATAATGTTTTTGGCATTACAGCAAACTGCTGAACACATTCACAAGCTGATAGCAACTGATGTTGTTGGTATATAGAACATTCAAAGAAATATATTGTGTAGTTTGTCAATAAAAGACAACAACACTAAAAGTAAAAATAATTTCGATATATAATACATAATTAGCCACTCCTTTTATGAGTTACCAGAACATTTGGATATAGGTTAGGTTGGGAGGTGGGGGTAAAGCCCAGTGTGGGGTAAACCCCCTCACTGAGTTTTTGAACTGACTGCCATCGATTCAAGAGTTGACCACCAGATGGTAGGTTTTTCTTATTGTAACTATTGTTCCATGGAAGTTCGCTCTGGCATCTCACTCCAGATGTGAGAAAATGAGGTAAGTCTGTTTTTTACTATTTACATGTATTTTTCTGATGTTTACCTAACATTTTACCTGTAGGACCTGAAATAAGGATCAGCGAATTATTCTTCGGTAAACAGTTCTTCTGTGGTAACTCCCCGCCCCCCCCCCCCCCAAAAAAAAAAAAAAGAAAATGACATCCAACACACACTGTGTGAGATATCTCACCTAAAGATCTAATTGCACATCCAAATTAAAGATTTAGGAGAAACTTTCTGCCAAAACATTCAAATCAGTGCATTTAACATCGATACCCAATAAAGAACGAATGAGAGAAGAAAAACTTGCTACTGAGAAGGAAAGACGTGCCAAAGGAAGAAAAGAATGTGCTATGAAAACAATATGACACACGCTAGATTTCATTACATCAGAACAAAAAAAAGAAAGAATCTCCAAAGGAGAAGGAGAAGGATGAGGAGGATAAGTAGAAGAAGAGCAAGAGCATGCGACTTAAAGTAAGACCCAGAAATGTAACATACTTCATTATTTACTTGGCATCTAGATGGCTTAGCATCAACAACTCAATATTTACAAGTTGCCCTACTAATACTTCTTTCATGGAGATGAAAACATTACTTTCATACAATTATTTTTAAGCATTATGTTCAAATTTGCGATATGTTTCAGTTCAACACTGTGTTGAGTAACTTGGCTACAATACATCAATTATACAAGGGTTATTACAAGTATTTTTATCATGCAGGCATCCATGTTTGTCCATGTTTATCTCAAATGGAGCAAAACTCTGCACTGTGGGGCTCTAGCCCATTTTGTGGGGTAAAACCCACAATTCCTGTTTTAGCTAAGTTTTAAATTTCTCTGTCAATTATAATCTGACAAAGCTGAAATTTGGCTTGGTTGTAAGTAACAACAGAACCTATAACTTCAGTTTCAAATCGTGGGAAAATTTACCCTCATAGGCCACAATATTAGAAAAACTGAAATCTGCAGGGCTTTGCCCAACCTACCCTCTGTAAATTCCATTATAAATCTAATGTTTATATTTAACAGTATTTTACTCTTCCAGTACACAGATGGCTGGCAGAGGTCTGTGTAAATTTACATAAATGCTTAGTTTGAAGTAATAAATAATATCAGCACCTGAGCAGTAGAAAAGCAGAAGCAGTGACCTTTTTTATAATATCAGCATCTGAGTAGCAGAAAAGTAGAAGCAGTGATCTTTTTTATTTTTTAAAAAATAGTTGTGTTTTCCTGTTCTACATAAACAGTGTGCCCCTGGAGGAATGATCAGTATTCAAGGATATGACAGGAACACTCATTTGAAGGGAGAAAAACTTCATATGTATATAGAACCTGCTCTGAATGGTTTCTGAGATACAATGCATTTAATGTACATTTGTTTTTGTGCTTGCAGCTTGCACTTACGTGTCTTTCCCACCAAACTCTGATTTTTTATTGTAGCTCAACCTACCCTCTTGCTGACAACCTCTTTGCTCAGTATGTACTTCTGCCATTTAACTATGAGAGTGAATAAGAAAGTCTTTGCCCTTTTTTTTTAAGTTAAATTACAGCTATAAATGCAAAGTCAACTGCCCATTCCCAAGGCTGGACCTTTCTTGAGTCAGCCTAACCTTGTCTGCTGGTAGCCCTTGACATGCCTTGTTTGGAGAAATACGAGGTGGAGTATTGTGATTTCATGAAAGGCCATGAAGACTTGCATGACAATGAGCGTCCAGGGAGGCTGTGTTCATCACTGGCTGATGACAACTTTTCCCACATGGATACAATGATGAAAGCAATATTGGCATGTGCACCTAAGGACATTTTCCAAGAGCTTGGCATCTCATATGGGAGTGTTTACAACATTGTTCATGGGAAATTAGGCTACTGGGAGGTTTCATGTCAGTGAGTGCCCAAGCAGTTGGTTGACGAGATGAAAGGCAAGTGAATGATTACTTCACTGAATCATCTGAAATGGTGTGCCAACGACTGTGATAGTTTCCTGTTCCATATAGTTTTGGGTGATAAAATGTGGATGGTGTATCTCAGACTGAAATCAAAGCAGCTGAACATGGTGTGGAAATGTCTGGGTTTGCCTGTGAGAAAAAAATTCCATTCGTGCATCTGTTGAGAAGGTGATGTTAAAGGTCTTCTGGGATTTCTGTGGACCACTCATGCTGGATTTCATGCCATCAGGTGCAACCGTCAATGCTAGCAGTTATTGTTCCACCCTGTCACGTCTGCAGGCTCTGTTACTAAAAAGCACTTAGGGATTCTCTGCGAGTACAATGTAGGTAGCTTCCATGACAATGCAAGACTACCTTTGACAATCAGAACTGCTGCCAAGCTCTGATCATTTCATTGGGAAAGTCTGGACCACCCACCATACAGTTTGAACCGCGACAAATGTCAAGTGGTGAGAGGTCTATGTGGAAAAATAGTGTAAGTATGTATATTTGTAATTATCTGTATATATCTTCTTCTGGCTAGTAAATAGGGGCAAAGTGTTTCTGATTTATGCTTCTTGTTCATTGAATACACAGGTGTCCATGGTGTGTTCTGAGTGAAGTTGTGCGAGGGATTGAAAGTGTACCAGTGCGAAGCACCAATTAACTGTGTTTGCACATGCACTGGCTAAAATACTATATTAATCAAGACTGTGTATGTTTACAGCTTCTGTGATGGTAGCCACTTGCTACTGTTGAAGAATACTGTCAGCGCTTTCTGACAGGTCAAATTGTTGACTGCAGTGTGTTACAAATATGTATTTTTCAACTGTCATGATGTTTCCTAACTGTTGTACATGTGTGCAAGTGCACACGTGAAATGTATTGAATAATACAAAAAATAAATGACAGTTTAATCTTTTTCAGAAACCATTTGGAACAGGGTATATATCGATAAGAAGTTTTTTGCTTCAAATGGTCGTTTCCATCACATTCCATGAGTATTGCCTGTTCCTCCTGGGCCACCACGAATAAAATAATTTATAATTAATTTCCACAATTATCAGTTTGAGTAGATTAGCACTAGTCATAGTCTGATGTCTGCATACTTTATAGAAAATAGCCAGCAGCAGCTGCTTCTGCCTCTTAATGTATAATCTGACTTGTTCCACATTGCTTGTTGATGGATTTATAGAACACAATGCATGTGAATGAATAAATAAATCAGAAAATGAATCAACTGATGAGAGCAATCTGAAAATAGTAAGCTAATAATATCAGTCAAATAGAAATTTCCACAGTAAAACTGATGAGGCACCGGATATTTTTTCAAGTAGCAGCTTTTCTACTAATTTTGTCAATTAAAGTTAGATGGGTAAATGTGAATAGCATTAAGGAGTATGGTGATAGTTTATTGTTAACACAATACTAATTTTTTATGATATCGCTGTCTTTTGTTGATGTATACCATCACTCATTCCACATACCTGAAAGTTATTCTTCTTGATGGGATCTATGGAACATGATGAATGAATGAATGGATGGATGAAATCAGTGAAGTTACATAGAGGGTTAGTATGAGGTGCCAGTTGGAAGTAAGAACAAAAGCTGAATAGTCTAAGAAGATGAGCAGTGACTTTCTCCATGTATTCATGAAATTAAAAAAGTGAATAATTAGTATTAGCTGTATTAATTGGTTGCTAGTATCCTTCACAGAAGAATTCTGCAGTGTCTGCTTCTGTCTATTAATGTGTAACTTAACTTGTTCCATACCTCTGAAGACTATCCTTCATGACAGGATTTATGGCACACAATATGTAAATGAACAGACAGATCAGATGAATGGTGCAGTTTTGACTTATGACTTGCAAATGGCACAAAACCAAAGAAAGCTCAAACCATCCTCATGCTATTTTTGGAACTTGAGAAAGTCTTTAACAGCGTAAAATGAACTAAGAGTGGGAACAAAATACAGAGACCGATGAATAATATACAATATCCACAAAAATCAAATAACAGTAACAAAACCAGAAAATCAATTAAGATTCTCTAAGAAGTGTGTAAATCATAGTATCAGCTTACAGACAATGTAGTGTGTTGTACATTGAAAATAAGGAAAAATTTAAATTATAATAGCTGGATGGGGATATGAACCATTATTATCACAAATATGAATCTAGGGTCTTAAAACAGTGTGCCATATTGATTGATGACTTAGTGTAATGTGTAAATGAAAAAAATTGTACAAGATATGTAGTTATGGAGAAATCCCCTAAAGAGAGATGAATTAAAAATGGACAGAGGTATTCTGATACTCATATAACAAACTCCAATTGTTTGTGAGCTGATGGTAAAGGTAAAGAGTAACCTGCACATTGCACAGATATTGACACTCTACCCACTTATTGTGGTCACTGGCCTTCATTGGTATTGCACCACTACTGCTGGAGGCGTAAATACAAGGTTCTTTTCTGTATTTAAAATCTGAATTCCACCACCACACTCTCCCATTCAATTTATGTTCCACTAGGCTGAAGCATTCATTTTATCAGTAAGTCTTTTCCTTCTAGTGTCTTTTGCCAAAGTGAGGGATCTTCAACAGTGGTGGTTGAGCTGAGAGGATGGATAAGTCAGCCATATAGACTAAATATTGTATTGTTTCCATAATGGAGTCGTCAACATATCCATTGCCTCTACCCAAATTCTTCGGTTTTAACCTGGATATGGTCCTGACATAAAAACAGTAATGTGGTAACTCAGTAGCAGACTCAATTGTAAGTTCTAATAAAAGTGCTAAACCACAAGTGGTAAATACTCAATGGTAGCTGCAAAAATGCTCCACACTAAGCAAGTTGATGTCACACTCAAGAAAATATGAGGATTTATCATTTTCTGTTTGAAACCTATTTCCACAGATAAGATTAACCACCAGTTGGTATCCTTTTTAATGTAACAAACCAAGACTTACCCATAGCAGCGTATGATTCAACTCTTTAATGGACATACCAATACTTCATTACATGAACATATATGTGTGATTATGTCTTTATTTTCAATGTACATTAATCATTGTATAATGGAACTAGAAATAATAATTGATCCATGGAACAATGTATGTTAATAGAATTTCATTAGATAATGGAGCAAAGTGAATATTATGTAAAGAAACTTAACATTTGTGCAATTCATTACACACTGGTGCACTTTTATTTGTACAAAATGATAAAGATTTGGGGCAAAATATACCATTATTGCTGGTAATTAGAATGTTAAGCAGTAGCTGGGTCATACAAGCAGCCGTTGTTATGTAGTTGTGACTCAGTGTGTAAGGGGGCAGTTGTGACCAGTATGTGAACTATTGGGAATCAAAATGATTAATCAAAGAGGAAAAGTATTACACATGGTGGGATCTCAATATATGTCAAAAGTAACCTTGAATTGCATTACTCAGTTATAGAC
The DNA here is from genome assembly GCF_023864275.1 of Schistocerca cancellata. Classification (NCBI taxonomy): domain Eukaryota; kingdom Metazoa; phylum Arthropoda; class Insecta; order Orthoptera; family Acrididae; genus Schistocerca; species Schistocerca cancellata. The sequence continues at coordinate 299,795,731 of NC_064634.1, forward strand.
CTTAGTAGAATATGCCTTGAAGCTACAATAGAAGTAGCCGGTGTGGTAATGCACGAACAGAAAACTGTAATTGTCTCAATCTATCGAATCCCAGGCTCTGATGCGATGGTATTTATAGAAAAAATTAATACTTTAATATTGTTGTTGTCAAAATATAAACTGCATAGAATTGTAATTGTAGGTGATATTAACATAGATATAAGGGCAAAGAGAAAAAATGTAATTCATATGATTAACACTCTGAAGTCATTAAACTATTACTGTCTCAATGAAAAACCCACTAGACTGAACACATGCCTTGATAACATAATTAGCAATGTACAAATAGACTCCATACAATGTGATGTAATAGAATTAGGAATATCAGATCATGCAGGGCTATGGCTTCAAATAGAAAAGTCAGCCTTCAGTTCTACGGAGAGAGAAGTGACATATAGAATTCTTGGTGAATCCAATGTAAACAAAATGATAAACCAGTTAAAAGAAATGGATTGGTCTCATGTAATGGATAACAAGAAAATGATTAATAAACGTTTTTCCATTTTCCTGACAGAGATCAAGCATATAGTAGAAATGACATGCCCCTTGGCAACCAAAAGGTACCAGAGTAATATTACTCATAAGCAACAAAATACTAACAAAGTGGTACACCCCACAACTTAACAAACTCAGAATACTACTGATGATTATGGAAGACAAATCTCGTAACAGTGATAGGGACAAGGAAAATTACACTAAAATGAGAAACCTTTACAGATTAGAAATAAAAAATGCTAAGTGCTGTGCAAATGATGAATATATTTTAAATTCTAAAAATAAATGTAAAGGTGCCTGGACTGTCATTAAAAGGGAAATTAATAATACCAATAAAGAAAGGAGTATCCCTATTGACTGCAATATTCTCAATGAATATTTTGTAAATAGTGTCACCACCCCACCCATCAATTCTGCCTCTGATGCAGAAGCATTGCTCACTTGTTTATTTATTTATCTTACAGCTCGAAACATGTATTTAACATGCATGGGCAATGTTATAATAATTACATTTTGATTATTGATACACAATATAGATAACAAGCTATTAAGTAAAAGATCATATAAGTATATTTAACATAGCATTCCTGAGGTCAAATCATGTCAGCACCATACTGTATGGGCACTTCAATATAAGCCATTTTTTAACTCATTTTTAAAAATTCTACCAGAAAGCTGTTTCAGGTTGTTTGGCAGAGAATTATAAAATATTGCTCCCTTAATGAATGGGGTATTTGTTGTTAGATTCAATTGTCTGCTCACCATATGAAAGTCTGATTTGTGTCTTGTATTGTAATCATGGATTTCCATATTCCTGTTTGTCACTTTTTTATCTTTTTTCACTAATAATATTGATTGAAACATATATACTGCATAGATAGTCATAATATTGAACTTAATAAACAGGTTTTTACATGAAGTTCCGGGTCTTACTTTTGCCATAGTTCTTATTACTCTTTACTGCAATACAAATGCCCTTTTTATATTGTATTGGCTACACCCACCCCACAATACAATTCCATAAGATAGATGGGGATACACCAACCCAAAATACGCTATTTTTATTGCTTTGATATGTAAATATTGAACTGATCTCCTTAGTAAATATAGACTAGATGTTATTTTACCACAGACATGATCTATTTGCCGATTCCACGAAAGTCTGTCATCTATATATATCACCAGAAATTTACGTTCTGAACAGGTATTTTCCTGAATGTCCTCATTTACAACAGTATTTTTATTTGAGCCACTTGTCTTAAAATAAATTAAATTAGTTTTGTTAATATTGACCCTCAGGTTTTCTTTTTCAAAATGTGTTTGGGCTTTTTCAACAAGATTATGTACCACTGAATTTAGGTCATCATTACTACGTGCCCAGCAAACCCCAGAGGTGTCATCAGCATACATAGTAATACGATGACTGGTGTCTAATACTTTTGGGAAATCATTCACGTAGCAAATAAACAAGAAGGGGCCAAGATAGAGCCTTGTGGCACACCAAAATTTATATTTCTTATCTTTGATCTTGTGCAAAACAGACAAGAAGTGAGAAGTTCACTTGGACCCGAATCACATTAAATGATATTCGTAAGTCAATAAACAAATTAAGTAATTCCAAAACAGAACATTATTATGGACTCAGTAATCTCATCATTAAATGTATAGCAAAAGAAATTGAAATGCCACTTCTCTCACTATCAAACAGAGTACTTGATGAAGGAATATTCCCCGACTGTCTTAAGCTCACAGTTACATTGCCTGTGAATAAAAAAGGTGAAATAAACCTCCCAAATAAATACAGAGCCATTTCAATAGTACCAATCATATCCAAGTTAGTAGAAAATTGTGTGCATAAGCAGATATACAGGTATTTTGAAACCAACAAAATTTTATATGAACAACAGTTTGGCTTCAGGTCACACCTATCAACTGTAAAAGCAGTAGAAGCTTTGGTAAGCAATGTTTATGAAGGGTATGAAAAAAGGGTATCAATGTCTGGAACACTTATTGACCTAAGTAAAGCTTTTGACTCGGTGTCACATGACATACTCATCAAAAAGTTAAAATACTATGGCACTGAAAATGACACACTCCGACTATTCAGATCTTATCCATGCAACAGGTTACAACTCGTATATGCAAATAAGCAGAGGTCAGAAATACTCCCTATAGAAAGAGGAATACCCTAAGGCTCTGTTCTTGGACCTTTTCTGTTCGTTGTCTATGTTAATGACTTCTCGAATTACATACCGTGTAAGAACATACTATATGCTGACGATATGACATTAATAAGTACAGGAGAGAACTTACAGAGTGTACTGGACAAAAATAGAGAAATGGTGCAAATGGCTAATTACTGGTGTCAGGCTAACCAGCTGTGCATAAATTAAACGAAAACAGAAGAAATAATATTTAATTTCAAAGTAACTAAAAATGAAAACAAAACAGTGAAATTACTTGGACTAATCATAGACCAAAAGCTCTCATGGGAAGGACAGACCAATTATCTATGTAGTAAACTAGCACGAGTACTTTTCTTATTGTATAAATTAAGAAACCATGTGAGCAAGCAATTGCTACTCCACTCATACTATGCTTTTTTTCATTCCCAACTGCAATATGGAATATTGCTTTGGGGTAACTCCCCAGAGGCTGAATGTATTTTCAGATGGCAGAAGAAAGCAGTCAGGTGCATGGAGGGGTTAGCACCCAGAGAGTCCTGCAGAAATTATTTTAAATCTCTTGGCATAATGACAGTGCCAAGCACGTACATATATAACTATCTAATATATGTCAGAGAAAATCTGAAAAAATTGAATGTGAGATGTGATGTGTATGCACACAGTACAAGAAACAGTCACCTGCTGGACTTGCCTTCCACAAGACTTGTTGTAGTCCATAATAACTATAAGTACTTAAGCATAAAATTTTTCAGTAAGTTACCATGCTCAGCTCGTACAGTACCACTAAATAAATATAAGAATACATTGCAAACCTGGCTAAAAAACAACGAATTCTATACAACTGAAGAATTCTTAGAAACTAATCATCAAAATATATGTTTTACCTAAGTTATGAAGAAAATGTTTTGATATTATATAACCTAGTTATTTATTGTGATTCTTTTCTTATGTGTGTATTTAATTACTGTATAAAACATTGTTTTACATAATGCTGAACAAAAGGTCTTTAGTTCCTTTTCTCCCCTTTCTGTAACTATTTGAATATCGTACTGAAACTAAAACCCTCTGTAAACTTTGATGAAGCCAATTGTATGAAAAATACTGAAAGGCTAATAAAAATATTCTATTCTACTCTTAAAAAAAAATATAAAAGAATAAAAATAAAAATATGTAAACTCGATGTTAAAATTTATCCAAATGGCATAAAGTCTTATTACACAACATGTATATAGGGTGATCAAAAATTCCTATTACGGGCTTCTAGGGGTTGTAGATGGGACTTCGTAGATGAAGTTTTGATAAGGAATCCATGTTGAGAAATGTATCATTTGGATATAAAATAAGTTTGAACATTGGATCACTTTCAAATCTCCCACTTCACGGTATGCACCAAAGCTGAGAAGAAGGCACCATCATTAGCCCTTGTTGTAATTATGACATCATGTAACATCTTTTGTCTGACTACAACAGTGGCTGTGAGAAACTGGTACGTTCGAAACTACCTGCTCCACGGACACGTTAGTACTCTCAAGTTTGAAGAGGACATCCTTCATCACACACAAGAGAACCCAAGGACAAGTACTGAATGCATCGCTCATGCCATGTGCTCCTACAGCACACAGGCAAGAGCCCATTGTCTCTGCTGTGAGTGTGTACTGCGAAGTGAGAGACCTGAAAGATATCTGATCCTCAAACTGATTTTACACCCAAACATTACACTTCCAGCCATGGGTTCCTTATCAAATCTTCATCTCAAAATACCCTCTACAGCCCGTAGAAGCCAGTAATAGGAATTTTGAATCACCTTGTATGACTGCAAAAGGAAATCCCAGAACTTTTGTTGCAAAACTGAATAAAGAATTATCACAATCAACAATCATCTATTCTAGAAGTTGTATCATATTTACTGCTTCAAAACTCTTAAAACATCGTGATAGTCACATTTAATTACTTGAGAGAACTGTAATTTAGGACTAAAAATCATTCTGTCGTATACCATCTAAAGTATAACTTACTATTTTTCTAGAGTAATTAATGCATTTTATTCAAGCACAGAAGCTGCTTAGTATTTTTATATTACAGTACATTGCCGATTGAATTTCATGTATCATTTGACTATCAGGATGTCTGAATTATTAGTTTTCTGTCTCCACTCTTTCTGGAATTGGTGTTGGAATGAATAGGATACAATTCTGACTGCTCTCATGAATTATGCATTATCGCCTCAGTTGTGTTTTTGTGGCCTGAATTATTTACATTTTGTTCGCTGACGTTTCCCCTGTTAAATAATATTCTTAACAGTCTGGCATCCCACAAAATTAACGATGAATAACTGCATGTAACCAGTAATTAAAAATCACTGTTTGATTTTTTTAAATTTTATTTTTGCCTTGTAAACTGTATTGCTTGTTAAAGTGCTTAACTTACCCAGAATAAGGCCTCTAGGGGTTGTAGATGGGACACAGATTTCTTTCTCAATGAATATTAAACAGATAAGCATTGAAAATTATTATTCCTTTATTTTGTGTTCAGTGGACTGAAAACTTTTGGGAAAAACATTATGTGTGAAATTTCATTTTTTTTTATTTTTTTATTTTTTTTTATTGTAGACACTCAAGATGTGTGAAAATAATGAATGCAGAAATCAAAAGTGAACAGGGTGTGGAAACAATAGGGGGGGGGGGGGGGGGGGGAATGGTTCAAGCTTTGATCACAGTTCTGGAGAATCATTTTTGCAAGGAATTCAATGTTTGATTGGTTGATTGATTCAGGGGAGGGGATCAGACAGCAAGGTCACTGGTCCCATAGGTTTAGGGAAGAAAGTCAGACGTGCTGTAACCAGCAAACTAAAAAATATAACTTCAGAATAATAATGTTAAACTCACAGAAATTAAATCACAGATCCATGAATTAAAAGTTAGTGCTGGATATGGGCAGAAAATATCAAATGCTCAGGTGGGAGTTGGCTTAAAAATTGAGAAAAGCATTGTCGATTTTGAAAATCTTGATGTACTGGAACTCGGAATAATTAAGATTGACTATAATCTAATTACTTCATGTAATAATTATGTAGAAGTCTATGTTTTGGATGAAGTAAATGATACTGATGATGAAATAAAAATTTTGTTTTGAAAGATGAGTATTTGTCAGAGGAAAGTGGATGTTGTATTTGAGTTATCACAAGCAGGTGAATTTTATCATAAAGTCTGAAGAACCATACAAAATCTGTGGTATGCAAAGGACCTATTTGGGGAAGACTTGTGGCATCATCGACTGCTGTAATTGATATGGACATACAAAATTGATATTAAGAATAACGAATTAGGGTATCTTTTTATATATTATTTTCTTTTTCTTGCTGTGAACTCTTATGACTAAAGTGATTGTGTCTTATTATGTGGGAGTTTGTGTTAATAAAGTGGCACAATTCATGGCAACAGTGTCCCCATATTATTCTGGATACTCACCATTATGAAGTTCTTACATTGGTGACCGATGACAACTGTGTGTTTTCTACAAATTCAGCAAACACACAGTGCTACCTTCCCTCTGAGATTATTGGTATTGTGGTCCATCAAAGATTATTGGGAACTTTTCCTCAGTTTTGAGTGTGCTTCTCGTGTATCACATAATGCTACAAACAATACAGAGCCACCCAAGTCCAAAGCTGCTAGCAAAAGCGACCACAACTCTCTTACCACATATGTTCATAGAGACGTTGATTCAATGTGATAACATTCCCTGTTGCCTTACATGGATCTGAATGATCTATTTCCACCGGAGGAGCAACACAGACAGATACCTGCATGTGTTATGGAATTTATGTTACACCCTAGTGTATAAGTGCAACATCTCATTCTTACTCCTCCCAGTTAAATGTGTGCATCCACAGAGGTTCCTGAAATGACACAGTTTACACTGAATTCCAGTAACCTTGAAACTTCCTGGCAGATTAAAACTGTGTGCCGGACTGAGACTCGAACTCAGGACCTTTGTCTTTTGCGGGTAAGTGCTCTACCATCTGAGCGCCCCAAGCATGACTCATGCCCCGTCCTCACAGCTTTACTTCCCCCACTATTTCATCTCCTACCTTCCGAACTTATTCTTGACCCCATAAAGTATTCCAATGTGGAGAACAGATATTTTCCATCATATTTAATAGTAAACTGTCTAATGTCACCATCCAAAACATCAAGCCAGCTTGGGTGCTGGTAGACTAGGGAGGAAAGGACAACTGACCATCACTTCAAGTGGATCCTTCAATTGCATCCACCTCTACCGATGGGTACCTACAGGCTGATCATCCTATCTTCATGGGAGAATTCAACATCCAGTCACCTGCTTCATGTATCACTGATAGTGATGTACCGTACTCTTCTCTCATTACAACAGGTCCCTCTGCCCTCCCACAATCCTGCAAAATTACATTCTGGAGTACAGTCTCCATCCTATCCACTCCTCAGTGCTTTACACTGGAGGGATGGCTCTGTGGTGGCACTGACCATTGTAATGGATATGGACATATAAAATCAACACTAAAAACAAAGAATGAATATCTCTTTGTGTTTATTATTGTCTTTATTTTTCTGTTTTGTTATTGGGTTCCTATCTATTCTTATGACTTAAGTGTTCATATCTTATTTTGTGTGGAATTGTGTTAATAAAGTGGTCCAATTTGTGGCAACACTATCCACATGTATTCTGCATACTCACCCACAGACTAATTAAATTTTGTAAACAATTGCAGCTTGCTGGTGGGGGAAGTATCAGAACAAATTTTGTAAACAGTTCAAAAATAGCTGGAAACAACTTTGTGGTAGAATAGTAAGTGATTTTTTGTTTGTGTGAAATGTTTGTTTCTCATGAAAAAAACTATCAACTTTGACTTGTCAGTTTCATTAATGGGGAAAAAGTAACTAAAGTATGTGAACATAGAGCTGTGTTTGCTTCTGTTGAAAATTTACACTGTTTTGTTTCAACAGTCAACCCACAGGAAAGAATAGCAGCAAGAAGGATTGTATGTAGTTATGGGGTTGTGATGGAAAAATACTGTAGGCTGTATTAATTGAGAGAACTAGAAAACTGCCAGGTAGATTACTGTGTAATATACAAACAACAGTGACATACACAAAGTTTTCCCCAAGGGAGAACTGAAAGACTTTTTCTTAACTTTGTTTACTGACGGAATATTTGATTTTTGATGTGTAATGGTTTATTTTTTTAATTTTTAAATGAACACAGCACCACTTCACTGTATTGTTGTTTATTTAATTAGACCCAGGTTTTGGTCTTTTATGCCATTTTAAGTGATTGAGTTTATGTCATTAACATATATTACTGGACATAAAGCACAAAATTGGGCATATGCTAAGATTTATGATGTATTATGAACTGGTGATTGATGATATTTCTAGCGATTATTTGATGATGTATGTATATGTTGTACTTCGCTCATATAATGCTTTTGTCTACATTAGGCCTTTCGCTTGAAAATATGATTTGTTATGCTGGTTGACTTACTGATTAACCGTGTAGCATTTAGTGCAAGGAATTATGTTTCATTATGATGATGTTTGGAGAACTTTGCTATGCTTCATATTTTGGTAGAGTTTGAACTAAAATATTTTGTGTTTGCTTCGTTGTTACATCATATTTAAAACTGCTATAACGTTGAGGTTTTATATTGTGTAAACCCGCAGAGGGTCATACACACTTTTTATGTTATGTGCTTGGCAAGCACAGGGCTTTGAGCTGTTGTAGCACTACTTCCATTTTCGTTTTCTGTGCTTCATCTTTCTTTTTCTATCCTATCAATCTGGCAAAGCTGTCTCTTATTGTCATTCCTATTCACTCTCTATTAGTTTGCAGTTATGAGTTAATTATGTTGCAGTTTAAGTGATTAGATACAATATGTTGTTGTTGTTGTGGTCTTCAGTCCTGAGACTGGTTTGATGCAGCTCTCCATGCTACTCTATCCTGTGCAAGCTTCTTCATCTCCCAGTATCTACTGCAACCTACATCCTTCTGAATCTGCTTAGTGAGATACAATATGACCTTAAAATTTGCAAACATCATGAAGAAGGGATCGATTGGTAGGTCATGTTCTGAGGCATCAAGAGATCACCAATTTGGTACTGGAGGGCAGCGTGGAGGGTAAAAATCGTAGAGGGAGACCAAGAGATGAATACACTAAGCAGATTCAGAAGGATGTAGGCTGCAGTAGGTACTGGGAGATGAAAAAGCGTGCTCAGTATAGAGTAGCATGGAGAGCTGCATCAAACCAGTCTCAGGACTGAAGACCACAACAACAACAACAACATGTTTATTTAACAAAAGCCTACCTATAACCTCAGAAGTTAGTTCCACATACATATTTTACACACAAAAAGCACCTTCTCAACATTAACACCATACAAGAATCAGAGCAACACATCACATGGCTGCTGTAACAAAGTACACCACAGTTGTTGTTGTTACAATCGATCTTTACATTTTTGACATTGGTGGTTGCCACAGAGCCCCTCCCTTGGGTGTGTGGAGCACTGCAGAGGGAATAAAGGAGATCAACAAGGGGATGTGGTGGTCAGCCAGCATCAGGCCACATGTGTGGCAAGGTTGCCTGATCAGCCATGTCTTGACCAGAAGCGGCGCACTGTTGTACTGTTCCCTATACAGAGGAAAGGTGTGGAGCTGTGTAGGTCCAAAACATGCCAGAGGGCACGAGAGACAGGACAGATTGCTCCCGCATCATGGAGGCATCATGCATCACAAGAGGCATGCAGATGGAAAGGTAACCGTGATCATTGATTGAGGCAGTAACGCCATCTTCCTCTGCATTGAGAGGAAGGGTGGAGACACACAGAAGTGTGACGTGGTATCTAGAGTCATCAAGCATGTGGGAGGGTGCATGGAGCACAGAGAGAGTGCTGCTGTGTAGCTGCAAGTAGAGATCCTCAACCGAGAAACCAGAGATGTCAACATTAAATTGTGCGACGCAAGGGGGGAGAGAGCGATGTGGGAAGCTCAAGATGAGTGCTGGTGGTGGGAGTGTCAGAGAGGGGAATGTCACATGCAGTACCTGTTGCACTCTTAATACATGAAGCACATGCATTTTCTGACACTGGGGAAGTCAAACGGTGAGGGTTAAATTAGGGGAAGAGAAAACTGATCTGGTGGAGAAGACACCAAGGTATTTGTGGGAGGGAAGTCATCATCAACCATCCAAGCTGGTCTGATGCAGGCGGTTTGCGACTTACCATTTAAGGAGATATCAAAGGTGTGCATGTATCAATGGAGCACTTTGTGGGGGCTAGAATAAGACTATTAAAGAGTGGACCACATGGTGTTGTCACAGAGCATCACATAGTCACAGTCTTCTAATTTCTTATGAATACAGGCACATGGGGCAGCGTGGGCATGTGGAGGCAGAGTGTGGATCTGAGTAATGGGAGAGTGGACACACTTATCTGAAGTTGAGAGCTTGAAAGAGGGGGCAGCCACCAAATCTTTGATGAATTCAGAGCAATTCAGAGGTTCACCGTAAAGTATGTTGGCCAGTGAAGCCTGCAAGTCCTCCTTGAATGCCATATGAATCCCAAGCAGAACCCAAGGGAAGGCCTTGAACCACGAAGTGGAATGACAAACAGTTGTGCAAAATTTATTGGCACTGTACAAGTCACACAGCTGCTGAAAAGAACAGACTTGAACTGTCGCCCCCGATCAATAGTAATAGAAGAGGGGCAACTGAAGCAGGCAGTCCAAGAGGTGACAAATGCACGAGTGACAGTATCTGCAGTAATGGCCAGGAGAGGCACAGCCTTGACCCACCTACTGACATGTTCAATAATAGACAGTAAGAATTCGCAAGGCACAGCCTTGACCCACCTAATAAAATGTTCAATAATAGACAGTAAGAATTTGCAATCATCTGAGGGGGAAGAGGACCAAGGAGGTCGAGAAAACCTTCATTTGGGGATGTTGAATTGACTTAGTGGAGGATTTACTGTGCTGAAATGGAAGGCATATGTGTGTCCAGGCATGACAGTCTGACTTCACACCCATTCAAATGAAGCATTCAGTGACAATGCAAGTAGTGGCCTTTATGCCAGAATGGGCAAGGTCATGGATCACCAAGAAGACTTTGCAGGGCAGAGAGGCAGGAATGAGGGGGCGTAGGGTACCTGTGGAAGTACCACATAGTACCAGGTGCAGGGAGCCAGGTAGCTGATGTGACTCATTAGACAATGCGGTAGTATCATCTTGCTGTAAGTGGCATATATCTGAATCATCATCTTGCAGGCACATCAGTTTGTCCAAGTCTAAAGTGAAGAGATGGTGTGGACGCAGGACATATAGTCAGATTGGTTCCTTTGATATAGCGGATGTCAGTGGTGTACTGCCAAATGAGGTCCATGTGACGAAAGCCCTGGGAGGCAAGTCATTAGCAGAGTTATGGATGGCACCACGAGTGGTTTGTGATCTGTGTAGACAGTTGCAGATCAGCTTTCTATGTCCTCACAAAAGTGGTGAACTGCCTCATATATCACAAACAGTTCCCTATTGAAGGCGGACCACTTACATTGTGAGGTGGAGAATTTCTTGGAGAAGAAAAGAAGAGGCTAGGTCAAGTCACCCATGTGCTGTTGTAGGATAACCTGTTCAAGCATGATTATGAAACAAGAAACAAATATCAGAATAAGTTACCAACTCATAAGCTAAAACTGCTGGAGAAGACACCTTACTATATGGGTATGAGGCTGGGGAATAAAGTCTGTGAAAAATTTAAAAATTTTGAACCAGAAGAATATGGAGATCATTTAAAAAAATACCTAGCAAGTAAATATTATTACAGTGTAGAAGAATTTGTGACTGACTGTCACAAATAACTGTACCTGCTGTTACATTTTATTCTGTCATGTTAAAAAAGAACTTTAAGTATATACTTCCTCTTAATTTTACTTTATTTTCACATGATTATTTTAAATCATTTTGTGGAACTTAAAATTACAAAATACCTGTAATTATTCTGTATACTTACAATTAGAAAGTATCTTTAAACTGACGAGTCACCTATGTCCCAATCATCTGATTGTATATGACATGTTATGTGACAATAAAGTTTATATTCTATTCTAGGATGGCATGTGTGACAATGCTCACCTGCTTTATCTCTTCGTTGATTGTCCTCAGTGTCAACATACTGGCTGAAAAAATAGGGGGTGGAAGTGCAAATACTGTCTTCTGTAAATGATGTATCCGACAGATGCACATTTGCGGTTCACTGTCTTTTACTTTCACTTTTCACAACCCCCCGTATACACATTTATATGTTGTTTAACTTTCGATAAGCCTCATTAATAGTTTCCACATACTGCTACAATAGTTTACTGTTGAACATGTATGAGCAGTAAAAATCTAACCACAAAGTTCGCAGTTCTTGAAGAGTAGCAAGGTATGTATGGAGCAGATACTGTCACAGTTTTAACAGACTACCTAACTGAGTAACACTTATTTCACTATCAAGTTGATGCATTGTTGTCACTTTAACCAACACAGGTTCCCTGTCTGAAACTCAGCTGTGGACTAACTGTCTCGTGAACAAATATCAGGCCCTTATATATTCCTCACAATAATTGATGCTGAAACTACACATTGTTCAAAGTTAAATTTACAGAAATTACATTAAATTAACTGAATACATCGAAAAATTCATTCCTTTTCAACAGTTTCTTCTACTACAAGGTGTAGGCTTAATTATTTGTTTAAATGAGGAAATTAACAAATATAGTTACATAAACAATACTTTTGACAGAACTGTTTATCACTTTGGAATTAATGAAGGGCTGGTTTTCCTAACATGTTTTCTAATAGAGCCAAATAAATACTTAAAGATTGCTAGGGTTTTGTCTTCCAAATTTCTATAATTATTACAGAATTTATATTTGTGTATAAGTCAACAACAGAATTTAAGTTATGAAACAATTACAGATTTCACCATATAACAAAAGATACTAACTAGGAATAGTCGAAATAAATTAGAAAATCAATTACATACATAAAACTAGATCTGGTGTTATATTCTTTAAAACTAAGGGCCAACCTTTCTCTTATATGAAAACACAGATTATATTCTTGTATACTAATGGTAAATAGTTAAAAGTGAAAAAAATGAATTTAAGGAGGCAGATGGCAAAACAAGAGGGCAAGTAAAATTATCCCAGCTTACTTCGTCATATCACCCCTTAATTGGATTGACCAGACAGATATTGCAAATAGCTACCTGAGCAATTCAATGACCACAAGTGACACCTGAAATTGGGTTTAAAATCTACACACAAAAAAATATTACATAAGAAATCTTATCAAAAACTGTACTACAAATGTTTTTCAAATTTATACTTACGTGAACTGGCCATACAAAAACCCTCATACAAAATAATATCACAAAATATCTACAAGTTATACTTTTAACAAAAATTATGTATCTTGATCATAAGTGATGTCCTTTTTTGGTCAATAAGATTACATTTAAAGCTTCATATCATTCATACAAATCCTGTCTTGCTTTAAAAAAATTAATCCTCATGGGGAGCAAAAAGTTAAATTACACTGTGCTTTGCAGGCGCCCCCCCCCCCCCCCCCCCCCATTTTCTTTTTTTTTTTTTAACCAAAAATTTCACTTGCTTAATGTTTAGCAATTTTCACAAGCACTTTCACACTTTTAATGAGCTTTTACGCTTTCTCTCAACAAGTTGTCCATGACTTAAACATGTTCAAGTGGCAGTTAGTGAAGAAATGCACTGCTATCAGTTCCCTGGAGGTGGTTCTCCACCACAATACATGAAAAAATGAGACAAAATACCCAACTTTAGCACACTTACTTTTACTTCTAACTTAAGTCTAAGAAAAAAATGTTTAACACTAATGGCAAATGATAGTCATTACATCATAAATAAATACATAGTTCTCATAACATTACAATAATTAGCACTAAAACTGACTATAGTATGAAAGGTGTGGACTAATAAAAATTTAAAATCAAGTACTCAGTACGCTACAAAACATTACTTTAAGTCATAACTGTCTGAAACTGGCTAAACTTTAAAGATATGGGTCTCTTTCCCATTTGCAAAATTGCAAAAACTCAAGATGTGCAGTAGCATAAATTTACTAATCATTACATTAAAAATAGAATAGAATCAACATAACATAACTTAATTACTATTCAAGTCAAAATTAAGGGGATGGAAGTTTACCAAATCTTTACCCTATTTCTCTATTCATCTCTGAGCACTATTCTCATTCACCCAGAAAATTAAATCATTACAAAATCACAAATGTTATCAGATGGTTGACCTCTCGGAATATTCACATCACTCTCGCACCACAGTTATCAGTTATCAGCAAACTTACTGTTCTTTGTTCCAGTATTACCACTTTAAGCTCATAATTCCTTAGAACACAAACAGACGTTTTTAGATAGCCTATAGTTCCAACAATGCAGCATTATATGACTTGTACCTCACTAAAATATTGCTCTTTCTGTTAAACTCTCATTCCCAGTTGTAGTGTCATGAACTGCACAATATAAACAATACCCAATGTTGCCTAGTTCACAAATAGAACATCCATATAGTTACACCATATTTGTTTGTATAGTTATCTTTTTCATTACTCAATTTTGTCTGTCAGCTCCATTATTTTCCTTTCCTTTCCTATCTCGTTAGCTAGTGGAGTGCATTCTATTAAAATATCCCTACTGCAGAGACAGGCTCCCTAACCATTACGACCCTAACATTATTCATTATTTTATTATTTCCTTATTGCTTCATTGTCTAATAAACACACACCTGCTCTGCTTATTCACTGCAGAATTGATTATACTGAAAAACACTCTATAGAAACAGATCCTTATGCTAAGGCAAACTTAACCCTCATTACCGACCACACAAAATTATCACTTAGAAAAACTATTATTTCACTGTATTCCATCAATTTGCTTAAGATTCTAGCCTGAAGGGTGATATACATACAAATCTTGCTTATTCTTTCCACACACATTACTCCAGGCAACTATGTTTAAAGTTGTAATTCCTTAAAGTTAGAAAAGGCTGTACCATGACACACTTCAATAGGTAGATAGTTATCTCCATATACTGATTGTACTGAACACAAACACTTCTATTATTCAATTACTATTAAGATCTAGTGTCCAAGATTTGTTTTACTGCATATTGCCTCTGCTGCTGCACTAATGAGCTGATTACTTCAGATGTTAATTATAACTCGCATATGCTGACGCCTTTCGTTTTCATTTTACCTTACCTCTTTGTTTGACAGAAATTATTTAATAATGGTATCTCTTTACTTTCTTACATCCTCTTATGACTCCATTACTTATCACTAACATAACATAATATAATCTGGCAGGTCGATAGACACACAAACAAACACATGTTTGTGTTTGTTTGTGTGTCTATCGACCTGCCAGCACTTTTGTTTGGTAAGTCTCATCATCTTTGTTTTTAGATATATTTTTCCCACGTGGAATGTTTCCCTCTATTATATTCATAACATAATATAATATATACATAGATACACTGTAGAATCTTTTTCTAAAATATTCCTATACTAAAGTATCCTACTGCACAAAATTACATGAAAGACGAAGATAGAATGTTTCTGATTCACTTATAAACTACAGATAGGATTGTAGAAGAGTTTGACTGCCTCAGGAAACATGGAAAATGGAACAGAGAGCTGGGTAAGCATTATTGTCACATAATGCATCCAACAGAATGTTGAACCCCCCTGCTTGCTTGTAGGTCTTACTTCTGGTTCAATGCACACTCCATTCTCCTAACAAAATCAATACTATCCAAGCTCAGAAATGTTTCAAACTGTTGTGGATCAATACTCAGACATCTAATTGGTGATACATAAGGTTTCAGATCAAGAATATTCTTTAACCCAAACGTCTTGTTAGTCTTTGTATAGGCCAATTTAGAAGAGTTGTCATGTGCAAAGTGTATTATTCTGAAAGGACCATGATACACATGCAAAAATTTCTTTATCTCATCATTTACTTTGTTAGATTTTTCTTTGGTTTTAACGAGGACAAGGTCACCTATTCTGAAACTTGTCGGACTCACTCCTTTGTCATGCCTTTTCTTCCTTCATCCTGCTTTCTTTTGCCAATCCTATCTTTTTGTCTTGTGCTACTTCACTTACCTGGGGAAATCCACTTCTCTGATGATGTTGCTGGGTCTCTCGTTGAACATAAGCTCACATGGTGCACATCCTGTTGATTCGTTCCACATGTTGTTGATAATGTTTTCAAAATGTCAAATATGATCTGCCGAAGCAGTGTGTTTCTTACTACAATAAGTCCTGCACAGCCTATTAATCTCCTTCATAATCCCTTCACTCATGTTACCTTGTGGAAAACAGGTAGAAATCTTTGTGTGTTTAATCTTGTGTATTTCCATACAGTGTTCAAACCTCTCTGAAACATTGTCAGACAAAAGTGATTTTGGTACCCCTACATTGCAAAAGTAATCAGATGTCAACTTCTCAATTATAGTACTAGTATTTTCCTTCTTAACTGGATACAGTTTTATGTATTTTGAGAATGTGTCCAAAACCACAAAAATATATTTACAACCTCCTGTAGATGCAGGAAATGCTCCTAGAAGGTCAGCTGCTATAAGCTCTTTAGGTTCGCTAGGAAGGACAGAATGTATTAAGCCTTTTGATGTCACACCAGTTGCCTACTCTGACATTTATCACACCTATCCAGTCTCTGCTTAACCCTTCTCCACAAGCTGTTAAATATTACTGTCTCCTGTATCTTAGCTACTATTTTCCTGGTCCCATAATGTCCATAACTCACATGTAAGCAGAAAAAAAAAAAAAATTATCAACATGTTGGTCAGGAAAACATAACTTCCAGTCCTGATCACTCAATTTTTTTCTCCTTAACAACAACCCTTTATGTATAGTATAGTATAGTATAGTAGTGTTTCACCTTCGGCATGTTGTCCGAATTGTAATACTGCTTAACTAACCTTAAATTTGGATCCTCATTCTGCTCCCTTCTCATTTGCTTGCAAATCCTCCTAATAAGCTTCTCATCCTTCACTGCCTGCAAATAAAACAACCTTACTTGTTCAAGATTTTCACTACTGTCAGTATCTTTCTTCCCTGCTGGTATCCTAGATAATGCATCAGCCACAATATTGTCTTTTACTTTTACATACCCACCTAGTTAACCTGGTGCACTTCTGAAGGTAATTCAAAGCCTTATGATCTGTATACATTATGGTCTTATGTCCAAGCAAATAGTACTCAAACTTCTGAAATCCAAAAATAATTGCCAGAGCCTCTAATGCTGAAATGTAATAGTTCTTTTCATGTGTCTGTAATGTTTTCTTAGCAAAAGCAATAGTTTTGTGTTCAACCCCCATCTCAGTAGGTACTAAGTGGAAAATTTTGACCCCCCAAACCACAAAACTTGCATCAGTGCTCATACAGAAAGAAAGTGAAAAATTTGGATAACCTAACATTCACTATTTACTAAATTCTATTTTCAAACTATGAAATGCCTCTTCACACTCCTCAGTCCAATTCCACATAACATTCTTTTTAAACAAATTACCAAGGCAAGCACAGTTAAATGACTGATGTGATACAGACTTTTGGTAGAAGCCAAACATAGCTTTAAGCCAAACATAGCTTTAAGATCCTGCTTGTTCTTTGGGGGTAGAAAATCCACAATAGCAGCAAGCTTTTCTGGATCAGGCTGTATACCTTCCTTGTTAATCCTGTGACCCAAAAATGAAATTTCCTTCTTTACAAATTCAGATTTACTTAATCTTATTTGCATACCTGCTCTCTCATATATATATATATATAGCTCTCGGAACTTCATTCAGAATATTACAGTGCTTCAACCATTCTACTCTTGCCATGAGGATACCATCCACATAGACTGATTTCATTGGTTAATATGTAGAGTATAGTAGAATTTTATTGGTCCTGGTAATCATATAGTACACAAATAGTACATTCTGATGTAGGACAAGTCAATGTATAACAGAATATAATACTAAATTTGCATTAATTTCATTATTTCTACATTAAATGATCACTGAGTTACAATATACAGAGCAAATATTTTACAAAAATAAAGAGAAGATATTTTAAAACAGAAAGAGCATGTACTGTACTGGAAAATTAATATTTGTATTACGAGGTGCATTCAAGTTCCAAGGCCTCCGATTTTTTTTTCTTCGGACTGGAAAGAGAGAGAAACATACACATTGTTTTAAAATGAGGCCGCGTTCATTGTCAATACGTCCCAGAGACGGCAGCACCGTACGGCAGATGGAGTTTTACCACCAGTGGCGAGAATGAGAACTGTTTTAAATACTTAAAATGGCAACGTTTTCCCTACTTTAACAGCGTGCAATCATTCCGTTTTCTGAATTTGCGTGGTGTGAAACCAATTGAAATTCATCGACAGTTGAAGGAGACATGTGGTGATGGAGTTATGGATGTGTCGAAAGTGCGTTCGTGGGTGCGACAGTTTAATGAAGGCAGAACATCCAGTGACAACAAACCAAAACAACCTCGGGCTCACACAAGCCAGTCTGACGACATGATCGAGAAAGTGGAGAGAATTGTTTTGGGGGATCGCCGAATGACTGTTGAACAGATCGCCCTCAGAGTTGGCATTTCTGTGCACACGATCCTGCATGACGACCTGAAAATGCGAAAAGTGTCATCCAGGTGGGTGCCACGAATGCTGACGGACGACCACAAGGCTGCCCGTGTGGCATGTTGCCAAGCAATGTTGACGCGCAACGACAGCATGAATGGGACTTTCTTTTCGTCGGTTGTGAGAATGGATGAGATGTGGATGCCATTTTTCAATCCAGAAACAAAGCGCCAGTCAGCTCAATGGAAGCACACAGATCCACCGCCACCAAAAAAATTTTGGGTAACCGCCAGTGCTGAAAAAATGATGGTGTCCATGTTCTGGGACAGCGAGGGCGTAATCCTTACTCATTGCGTTCCAAAGGGCACTACGGTAACAGTGCATCCTATGAAAATGTTTTGAAGAACAAATTCCTTCCTGCACTGCAACAAAAACGGCCAGCAAGGGCTGCGCGTGTGCTGTTTCACCAAGACAACGCACCCGCACATCGAGCTAACGTTACGCAACAGTTTCTTCGTGATAACAACTTTGAAATGATTCCTCATGCTCCCTACTCACCTGACCTGGCTCCTAGTGACTTTTGGCTTTTTCCAACAATGAAAGACTCTCTCCGTAGCCGCACATTCACCAGCCGTGCTGCTATTGCCTCAGCGATTTTCCAGTGGTCAAAACAGACTCCTAAAGAAGCCTTCGCCGCTGCCATGGAATCATGGCGTCAGCGTTGTGAAAAATGTGTACGTCTGCAGGGAATTTACGTCGAGAAGTAACGCCAGTTTCATCAATTTCGGGTGAGTAGTTAATTAGAAAAAAAATCGGAGGCCTTAGAACTTGAATGCACCTCGTACAGCAACGTTTACATGGTAAATCAAAGTTCTAGCAACATTTATGAGATACATCACAAAGGCAAAGAGACAAATCGTTAGTGAAGTTCCTGAAGGTTCTTGTGGAGGCTATAGAAGCAGTGGTGAGTCAAATACGCCTTAGCAGTTGACTTGAAATTAGCCGGGTCATTTATTGAGTTAATTATTTTATTAAAAAAACTTTCCCATAATACAAGGTTCCTTTTTTTTTATTCACGGTTGTGTTGGTGGGGTCTAAATGAAAGTTTCCTTTTTGCCTGGTGTTATAGGAGAGGATATTCTCATTTTTCTGGAAGAGAGTGGGATTTTCCATTGAGTATTTTTTCACAAACACAGTTATCTCATACACATATATACATGGAAGTGAGAGGATTTCTAGCTTTTTAAAAGAGTGGCCTACAGGTTGTTTCATTTTACACCTTCCATTATTCTTATAATTCTTTTTTGTAGCCTAAAGAGCTTTTAGCTAAGATTAGATTTACCTGAGAAAATAATTCTATATTACAGTTGTGAGTATATATATACAAGCAGACTTTTGTCTGTGTATATGTGGATGGATCTGTGTGCATGTGTGTGTGTGCGTGTGTGTGTGTGTGTGTGTGTGTGTGTGTGTGTGTGTGTGTGTGTGTGTGTGTACCTGTCCTTTTTTCCCCCCTAAGGTAAGTCTTTCCGCTCCCGGGATTGGAATGACTCCTTACCCTCTCCCTTAAAACCCACATCCTTTCGTCTTTCCCTCTCCTTCCCTCTTTCCTGACGAAGCAACCGTTTGTTGCGAAAGCTTGAATTTTGCGTGTATGTTTGTGTGTCTATCGACCTGCCAGCGCTTTTGTTTGGTAAGTCTCATCTTTCTTTTTAGATATACTTTTCCCACGTGGAATATATACATACATATACATACATACATACATATATACATACATATATACGGTTATAATAGAAGGAAACATTCCACGAAGGAAAAATATATCTAAAAACAAAGATGATGTGACTTACCAAATGAAAGTGCTGGCAGGTCGACAGACACACAAACGAACACAAACATACACACAAAATCCAAGCTTTCGCAACAAACTGTTGCCTCATCAGGAAAGAGGGAAAGACGAAAGGATGTGGGTTTTAAGGGAGAGGGTAAGGAGTCATTCCAGTCCCGGGAGCGGAAAGACTTACCTTAGGGGGAAAAAAGGACGGGTACACACTCGCACACACACACACATATCCATCCACACATATACAGACACAAGCAGACATATTTAAAGACCTGATGAGGCAACAGTTTGTTGCGAAAGCTTGAATTTTGTGTTCGTTTGTGTGTGTGTCGACCTGCCAGCACTTTCATTTGGTATGTGTATATATATATATATATATATATATATATATATATATATATATATATATAGTACACAGTTTTCAGAGAATTTTTGTTGCAGCATCCCTCTAATATTCTCATTAAGTAGCATGTCACACTTAATTTCTTAGAGACTTTTTCAATATGTGTCCCCCATTTGAGATTATCTTGGAGTCATACTCCCAAGAACTTATGGGATTCTAGATACTGATCGTAACATACGTAATAAACAGTTCCCAAGTTTCCTATAAAGACATATTTTACCATAAAGACTGATACACACAAACACTGCATAAAGTACAAAGGCAGACTGAATTAAACATGGCAGCTCGTCAGAGCAGTTAACGTTCCGAAGATTGTAATTTGTGTGGTCGACGTGTCCTAGTAGTACCCGTAGTACGTAGTACAGCCTATGAGCCCTGAGGGGGAAGGGGGGGGGGTCATGTGAGTGTCAGCATCGGCATGCTGCGAGGCAGCAGGCGCATGACCGGAAGCTCCATCTCCGTCGAGTCAGCATGCGTAGGTGCGGCCACCGGTCCAACTTGTAATACAAAAACCAGCAGAGGGGGAGGGGGGGGGGGTTGGCCAACTCACAAGGGAACCTCCCCATCGCACCCCCCTCAGATTTAGTTATAAGTTGGTACAGTGGATAGGCCTTGAAAAACTGAACACAGATCAATCGAGAAAACAGGAAGAAGTTGTGTGGAACCGTGAAAAAAAATTTGTAAAATAGACAAACTGAGTAGTCCATGTGCAAGATAGGCAACATCAAGGAGTATATGAGCTCAGGAGCGCCGTGGTGCCATGGTTAGCGTGAGTAGCTGCAGAGCGAGAGGTCCTTGGTTCAAGTCTTCCCTCAACTGAAAATTTTACTTTCTTTATTTTCACAAAGTTATGATTTGTCCATTCATTCATTGACGTCTCTGTTCACTGCAATAAGTTTAGTGTCTGTGTTTTGCGATCGCACTGCAAAACCGTGTGATTAGTAGACGAAAGGACGTGCCTCTCCAATGGGTACCAAAAACATTTGATCGCAAGGTCATACGTCAACCGATTCCTCCACGGGAAAACACGTCCGATATTTTCTATACGACACTGGTGACAGCATGTGCGTCACATGACAGGAATATGTTGTCGACCCACCTAACTTGTACACTTAGCGAATGGGTAAAAAGATTCTTCTACCTTGCCCGATTTAGGTTTTCTTGTGGATATGATAATCACTCCCGAAAAAGTGATGAAAACATACGAGTGTCACATAAACAGAAAATGAAAAATTAAACTTTTCACTTGAGGGAAGACTTGAACCTAGGTCCACTCGTTCCGTAGCTGCTCTCGCTAACCACGGGAACACGGCGCTCCTTGACTCCCAGTGTCCTTTATGTTGCATATGTTGGCATGGACTACTCAGTTTGTATGTTTTACTAATTTTTTTCATAGTTCCACACAACTTCTTCCTGTTTTCTGGATTTATCTGTGTTCAGTTTTTCAAGGCCTATCCACTGTGCCAACTTATAACTAAATCTGAGGGGGGGGGGGGGTGCGATGGGGAGGTTCCTTGTCAGGAGTAGAGGTATGGGAGGAGGAGGCGGCAGCGTGTGAGTGTGCCAGGAAGTGTCCGCTAGCAGTTTGTGATCAGTAAGAATGAAGAAAGGACGGCCCTCAATGTCAGTGCGGAAATGTTTGACGGCCTTGTACATCACCAGAAGCTCTCTATCAAAAGCGGAATATTTCTTCTGTGCTGTAGACAGTAGTTTGGAGAAGAAATGAAGTGGTGAAACTGTGTCGCCTTTGCTCTGTTTTAATACTGCCCCGACTGTTGTCGCTGGTGTCAATAGTGATGAACAAATCGGCAAATGGATCAGGGTGGACGAGTACGACTGCGTGAGCTAAAGCTGTTTTAAGAGCTCTGCCTCTAGCATGGGTTCAGTCCAATGGACTGGTTTAATGCCCAAAGTTAGTTTGCCAGAGAGCGAGTCCATCAGCGGGGCCTGCACAGCGGCGGCAGAAGGCAGATGACGGTGGTAGTGATTTATAGTACCTAAGAAACGTCCGAGTTCTTTGTATGTAGCTGGGGGTGGCAACGACGTGATAGCCTGCACGCGGGATTTGGAAGACTGTATTCCGTCTGTGGGGACAGTGTAACCCAGAAATGTCACAGAAGACTGACGCAATTGGAATTTTTCTTTGTTGACCTCGACATTGTTTGATGCCAAAGTCTGGAGGACCTGGGATAAATGATCTTCGTGGTCTTCAGTTGATTTGCTGAAAATGAGTATGTCATCCAAGTATGTGAAGCAGAACTTGAATCATCGTAACATTGAGTCAATGAAACGTTGCCACATTTGTGCCACATTCTTTAACCTGAATGGCATGACGTTGTACTAGAAGAAACTGAGCGGCATGATCATTGCAGTCTTTGGAATCTGGTGATAAGCACGTTTGCAGTCAATCACACTTAAGATTGTAGTGCCTGATAACATATGAGTGAAAACGTTTATGTTTGGCATGGGCTAATTGTCCCTGACAGTGCAAGCATTTAAATGTCTGTAATCATCACACTTTTGAAAAGAACCATCGTGTTTGGTGATGAGGTGAAAGCCATTTGCTGTCTGATGCCTGCCTCCAGAAGTTTGTCAATTTGCTGCCGGGCCACACGCCTATACCCCTCATCTGGTTCAGATTCATTGATGACATCTTTGCTATCTGGATTGAAGGTGAGGACACCTCATTCACATTCCTCCAGAACCTCAACAAATTCTCCCCCATTTGCTTCATCTCATCTTATTCAATCCAACGAGCCACCTTCCTAGATGTAGACCTCCACCTCAGAGATGGCTACATCAGTACCTCCGTCCATATCAAACCTACTAACCACCAGCAATACCTCCGCTTCGACAGTTGCCACCCATTCCATACCGAGTCCCTTCCGTACAGCCTAGCCACCCGTGGTCGTCGTATCTGCAGTGACAAGTAGTCCCTCTCAAAATATACCGAAGGTGTCACTGAAATCTTCACTGACCATAATTATCCTCCCATCCTTGTACAAAAAGAAATCTCCCGTGCCTTATCTTTCCAGTCTACACAACCTCCCAAAGTCCCACAGTCCAGCCACAGAGGAGCATTCCTCTCGTAATTCAGTAAGATCTGGGACTGGAGCAACTGAAATACATTCTCCATCAGGGTTTCGATTACCTCTCTTAGTGCCCTGGAACGAGAAATGTCCTGCCCATTATCCTTCCCAGCCCTCCTAGCATGGTATTCTGCCGTCTACCGATCGTACACAATATACTCATCCATCCTTACGTCATGGCTCATACCCCTGTAATAGACTTACATGCAAGACCTGTCCCATACATCCTCCTACCATCACCTACTCCAGTCTGGTCACTAACATCACCTATCCCATCAAACGCAGGGCTACTTATGAAACCAGTCATGTGATTTACAAACTAGGCTGCAACCACTGTGCTGCATTCTATGTAGGCATGACAACCAACAAGCTGGCTGTCCGCATGAACAGCCACCGACAAACTATAGCCAAAAAACAAGTGGACCACCCTGTTGCTGAACATGCTGCCAAACATTATATCCCTCATCTGAATGACTGCTTCACAGCCTGTGCCATATGGATCCTTCCCACCAACACCAGCTTTTCTGAATTGCACAGGTGGGAACATTCCCTGCAATACATCCCATAACCTTCCTGGCCTCAACCTTCGTTAGTCACTGTCCTCACCCATCCAGCCCCCCCCCCCCTTCCCATTCCAGCACTACACAGCTGTCATTTCACCACTATGCCCAGTCTTAATTCCTTTTTATTTCTCTCCTTTCCCCTACTTACCCCCTCCCCCCTCCGCACCTTCTCTCCTGCCCTCCATCTAAACTGCAACACTTCACTGTCAGCCACTCCCACCATACCATCCCTCACCCTCCCCATCCCAGCCTCCTTACCCCCACCCAGTTGCCACTCCCATCACATGCACATGTGTGTGTGCGTGCCTTTCATGACTCAGCATCTCCGTTGTATGGTGAGTAGCAACTTTCCTTCTCTGGTAATGTCACTGAAAAACAAATGTTTAAAATAAAAATTTAAGAATAAAACAAAAGGCAACTGGTTGCAGTAATTCCACGAAACATTTATTTTTCACCATCACAGTGTTCCACACCCATAATGGATAGAAGTATTAAATGTTGTGTTTGAATGAAATTAAATTTTAACCCAAACACTGTTTGCACGGAAAATGTGGACAATTAACGAATTCTAGTACCTCACCTACCTTATTCTTTTAATGTTCTAAATGTTGCAAGGGTCTGCAGTGGTTACAGAAAAGCAATTTCACAAAGTATGTTGCAGAATATATCTGCTGCACTGCAGAGTCAAATTGAATCTTGTTTCAAGTTATCACTATTTTTTTACCCTATTAATCTATTTGCCATAGCATTAAATAATATGAATTAACTATACTTACCCCTTACAAACTTGCACTGAATGTACATTTAAAGATCAAGACGTCAGCAACTGTACTTATTTAACACTGAATGTTTTCTCTTGTGCCTTGTAAACTGGAGCATGGCAGAGAAAGGTGTGAATAGCTAATTAGTCCAGGTTTGCCTAAAATTAGCAAACCTCTGCTCTAGTACTTAACGTAATTCGCATGCCTGTTTTATTATGCATGTTCTCTTCAGTCAGAAGACTGGTTTGACGCAACTCTCCACTATAGTCAATCTTCTGCAGGCCTTGTTACCCCTGCATAACCACATCCATTTGAACCTGCTTACTCACTCCAACCTTGTCTCCTTTACAATTTTAACCTCCAAAACACCCCCCACTTCAATACCAACTATTGTTGCCTCAGAATGCACTTCATCAACCAGTTTCTTCATGTAGTCAAGTTGCACATTAAATTTATTTCTTTCCCAGTTTTATTCAGTACCTTTTCATTAGTTACCTGTGCTACCATCTTACTCTCAGCATTCTCATGTAAAACCACATTCCACGAGCTTCTGTTAACTTCTTGCACAAAATATTTCTTATCCACATTTCATAGAAGTATGAGCACAGAAAAATACCTCTGAAATAAGGAACTCTAGCTATATCAGTAAAACTGCCTTGAAAATAATGCATAAAGAAAGTGGGAAACAGAATTCCTATGAACAAACCAACATAACATTAAAAGAAAATGGTGAAGAAATAAATGACACAAAAGAAGTGTGTGATAAATTTATACAAAAGTTCAGTACAGTTGGTACAAATGAAGTTCATGTCAAGACACAAAATTTTAGTCTTGGAAAATCTAGCCAGTCCTTTTATATTCACAGCATTACTGAGAGGGACATCATATCAGCAGCACTTTGACCAAAAATGTCTTGTGGCTGGGATGACATTTCA
The DNA here is from genome assembly GCF_023864275.1 of Schistocerca cancellata. Taxonomy (NCBI): domain Eukaryota; kingdom Metazoa; phylum Arthropoda; class Insecta; order Orthoptera; family Acrididae; genus Schistocerca; species Schistocerca cancellata. The sequence continues at coordinate 299,821,766 of NC_064634.1, forward strand.
TCTAAACTGCTAAAGGAACGCAGGAATGAATTAGTGAAACCCCTTACTCACTTGATAAATACCTCCCTCAGAAATTCAGTATTCCCTGATCTTTTGAAAATCACTGAAATCATACCAGTGCATAAAAAGGGATTAAAAACCGACACTAAAAACTACAGGCCAATATCATTAACTAGGCAAATTGTTAGAGTAATACCAAATCAAGTTTAATCATATTTCACCAAACACAATCTGTTAAACAACCTACAACATGGATTTAGAAAAGGGAGATCTACTACAACAGCAGTAGCATCTTTTACACATGAAATATTAAATAAGCTGGACAAAAGTGACAAGGTGTTAGGCACTTTCCTAGACATGAGTAAAGCCTTTGATACTGTGAATCATACCATTCTTCTGTGTAAGTTAGAAGAGTACGGTGAGAGGACTAGCCTTGAAACTGCTTACCTCCTATTTCAAGGACAGGAAACAGTTTGTAAAGCTAACTTATCAAAATAATGAGCAGCTCCTAACAACCAAATCAAACTTCAGGACTCTTCAATGTGGTGTGCCTCAAGGAAGCATACTAGAGCCTTTTCTGTTCCTTGTATATGTAAATAACTGATTTGAACCCCAAAATTGCACGGTCGTTAAGCTATGCCGATGACATATCATTCATCAGCTGTGGCAGTGATATGCAGTCTGCAGCTAACAGTACCGAGATCAGTTTCAATACTGTGTCCGCATACCTTACAGCAAACTAGCTTCTTGTAAATAAAGACAAAACGGTAATAATGAAGTTCATCCACAGTTATAATGCTGTCACAACTGATACTGTATTTACATCCCCATTGGACATCATCGTTGATAAACACTTATGGAAAGAACATGTAGATAATATTTGCAAGAAAGTCAGTAGAAATTTGCATCTACTGAAACAGGTCTCAGCCTTCTTGGACCAAGATACTTTAAGGCAAATATATTTTGGGTTAATTCATCTGCACCTTCTACATCTACATCTAAATCCATACTCCGCAAGCCACCTGACTGTGTGTGGCGGAGGGTACCTTGAGTACCTCTATCGGTTCTCCCTTCTATTCCAGTCTCTTATTGTTCGTGGAAAGAAGGATTGTCGGTATGCTTCTGTGTGGGCTCTAATCTCTCTGATTTTATCCTCATGGTCTCTTCGCAAGATATACGTATGATACTGAGATATGGGGTGGGGCATCAGCAGTTCATATAGATAGACTTTTTAGATTACAAAAAAAAAAGGCAGTAAGAATAGTAGCCAAGGTAAAAAAGAGAGGCTTGAAGAGACATCTTTAGAAAATACAAAATTCTTGCGGTGTACTCCACGTATATACTGCAGACAGTCATGTTTGTGAAACAAATTCCTGAATTTAATATGAGAAACAGTAATGTACATAACTATGATACACGGGGAAGGGAAAATTTTCATAGAATTGTGACCAATAAAAAGGCAACTAGATTCAGAAGGATGTAGGTTGCAGGAAGTACTGGGAGATGATGAAGCTTGCACAGGATAGAGTAGCATGGAGAGCTGCATCAAACCAGTCTCACGACTGAAGACGACGACGACGACGACAACAACAAATTTTCCTGACAGCGTCCGAAAACTTTGTTATATGGACAGAAAATAAATAAATAAATTACCTTCAGAAGATACATCCTAACATTTTAAGTTAATACACAGCTTTTGACTTTAGCAAAGATCAGTTATTTTGCTGCCCAAGTAACTTCTAAGTTCGTTGTTTCATTTCTTAATGTAATTCCTTGTGGCAGCTCTTTGCCACACGTTTCAACAATTGGGCCCCATTCCACACATATCTAGCTCATTAACAGCTATCTGCGAATGCAGTAACGTAGTTCTTTGTGTGCACCTGTATTTCTGGCCATAGCTCTCACCTCCAATATGCGATCAGACAATTCTGTCACTGGCTAATGGGATCAAGACAATATCCCTGCACCTAACTAGGCTGTAGACTGGCAATGGCAAGGAAAGCATTTCTGAAGAAGAGAAATTTTTTAACATCGAGTATAAATTCAAGTGTCAGGAAGTCATTTCTGAAAGTATTTGTATGGAGTGTAGCCATGCATGGAAGTGAAACATGGACGATAAATAGTTTGGACAAGAGTAGAATACAAGCTTTCGAAATGTGGTGCTACAGAAGAATGCTGAAGATTAGATGGGTAGATCACATAACTAATGAGGAGGTACTGAGTAGAATTGGGGAGAAGAGGAGTTTGTGGCACAACTTGACAAGAAGAAGGGACCGGTTGGTAGGACATATTCTGAGGCATCAAGGGATCACAAATTTAGCATTGGAGGGCAGCGTGGGGGGTAAAAATCGTAGAGGGAGACCAAGAGACGAATACACTAAGCAGATTCAGAAGGATGTAGGTTGCAGTAAGTACTGGGAGATGAAGAGGCTTGCACAGGATAGGGTAGCATGGAGAGCTGCATCAAACCAGTCTCAGGACTGAAGACAACAACAACAACAACAACAACAACAACAACAACGCTTCTGTTGCCCTGACCTCAGTTCTCCGAGGCAACAACACTAGTTCGGTGCGGACACGAACACACACCTTGTTGGTACACTCTTCTTACCTTTAATAGTCTAATATGCAACACAAAGTCCATTGTTAGATACTTCTTGTGAAAGTATTTGTACTCACCTGCACTGTCTACATCTGCAATGCAGCACAGTATGTAAAGCAGTGTACTGCATCGCAAAACATTATCTCCTACAGGTAAATACATGTGCCTCTATGACTAGTAGTCAACATTCAAGCTTCCGCCAGTCACTGTCGGTATGCTTGTGTCACTGTTCATTCTAGTGAATCCTGCCCACACCATTTTGTCAACAATAGACATGTATCAGTTCCACACCTTGTGACTGCAAATTTGTTAGTGATGTCAAAAAAAAAAAAAAAAAAAAAAAGGTTGCTATACATACGTAAGAATGCCCCATGAACCACAGACCTTACTGTTGGTGGGGAGACATGGGGTGCCTCAGCAAGACAGAAAGCCAAACTGTAGGTGCAGCCACAATATAGGGGTATCTGTTTAGAGGCCAAACGTGGGCGCACAGCAGCCTTTTCAGTAGCTGCAGGGGATGACTGACTGAACTGGCCTTGTAACATCAACCAAAATGGCTTTCATTTGCTGGTACTGCGAATGGCAGAAAGCAAGGGGAAACTCCATCCATAATTTTTCCCTAGGGTGCACAGGTCTACTATATGATTAAATGATGGCATCCTCTTGGGTAAAATATTCTGAGGATAAAATAGTCCCCATTCAGATCTATGGGCGGAAACTACTCAGGATGTCGTTATCAGGAGAAACAAAACTGACGTTCTATATATTGGAATGTGGAATGTCAGGTCCCTTAATTGGGTAAGTAGGTTAGAAAATTTAAAAATGGAAATGGATAGGTTGAAGTTTTATATAATGAGAATTAGTGAAGTTCAGTGGCAGGAGGATCATGCCTTCTGATCAGGTGAATAGTGTTATAAATGATACATCAAATCAGGGTAATGCAGGAATAGGTTTAATAATGAATAAGAAAATATGAATGTGGGTAAGCTACTGTGAACAGCATAGTAAACACAATGTAGCCAAGGGCACAAAGCCCACATTCACCATAGTAGTACAAGTTTGTATGCAAACTACTCCGCAGATGAAGAGATTGAAGAAATGTATGTCGAGATAAAAGAAAAAACAGATAGTTAAGGAAGACAAAAATTTAGTAGTCATGAGGGTCTGGAATTCGATAGAAGGAAAAAAAGAAGGGAAAATATTGATTGAAAATGGACTTGGGTAAAGGAATGACAGATGAAGCTGCCTATTAGAATTTTGCAGAGAGCATAACCTAATCACAGCTTAACAAATGGTTTAAGAATTATAAAAGAAGTTTGTATACGTGAAAGAGACCTGGAGACACCGGAAGGTTCCAGATCGATTATATAATTGTTAGAGACTTAGGAAACAGATTTTAAATTGTAAAATGTTACCAGGGGCAGATGTGGACTCTGACCACAATGCATTGGTTATGAACAGTAGATTAAAACTGGAGAAACTGCAAAAAGGTAGGAATTTAAGGAGATGGGAGCTGGATAAACTGAAAGAACCACAGGTTGCAGAGAGTTTCAGAAGGAATATTAGGGACCAATTAACAAGAACTGGGGAAAGGGATACAGCAGAAGAATAGTTAGCTTTGACAGATGAAATAGTGAAGGCAGCAGAGGATCAAGTAGGTAAAAACACAAGAGCTAGTAGAAATCCTGGATAACATAAGGGATATTTAATTTAATTGATGAAAGGAGGGAATAGAAAAATGCAGTAAACTAAGCAGATGAAAGGGAATACAAAACTCTACAAAATGAGTGACAAAGTACAAATTGGCTAAGCATGAATGGCTAGAGGCCAAATTTAAGGATTCAGAAGCATGTATCACTTGGGAAATGATAGATGCTGCCTACACAAAAATTAAACAGACCTTCGGAGAAAAGAAAACCTCCTGTATGAATATCAAGAGCTCAGATGGAAAACTAGTCTTAAGCAAAGAAGGGAAATCTTAAAGGTGAAAGCACTATATAGTTGATCTATACAAGGGAGATGTACTTGAGGGCAATATTATAGAAATGGAAGGGAACATAGATGAAGATAAGATGTGATGAGAGATATGGTACTGCGAGAAGAATCTGATAGAGCCCTGAAAGACCTAAGTTGAAACAAGGTCCCAGGAATTGATAACATTCCATTATAACTACTGATAGCCTTGGGAGAGCCAGCCATGACAAAACCACCTTGTGAGCAGGATGTACAAGACAGGCAAAATACCCTCAAGACTCCAAGAAGAATATAATAATTCCAATTCCAAAGAAATCAGGTGCTGACAGTTGTAGAAACTACCAAACTATCAGTTTAGTAAGTCACTGTCGCAAAATACTGACTAATTCTACACAGAAAAAGAATGAAAAAACTGGTAGAAGCCCATCTTGGGGAAGATCAATTCTGATTCTGTAGAAATGTATGAACACTCGAGGCAATACTGACCCTACAACTTCTATGAGAAGACAGATTAAGGAAAAGTAAACCTATGTTTATAACATTTGCAGGCTTAGAGAAAGCTTTTGGCGTGAGTGGAATACTCTTTGAAATCCTGAGAGTGGCACAGGTAAAATACAAGGAGCAAAAGGCTATTTACAACTCTTACAGAAACCAGATGGCAGTTGTAAGAGTCAAGGGGCATGAAAGGGAAGCACTGGTTGATAAGGGAGTAAGACAGGGTTGTAGCCTATCCCCAATGTTATTCAATCTGTATATTCAGCAAGCAGTAAAGGAATCAAAAGAAAAATTTGGAGTAGGAATTAAAACCCATAGAGAAGAAATAAAAACTGAGGTTTGTCGATGACATTGTAATTATATCAGAGACCGCACAGGACTTTGAAGAGCAGTTAAATGAAACAGTGTCCTGAAAGGAGGCTGTAAGATGAACATAAATGAAAGCAAAACAAGAATAATGCCTTCTACGCTGAATGTTTCTTCATCGTAACTGGACAAGCTTGTGCAATTATTGGCTAATCTGTGCAGTACGTAAAAATTGCTGGACCAGAATCTAGTGTCAGTAACAAGGCTCAGCAAGGTTAAAAATAGGATCTGGGGTGGGTGGAGGTTTATGTGAACCTACCTATGAACTTTTCATCTTAAATGATCATCATTTGTGGATCCAGCCTAAAATTATGACAAAGATAGAGACTAGTGTTGCTAAATGATTATGCATGGGAACACACAGCAGCACTGGACACTGTACACAGTGTGTGTTTCCTCTGTTTGGCTTGCATCTTTGTCCTTTCCAAAGATATCATAGCATCTGCCTTTAGTAATCTGGTGAAATCCAAAATGCTGAGATGTGGATCTGAAGTTCTGTACTCTCAAATACAAGTTTGTTGCCTTTAAGCACTGTACCCCCTCTGTTACATTTACAGTATATTTTATAAGTAAACCAACAAGAACATAATGTATATCACATAATATGAATTTACAAAACAAGTCACATATCCTGCTTCACAGCCTCTCATTTTTGGGTCATAGCTAAGTGCTAGGGCTTGCTCTATCTCTGTCACAGGTTGGCCCAGCATTGCATTTTAATTCAGGCAGTTAGTGTAAACCAGACAAGATTTTTCCAAGAGCTGCTATGTAACCAAATGATCCCCACTAGTGGTAATTCAATTTCTAACTCCACATGAAGAATGAATCAATACCACACAATCTGTACATTAAGCTGATTGAGTTATACATAGAAATGCATTGAATTTGTGAACTTATGCCATTTAAAATAACTGTTTCTACGGAATGAAGAAAATAATTTTCAGTTTGGTTCCTCAAGTTTCATAAACTATCCTACATAATAGGCACAGTACTTTGTTTCAGCATAGCATTTAAAAATTAAGTCTTATCATATATCCCAGAACATATTCTAATCAATTTATGTACTTTTAAAGTTTACATCGTATTCCTATTACAGCGTACAATAATATAGGTTCAAGGTGTTCATTTGATGAACTCCTTGCTTATCCACAATAATTGATTCTGTATTACTATACATTTATTACTTCACCGTTTACTGTGTCCACCGGATTCTTTTTTTCCCTGTCCATAAAAAAATTTGAAAAAATGAATAGGAAAATAGGAATGCGGGTAGACTACTACAAACAGCGTAGCGAACGAATTATTGTGGCCAAGATAGATACGAAGCCCACGCCTACCACAGTAGTACAAGTTTATATGCCAACTAGCTCTGCAGATGACTAAGAAATTGAAGAAATGTATGACGAGATAAAAGAAATTATTCAGATAGTGAAGGGAGACGAAAACTTAATAGTCATGGGTGACGAACTTGCCAGTAGGAAAAGGAAGAGAAGGAAACATAGTATATGAATATGGAATGGGAGTAGGGAATGAAAGAGGAAGCCGCCTGGTAGAATTTGGCACAGAGCATAACTTAATCATAGCTAACACTTTGTTCCAGAATCATGAGAGAAGGTTGTAAACATGGAAGAAGCCTCGATATACTGGGAGGTATCAGATAGATTATATAATGGTAAGACAGTGATTCATGAACCAGGTTTTAAATTGTAAGACATTTCCAGTAGCAGATGTGGACTGACCACAATCTATTGGTTATGAACTGTAGATTAAAACTGAAGAAACTGCAAAAAGGTGGTAAATTGAGGAGATGGGACCTGGATAAACTGAAAGAACCAGAGGTTGTAGAGAGCTTCAGGGAGAGCATTAGGGAACGATTGACAAGAATGAGGGAAAGAAACACAGTAGAGGAAGAATGGGTAGCATTGAGAGACGAAATAGTGAAGCTAGCAGAGGATTAAGTAGGTAAAAAGATGAGGGCTAATAGAAATCATTGAGTAACAGAAGAGATATTGAATTTAATTGATGAAAGGAGAAAATACAAAAATGCAGTAAATAAAGCAGACAAAAAAAAAAAAAATTAAAAAATACAAACGTCTCAAAAATAAGATTGACAGGAAGTGCCAAAATGGTTAAGCAGAGGACAAATTTAAGGATGTAGAGGCGCGTATCACTTGGGGTACGATAGATACTGCCTACAGGAAAAATAAAAAGGGACCTTTGGAGAAAAGAGAACGACTTGCATGAATATCAAGAGCTCAGATTGAAATCCAGTAATAAGCAAAGAAGGGAAAGCAGAAAGGTGGAAGGAGTATATAGAGGGTCTATACAGGGGCGATGTTCTTGAGGACAATATTATGGAAATGGAAGAAGATGTAGATGAATTAGTAGATACAATACTTTGTGAAGAGTTTGACAGAGCACTGAAAGATGTAAGTTGAAACAGGACCCCAGGAGTAGACAACATCCCATTAGAACTAATGACAGCCTCGGGAGAGCCAGGCCTCACAAAACTCTACCATCTTGTGAGGAAGATGTATGAGACAGGCGAAATACCTTCAGAGTTCAAGAAGAATATAATTCCAATCCCAAAGATAGCACATGTTGACAGATGTGAAAATTACCGAACTATCAGTTTAATAAGCCACGGCTGCAAAATACTAACACAAATTCTTTACAGACGAATGGAAAAACTGGTAGAAGCTGACCTCGGGGAAGATCAGTTTGGATTCCGTAGAAATGTTGGAACACATGAGGCAATACTAACCCTGCAACTTATCTTAGAAAATAGATTAAGGAAAGGCAAACCTACATTTCTAGCGTTTGTAGACTTAGAGAAAGCTTTGACAATGTTGACTAGAATACTCTCATTCAAATTCTGAAGGTGGCAGGGGTTACATACAGGGAGCGAAAGGTTATTTACAATTTGTACAGAAACCAGATGGCAGTTATAAAGACTCTTGGGGCATGAAAGGGAAGCAGTGGTTGGGAAGGGAGTGAGACAGGGTTGTTGCCTATCCCCGATGTTATTCAATCTGTATATTGAGCAAGCAGTAAAGGAAACAAAAGAGAAATCCAGAGTAGGTATTAAAACCCATGGAGGAGAAATAAAAACTGAGGTTCACCGATGACATTTTAACTCGGTCAGAAACAGAAAACGACCTGGAAGAGCAGCTGAATGGAATGCACAGTGTCTCTGAAAGGAGGATACAAGAAGAACATCAATAGAAGCAAAATGAGGATAATGGAATGTAGTCTAATTAAATCGGGTGATGCTGCGGGCATTAGATTAGGGAATGGGAGGCTTAAAGTAGTAAATGAGTTTTGCTATTTGGGGAGCAAAATAACTGATGATGGTCGAAGTAGAGAGGATATAAAATGTAGACTGGCAATGGCAAGGAAAGTGTTTCTGAAGAAGAGAAATTTGTTAACATCGAGTATAGATTTAAGTGTCAAGAAGTCGTTTCTGAAAGTATTTGCATGGAGTGTAGCCATGTATGGAAGTGAAACATGGACGATAAATAGTTTGGACAAGAAGAGAATAGAAGCTTTCGAAATGTGGTGCTACAGAAGAATGCTGAAGATTAGATGGGTAGATCACATAACTAATGAGGAGGTATTGAATAGTATTGGAGAGAAGAGAAATTTGTGGCACAACTTGGCTAGAAGAAGGGATCAGTTGGTAGGACATATTCTGAGGCATCAAGGGATCATCAATTTAGTATTGGAGGGCAGCGTGGAGGGTAAAAGTCATAGAGGGAGACCAAGAGATGTATACACTAAACAGATTCAGAAGGATGTAGGTTGCAGTAGGTACTGGGAGATAAAGAACCTTGCAAGGATAGAGTAGCATGGAGAGCTGCAACAAACCAGTCTCAGGACTGAAGACAACAACAGAAAAATTTGTTGTGGACTAAAGTTTGTTACTGAAAGCACTGAATCAACCTTTTACTTCATGGCCTAACTCATCTCATAGCAATCAAAGAGGTAATATTATTCTCAAATTTGTATCAATTAACTACCAGGAACACTGACAATTTAAGGCTGATTTTTCCTGCAGCACTGTAATCCAATGTTACTCACGAAATTTGTATATGTATTAAGAAAATCTATATCTGCACAATAAAATCCATAAACTAATTGGGGTGTGTTTACACCTGACTCAATATTGTTTGTAGAAGTTATAAAATACAACTGTGCATACCCACTTCAATATCATTTTATTGTAACAAACTGACACCATGACAAACTTGGCAAGACAGCTGCATTTCCTTCAGTGTCATTTCCACTCTGGTGCCTATAAATGCATGTTTTAACACATTGCAAAATACTATAAAATGAAAAATAAAAACATCAGAGGAGATATTTTAGATCTTTAACAAGAAGCACATAAATTAGGAAATAAATGGTGTATAAAACTACACAATTTATGAACAATATATTTTAAACTTTTTAGTCTAATCGCACCGATTTTAATACTAGGCAGTTTCTATTCTTTTTTTAGTGTTAACAGTGTAACACTTCTACACCGGCAACATACACAGCCTCACATACATCATTCCACACAGCAGCAACAATATTAGTATCACATCACTTTTACAAATCTACATCATGGTTTGTTCCCAAGGTAGTAATTTACTTCTTGTTTACAAAATCTTCTCCCTTCTGTATGTTCTTCTTTAGTTCTGGTATTGCTGCCTTTAGCAGCTCACTCTCGAAGTCAGACAGCTTCCCAAGACCAAGGTTCTTCTGTATACCACCAGGCTACAAAAATAATTTTTGACTATATAAAAAAAATCAGAATAGGAAACCACAACTGATTTGTTAAATTAGTACCCATTAATTGATGTACCCTGTGTATTCTATTCATTTTGTTATACTGATGGACTTTTACTCACCCCAAGAAGTAAAGGTGTTGCAAAGTATTTTGCCTCTGTAACATTTGATCGGACATAGGCACATTCAACGATATTTTGTTCTCCCTTGAGGGCTCTGATCACTGAAAATGCAAAGCGAGCACCTGCATATGCCATTGAAAGTGTTGCTGAACCAGCACCAGCTTTTGCTTTCACCACTTCTGTGCCAGCCTCCTGAAGGATAATGTAATAATGTTCATGAAAAACACAGGGTGACAATAGTTGGCAGGCCAACACGATTCATGAATGCCCAACAACAAATTGCTTAGATTTGGCAGAGAATTTAAATTTTAATTAATATTAGATAATTCCTTCACAAATTATAATTAATCTCATTTCTCAACTTTTAGTGAAGTTTAGTCATCTCAAGGCATGCTGTTCTGCAATCACTGTATGCTTTTATAATTTCTTTATAGTTTTCTTTAAATTTTTAATGAATTATGAACTAACAATATGTACAATAAAAATTAGCTGTTTTTCTTTATTAAAATGTGTGTCCTTTCACAGCTTCATACTTTAATTACCTGTATTCTTTCAGTAAGAGCTTTGAGTTTATCCTTTGGGAAGTCCACACTGGGAGTTGCCTGAGAGATAAGAGGAATGATAGTGACTCCAGAGTGACCTCCCACCACCGGGATATTCACCTTTGTCGGGTCCAGACCCTGTTGTAAAAGTTTCAGTGTTACACTTTCGAGTCATAGCTTTTCAACAACACTAAACATTTGTCATAACATAAAAATGTTGGTAGGAACGTTTGAGATTCTATGCCTTAAATATATTATCCTGCATTTCTGTTTTTAACATACTATGAATTTGTACAGAACTGGAAAAACATGCTAGCTGTGAATCATATGCTCTATTTACACGAAGACTTAGATGAAAGACTAGAAAAAACTAAAAATCATCAAAATGAAATTAAAATAAAAAAAGAAGGGACTACAGGTGATTACATCTGCATTAACAGCAAACATTAAAAGACTGCTAGCTTCTTCAACACATTGCTTTCTCTATCATAGTAACACAGAGTCTGGAGGAAATATCAAGTACAGTGAAGTAGTCTTTTACTCCAGGAAATGTGCAGTATAATTCCTTTCAATCAACAACTCCTAAATTAAAAATGTTCTTAATTTTTGTATTTGTGTGTGACTGCTGCCATATTATAAACAAAACTAACTAACTTCTTTATTTGACTGCAGTCACAAAAACAATTATATACAAGATTTAACTGTTGCTGCACCTTAGATGCATTAGAAATCAGATTACAATATCAACAGGAAATAAGTTATGATGTACTGTTTTAAATTCTCTTAAGACCCAAAAAGGAACATGCTCTAAAAGAAGTTGATGCCTGAGTCCACAATCACTGTAAATTTCTAAAATGAAGCCATTTTCCTGTTCTTTTATTTTGAAATAAGCATTTCCACTTCATTATTCACCAATTACCTTATTTCAGCACCTTTGGCCTTCTCAAGGTACCATTTATCTGACTAAGACTACCATGAATATCATACCACACCTTTTTTTAACTGGCTTCTTGATAAATTTTTGTTTTTAATATATTCAGACTAAATTAAATTAGATTCTGTCTTACTGATGTTAAGTACTAGGTTAAAAGGGTTAATATTCTACCTATTCTCAAACTTATGGCATTTATTGTTTTATATCTCTGTCTTATCAAAATATAGACAAACAGTAAGAAATGTTCTACATTAATTTCTACCTTCACTTCCTTTTTTGTTTACTATCCAAGACATATCTGTAGTATCACTTTTAATAATAATAAAAATATAAATCTTCATTTGTAAGCATACTCTTTATTGTTGTGTATAACTTATTTACATACTCTTTATTGTTTTTCCTGACATTCCACCCACAGAATTTTAGTTTCTGAGCCATCTTTAACACTGGGCACACAGTACTTTATAAATCATTTCAAAACAGATTCACTTAAAATACTGCCCCAGGCATTAATGATCCACCAGCCCAGCATAGATGCTGAGTGTGTCTGTAACTTCCTCCTCCTTGAATGAAGTGCATAGTCTCCAAGAAGAAACTACTGTAAACCTCTTACAAGTGAACCTTAAAATATCTGTTCACAACAATCATCGCTTGGAAGTTGTGACATCATGCCACCAGGAACTATTATCATGTCTGGGGTATTCTTTCTCATCCGACCCTTAACTTCCTGGATGAGGTACTCCCTGAAAGAATTCAGCACTGTTGTTTGAAGACCCTAGTATTGTGTTCCAAACAACCTTCTGGTGTCAGGTCATTTGACAGCTATCACTTTTTTTAGTATCTTAAGATAAGTACTGCAGATCTTTTTCCTGAGAAGGATAACATACGAAGGGAGGTTTCCATCCATCTGGTAATGCACCCAGTACTAGCATTATTATTGTCTTCTCATTGTCAGAAATTCTTCTCTGAATATTTAATGTCCTTCACATCAATAATAACCCTGGTAGGCCAAAAGAAACAGGTGTGAACGTCATTGCTCATTTTTCGATGTCGTCGTAGTCGTCGTAGTCGCCGAAGTCGGTCCTGAGACTGGTTCGATGCAGTTCTCCGCTACTCTATCCTGTGCAAGCTGCTTCATCTCCCAGCACCTACTGCAACATACATCCTTCTGAATCTGCTTAGTGTACTCTTTGTCTCCCTCTACAATTTTTACCCTCCACACTGCCCTCCAGTACTAAATTGGTGATCCCTTGATGCCTCAGAACATGTCCTGCCAACTGATCCCTTCTTCTAGTCAAGTTGTGCCACAAATTTCTCTTCTCCCCAATTCTACTCAATACCTCCCCAGTTATGTGGTCTAAACTCGTCCATGTTTCACTTCCATACATGGTTACACTCCACACAAATACTTTCAGAAACGACATTCTGACATTTAAATCTACACTCCTGGAAATGGAAAAAAGAACACATTGACACCGGTGTGTCAGACCCACCATACTTGCTCTGGACACTGCGAGAGGGCTGTACAAGCAATGATCACACGCACGGCACAGCGGACACACCAGGAACCGCGGTGTTGGCCGTCTAATGGCGCTAGCTGCGCAGCATTTGTGCACCGCCGCCATCAGTGTCAGCCCGTTTGCCGTGGCATACGGAGCTCCATCGCAGTCTTTAACACTGGTAGCATGCCGCGACAGCGTGGATGTGAACCGTATGTGCAGTTGACGGACTTTGAGCGAGGGTGTATAGTGGGCATGCGGGAGGCCGGGTGGACGTACCGCCGAATTGCTCAACACGTGGGGCGTGAGGTCTCCACAGTACATCGATGTTGTCGCCAGTGGTCGGTGGAAGGTGCACGTGCCCGTCGACCTGGGACCGGACCGCAGCGACGCACAGATGCACGCCAAGACCGTAGGATCCTACGCAGTGCCGTAGGGGACCGCACCGCCACTTCCCAGCAAATTAGGGACACTGTTGCTCCTGGGGTATCGGCGAGGACCATTCGCAACCGTCTCCATGAAGCTGGGCTACGGTCCCGCACACCGTTAGGCCGTCTTCCGCTCACGCCCCAACATCGTGCAGCCCGCCTCCAGTGGTGTCGCGACAGGCATGAATGGAGGGACGAATGGAGACGTGTTGTCTTCAGCGATGAGAGTCGCTTCTGCCTCGGTGCCAATGATGGTCGTATGCGTGTTTGGCGCCGTGCAGGTGAGCGCCACAATCAGGACTGCATACGACCGAGGCACACAGGGCCAACACCCGGCATCATGGTGTGGGGAGCGATCTCCTACACTGGCCGTACACCACTGGTGATCGTCGAGGGGACAGTGAATAGTGCACGGTACATCCAAACCGTCATCGAACCCATCGTTCTACCATTCCTAGACCGGCAAGGGAACTTGCTGTTCCAACAGGACAATGCACGTCCGCATGTATCCCGTGCCACCCAACGTGCTCTAGAAGGTGTAAGTCAACTACCCTGGCCAGCAAGATCTCCGGATCTGTCCCCCATTGAGCATGTTTGGGACTGGATGAAGCGTCGTCTCACGCGGTCTGCACGTCCAGCACGAACGCTGGTCCAACTGAGGCGCCAGGTGGAAATGGCATGGCAAGCCGTTCCACAGGACTACATCCAGCATCTCTACGATCGTCTCCATGGGAGAATAGCAGCCTGCATTGCTGCGAAAGGTGGATATACACTGTACTAGTGCCGACATTGTGCATGCTCTGTTGCCTGTGTCTATGTGCCTGTGGTTCTGTCAGTGTGATCATGTGATGTATCTGACCCCAGGAATGTGTCAATAAAGTTTCCCCTTCTTGGGACAATGAATTCACGGTGTTCTTATTTCAATTTCCAGGAGTGTATATTAGATGTTAACAAATTTTTCTTCTTCAGAAACGCTTTCCTTGCCATTGCCAGTCTACATTTTATATCCTCTCCACTTCGACCATCATCAGTTATTTTGCTCCCCAAATAGCAAAACACATTCACTACTTTAAGTGTCATTTCCTAATCTAATGCCCTCAGCATCACCCAATTTAATTCGACTACATTCCATTATCCTCATTTTGCTTTTGTTGATGTTCATCTTATATCCTCCTTTCAAGTCACTGTCCATTCTGTTCAAATTATCTTCCGGGTCCTTTGCTGTCTGACAGAATTACAATGTCATCGGCAAACCTCATTTTTTATTTCATCTCCATGGATTTTAATTCCTACTCCGAATTTTTCTTTTGTTCTCTTCACTGCTTGCTCAATATACAGACTGAATAACATTGGGAATAGGCTACAACCCTGTCTCACTCCCTTCCCAACCACTCCTTCCCTTTCATGCCCCTCGACTCTCATAAATGCCATCTGGTTTCTGTACAAATTGTAAATAGCCTTTTGCTCCCTGTATTTGACCCCTGCCACCTTCAGAATTTGAAAGAGTATTCCAGCCAACACTGTCAAAAGCTTTCTCTAAGTCTACAAATGCTAGAAACACAGGTTTGCCTTTCCTTAATCTTTCTTCTAAGATAAGTAGTAAAGTCAGTATTGCCTCACGTGTTCCAATATTTCTACGGAATCCAAACTGATCTGCCCCTGCATCTTACCCCTAGTGATATACACCTTTACATTCTTACATTTGTCCTCTAGCCATCCCTGCTTAGCCATTTTGCATTTCCCGTCAATCTCATTTTTGAGACATTTTTATTCCTTTTTGCCTGCTTCATTAACTGCATTTTTATATTTTCTCCTTTATCAATTAAATTCAATATCTTATGTTACCCAAGGATTTCTATTTAATCTCTAAAAGCTACCCATTCTTGTCAATCGTTCCCTAATGCTCTTCCTGAAACTCTGTACAACCTCTGGTTCTTTCAGTTTATCCAGGTCCCATCTCCTTAAATTCCCACCTTTTTGCAGTTCCTTCAGTTTTATCTACAGTTCATGACCAAAAGATTGCGGTCAGAGTCCACATCTGCCCCTGGAAATGTCTTATAAAACCTGATTCCTGAATCTCTGTCTTACCATTATACAGGGCTATTACAAATGATTGAAGCGATTTCATAAATTCACTGTAGCTCCATTCATTGACATATGGTCACGACACACTACAGATATGTAGAAACACAAAGTTTTGTTCGGCTGAAGCCGCACTTCAGGCTTCTGCCGCCAGAGCGCTCGAGAGCGCAGCGAGACAAAATGGCAACAGGAGCCAAGAAAGCGTATGTCGTGCTTGAAATGCACTCACATCAGTCAGTCATAACAGTGCAACGACACTTCAGGACGAAGTTCAACAAAGATCCATCAACTGCTAACTCCATTCGGCGATGGTATGCGCAGTTTAAAGCTTCTGGATGCCTCTGTAAGGGGAAATCAACGGGTCGGCCTGCGTGAGCGAAGAAATGGTTGAACGCGTGCAGGCAAGTTTCACGCGTAGCCCGCGGAAGTCGACGAATAAAGCAAGCAGGGAGCTAAACGTACCACAGCCGACGGTTTGGAAAATCTTATGGAAAAGGCTAAAGCAGAAGCCTTACCGTTTACAATTGCTACAAGCCCTGACACCCAATGACAAAGTCAAACGCTTTGAATTTTCAGCGCGGTTGCAACAGCTCATGGAAGAGGATGCGTTCAGTGCGAAACTTTTTTTCAGTGATGAAGCAACATTTTTTCTTAATGGTGAAGTGGACAGAGACAATGTGCGAATCTGGGCGGTAGAGAATCCTCACACATTCGTGCAGAAAATTCACAATTCACCAAAAGTTAACGTGTTTTGTGCAATCTGACAGTTTAAAGTTTATGGCCCCTTTTTCTTCTGCGAAAAAATGTTACCGGACACGTGTATCTGGACATGCTGGAAAATTGGCTCGTGCCACAACTGGAGACCGACAGCGCCGACTTCATATTTCAACAAGATGGTGCTCCACCGCACTTCCATCATGATGTTCGGCATTTCTTAAACAGGAGATTGGAAAACCAATGGATCGGTCGTGGTGGAGATCATGATCAGCAATTCATGTCATGGCCTCCATGCTCTCCCGACTTAACCCCATGCGATTTCTTTCTGTGGGGTTATGTGAAAGATTCAGTGTTTAAACCTCCTCTACCAAGAAACGTGCCAGAACTGCGAGCTCGCATGAACGATGCTTTCGAACTCATTGATGGGGACATGCTGCGCCAAGTGTGGGAGGAACTTTATTATCGGCTTGATGTCTACCGAATCACTAAAGGGGCACATATCGAACATTTGTGAACGCGTAAAAAACTGAGTTTTTGTATGTGTGTGCAAAGCATTGTGAAAATATCTCAAATAATAAAGTTATTGTAGAGCTGTGAAATCACTTCAATCATTTGTAATAACCCTGTATAATCTATCTGATACCTTCTAGTATCTCCAGGCTTGTTCCATGTATACAAACTTCTTTCATGATTCTTGAACCAAGTGTTAGCTATGATTAAGTTATGCTCTGTGCAAAATTCTACCAGACAGATTCCTCTTTCATTTCTTACCCCCACAATCCATATTCACCTACTAGGTTTCCTTCTCTCCCTTTTCGTACTATCTAATTCCAGTCAGTCATGACTATTAAATTTTCGTCCCCTTCACTATCTCAATAATTTCTTTTATCTCATCATACATTTGATCAATTCTTCGTCATCTGCAGAGCTAGTTGGCATATAAACTTATCCCCTGGAAAATAGTCGTGTCATTTTCTTATATTGTTTATATGACAGCGATAAGCAAGTATATCAATGAAAATAATTTTTGAAAATATAACTGGATGGATGAAGTTAGAGAGCCAGTGGCTTAAGGGCATTGATGAGGTATGAAAGAAAAGGACTGGCAAGGTTTAACAAATGCAGAGTTACAGAAAAAACTGCCAGAACCCCAAGTTAGGGGAGACCTACCAGACAGGTTGAGAAGGACTGACTGACTGTTGGGGACTGTGCCAGCCAAGTTTTGAAGATATGAGAGCTTAAAGGTGGAGGACAGGATAATAAGCAAGACAGATTACTAACAAAACATTGCACATGAGTTAAAGAGTGGAAGCTAAGTGCATTAATAACATGGTACATGTGGGGAGCTGGGGAAAAAATGACAGGTTGAATATAAAAGATATAGAAAACTAAAAGGGTGTGAAAAAATGAACAGTTACTGAGGAATAATATAAAGGCCAACGAAATTTATGTAAATTAAGGCCAGGTGAGTACCAAGAACCCAGAACATCTAATACCAGCTTACCTGCAGAATTTTGAAAAATTTGTTAATGAGGCAAGAATCCAGATGATATGTGGTTAACTAGGCACTGCAGGTCACAACTCATGCTGCAGATCATACTCTGCAACAGGAAGTTGTGTGCTGCCAGATACACCCTCTGTCTGCCCATTCATCGTAACTATTAACCCAGTGGCAATCATACCACTGTAGAAGGCCAAAGAGTGCTTACGCAACACCTGGTACATAACTTGAGATGTTTCACAGAGTGGTACAAAACGTGTTGTTTCACAGGTCGCTCTCTCTTTAACAGTATATGTTTTGCCCGTTACACAGCTGCTATAGGTCATGCTACGAGGGTGTACAGGGCAAGTCTTACAACAGGGACTGTCAAAGGGGTGCTTCACCTAAGCAGTATGATCGCATGCAGGTTTAGGGCTGAAAGTGAGGTCCTTGGATAACACAGATCATTCAGGATGGGTGAGAGTACCTTAGAAGAGAGGTTGAAAATTGTGGCTGATTCTCGTAATGAGTTACTGCTGCTCTGGCAGGCAGTGGTGAAGGCTCGGGGACGTTAAGAAGGTTGGCCAATCCATGGAGAGTTAAAGAGTGGAAAGCTAAGTGAATTAATAACATGGTACATGTGGGGAGCTGGGGAAAAAATGACACGTTGAAAATGCTATGGTTGTTCAGGGAGCTGGCAAGGGACAAGAAGTGAAACAACTGAGGTAGTTTAGGGGGAGGTAGGACAGTTAAATAGTTTTTCATCAAATGCTAAAATGAGCTAGCATTTTGCATCATAACAAGTCCCACACTCTTCTTCATCCCTGCACGCCAGCCAGTACTCACTTTTGATTCTGTAACTCATGCTGTCTTAAAATTTTTCTTTAGCCCCAGCATCTTCATCTTCATTAGGATAATTTCTCGAGTCATCAGGAAGCTTTGACATACTGAGCAACCTGCTGATCCAATAGCTCAGTCCTCCGAAAGTTTGGCATGTAGACAGTTTTCTTTAATTTATTCTTCATCTGACTGGAACTGTGAATTTTACCCCTCTAACACCAAATTTTCTTCTTGTTGCACAGGTGTTTGTGGTCAGTGCTTCATAAATCACCATTAACTTAAAATTAGCATCTTATTGTCTTCATGAACCAACTGTGGATCACTAACTTCTATATCCATGTTTCTCAACAGAGTCACAGCTGTGATTTGCATCCATTATCAATTGCTGCCATTCAGTTCTTACAGTGCTTACAATATAAGCAAACCAAATGACAACAATATGCCGACCTATCACCTCCTAACAGCTGAATTCACAGAACTCTCACCATTTCAGATTAACACTGTAGCCAACCTTGAAATCAACAGTGCTGCAGAACAGTAGCATCTCATTGTGGTGCATTTCAAATGTCCTGTGTGAACATATTTTTGTTAGTATTCATTTGTCTCCTGCACAAATGTATACAACTGTTGAGTATCTGTCCAATTTTAAAGTCAATTCAGTTTTGTCTACAAACTGATTCAGCAAACAGCAGTTTAAATAAGGTAGATGTTCCTAGTCAAAGCACTCTATACACACTCCAATGGCTGGAAGCATAATGGTGACTGGCAACACAATGATATTTGCTACCCACTAACCACTCCTTATCCACATTCGTCCTAGCACTCAGCCAAGATACTGTTACTGGTCTCCCTGTAACCCTTCTGAACTCTTCAAATGAATTCTATGCATGACCTCCATTGTGAAAACTTCATCTGTAAATGAAAGACAGCCTAGCTGATTTCATCTATTACATAAAGTAAAAGCACTGACATCACAAGAAACAGTTGAATCTACAAATTCAAGACAATCATATTTTTTTTCAAATGTTGAATTTAGGAAAAGACCCTGTCTCATAATATGAGCACAAAAATTTACTGTATTGCTCACATGAAAGAACATTCAAAATTCAGAATTGCATAACAGCTTCAACAGCAAATGGTTTGTTCCTGCTGGAATAACCATGAGCTCAAGCCTGAAAGAGAGATCTCCAATTAAATTTGTCAGCAACTTAGTTTCATCATGAAAGAGGACCAGAAGCTCAATTTTGTAATTTCAGATGTGGGCTTACAATGAATCTACAGCAGAGAGGAATTCAGTGGTGTCAAAATGCATGAAGGTTTTAATTGACAGGTATAGTAACAAAACAGATTGTTTCAGAAAACCAGCAATTTGCTCACTAATGTGAGATTTATGTAACAGTGCAGCCTTGGAAAAAAAAAAAAAAAAAAAAAAAAAAAAAAAAAAAAAAAAAAATGTACTCAATGCTTGCACAATTTGAACTTTAACACAATTTTACAAGATGGTTCAACCACACCAATATCAGTACAATTGAAATAATTTTTTAATGCTGAGAAGGTAATTGAAAGTTTTTGTCAAATTCAGTCACACTGATGTATACATTAGTAGTAAATAGTTGAAGTCAAACAATGGAATTTTCAGGTACAAATAATAGAAGTCTGACATGTATGGAAAGTTGTCTTAAGTATAAACACCTGACAAAATTTGATTATGGCACTAATAAAACCCAGATAAAATTATTCAATCTCTCTATAAAAAGTTATGAAACAGATGGAGGAAATTTCATTTCATTTGCAAATGACATTTATGAAAGAGCCAACTTGACGAGTCCTTGTCTACCAATAACAATCACCGATACCATGCACACACAGAAAGCAGCAAAAATAACACACCAGAAGTAATATGGTTTATCAATTGCAGTTTATTGATGAACCATGCAAATCTTTTGGTATCTCTTACACCAGGTTAACCGCAGCTTTAGTTATCCTGCTGTCTCCAAAATTTTGTACAGTTATCAACTACATTAAAGCAGCTTTGAATGCTAAAGTAATAGTAATTCTGTCACATGGGAAACTGTAGTCAGATTGTGCTTCAGTTGCCATTTTCCAAGGCTCAATCCCTGATCTCTGGATTAAACATTTTATTTTTATTTATTGGTTTATTGATAGTGAATGGTATTGTAACTCGGTACAGCAAAACATTAAATATTTCCTTGATTGAGTTTCCAACAAGAATTTAATGTCTGGTAGAAGTCCATGACTATTCAACATCAGTTCTACAGTATCAAACTGTTAGTGTACCGCAGGTGTAAATCTTTATCTACAACGTAAATCAATATCAAACTACTACCTAACCACAACAGTATTGCACTTTGCCTCTGTGGCCATTATTGGGAACACACTATGATGTTACAGGAAACAAAGTG
The DNA here is from genome assembly GCF_023864275.1 of Schistocerca cancellata. Taxonomy (NCBI): domain Eukaryota; kingdom Metazoa; phylum Arthropoda; class Insecta; order Orthoptera; family Acrididae; genus Schistocerca; species Schistocerca cancellata. The sequence continues at coordinate 299,843,043 of NC_064634.1, forward strand.
GTGGCCATTGAAAACACATCACACTGCCAATGCTTTCAGGTCAGTTGTGCATATACTGTCAAATGGTTCCACATGTCCTCATGAACTATCAACACCAGTTCAATGTGGTGTCATCCATAATCACAAATAATCACGAGCAACAAACAATACATCCACATTCGGGTGGTAAAGAGCTTATATTCTACATTTTAGAACTTTGCCAGGAAAAAAAATAAACAGCAGGAGAATAGTTTCTTTACATGACTTTGATGAAGTATTTATTCGAAGAAATTGCTTTGAGTCGTATGAGCTAAAGAAGGAAATTCAAACATTGAGACGGTTGCTCATATTTTGAAAAACTGAAATTTTTACGGGAAAAGGAAACATTTCTGAAAGGGACTGAATTTCATTTAAAAATGTAAAAATAAGATAACAATCCTAACAATGTTCCTGTATTGTTACCAAGCATGTGGAATACTTGAGAGCAACCACAAATAATGAAAAGTAGACAAATAGAACAGTACTACTCAGGATGAAACATGGATGTACACACATTATACCATGAAAAAAATGCTAGCAGCATGGAGTTCCCTGTGTGATGACAAACAGCTGTGCAGGCCACAGAACTATTGTCCACAACGGAGAAGCAATGTGTTACACAGCAGGAGTACAGTCTATTTACGATTATAAATCTCAATTCCAAGGTAATCATTATGATACAAATGCAAATTATCACCCCATCTGGTAGTAGTACTATTATTATTTCTTTCTTTTCTCAGACGTTAAGTCTGGTTAAAAATGGAAAGTAATGCGGACCTTGATAAAGCGTCACTTCCTTTTAACTGTACGGTATATGTTATATTGCATTTAGGAACTTTCGGGTGATTGAACAAGTATCAATAATTACGGATTTCTGTAGTTGTATATATAAGTTTGGATGTAGCTGTATTGCATTGATGTACTGGTGGATATTGTGTGGTATGACTCCTGTAGTTGATAGTATAATTAGCATAATGTCAACTTTATCCTGATGCCACATGTCCTTGACTTCCTCAGCCAGTTGGATGTATTTTTCAATTTTTTCTCCTGTTTTCTTTTGTATATTTGTTGTATTGGGTATGGATATTTCGATTAGTTGTGTTAATTTCTTCTTTTTATTGGTGAGTATGATGTCAGGTTTGTTATTTGGTGTTGTTTTATCTGTTATAATGGTTCTGTTCCAGTATAATTTGTATTCATCATTCTCCAGTACATTTTGTGGTGCATACTTGCATGTGGGAACGTGTCGTTTTATAAGTTTATGTTGTAAGGCAAGCTGTTGATGTATTATTTTTGCTACATTGTCATGTCTTCTGGGGTATTCTGTATTTGCTAGTATTGTACATCCGCTTGTGATGTGATCTACTGTTTCTATTTGTTGTTTGCAAAGTCTGCATTTATCTGTTGTGGTATTGGGATCTTTAATAATATGCTTGCTGTAATATCTGGTGTTTATTGTTTGATCCTGTATTGCAATCATGAATCCTTCCGTCTCACTGTATATATTGCCTTTTCTTAGCCATGTGTTGGATGCATCTTGATCGATGTGTGGCTGTGTTAGATGATACGGGTGCTTGCCATGTAGTGTTTTCTTTTTCCAATTTACTTTCTTTGTATCTGTTGATGTTATGTGATCTAAAGGGTTGTAGAAGTGGTTATGAAATTGCAGTGGTGTAGCCGATGTATTTATATGAGTGATTGCTTTGTGTATTTTGTTAGTTTCTGCTCGTTCTAGAAAGAATTTTCTTAAATTATCTACCTGTCCATAATGTAGGTTTTTTATGTCGATAAATCCCCTTCCTCCTTCCTTTCTGCTTAATGTGAATCTTTCTGTTGCTGAATGTATGTGATGTATTCTATATTTGTGGCATTGTGATCGTGTAAGTGTATTGAGTGCTTCTAGGTCTGTGTTACTCCATTTCACTACTCCAAATGAGTAGATCAATATTGGTATAGCGTAAGTACTTATAGCTTTTGTCTTGTTTCTTGCTGTCAATTCTGTTTTCAGTATTTTTGTTAGTCTTTGTCTATATTTTTCTTTTAGTTCTTCTTCAATATTTGTATTATCTATTCCTATTTTTGTCTGTATCCTAGATATTTATAGGCATCTGTTTTTCCATCGCTTCTATGCAGTCACTGTGGTTATCCAATATGTAATCTTCTTGTTTAGTGTGTTTTCCCTTGACTATGCTATTTTTCTTACATTTGTCTGTTCCAAAAGCCATATTTATATCATTGCTGAATACTTCTGTTATCTTTAGTAAAAAACGACAGGTATACGCACGCTCGCTCGCGAGCACACACACACACACACACACACACACACACACACACACACACACACACACACACACACTAGATATATGTTAAATAATTTAGTTAGATGTGAATGTGTTGAGGTGAACTTCTTTAGCCAGAAATTTGCTATTTTATCTTTTCCAGGGGGCTTTCCAATTGTGAGTAGAATTAATTGCTTGGGTGACTTCATGTTGCAAAATTATCACTTCAGGCATCCGCAGTATCATCTTGTATGTGTCTGTTTCTGCTTGTATCCACCGTGCATGCCTGTTATGTTGTACCGGGTTTGACCATATTTTGCTCCAGAAGTGTTCCATGTCTGTTATGCTTGGTGGATTGTCTACTTTAATGTGTGTGTTATCTATTGTCTGGTAAAATTTCTTTTGGTTTGTGTTCAATGTTTGGTTTTGTTTCCTTCTATTTCCACTTTTTTTGTATCTTCTAAGTCATTTGGCCAATGCTTGTAATTTCTGCTTCTTTTCATCTAATTGCTCTATCACTTCTTGTTGTGAGATTTTACCTAACCTTTTTCGTTTTTTTTTCTGACATTTCATTTCTTATAAATTGTGTTAGCTGTCCGTCGTCTTTTCTCAGTTTTTCTATTCTTGTCTGTAGCCTGTGTTGCCATGCTGGTTTTGTGGGTTTCTTCGGTGTGTTGGTTGGTTCTGATCTCTGCCTAGTATGTATATTTAGTGTAGTGAGTGCTCCTATATAAATCAGTAGTTGTAACTCTTCCATAGTTGTGTTTTCATTTATTTTGTTGTGTATGATTGTGTTGACAGTTGTTATTGTTGTTGTTGTTTCAACTTGTGGGTTATTTGGTGGTCTATGCAAGAATGGTCTAATGTCTGTATTTGTGTCTTTGTATTCTATATATGTCAGTTGAAATTTCTCTTCTATAACATGTGTGTCACTTCGTGTTCTATTTGTGCTTGTTCTGGTGGCTGTCTTAAGATGTCGTTTTCCTCTGATTGTTTAATTGATGTGTGTTGGTCTTTGTTTGCTCTGGGATGTTTGAGTCCATTACTGTATTTTCTTCTTCTTCTGATTGCACATTATTTTGTTCTGGTATTTGTTGTACTTGTTGTACTTGTTGTTTGTTGTTTTCTAATTCTGACTGGGGTATCCTGTTATTTTTTATTATTACACGGATCTGATCAGCTAGTCGTTGTTCTGCTAAAAATTTTAATTCTGGGTATCTGGTAATAAATGTTGTGTATACTTGTGATCTGTATCCAGTTGTGTTGGTTCCTAGGTTTGTTGCTTGGTAATAACAGAACATGAGGTGTTGATTAACTTCATCTGACCATCTCATCCTCTGTCTTTGTTTTCCTTCCAGGGTAGTTGCAGGAAGCATATCCTGCAAAACACCTCTATTTGGATTTAAATCCTTTTCCAGTTGGCTAGCAGTGTCGTTACCATTGTGGGCGGGTATAGGGTTCAAGCGTCATCCCCGACCATGACGGCGCTTGTCCGAGGCTTCTTTAGTTCTGTCCTGAACCAAGTAACCACACTAAAAGGGGGGGGGTAGCCCTATTAGTGGTTTGTTCTTTTCGTCACCTTTTACGACTGGCAGAACATACCGGAGGCCTATTCTTTTTTTATTATTATTATTATTCATGATAACATGCTGTATCATACTGGTCAGACAGAGCCCCACTATTGCAACCCTCAGAAAGTAAATGACTGGCTCATTCAGAACAAAATCAGTTTTTAAACAAGTTTAGCGAGAAATCAGCTTACACAAATTGTGTTTTATAGTAAGCTGGAGCCTATTTTTAAAGCAGATGAAGCCTATTTTTAAGGCAAACGCAAACTGCGTAAGGTGGTTTGCTGCTCAGAGGCTCCCATTATACCACTAATCTGAACTGTTTTGAGCTAATCTGGAATACAATGCAACAAAAAAATTCAGACAAACATTTCTTCAAATAATTTAACTACGCTGAAATAACCAAAGTTTTTATCTAAAATTGCTTAACATGATTAGAAGCTTGCATGAATCTTAGCATAGAGAAGGGTTAACAGAACAAGCAACAGAGAATGTAATAATGTTGATCTGTACATTTGAGATTAATATGCAGCACATGACAACAGTTCAAATGGCTCTGAGCACTATGGGACTTAACTGCTGAGGTCGTCAGTCCCCTAAAACTTAGAACTACGTAAGCCTAACTAACCTAAGGACATCACACACATCCATGCCAGAGGCAGGATTCGAAGCTGCAACTGTAGCGGTTCCAGACTGAAGCGCCTAGAACTGCTCGGCCACACTGGCCGGCCCGACAACAATGTTATGGAAACTGACTGAGAATGAAATTTGAATGGGTTCCAATTAAAAACACAGCAAAGAACTTGGCACCTATAGCTTGTATGATGGACCATCCACTTCTTCACTAATAACCAAGGTTAGCGCAGTTGTTAATCACTATAATGTAGTCTTACCATCCTTCTCTCCACAACAGTGATCGCCTGGCAACTCCTGATAAGCTTACCAAAATGTATTCACCCCATGTGAAATAATACTGCAGTCAACTTATTGCACATTCAGAAGTACTTATCTCCTTTTACACAGTACCATAACTTTCAATTACATAACTGCAGTTTAGTTTAGCTCTACTGCAAGTGTAACAAAAATATCCTTTGATTTCTCTATAAGATTCTGGACATAAAAACATTTGTTGTCTACACAACCAGTTATTCCTAGCTACCATGGAATGTTGTACAATAAGAGTATTTTGAATCTTGAATCTGGCAACAAACCTTGGCTTCTGCAATAAAGGTGTTTGCTCGTACAACATCTAAAGTTGAAACTCCAAACACCCTGTTGGGATCGTAGACTCCCGCTTTTTGTAGAACTTCTGAAGCAATAGGTACAGTGCTGTTTACCTGCAATAGGAAAGTAATTTTAATATGTAAAAAAAAAAAACATGCTTTGTGATAATGTGTTTGGCCATTAAACATGCAGACACAATAGATGGGAAGTGTATTATGATTATCCTTCATGAAACTTGCCACTGTCAAAGAAAACCAACAATTAAACATGTTTTGTGTTAAAACAAGCTTGATTTTTTCTTTGTTTAGATTTGTGCTTCATGTTTGCAATTGCTACTAAAAAGGAACAGCTTCTAGACAACAAATTTTATACAAATATGAAGATAATAAAAATGTACCTGTTCAATAATCAATAATCTGATGCGTCAATCAAGGAAACAGAAAATTTTCAACTTCTTTGAGTCTAAAACTGAAATTTTAACAGTGCTTTCCTGTAATTCATGGATACACATTACATGTATGTATCTCTAACATAGATACTGAAATAATTCCTAACAATGGGTTTCAAAGCAACCTAAAATTCATTTTACACTCTCTTGCCTCTCACCTTTGGCCACATTTTTTTCAGTATAACCTAACAACTTTACAATTCTGTAAGTTGTTGTTGTTGTTGTTGTTGTTTCTGGACCTACGCAAGAAATCTTTTCACAAATGACCTCTATGCAGGAAGTAAGTTCACCTCTTGATCGACAGCCACAACAAAACTGCTGCTCTTGTGATATCAGTGAGAAGATTAACAACTCACATTTTAGTGTATTTTTAAACACTATTTAATCCTAAATTGTACAAGAGCAGAATGAATAAAATATGGAGTTACTAAAGACAGTCTGACCAATGGTCTCAGCTTATTAAACAATTATTATGGCCTTAAATGGTGTTACTTACAGATAGTCTGATTCCATGATTGCCGAGATAGCAACAAGAAACAGAAGCTGATATTTAAGGCACAAGTTTGGATTATTTTATGAATAGCAGAAGAGTCAAAAGAGCAGCAGCTATCCAAACACACTGTTTTAATTCCATTAACACTGAACTCCAATTACCACAAGGTCAAGTTATGTTTTGCTTTTAGAGCTGCAGAATCACAAGAACTTTAACAACATGTGTGGAAAAAACCACTGTATTACCTTCTAAACCTCCAAGTGTCCAGATGTAATAGGCAAGAGAGAATTCTAGAATATTGTGTCCATGTGTGTTGAAGAGACAGCTACATGTTGGGCACAAATTTATTCACAGGGAAGCAATTTAAAATTGGATAAACATTAACAGGCTTTTACTCTTTTGTAAAATTGGACCTGTCAGTTACTTTCACTCAATACTACAGATTATTATGAATGACCAAAGTGGTTTTGTTGTGTTTGGCCCAATACTGCAAAATTTTTGCCTCATCAAAAAAAATTAAGTTTTGTTTCATTTACAAGTTTTTGCTCCCTTCCACTACAGTATAGCAGCAGTAGTTTACACAGACAGTGATAAGAAATATTAAAACTGTGCACCACACTGGGACTCCAATCCAGAATCTTGCACTCTATAGTCAGTGCTCTCACCAATACCTATCCAAGCACAACACTTGGCCTTTTAGCCTTAGTTCTGTTAACATTTCTTCTTCTTCTTCTTCTTCTTCTTCTTCTTCTTCTGCACAGATACTTCTCCACAATCTGCAGGAGTTGCACTTGGAAGAGAGGATATCAGAAGGAAATGGCACCAGTGGGCAACACTTTAAACTGCCTGACCGATTAAAAGTGTGCTGACCAAGTCCAGCTATAGTGAGATACCAATTCCAGCAACAGCCCTCACAATGTGGCAAAGTCCATCCTTTCTCACAGAGAAGTCCATCCTTTCTCACAGAAGTGCTAGTCCAGCACACAAGGCAGCTTCTGTGAAGTTTGAAATGTAGGAGACTGCTTCTGATAGAATTGATGCTATGAGCAGAGATCATGAGTCATGGATGGTCAGAAGGTAAGAACACAGTCATTCAAATGCAAGGTCCAAAATGGACAAGGCACTGTTTTATTGTACCTTGCAGTTTCAAAAAAGCAAGAACTTCTCTGCAGATTAAAAGATGAAAAAAATTTACATCATGTTTGGACAACATGAATCAGTTATAACAAGACATCACTTGAGAAACTCTCTTTCATGAACATCCATTGAGAGCTAACTTTATATGTCAAGAGTACATACACATTACAGCCATAGATACATCTCAGCGTAAGCATTTAATTCGCACAGCACACAGAAGTCGCGAAACAGAGCTAACTGCAAATTGAATACTGAACAACATTTAATTTGAATCTAAGAAATAACTTCTGGAGAAGCAACATTTCAGAAACAAATACAGTGATCAAACAAAGCAAATACCTGTGACAAAAAATCCTGGCATTATAATGCAGCAAACATGGAACTCACCAAAAGTTGAAATGTCCTGGTAATCTCACCATTTACAACTTATGCCCTCTCCTCTACATGGAACAGACTGTGTAAGCAAACAAAAATTAATCCAGCAGCCACAGACTGGTAAAACTGACATCAATCAAAAGTACAGTTTGTCAACAACCTATTTCCATCCCTATGTTCATGAATCCGTAACTGGGAAGCCAATGAAACAGTTATAGTGGGAACAATGATCTGAAATTAATTTCAAAGCAGCTGGAATACTGATTAACCCTCGAATTTTTCTGTGCAGTATGTGAAAGTGTTTTGTACCGAAGCTTGGAGAGCATTCAGACTGAAGGTCAAAGGCAAAAAATTAGATGCTTAGAAAGATTGTTGGGCATTTCTCTAGCTGACAGAAAAGTTCCACAATATTAATGTCTAAAATACTGTTATGGGACATATGTGAAAATGACTTAACCATGGTACCACTCTGTACCTCTGCAACTGAAGGCGAGATCAGTATCATAATATAATGAAAATACAAGGGTAATCCCAAAAGTAAGGTCTCCTATTTTTTTTTTAATAAGTACATAGACCTGTTTATTTCTACAATCTACATCAGTTTACAGCTTGAGCATTTAGCTATTTTTCGACAATCACCATTTCTGTCCGTGCATTTTTGTAGACACTGTGGCAGGTTTTGTATACCCATGTCATACCAGCTCGCTGCCATACTGTTCAGAAGTTATGAACCTCTTCTTTCACCTTGTCGTTGGAGCTGAATTGCTTTCTGGCCAAATGTTCTTTTAACCTAGGGAACAGGTGATAGTCACTGGGCACAAAGTCAGGACTGTAGGGTGGGTGGCTGATTATGTTCCACTGAAACTGTTGCAGCAGAGCAATGGTTTGCCGAGTGATGTGGCGGCGAGCATTGTCATGGAGAATGTGTACACCCTTACTCAACATTCCTCTTTTCCGGTTCTGAATTGCCCGCTTGAGTTTTTTCAGAGTCTCACAGTACCTGTCAGCGTTAATTGTGGTCCCAGCAATTCAGCTCCGATGACGAGGTGAAAGAAGAGGTTCATAACTTTCTGAACAGCATGGTGGCGAGCTTGTATGACATGAGCATACATAAACTACCACAGCAGCTACAAAAATGCATCGACAGAAATGGTGAGTATGCCGAAAAATAGCTAAACGTTCAAGCTGTAAACTGATGCGAGTCATTGTAGAAATAAACATTTCTATGTACTTATAAAAAAATAGGAGACCTTACTTTTGAGATAACCCTCGCATATTATTGACAACTCAATTCTATGATTCACACTTCAATCTCATTACTTAGTTGCAATAGATACCAAAGTAGTGTGTTTTGTGTTACCTCTAATGCAACCTAAATCTGAACTGGAGGCATATTTCTTGTCAGATTATGCTAATAAGATCATGTCTGCAGAGAACTTATGGTGGCTTCTTGTTGTGGTCTCCTGTCCAAAGACCCATTTGATACAGCTCTTCATCCTACTGTATCTTGTGCAAGTCTCTTTCTTAGAAACTACTGCAACCTACAACCTCCTGAATCTATTTACTGAGTAATCTCTTGGTCTCCCTCTGCTATTTTTACCTCCCCCCCCCCCCCCCACACACACACTTCTGTACAATACTAAATTGGTGATCCCTGATGTCCAAATCATGTATTACCAACCAATGCCCTCTAATCAGGTTGCACAACAAATTTCTTTTCTCTCCAATTCCATTCAGCATCTCCTCACAAATTATATAACCTACCCATCTAATCTTCAGCAATCTTCTGTAGCACCACATTTTAAAAGCCTCCATTCTCATCTCATCTTAACTGTTTATCAGTCATGCTTCACTTCTATACATGGCTACACACTACATACATATGTCTAAAAATACTTCCTAACACTTAAATCTGTATTCGACAATACACAGAAATGCTGTTCTTGCCATTGACAGCATGTTTTATACTAACTCTACATTGGCCATAATCAGTTATTTTGCTGATCAAATAACAAAACCCATCTACTTCTTTAAGCGTCTCGTTTCCTAATCTAACTCCCTCAACATCACCTGATTTAATTCAATAACATTCTATTATCCTTGTTTTGCTTTTGTTGATGTTCATCCTATATCTTCCTTTCAACACTATCCATTCCAACTGCTCTTCCAAGTTCTTTGTTGTCTGATACAATTACAATGTCACTGGCAAACCCCCAAGATTTTTATATCTTCTAACTAAACTGTAATACCTACTCCAAAGTTTTCTTTGGATTCCTTTACGGCTTGCTCAATGTACAGACCGAACAACATTATGGATAGGCTGCAACTGTCTCACTCCCTTTTCAACCACAGCTTCCCTTTCGTGCTCCCTTACAATCAAGATATTTGAATGAATAAAAGTAATTTTACATTTTCATGATCTTGACAAAAACTAAATGAATCACAGTGAAATCAGATACTCACTATAGGACTCTATACGACAAGGCTAATAAGTAATACACCTCTCAGTAAAATCATTGGTCCTTTTGACATGGTCTTTATTAAACAAATTTACCACAAATTATGTTCCTCTTCCTGTTTAACTTTGATGTTTCTGTAATGCTTTATATACATGTGTTATACCTGTTAATATCTAAATTACCGAGAGAGATGGCACAGTAAAGGCACCGCTTTCTCATTTGGGACAACAGAATCTCACATCCTAATCCGGCTAACCAGTTCTACGTTTTCCGCAATTTCCCTGAAATAACTTGAGGAGAATGGTGAGGTTCCATAGTGCATCGACTATTTCTTTGCCCATCCTTCCCCCTAGCCAAGCTTGTGCTCCATTTCCAATGACCTCGTCAGCAATAGGGCATTAAATTCTAGTCTTCTTCCCTTCCAAGTATATAATTCCATGAAATATAAAGGTACTACGAGAATGAAATGGGTTGTGAGTGTTGCATGAGTTCAGTTTAAATCATAGTCTGGGACACAATTTTAGTGCATATGACAATTTACTATAATTTTAGTTTTTGCTTGAACTACAAATAGTTACGGATTAGTATAAATATCTCGTTTAACTTCCGATAAATATCTGATTAACATTTTCATTCCACACCTTGATAAGACTTAAGAAAAATAAGGAGGCAATACTTTGTAATAAAAGCAGTATGAGCCACGGCACCAATTAATGTAGTGGATTCACATTGCATTTTTCACAGTAATAATACTCACAACATGTTCATGATCCAATATTTGTTTTCTGAATTCATCGTTTAGTTTTTGCGATGAAAACTGCATTAAATATGGTAGAAAGTTGAAAATTATGTTGCTACACTACAGTTGAATCTGTTGCTAGTACCTTCCTCTAGCATTCACAGTTGTTTAAGCACAGAATTAGGTACAGAAGAGGAGACCACAAAGGCAATGTATCTTCAGCAAAGAAACAAATCATTTGATATTTTAATCATTTATCAGCTTGTTAATTGTCTCGCTATTCTCCCCATAGAAAGGAATTTATTTACAAATCAATGGAGATGATGATTTTGTGTGTGCGTGGTGCACATATTTGTCACACTGATCTACTGGGAAGGAGAAAAAAAATACAAGCGATTTTCAAATTGCAACCAGTAGCTCATATTTATACTATATTTTGCAAGGACAGTGAACTTGGCAGTGATTAACAGCACAGCTTCAAGGAAGTTAGTGAAGTCAATTAATTTGATGTCATGAGAAGCTTGGCTACATTCACCAAACAGTTCAAATAGTTACTCAGGACGACACAGAGATCAGATTACTGACATCTCAAGATTCACATTTTAAGTTTGGCCTGATATGTCCAAGAGAATTGTTTCTTGTTATGTCATATAACTTATAAACTTTTCAGATAACTAAGAATACTTTATCAATATTTGAACTAGATCCATACATTAATTCAGTTTGGTCACATGATCATGAAGTAAAGCAGTAAATCTTTTCACCTAAAAGGCACACCATAAAAGACAGAAGGCAAGACCTTCCAGAAACTAAATCAACTCAATTTTGGGAAAATGCTACTTACATGATGTCAGTTACTTCTACTTACATGATGTCAGTTACTTCTACTTACATGATGTCAGTTACTTCTACTTACATGATGTCAGTTACTTCTACTTACATGATGTCAGTTACTTCTACTTACATGATGTCAGTTACTTCTACTTACATGATGTCAGTTACTTCTACTTACATGATGTCAGTTACTTCTACTTACATGATGTCAGTTACTTCTACTTACATGATGTCAGTTACTTCTACTTACATGATGTCAGTTACTTCTACTTACATGATGTCAGTTACTTCTACTTACATGATGTCAGTTACTTCTACTTACATGATGTCAGTTACTTCTACTTACATGATGTCAGTTACTTCTACTTACATGATGTCAGTTACTTCTACTTACATGATGTCAGTTACTTCTACTTACATGATGTCAGTTACTTCTACTTACATGATGTCAGTTACTTCTACTTACATGATGTCAGTTACTTCTACTTACATGATGTCAGTTACTTCTACTTACATGATGTCAGTTACTTCTACTTACATGATGTCAGTTACTTACAGGGTTTGAAATGATGCCAATAATAGCTTTTGGACACACTTCAGCACATGCCTGGGCAAGGTCTCTCACAATTGATGCATTTGTGTTGAAGAGGTCATCTCTTGTCATTCCGGGTTTCCTTGGTACACCAGCTGGGATGATCACCACCTCACAACCTTTCAGAGCATCCTGAAAACATACTGCTATCAGCAGGCATCTAAAGCAATTTCAACAGTACTGTTAAGAACACTGATCAGTTTAAATTTATATACCATCAATCACGTTGTTATTGCCTGGGTCCTATCTTACTGTTTAAATTCTTTGTAGAACAAATTCTGGACAGACACCTCTGAGCCTACACACAGTGTGCTGACCTCTTCATGCAACAGTTTTGTGCACTTGATAGTGACTGCACTGTCAACCACATACTGTGAGGGCCATTCTGAATTTGGACGAAGTGGGATATTATGAAGTCCTGAATTGTAGAGTTCGTATATTACTTTAAAAATCTCATTTGAGGAATTTAATTCCGGTATTGAACAATATATATTACGGTGTTCAGACAGAGATAACAACATCCAACTTCGGCAAATACTCTTTTCCATTGTTAAATGCGTTGCTGTGACGATTCAACTATACAGAAATTAACGACACGTATAACATCTGTTTGTATTTCCTAAATGGTTAAATTGCCAGATGGCAAATAAGAGTTTTCAAAGCGCTGCACACAAGCATTACCTTCAGCTGATTGGAACCATCATAGCCCTTTACTTTAGCTGGCGTTTCAATGTGACTTAGGTCGGCTGCAACTCCTGGAGTGTTTACAATATCGTAGAGAGATAATTCTGATACGAGAGGAGACTGTTTCATTAATAATGACAGAGGCTGGCCAATTCCTCCACTTGCTCCTAGGACAGCCACTTTAGTATGTCTCTGAAAAGAAAGAAAATGTTAATTTGCTTTTTTAACATATTCCAGAATTAAATTTTTACACAAGTCATATTCTTAACCGGTAGGAACGACCCACACGTCGTAGAAATACACCATTTAGAAACTATGCATTCATTTCTCACCTGCGACGATGTGGATATACTTCTAACACCATTTTGCAAAACTGACACGGTCTGGGGTCTCACTACGCGAGAAAACATTCTCTTTCTTACTTCTACGTAATTCTACACTCGCCCAACTAGTACAGCCGACGACCTTGCAAGGAGAAGGGAGTGAAGCCTACACGCAAGCGTCGATCAGAATATCGTTCGACATTCGATTGTTGTCGACAACGAAGTAGACAATATAGGAAATAGCGATGGGCGAACTCAGCTTACCGAGTTGAACGTTTGCATAAACCGAGTTCTAACCGAGTTGGTACGAAAAAACTGAGATGACTTTCAACGTCGTTCATTCTTTCGCGTCTGTGCAGATTACGAGTCAGTTCCGTTAACCAGCCTGCGCTCTGGAGTTTCCCAAGCAGTGGTTATATATACAGGGTGGTCCATTGATCGTGACCAGGCCGAATATCTCACGAAATAAGCGTAAACGAAAAAAACTACAAAGAACGAAACTTCTCTAGCTTGAAGGGGGAAACCAGATGGCGCTATGGCTGGCCCGCTAGATAGCGCTGCCATAGGTGAAACATATCAACTGCGTTTTTTTTAAAATAGGAACCCCCATTTTTATTACATATTCGTGTAGTAGGTAAGGAAATATGAATGTTTTAGTTGGACCACTCTTTTCGCTTTGTGATAGATGGCGCTGTAATAGTCACAAACATATTGCTCACAATTATAGACTGAGGTAGAAGTTCGGGTTGGTTACACCAAACAACACCATTTTAACAGTAGTTCATTTATTCACCTCTTTACACAAGCAAGGCTTATAAAGAACTGACATGGCGGAACTGCACTATTAGCTTAGTTGATGATACTCAGATCGATGCTGATGTCCACCTCATCGGCGCCACATAGCCCCCCCTCCCACAGTCCGGAGTACTCTTGAGAGGCCCAGGGGGGGGGGGTGACAATGGCGTCGGCAGGGGTCGTCTGCGGGGGAGCCGGACCACAGTCAGCTCGACAGTGTCGTTGGGGAGCTTTGTGGGTAGGTGTCGTGAAGGAAGGTTCGGCCACCGGACCTGGAAGTCGTTGAAGCGAGCCGGGCGTCGTACTGGGCGTGCCGGTCGTGCGGCGACTGGTAGGCCGGCGGTTTGCGGGTGGAACGGAGCGACGACGACGATGTCTCCGGTGGGCGTGGCAAACACACGAAGCATGTCCAGGTCGACGTCGGGCGAGAGGGGAACACATTTCACCAGGTGGCAAGGAATGGCGGAGGTTGTGTCATGAGCACTGGATGAAAGGAAACACACGACGAACAGTGTTTCATCGCGTAGTATTATTGAGATGTCGTGGACTATGTCCGGGGGGGGGGGGGGGACAGGCACAAACACCTCGAGCGAGGGCACGTTCAAGATGGGGGGGCGTGAGAAACCTCGACAGAGCGAGGCAGGCGATGGTGGAAAGGTCGAAGGGACGGGCGTCCGTTGTGCATTGGTGAGCTTGCGTGAGAAGAACTGCAGAGGCGAAGTCTGGCCGTCGATTGTCCGGCTCAGGACAGCGCCGATGGCAGTATCGCTCGCGTCTGTGGTGATGAAAAGCTGCACATTGGGATGAGGATGTGCGATGGTGCGGGCCTCGGCAAGAAGATTTTTGAGGGCAGTAAAAGTCAGTCATAGCAGGGGTCCATGGAACGGGCCGAGATCCAGAAGTGTTGGTGTCTGCCAAGGCATCCGTCAGTTGAGACTGAATCTACGCAGCCTGAGGTAGACGTCTTACGAAAAACTGAAAACTAGCAGTACAGGTGATTGAAGGATGGAAGACACCAAGAGGGTGCACTTGCCTCCCCCCTGGAGTACAGCGTTTTTATTCATTGCAGAATTCTCACACACTTGTAGAAGTAATTTCCGTAATTCTGCAGAACCTCTCGTTTAGCCAACTGTAGCGTTGTGTGGCTGATCGCAGGGAAATAATATAGGGTGGCGCATGGAAAACCGGCCCCGAGTACAGACTGCTCGCCAATTACGCACGATTTGTTACCGGTTACGAGCAGATACAACAAACAGGTAAACATGTAATAAATAGGCAGTGAAGAAATAACAAATAAGCTAATGCAAGCAACAACTGCGAAACAATAGACGACAATTGCGGGGGGACAATGGGCAGTCCAGTACTCGGGGCCAATTTTTCGCGTGCCAGCCTGTACCACTGAAATAATATTGTAAAAGTTATCATATTCTCTTTACAAAATATGACAGCAGACATTCGATTATGGAGCTCAGGCTTCATTCGGTTGTAAGTCGGTCTGCCTTCCACAGCAATGAACATTTCGTTTTATCTTGGATCAAATAAGGACGGAAAATAGCCGCTCGTCTGTGCCGTACTGACTTCCTTCACTGCCTTCTTCGAAATATTGTTGTGGAGTTGCTAATGAGGCATTTCACTGCTGTCGTGGAACCGAATTCCCCGTCACAGTTTTCTTACTGTAATCAGCAATAGCTAAAGGTAGCGCTTCCTAGAGCAATGTTTTGTTTAAGAGGATACCATGTGCATTGCGCTATGCCTTACATTTTTTCTGCTTTATCACTTTCGAGAAAGATTAGCCAAAGGTTCTTTATGGCTGGTTCATTTTTGTTTATAACCAATAGTATTCTCATTTCTGATCGTTTCATACTTCAGATTTTTCTTTTTCAATGTCAGTTTGACGTTACTAGTACTTGATAAAAGATGTTTCCTAAATATTTTACTGTTTTATTTCCTAAGTTAATGGTCATTTTCTTGAATACATGTTAAATGCTATCGTAAAATGATATAATGTTAGATCGTCAACTTGAGAAATGCGTCATTTCCAGAATCATATTAATAACACAGAAAGGTTTACTTTGAAGAAGATAATCGTGAATCATGTCTGTCTTATAAGTATCAAAGTAGTCTACCCATAATAAATACGAATATTGAGTCGATATCCATCATTTTGCAGAGAGTTCTGGTGGCATGACACATCTCAAAAGTGATCAATTAATTTATATCAAAAATGGCTATTTTAGAGCCTTGCCCCCTCCTGGGAAAAATTTCTGCGGACACTCATGACTAGTAGTATTGTACCCTACAAACACTACGTTTTACAGTGTTGGATAAAAACTGTAGAAACAGTTTCTTAAAATTACAATTCATAAATCTTTCTTTCATGACACAGACTCATTTCCAACAAAAAAGTATTACAGGTAATACAAAAATTGTAGTATTTGAATAAATAATACACATTTTATAAACTCAAGTGGGATCAGACATTTTCGAAACACATGCTATAAAAAAAATTGGTGACTTGAGCGAATATAAAGGAGATTAAAATGAACTTAAAGCAGTCAGACAGCCCTGTAATTCCTCCAAAGGGTTACCAACCGAACTTAAAATGTGAAAATGGTACAAGTAACGTCGCTTGGCCAACAACATACGACGTATCAACAAGCCACTCTTTGGCAGCCTTTATCATCGTCTCAGACATTGCAACTATTACGGGGGGCAACCCTTCCTGGTTTTTAAACGTAGACATGAAGTTTAAAAGCGTCCAGGTTAAAACCTCCGTTTTGGGCAACGACACACTTTGCTCAACGCTCACCTCTTTAGTTACTTCATAAAAGATTTGAAGTAACGTAATTGAATGTTCTATGATATCCCACACCTCTGACGTCAGTTTATGCTCATCGTTTCCGAGAACAGCTAAAGTGGAAATTATGGGCAATCTGTTTCCAAAAACACGTACTAGCATGTCGAAAAGAGAGTTCCATCGCGTGGGGACTTCTTGTTTTTTAGTTTTAGTATCGGCAGATTCATTTGCATTTGCGCTTCCTTTAGTTTATTCATTGCAAGTTAACTTTTTTTTTGAAAAATTGAACGAGACATTTAATTTTTTCGACCACACTCTCAATTGGGTTTATACCCGATTTGACAATTAAATTTATTATATGGGCGTAACAGGGGATGTGAGCCCATTTACCAATTTTGACTGCAGCAACCATGTTAGCTGCATTGTCAGTTACAACTGTCACTGTTTTGTTGCTTATTCCCCAGCTGGTCACTTCTCCTTGTAGAAAATTACCTATGTTTTCTGCGGTGTGTTGAGGCGAAAATTCCAGGCAACCCAATACATTCGAATGAAGACTCGTTTCATGACCCTTTGATTGTTCGAGGATGTCGAGGCGTCAGTTGTCAGAGCGACTGCTGTCGTCGATTTCAGTTTTCCTCGTAAATTATCGCGCAGTTGACTGAATAGCTGTGGCAACAAGCTGGTCTAAAGGGTCAGAGCAGGAAAACAAACTTCCTAAATTCTTTGTCTTCCACAATGCTGAACGGATGGTATTCCTTACAAATAATTTTAAGCAACTGTAAGTCGATTTCTTTGCTTTTATAAATTGGGAGAGGCTTAATAATACTGACAAAATTTGTCAAAGATGACTGTCCTCCTCCTATTGAACCAGGTTCAAAGGTGGCAAATGCAGGCATCCTGGTGACCAGATTGTTCAACGATAGCGAATCAACATCGCTGACAGATTCGCTCACAGAGGCTGAGGAGGTAGAGGCTGGGGTGATTTGCTGGCAAGGACAGTTGACGTCGCAGCACTTGTTTCTGTAGATGTTGACGATGGAGACCTAGATCGAAAATCCGTTCTCTCCAGTGGCACTGTGGGGTGTTTCTTTATAAGATGCCATTTTAAATTAGCCATGGAGCGTCCAGCAATACTGATGATGGCTTTGCAATATTTGCATTCTCCTCTATCCACCTCTATTTTCTTGTAGTGATACCACAATACAGATGTTGAAAATCTCGGCTTCTGTAATATTATTGCCACGTGGGATTAGCCGAGCGGTCTAGGGCGCTGCAGTCATAGACTGTGCGGCTGGTCCCGGTGGAGGTTCGAGTCCTCCCTCGGGCATGGGTGTGTGTGTTTATCCTTAGGATACTTTAGGTTAAATAGTGTGTAAGCTTAGCGACTGGTGACCTTAGCAGTTAAGTACCATAAGATTTCACACACATTTGAACATTTTTGTAATATTATTATAATTTCATTACTAAATCGCCTTAAAAAGTCACCTTGAAAAGTTTTAAGAGAATCTCTGTATGCATTGTGCAAACCATTACAAATAAATATTAATACATAAAATTACACATGATTAAAACAGTTGGAAACCTAATAACAGGGAATGGTGCTGATAAAGTCAATGATAAAAGATTCGAAGTAGATTTATGGTTGCTCTTATGACAATTTTAATAGTTATGTTTTCTTTTCTTGGGCTACAACCCCTCCCTCTCCTCAATGAGGTAAGGCCCCTTGACCATAAAAATCTGAAAACCTTTAAAACATATCAATTCCGCCCAAGTATTACTTCTGCACGACTGCATGATAAATTCATTAATTGTCTAATGTAGACAGCTTGTTTACTTAGACTTTCTTAGCTGAATGCGTTTCTCGAATCGCAATATTCATGTGACGGGCCAGTGACTACAAGCAGACAAAGATGTTACTCGGTGGCCACATGGTCAGGTAAAGACTAACAGATAGGCCGGCAGGCTCAGCGCGAACAGAAGTACGGATTTACGGAACTAAAAACTGGTTATGACCCAGCACGGCCACCCGAGAACGCAGTCGCCTTTCCTTTTCGAGGGGAGATCTAGCAAGTGCAACGTCTTGGTTTTCTGTTCGTTTAAGTAAAATAACTCACATTCGCAAGGGAATTACTCGTATTAAATAACTGGCCAGTAATGAGCCGCCTATCAAACTTACATTAATATTTTTCTTTTGCAATCTGCTGGTGTCTACATCACATTGTCTGCACATCAAACTGCCATACTAACTGTGCGGGAACTGAATATTTATTTATATAAATCGTAACTTCCGACACAGGAGCTGAGAAACGACATACTAAAATCAGAAGCTTTGTATCAGCAACAGCGGTAACTACATAAGGGTGCCAGAATATCGTCTTAACTTTATAAGTGAAAAGAAAGAAGATGGGGGGAAGGGTTCATGAATGGAATGAGCCATCAGTTATTTGAGAAAGAACTTCTGAGCGAGCAAGAACAGTCAGGAAGCCATTAACAGACGAGACTGAAACGAATATGAAATTTTACATTTACGTTTTACTATACTTAATATAAACTTTACACAAATGTATATGAAAATAAAATAAAAGCGAAATCTATTATTAGTTCAATGCTGATAGTTGGGTTTAACGTAATATGGAAAACGTTTCAAAGTCACTTCTCTATGTTTTTCTTTAATAAGTGGAAAATCATAGCCTCTGGCGAAAACGTATCCCGATATAATATGTAACTACATTAAATTTCCTACAAAAAAAGGCCCTCTTCATTTTTTCTAGCATTAATAGTTTGTGTGTAGAGAGCTGGAGAAGAGAACATGAAAATCTCACGCGACGCGCATGGGCTATAGTTCATGTAGTTTCCCAAGTTAATAGACCACAAGTGTCTCATATAAAATTCTTCGTCTCGACGTCCTCTACACAGCTATGCTGCGTTGTAAACAATAATCATTTACACCCTATATATACTTCACGTTGTTTCTGAGTTCCTAGGCGAAGTAGAGACTTTATGGAAGAATAGATAGTTTTAAAATAAAACGTGGTTTTCTGATCATACTTGCCTCGCATGGTTAGTAAAAATTAGGTTTTTTATGTTGCATTATTAAAGTTAATCCAGCAATAATAATAATTGAGTTCGCAGTAATAAAGTTTGTGGTTTGAAAGCTCCTTCTGAACAAATGTTCTTGAGATAATAAGTAAATACGATTTCATGGCAATCTATGTCTTTTCAAATGGAGAGGCACCCCTTTTCCTACTGAGACAAAATGACCCACAACCCACTTTTCTTTTCTTTTCTTTCTTTTCTTTTTTTTTAAAGAAACCAAACTAGTAGGTGATGCAAATTGGAAACAACCAAACTTAAAAAATAGTTAGAGCCTTCCTAAATGTAATATTATGTATATGAAAGATACACGAAAATCGTTCATTTAAATTTTCTTACACTACAAATTAAGCAAATTATTTAAAGTAAGTTGCTAAATCAAGTCGATGAAACCAAAAAATATATGAATAACAAAACAACTTGCCCTGCTATAAGTATGTCTTCTGCTGTTCATCGATATAATGAAGTCAGCTAATATGCCCTTTTGTCACCTGAAAAGACGTACTTATTACATACAACGTAATTTTTATGTAATTTACGTAACTATAAAATACTTTTTAATTACCAGTCATGGATGCTGAATAGCCAGACCCAAGTGGAAGAAGAGCTTGTAACACATGTAAAATGGGCGAGCGCAGTGAACGAAACGAACAACTGGATACTGAACTAACTAGGAGCAGTCGGCAGTGGAACTGCGACCAGTGGTCATGCGAAGAACAACGAGTGCGGCCGAGGGAGACCGAGACTGAGACGAGCGCGGGACCGAGGCAGGAACGAGAACTGCCGAAGTGACCGCCGCGACCGAAATGAACTAGTGAACTATGAATCAATCGTTCCTCATTACCGGGAACTATAAGTAGACTGCCGCGACCTAAGTGAACTATGAACTGATCGTTCCTCGTTCCCGGGAACCATAAGTAGACTGCCGCAACCGAAATGAACTATGAAAGACCGTTCCTTGGAATTCGTTCCTCGGTCCTTTTGTTCGTCTTGGTGAACCGTTCCTTAGGACACGTTCGTTTGCGAACTACCCATTTCTAGTGAAAGGCCATCGGCAGAGACCCGAAAAACAGGAAGGTTTCGTGTTCAGATCACGTTGGGGTCACCAGTGATGTGGAAGTTCGGGTTGGTTACACCAAATAACACGATTTTAACAGTAGCTCATTTATTCACCTCTTTACACAAGCAAGGCTTACAAAGAACTGACATGGCGGAACTGCACAAAGATAATCTTAGCTTAGTTCAAAGACGATACTCAGATCGATGCTGTTGTCGACCTCAACGGCGCCACAAGACGAACAGTTGGTAACAGGTAGGTCTTTTGAATTAAAATACAGAACGTAGGTACGTCTGAACATTTTATTTCGGTTGTTCCAATGTGATACATGTACCTTTGTGAACTTATCATTTCTGAGAACGCATGCTGTTACAGCGTGATTACCCGTAAATACCACATTAATGCAATAAATTCTCAAAATGATGTCTGTCAACCTCAATGCATTTGGCAATACGGGTAACGACATTCCTCTCAACAACGAGTAGTTCGCCTTCGGTAATGTTCCCACATGCATTGACAATGTGCTGACGCATGTTGCCAGGCGTTGTCGGTGGATCACAATAGCAAATATCCTTCAACTTTCCCCACAGAAAGAAATATGGGGACGTCAGATCCAGTGAATGTGCAGACCATGGTATGGTGCTTCGACGACCAATCCACCTGTCATGAAATATGCTATTCAATACCGCTTCAACCACACATGATCTATGTGCCGGACATCCATCATGTTGGAAGTACATCACCATTCTGTCATGCAGTGAAACATCTTGTAGTAATATCGGTAGAACATTACGTAGGAAGTCAGCATACATTGCGCCATTTAGATTGCCATCGATAAAATTGGAGCCAATTATCCTTCCTCCCACAATGCCGCACCATACATGAACCCGCCAAGGTCGCTGATGCTCCACTTGTCGCAGCCATCGTGGATTTTCTGTTGCCCAATAGTGCATATTATGCCGGTTTACGTTACCGCTGTTGGTGAAAAACGGTTCGTCGCTAAATAGAACGCGTGCAAAAAATCTGTCATCGTTCTGTAATTTCTCTTGTACCCAGTGGCAGAACTGTACTCGACGTTCAAAGTCGTCGCCATGCAATTCCTGGTGCATAGAAATATGGCACGAGTGCAATCGATGTTGATGTAGCACTCTCAACAACGACGTCTTTGAGATTCTCGATTCTCGCGCAATTTGTCTGCTACTGATATGTGGATTAGTCGCGACAGCAGCTAAAACACCTACTTGGGCATCATCATTTGTTGCAGGTTGTGGGTGACGTTTCATATGTGGCTGAACACTTCCTGTTTCATTATATAACGTAAATATCCGGCGAACGGTTCGAAGACTTGGATGATGTCGTCCAGGATACCGAGCAGCATACATAGCCATACATCAACACGATATCGACCTTTTCTGCAATTGGTAAACGGTCCATTTTAACACGGGTAATATATCACGAAGCAAATACCGTCGGCACTGGCGGAATGTTACGTTATACTACGTACTTATACGTTTGTGACTATTACAGTGCCATCTATCACAAAGGGAAAAATTGGTTCAACTAAAACATTCATATTTCTTTACGTACTACACGAATATGTAATTAAAAATGTGGGTCCCTATTTTAAAAAACGCAGTTGATATCCGTTTGACCTATGGCAGCGCCATCTAGCAAGCCAACAATAGCGCCATCTGGTATCCCCCTTCAAGCTAGACGAGTTTCGTTGTTTGTAGTTTTTTCGTTTGATGCTTATTTCGAGAGATATTTGGCCCAGTCACTATCAATGGAACACCCTGTATAGCCACGATCGTGATGGAACTACTAAGGGCGCCATTTTTTAGGCTTATAATTTTGATGACAGACTTGCGAAAAAACTGAAACATGGTGTATAGATTTTGACGGCTATTGGGCGATCGTAAGGCAGCCAAACGGCTGTTCACGATTCTGACTGAATACTGCACAACAAACAGCGATATTGGACGGGTCTTTCAGTTTGAAATCTTGAAAATACACTTGTGAAACATCCGAAATTCGCAATTGCACAGTCATAAGGTAGCCAAAATCTTCTTCACGATCTTTATTTGATACCTGTTAAGAGGCTGCAATTTTTAGTCTTCCAGATTGAAATTTTGATGGTAAACTTGTGAAAAACTTGTAATATGGTGTATACATTTTGACGGCTGTCAGGCGATAGTAAGGTTGCCAAATGGCTGTTCACGAATACTGCTCTACAATATTTGATCTTTTCGTTTAAAACTCTGAAGATACACTTATGAAACATCCGAAATTCGCAGTATGGAAGTTGCGGAGATCATGATACACACAGAATGTACTGTATGTAATGCTTTGTTGGCGGCCTGACGATCTTAAAGCAGCCAAACGCATCGTCACGAGCATTAATGGATGCTAATCTGCAGGCTGTTTTTGAAAATTCACTCATGAGGCACTTCGAATTTGCTGTAAGATTTGGACAGTGTTCGAACGATTTTAAGGCAGCCGAATGCGTCGTCATGTTCATGAATGGTTGTTGTGCTGCAGGCCGCAATTCGAACACTCATAATACACACAGAATTTGCCATAAGGATTTTGATGACGATCGGATTATGTTAAGGTAGCTTCGCCACAGAGTCGATCATTGTATCACTCAGTCACTTTTCACTCAAAAGTTTAATATAGATTTATATTTGCGAGCTGTCATGACGCCAATGTTCTATATACACTCCTGGAAATGGAAAAAAGAACACATTGACACCGGTGTGTCAGACCCACCATACTTGCTCCGGACACTGCGAGAGGGCTGTACAAGCAATGATCACACACACGGCACAGCGGACACACCAGGAACCGCGGTTGGCCGTCGAATGGCGCTAGCTGCGCAGCTTTTGTGCACCGCCGCCGTCAGTGTCAGCCAGTTTGCCGTGGCATACGGAGCTCCATCGCAGTCTTTAACACTGGTAGCATGCCGCGACAGCGTGGACGTGAACCGTATGTGCAGTTGACGGACTTTGAGCGAGGGCGTATAGTGGGCATGCGGGAGCCCGGGTGGACGTACCGCCGAATTGCTCAACACGTGGGGCGTGAGGTCTCCACAGTATATCGATGTTGTCGCCAGTGGTCGGCGGAAGGTGCACGTGCCCGTCGACCTGGGACCGGACCGCAGCGACGCACGGATGCACGCCAAGACCGTAGGATCCTACGCAGTGCCGTAGGGGACCGCATCGCCACTTCCCAGCAAATTAGGGACACTGTTGCTCCTGGGGCATCGGCGAGGACCATTCGCAACCGTCTCCTTGAAGCTGGGCTACGGTCCCGCACACCGTTAGGCCGTCTTCCGCTCACGCCCCAACATCGTGCAGCCCGCCTCCAGTGGTGTCGCGACAGGCGTGAATGGAGGGACGAATGGAGACGTGTCGTCTTCAGCGATGAGAGTCGCTTCTGCCTTGGTGCCAATGATGGTCGTATGCGTGTTTGGCGCCGTGCAGGTGAGCGCCACAATCAGGACTGCATACGACCGAGGCACACAGGGCCAACACCCGGCATCATGGTGTGGGGAGCGATCTCCTACACTGGCCGTACACCACTGGTGATCGTCGAGGGGACACTGAATAGTGCACGGTACATCCAAACCGTCATCGAACCCATCATTCTACCATTCCTAGACCGGCAAGGGAACTTGCTGTTGCAACAGGACAATGCACGTCCGCATGTACCCCTTCCACCCAACGTGCTCTAGAAGGTGTAAGTCAACTACCCTGACCAGCAAGATCTCCGGATCTGTCCCCCATTGAGCATGTTTGGGACTGGATGAAGCGTCGTCTCATGCGGTCTGCACGTCCAGCACGAACGCTGGTCCAACTGAGGCGCCAGGTGGAAATGGCATGGCAAGCCGTTCCACAGGACTACATCCAGCATCTCTACGATCGTCTCCATGGGAGAATAGCAGCCTGCATTGCTGCGAAAGGTGGATATACACTGTACTAGTGCTGACATTGTGCATGCTCTGTTGCCTGTGTCTATGTGCCTGTGGTTCTGTCAGTGTGATCATGTGATGTATCTGACCCCAGGAATGTGTCAATAAAGTTTCCCCTTCCTGGGACAATGAATTCACGGTGTTCTTATTTCAATTTCCAGGAGTGTAGATCCACATCTAAACAACACATATCAAACGCTTCACGAACTTCAATCAAATGAAATAAATCATAATAAGCTACTCCAATTTTGTAGATCACACTGAGTGATGTCCCATTCTGTAGGTGTAGACTCAACTCGGTTCAACACGTGCTCGCTCGGCACGATGGTGGTAAATTACAATCTCGCCCGTACCGTCATCGCTAGGCGACCGCCATGTACCGTGTGAACACAACTTGAGTTAGTGACAGTCTAACTCGGGTTGACTCGAATCCCCTCAACCCGAGTTAATCCGGTTTGGTAACTCGAGTTAATCCATCTCTAACAGGAATTACTGAGAAGTTAGGTCACACTCTTTCACATATGCCACATTTATCCATATCTGTACTCTGAAAACCACAGTGAAGTTCATGGCAGAAGGCACTTCCCATTGTACCAATCATTATGGTTTCTACTCGTTCCATTCACTGCTGCGCCTCTGGAAGAATGATTGTTTAAAGGCCTCTGTGTGGTACATTGAAGCATGTATCTGTAGAGTCATCACTTAAAGTTGTTTCTTGAAACTTTGTCCCTAGGCTTTCTCAAGGTAGTTCACATCTATCTTCAAGCGTCTGCCAGTTCAGTTTTTTCTCATTTCCGTGACGCCCTCCCATGTATCGCACAAACCCATGAGCATTCATGCTGCTATTCCTTGTATACTGATATGTTTATTATCCCCTGTTAGCCTTATTTGGTATGAGTCCCACGGCGTTGATCAACATTCTAGGATTGATCATATTAGTGTTTTGTGGACTGGTTGTATTTCCCTAGGATTGTACCAGTGAACCACTTGCTTTACCGACAGGTGAGCCTATGTCATTGTTCTATTTCATAACTCAATAAATTGTTAAACCAGGTATTTGTATCAGCTGACTGATTCCAAATGTGTTTTATTGACATTGTAGTCCTGTAGTAGTACCATAGCCTATTCTACACATATACTATTCTACACACATTGACAAAATGTTTATCGACAGTAGAGTCTATACCAGACACTTTTAACAATCAGTTAATAAATGTAGCAGTAAATATAGGATTAAATGGTTCACATGAAGAAGCAGAAGAATATATTAAAATGTCATTCCACAAAACTTTAGGCAACTAGAAGTAGCACCAATATCCTTCACTGAAATTAATACAGTTATAAAAATTCCTAAAAAAACAGAAGTTCCTGTGGTGTTAATTTTTTCAACTTGATTTATTAATTTTTTCAACTTCCTAAGTAATGTCCTTAGTAATATATATGCTATCCATCACTGTGACAGGAAATTGTTCCAGACAGGTTATTATTTTCTTGATCTACACAGTTTAATCTATGTTGTGTGTGAATTTTTATTGTGATAGCAGCTTTACAAAAGCCTTTAAATTGTTAAACTGATTAACTCTGCATTGGCGGAATTTTTGTCAGTTTGAAGGCTATTTTCTTTCAATATCTTTGGCTGACTTTTATATCTGTGGCTGACATCTGTATCTTTGCCTGAAAACTTTCTTGCATGTAGTTTATTTACATTTTGACAATATTAACACATATTAGCAGGTGGAAGGTTGAATTAGCAAACCTTTACGTGGAAGTCAAGATTTATGCATAATGGGTGGTCGAAAAGCTGTGTTTAGGAAACACAAGTTTCATGGAAATCGGTGTACTAATAAAAAGGAGGAAACAGCTCAAAATGAAGAACATAAGCTATCAGCTTCAGCATCGAAACTTGGGACAGGAGAATTGTACAGGTGCGTGAATGATGTTGATATGCATTTTATTTGATTCAGACTTATTGATTTAGAGCTTTTCTGCCAGGCTATTAAGTTTTCATGTTCATCAGTTAGCTGTAAAAATACGGAATGCATGATTGTTGCTGAAGAAAGAAGAGTGGGAATAGCTTGTGATTTTAAATTAATTTGTAATTCGTGAGACTATGAATATGAATTTTCCTCCTCCAAAAAACCTGACAGTGGCACCTATGAAAGCAATCTTAGGATAGCATGTGATCTTAGATGCCTTTGACAGGGCAGGGAAAGGGGTAATGTATTGTGTGGTTTTCTGGATAGTCAGGACAGTGAATCTGCTACAAATGTTACTGACCTGTGTGTGTCTGTAGATGGGACCTGGATAAAAAGGGGTCACACATTTCTGTATGGACTTGCATCTGTTATTGGTATTGACTCAGGTAAAGTTTTAAATGTAGAAATAATGTCTAAATACTGCCACCAGTGTGCAACAAGGAAAATGTCCAACAATGAAGATAGTGAGAAACTGTGGCAAGAAAAGCATGCAGTAGCATGCTGTAAAAGCTATAGTGGCTGAAGCCGGGGCACGGAGGCTGCTGCAGTTGTGAGGATGTTCTCCAGATCTGAGGACCAGTATGGTATTAGTTATACTAAATACATTGGTTATGGGGACTCCTCTTCTTTCAAAGCTGTAACAAATAAAAATCTGAACAATACAACAATAGAAAAGTTGAAATGTGTTGGCCACATCCAAAAGAGGCTAGGTGATAGGCTTCATCATTTGCTGAAAGAGAAGAAAGGTAAAGTACTTGATGACGGGAAACCACTAGGAGGAAAAGGCAGGCTTACCCTGAAAGAAATTGATTCTCTTCAGTGATTTTATGGGAGTGTTATCAGGAAAAACACACATAATTTAGAGGCAATGAGGCGTGCTGTGTGGGCAATTTTTTCCCACAGACTGTCCACTGACCAAACACCAATGCATAATCAGTGTCCGAAAAACGATTTGTTGTAAGTTCAACAACAGAAATGAGATGTATTCATATAAACACTAATTACCAGAATCTGTTATGAATACAATTAACCCCACTTTCAGATTTCTTGCAAACCCTGTTTTATTGAGCAAGTGTCCTTATGGAAAGACACAATGAAAGCCGCAATAATTTAATTTGGATTAGATGCTCAAAAAGGACATTCTGTGGACTTGAAGTACTCAAAATAAGTGTCTATAGTGCAGTTATCTATATATATATATATATAAAAGAAAGTCGTGTTAGTACACTTTTTATAACTCAAGAACGGCTGTACCGATTTGGCTGAAAATTGGTGGCGAGGTAACTTAGAACCAGGATACTTTTTATCCCATTCGACCACTATAAAACGTGGTATAACAAAAACGCATCTGGCATGGAATAACAAAACGCAAATATCAACTAAACGTCACTATAAAACGTGGTATAAGAAAAACGCATCTGACATGGAATAACAAACCGCAAATGACAGCTAAACTTCTGTGGTTAAGTATCAGTATACATCATTAATTAAAAATTTAAAGAAATAATTTGTATTTTCTTTGAGTCATCATTAACAAGCCGCGACCAAGACGATAGAATATTTCTCGACAAAGCCGTAATGCAAGAAGGATACAAAACATTTCAAATGAAAGGAGAACAACAAATTGCCCTTGAAGAGCGCCGCGTTAGTATGGCTCGACTTCATGCTTCTCAATCACAAGAGCAAAGTGAGGCAGCCCTTGAAACGGCTCGGTTGGCAATGCGAAATCGTCGAGCGAACAACAGAGATCAACATGTAGATAATTTTTGACACCCAAGAAGAGATTTATCACATGACGATTTGAATCGAGCAGCGTTTAGATACGATTGCAGCACTGATTACTGCTTGCATCCTTGCGTCTGCATTGGGCCGATAGACGTTGTTTGCGAGTATTGTGGCACATTGAAGTTTTCTGGAGAAAACACCCAAAAATACAATAGTTGTTTCCAAATGACCTCATTTGGGGCAGACAGCATTGAAGATATGCTGTTTGAGTTTAAAAGACTTCAATTTCTGATCCGTCTTGCATTTGCCATGACCATGAATAAATCACAAGTCCAATCCTTGAAAGTTTGTGGTTTAAATCCTGAATATTCATGTTTTTCACATGGTCAATTATATGTGGCATATTCATGGGTCAGAAGACCATCTGCATTGTGTGTTCTTGTGCCTGATAATAAAACAAAAAATGTCGTGTATCACAAGGTTCAAAATGGTTCAAATGGCTCTGAGCACTATGGGACTTAACTTCTGAGGTAATCAGTCCTCTAGAACTTAGAACTACTTAAACCTAACTAACCTAACGACATCACACACATCCATGCCCGAGGCAGGATTCGAACCTACGACCATAGCGGTCGTGCGGCTTCAGACTGTAGCGCCTAGAACCGCACGGCCACTCTGGCCAGCGTATCACGAGGTACTTAATTGAAGAGTGGAAGCTATGCACCAAAAAACATACAGAATAAAGAATCATTAAAATACTTTATATTTTTGTATTTCCTAATAAAAAGTTGAACTTAACATCCAAAAACTGATTATTTATTGGCTTTAAGGCGGAACAGAGTTCACCAGATCTGCTAGTATGTTAAAATAACGGAAATAATGGAAGAATTGAAGTGCTGAAGAGAGTTGGTATAGATCCTAGTGTGTTTACAACAAAAGCATTTTACACCAACAACAAGAGCAGGGTCAAGAAAGCTAACAGATCAATGTCTTTCCTGCAAATACAGTCCAGGCAGATTTGAAGAGGAGAGAAGAGAAACCTGGAGGATGGGAAGTATGGAGGATTTTAAAATTGAGGTAAGCTTATTACATGTAGAAGAATAAGAAGAAAATCTTTGAAACTCATTTTCCCTATTTTACATTTTTTACCTTAATAGAAGCCTTTTCTCAAAAAGTATATGCGCTAATGCAATGAAGTTTTCAGGAACTGTTTGCAGTGTGTCACTGTCTCCCTGGAACTAAAAAATACGAAATCCTGCAAGAATATTCTGATTTTTAGATGATTGTATGTAGAAAAAAGTTAATTTTGGATGTGCAAAATTAAAAACTCTGTTAATGATACAGTTTGAACAGTTATTAATTTAACTGTAGTTCAGTGGTCTTATAAGCTTCTCGAGACACTACAATAAAATATTCGGATTAATTGCATGATTAGAATTTGAGTTATGGCTTTTTATACAAAAGTGAATAGAAAAATTAAAATCCTGCATATTTTATTACATTTTTCCGTTAAAACACATCTCTTTTTCGCTATACAGTTACAAAATTTTAGATTTGTACATTAATAAATATGGCTGTAATGATTTTTTAAATAAATGTTTACATTTTCTGTTACATTTCCCCTCATAATATGCAATTATTAAACACATCATAAGAAAGGTGAGAAGACAAAATACAACAATTATCGTCCGATTTGCATAATTACATATGTTTTCAAAATAATTGAAAAAGTTATGTACTCAAGAGAAGTCATACACTTAAATGGAATCAATTTAGATGGCATATCACAGTGCAGATTCCAAAAAGGCTGCTCGACTGAGAATGCTACTTACACATTCACTCATCTATAAGTACAAGCCTTAAATAGCAATATATCACGAGTTTTATTTTTTGTGAGCTCTCCAAGGCCTTTGACTGTATATATCATGATACTCTATTAGAAAAACTCAAACAAAATTGGTACTTTTTGCATGCGATACAAGTTTTATAATAAATCCCAATAGAGAGAAAGTTACAGAAGAGTTATAAAACTAGATTTTCGAAAGAATTATTAAGTGGTTCTCTGAAAATGGACTCTCCCTTAAGTTTAGAAAAAAACACACATCATTCAATTCTGTACAACAAATAGAATCATACCAGCATCTGATATAACACATGAACAGAAGGCAGTAAGTAGGGTAAAATGCTCCAAATTTATAGGTGTATGTGCAGAGTAAAACTTGAACTGGAAGAAGGATATTACTGAGCTTCTCAAAAATTATATTCAACTGCTTTTGCTCGTCATATAATTGCTAATGGTGGAAACAATGTATCAGCCTCCTTACATATTTTGATATTTCTACTTAATAATGTCATATGAAATAATTTTCTGTGGTAACTAATCACTTGGAAATAAAGTACTGATTGCACAAAAGCGTGCAGTGTTCACCCACAGACATCTTGTAGGTAAGTCTTCAAGGAGATAGGTATGTTAGCTGCACATTTACAGTACATATTTTCGCTAATGAAATTCGTCATAAATAATCCACCACAATTTGAGAATAGTCACGTATTTTTACACCAATACGAGTATAAAAGTAGAGGAAAAACTATCTTTATTATCAGCAGTTAAAGCTATCAGTGGCTCAGAGGGAAGTTTAATATGTAAGCAATAAAAATTTTTGATCATTTGCCCAATAATGTAAAATGTCTAACAGGTAGCAAAGCAAGTTTCAAATATAATTTAAAATCATATCTCCTGAACAACTCCTTCTATTCCAGTGACGAATTTCTATTTAAAAACAAGTAGCCAGTAGTTTTTAAATATAGTTGCATGAGTAGGAATAAAATTATAATGTGTTAATTCATGTTAACACTAATCATGCACACATATCCTGTAAACTGACTATTTCCCCATTTTTTGATAAAACAATATTCAAATCATCTGTGGATTATTTAATTAGGTAACTAACTAACAAGGCAATTTCATGAAAATAAATTTAAAATCGAGGTAAAGACAAAATTGAAAGATAAATCAACCTTGATATTGTAAAAGAATTTACATATAATGAAAAAATATGATCTTTTACTATAAATGTGCTTGTGAAGAAACAGAATTATAACTTCCAGTGTACAACCTAATTTGTGGTCTATGTAATCTGTGTAACAAAACTAATTACTGGAATGTGATGAGGACAAGATACAGCAATATGTATGTAATAATATCCATAAATGTCAATTATTTGGATAATTATTTGTATAACCATATGTAAGGTCATGTATTTACTTATAGTGTCTTACACAACACAAAAGTTCCTTACAGGCGAATAAATCAATTCAATTCAGCTCAGTCCAGTAATGTTCAGTAAGACAATATGCTGCAGCTCTCTTTGCATATTAGAAGCGAAGCTGTTATGCTATCTAATATAAGCAATTGCATGTGTAGAAAATGTTTAAAAAACGAATCACTGATATTTTACAATTTTAACAGTCACAAACAGAACTTTGATAAGTATGGAAAATTATGAAACGCGATAATAGAAGATGGTGTATGAGTCAATTATATGGCAGTATGGCAGGAGGTGCCCCCCCATATATATATATATATATATATATATATATATATATATATATATAAACAAATTTAGAAAATTGTGATACCTGAAACAAACATTGTGCAGTTGTCAGTTACAGAATAGCCCAGGGGTTCCCAAACTTTTTCCATTGCGCCCCCCTTTCTGAAACATAAATTATTTTTTCACACCCCTTATTTTTTCCTTCCTCAACATTTCTCATAACTGACACAAAAATCGTCCACAAGATCTATTCCAATCTGTCTAATTACTGGAACTATCAATTAAAATAACAATAATAATAATAATAGTTAGAGATCAACCTTCTAGCATATGAGAATTAAACATATTTTAATGTTATTATACATTTGTATTATTCAAAGGCAGCAAAAGTTAGCAATTACAATTAGTTTACAAACAACCATCACTGCATGTGAAGTTTTTAGAACTGAGCAAATATATGTATTTCACTGTAAATTTTTTTACAAATTAGTTCTTGAATTAGTTAGTTATTTAAAGTTTAACTCTTTCCATCTATTCTACTGATGTTTTAATATTCAAAAGGTTAAGATGTACAAATGGTGATAGAATTATAGTCAACATTTAAATGCCCATTTAGATACTGTTACACTCAAACTGATCATCCAAAAAATAAATAAATAAATAAGAATAAAAATGCAAATGGTTGGAAATCCGAAAATTTTCTGAGATTTGCTTATTTATTGTGATGTGTTTGCTTGAATTTGTGAAGAAAGCAGATACAACCTCAGTCGGATTCTTGCAAGAGCAACTTGCAAATCCCCTTCCAGTTGCAGTTGAGACTGATTTGTCATCTTGATTTGTGCCACTGCAGAAAATGTTGACTCACACAAGTTAAGTTGATGTAAAGGATAATAGCATGTCTCTTTCCCTTCTACATAAACTGCGATATTCATTCCGAGTCTGAAACAAAAATTTTCGAGAGACTTCGATTTAAATTCATTTCAAAGTGGTCTATCACGTGAGAGTTCTAATAACTCCTCCTCTTTTAGTGTTCACAAGTGGTTTGTTATGACTGTATCACAGTATTGTGGATCCAGTGATACTGAGATGAAGGTGATGGAAATGTATCCTTGAACTACTGACTAAGGGCTTCCAGCCATTCTAAATCAATCCTGACAATTTTACCTACGTCCAACTCCTTTCCATCCACGAAATAATTGAGACACGAAAATATTTTGCAGTTTCCTTCTCCATCTAGATACTCCAAAGTCCCAGCTCCCTCTTAAACACAAGTATTTTCTCATTCATAAAGACAATATTACTCTTTTTTTCACATTGGAGTGATACATTAAGATCATTCACTTTCTGGAAAACGTCAGCTAACTATCACATTATCAGAATCTAGAAAACAGACGTGAGTGTAGGACTGCTGTTCAGCAAAAAAAGACGAAGTTCATCCTTTAGCTGTACAGATACCATTGGTGATATTTCAGCTCTCGAAGAATAGAATTAGAATGAAATCCAGACCTTTAGCTGCTTACAGGCGTTGATAAATATTAATGTGAACAGTTGAAAATGTGCACCCCAATCAGGACTCGAACCCGGAATCTCCTGCTCACATAGCAGACGCTCTATCGGACTGAACCACCAAAGACACAGAGGATAGTGCGACTGCAGGAACTTATTTCTGGCATGCTCCCCGTGAGACCCACACTTCCAACTTGCTGTCCAC
The DNA here is from genome assembly GCF_023864275.1 of Schistocerca cancellata. Lineage (NCBI taxonomy): Eukaryota > Metazoa > Arthropoda > Insecta > Orthoptera > Acrididae > Schistocerca > Schistocerca cancellata. The sequence continues at coordinate 299,876,894 of NC_064634.1, forward strand.
ACACTACATTTGTAGCACCCCTGCCCACTATATTCATTACTTGCAGCAGTCAAGTTACCTTTATGAAGATGGTACCTGTTCTTCTGGACATGCACTCATGCACTCACCTTGCCCAAACTCTTATGGGAATCGGTAGATTGACTGCCGCAAGTAATGGGTATAGTGGGCAGGGACACTACAAATGTAGTGTGTGGACAGTAAGTTGGAAGCGTGGCTCTCACTGGGAGTGTGCCAGAGATAAGTCCCTGCCGTCACACTATCGTCTCTGTCTTCGGTGGCTCAGTCGGTTAGAGTGTCTGCCATGTAAGCAGGAGGTCCTGGATTCGAGTCCCAGTTGGAGCACAAATTTTTAAACTGTCCCTTGTAAGTAGCTAATGGTCTGGATTTCATTACAATTTTAACAATGTGGGATGAGTGGGTGCATTCTCTTGTTTTGCTGATTTGAGCTTTTTTCACTCTCAGTGAAGTTGGACCCTTTGAATGCATGGATTGGGGCAAAGTTTCTGGATCATAAGTCAAAAAACAAAATTTGTCACATATTGTCACTCTTTCCAAGAAATTAGTATAATTTTTGGTGATATTCAAAGATCAATTCAAACATTTTGTCGAGCTTCTATTTTTCAACACACACTTTTCTCGTGTTAAATTAATTATGTAAAATTTGCCTTAAGCTTTCTTTGCCAATCCTTACAGTTGCAGCAATCGTGGCCGATATTTTCATCCATTTTTGATGTTGAAGGTTGTACGCGGCATGAGCCACCTTCAACGTCTTCTTTGCAGTCTTGGAAATGTTTTAACCTCTCAAAAACTCAAGCCCATAATAAACACTTCGTTTAGTAAGAGATAGGTTTTAGTAGCAATTTTCCAGGTTTCATGTGAAACTTCACAACCATTTGTTGCTCTCTTATTACGCTTTTTTCTGGAAGAATTTACAGCTTTTACTCAAACGAAGGCCATAGCCATACTGCTTTACCTATAGACACAAATTATGCTGCATTCGACTGAGAATATTTCACCCTTCACAGCTATGGGTCATTCATCTTTGGTACATGCATACTAACTCTGTGATATCAGTCCAGTTATTTTATAGCCACAGCTCTTATATAAACACAATTTGTCCATGACAGATTGTTGTCAACAAAAAAGGAATTCACTAGAAAGACATTATTTTCGACAGTAGTCCTCTCTTCCAGAACTTTACAAAATAGAAAGTCCTTGGGAATTTCATTTTCTTAACAGCAGCATACAAAAACATGAACCTGGGAAAGATTCCCGATATCAGTACTTTCATCAAGCTGCAGGGTGAATTTTGAGCTATCATGAAGATGTGGCAGTTATTGAGTTTTCATGTCAGTGGATATTGCGTTAATACGACGAGCCATAATACCTTCTGGGAGACTCTCGCCAGACTTTTGTCCTTGTTTGATTTTGCACACTTTGACCACTGACAGAAGATGTAATTTATAGCCGATAATTTGTGATGATTTGGATTTTGCAGTGAAGTAGGACAGCTCTAGGAGTGCTCTTAGGTTTTTCTTAGGAACTGATATCTGTTTTTTGAGGAATCTGACATTTCCATTAAGTTGTGATACTTAAAAAATTTGATGAGTTTACTTTCATGGTCTAGATGTTTTGTTTGCAGGTGTCTCTTTAATTTTACAGGCTTCAAGCTATTGTTGACTAAAACAAAGAACCCATTGTGGTGATATCTCATTGTTCAAAAGAATGCTGGTTAAGTCTAATATCAGCTAATCAACTCAATATATATGCACTTCAGTTTTGTGTTTAGAACTATTGATACTGATAGGTACAGAGGAATATGTGAAGAAATACTGCACTTTGATTAAATTCGAATTTTTCCCCAATTAGAAGTGCATACTTTCGGAAGAGAAGAGACACACGTTGAATCACATTCACAGGATCTCATGTTACCACTGCAAAGCAACCACTTATCAATGGGAATGGTGGAACCTGTATCAATATATTTGAAATCCGGTTAACTACATAGGTTAACTACTTCCATTGGATATACACTAGAATTCAGCTTCTATCTTTGAACTGACTCTGGAAGCGTAGGTGAAATCGAGTGGACAGTAACAATAGCTGTGATTAACAATTTATTCTTGTAGTCAGTGTTTCAAGGAAGTGATGATCACATTGTCAACGGGCTTGTTGTTATCAGCGATTTTTAAAAGTTTGGTAAGCAGCTAATCATGGGGTGATCAGAGTGAGGGGCTGTGTGATGACGTACACTCTACATCAGCATCTACATCTACGTGATTACCCTGCTATTCACAATAAAATGCCTAGCAGAGGGTTCAATGAACCACCTTCATGCTGTCTCTCTACCGTTCCACTCTCGAACGGCACACGGGAAAAACGAGCACTTAAATTTTTCTGTGCGAGCCCTGATTTCTCTTATTTTATTGTGATCATCATTTCTCCCTATGTAGGTGGGTGCCAACAGAATGTTTTCGCAATCAGAGGAGAAAACTGGTGATTCAAATTTCGTGAGAAGATCCCATCGCAACAAAAACGCCTTTGTTTTAATGATTGCCAGTCCAATTCATGTATCACGTCTGTGACACTATCTCTCCTATATCATGATAATACAAAATGAGTAGGCCCTCTTTGTACTTTTTCGATGTCATCCATCAGTCCCACCTGATACGGATCCCACACCGCACAGCAATAATCCAGAATAGTGCGAACAAATGTAATGTAAGCAGTCTCTTTGGTAGACCTGTTGCACTTTCTAAGTGTTCTGCCAATGATCGCAGTCTTTGGTTTGCTCTACCCACAATATTATCTATGTCATCGTTCCAATTTAGGTTATGTGTAATTGTAACCCCTAAGTATTTAGTTGAATTTACAGCCTGCAGATTTGTGTGACTTATCGCGTAATCGATATTTAGCTGATTTCTTTTAGTACTCATGTGAATAACTTCATACTTTTCTTTATTCAGGGTCCATTGCCACTTTTCGCACCATACAGATATCTTATCTAAATCATTTTGCAAGTCTGTTTGATCATCTGATGACTTTGCAAGATGGTAAATGACAGCATCATCTGCAAGCAATCTAGGACAGCAACTCAGATTGTCTCCTTTGTCGTTAATAACTCTAAGAAAAAAAAGACACGCCATCACTGTGAAGGTAATATCCGAATGGAACAGAAATCGGTAGATGCGATGTACATGAAACAAATGATTACAATTCAGAAAAATTGGATGCTTTCTTCAAGAGAAAGAGGATCACACACTGAGCAAGTCAACAATGCGTTGGTCCAACTCTAGTCCTTGTGCAAGCAGTTATTTGGCTTAGGATTGATTGTCAGATTTGTTGGCTGTTGTCCTCCTCAGGGATACCGTGCCAAATTCTTTCCAGTTGGTAGGTTAGACTGTCAAAACCCTCAGATGGTAGGATGGTCTTGCCCAAAATGATCCACATGTTTTCAATGAGGGAGAGATCTGGGAAACTTCCTGGCAAAGGTAGGGTTTGGCAAGCACTCTGGCTGTGTGCATGTGGGCATGATTTTGCTGAAATATAAGCCCAGGATGGCTTGCATCAAGGGCAACAAAAAGGGCATAGAATATCATCGACATACCACTGTGCAGTAACGGTGCGCAAATGACAGCCGAAGGGGTCCTGCTATGAGCACCAGACATCACTGCCGGTTGTCGAGCCATATGACAGGTGACAGTCAGGTTGGTATCCCACAGCTGTCCAGGACCTATCCAGACACATCTTCAGCCTGGAATCTGATTCACTATAGTGGAATTGTCTTCAGTGATGAGTCTCACTTCTAATTGAGGTGATGATCAGTAAAGAAGCTGCTAGACATTATCCAGACAGTGGTGAGATGCCAACCTGTCACCCACCACACAGCCCAGCAACCAGGTGTGATTTCTTTTCATAGCAGAACCCCTTTGGTTGTCATCCATGGCACCCTTACAACACAGCAGTCGTAGACAATACTGTACACCCTGTTTTGTTACCCATTGAAAGCCATCCTGGGCATACATTTCAGGAAGATAATGCCCACCTGCACATAGCGTGAGTCTCTACTGCTTGTCTTTGCGCTTGTCAAACCTAACCCCAGGCAGCAAGGTTGCCAGATCTCTCCCCAATTGAGAAAGCTTCGAGCGTTATGGGTAGTGCCCTCTAACCGTCTAAGGTTTTTACGATCTAATGCGCCAGCTGAGCAGAATGTGGGATGAAATTCCTCAAGAGAATATCCAACAACGCCATCAATCAGTGTCAAGCGGAATAACTGCTTGCATAGGGGCCAGAGGTGGACAAACTTGTTATTGAGTAGCTCAGTTTGTGAAGCTCTTACCCTTGAATAAATCATCAGTTTCTTCTGAAACTGAATGATTTGTTTTATGCACTGTACATCACATATCCCGGTTTCCTTTCCAGTCAAATAATTAATTTGTGGAACATCTTTTTTTCTCTTAGGATGTTTTAATCGTGACTTTGCTGAGAATTTCTGCTGATAGGATACATTGTTCAGTTCTTGTGCAATAAGACAACAAATTAGCGGTGGGGGAACTTCCTAACTTGGTTGGTGGAAATGATAATCTGGTGCTAGCAATATTTGTTAACTAAATATAAATATATCAATGAATTCCAGCTCTCCCTTTATTACTCTCTATGCCCCCCCCCCCCTTCCCACAGGAGAGCACGCCGTTACTCTGGGGATGTCTGAGATGCATACACAGTATGTTAGAAACCAATTTTTCTACTTCAAAAGATGTAAAAGAAAAGGCAAGCTAATATCATGTATTAAATGTTGCATGCACAAAGCCGTTTGCAATGTTATTTCACAGTCACTTAATTCAAAAGAATTTCATAATACATTTGTACAACTACATGTGCGCCTATACTATGCGAACCACTGTGAAGTGTGTGACAGAGGGCATGTCCCATTGTACCACTCATGTAAGAATTGTAGGGAAAAGTATAATTTAAATGCCTCTATGCATACTGTAATTAATCTTTCCTTTGTGACCCCTATGGCAGTGACGTGAAGGCAGGTGTAACATATTCCTAGATTAACCACTTACAGTTGGTTATAGAGACTTTCTAAGTAGGTTTTCAAGGAATATCTTGTGTCGATCTTCAAGAGGCTGGCAGTTCTATTCTTTCATCATCTTCATGACACTCTCCCATGGGTCGAAGAAACTTGTGACCATTTTTGCTAGCCTTCTATATTCTAGAATTGGTCACTTGAGTGTTCTGTTTGCAGTCTACTTTGTTGACTGATGGCATTTTCCTAGTATTCTATCGATGAACAGTCGTATGCCACCTGCTTTACCTATGACTTAGACTATATGATAGTTGTAACTAACATCTCAACAAATCGTTTCATCCAGGTATTTGTATCAGTTGACTGATTCCAGTTGTGACTCATTGATATTATAGTCATATGATTCTATGATTTTTTTTCGTTTTGTGGAGTTTTACGTTTCTGAGTATTCAAAGCAAGTTGCCAATACTTGCATTATTTTGAAATTTTATCAAGATGTGACTGAACATCTGCACTGCTTCTGTAAGACATTATTTCAGTACAGATAAGTGCATCATCTGCAAAAATTCTTAGGTTACTATTAATATGGTCTGCAAGGTCACTGACATACAATGTTTCTCCATTGAACATGCATTGCTGCATCCATCCTAATAAAAAAATTCTCAGTCCAGCCACAAATTTCGCTTGATACCCAAATGAACACATTCTGGATAATAAGTGTGACTATGGTACTGAATCAAACGTCTCTTGGATATCGAGCAATATTGCACCTACCTGACTGTCTTGATCCATGGCCTTGAGTATGTAAGGTGAGAAAATTGTGAGCTAGGTTTTAGGCATCCGTGTTGGCTTGCACAGAGATCACTTGGTTCAATGTACCTCACTAGGTTTGAATTCGGAATATCTTTTAATATTGCACAGTAAATGGGTGTCAAGGCTATTGGCATGAAAGTCATTCTGTTCAACATATCTCACCATGATAGAATTCATAATATCTTTTAAGATTGTACAATAAATGGATGTCAAGGCTATTGCATGGTAGTTTGGTGGATAACTTCTGCTACCCTTTTTTATAGGTGGATGTGATGTGTTGTTTTTTCAATTCCTGGGAACAGTTTTTTGTTTGAAGGGCTCATAGTAGATTATTATTAAAAACTGTTCAAATGTGTGTGAAATCTTATGGGACTTGAATGCTAAGGTCATCAGTCCCTAAGCTTACACACTACTCAACCCAAATTATCCTAAGGACAAACCCACACACCCATGCCTGAGGGAGGACTCAAACCTCCGCCGGGACGAGCCACACAGTCCATGACTGTAGCGCCTTAGACCGCTTGGCTAATCCCAGGTGATTCTTTTTAAAAGAGGAACTAACACAGCTACGAATTCTGTATCAAATCTATAGTGACACTATCAAGCACTGGAGATTTGTTCAATTTTAAAGATTTCAGTTATTACTAACGTCACTCACACTAGCAATTATTTCGCTCATCTATTCAGAGGTACCAGAATTAAACTGGGGCAATACTTCTAGGTTTTTCTTTGAAACAAAACATTTGAAAACAGAATTAAGCATTTCCGCTTTTGCTTTATTACCCTCAATTTCAGTTTCTTTCTAGTGGTTCTATACCATGGTGGGTCTCTCCCATTTTGAAGTGTTCTACGGGGTACATATCTGTCCAGTTCTTTTAAACTTGAGCCATAATTCCTCTCCATGCTCCTGTTCTGAGCGAAAAGTTTCTAGCTCCTCACTGGGATATGGCACTACTGCTTCTTTATCTAGTTTACTGAACACACATATCTTCCTATTTGTTTCAGTTGCTACTTGCACTTTGGTAATCATTGTTGCTACAACTGCCTTGTGGACACAGATACTAGTTTCGACGTGGACATCATCAGAGAAGTTGGGTTTATTTGTTCCAATTAGATCTAATGAATTTCTAATATTAGAGGGGCTCCAAACGATTTGTTCTAGGTAGTTTGCAGAGAAGAATTTAATAATGTTTTACATGAGATCTTGGTATGCCCACTTCTAACAAAATTGTAATTTTCCCAGTTGGTTGCTGGATGATTAAAGTCTCCCCTGATGATTGGGAAACTTGTGTACTATTGAACTGAGACTTTCTCTGAATTTTTTTTGTTTTTGCATTTGATGAGCCTGGTGGTTCCAAGTATAATTTTATGTCCACCCCTGATACTGAGTTTTGCCCTAATAATTTCGAATATAGCTTCAATTTCTGTCTTGGTAGTTTTGGGCTTCTTGTCTACTGTGACAAATACGCCACCTCAATTTCTCATTATCCTATCCATTCTACATGCACTTAAATTTTCCCTGAAAATCCCAATGCTGTCAACTTTTCTCACTGTAAACACTATGGTGTAGTGAAATGTATTATTTGACAAACAACACACTTCTGGTGAGCTATTTTGATAGATTCATTCCTGCTGGCTATATGTCCAGAAGTAAATTCTTAAAGGGAAAATTCAAAAAATAAGGAGTGCAGGAAAAAATTCACAATGTGAACACAACTTTTCTTGAAATAACTACTTTAAAAATTTTATTGTAGAATAAGGTTTGCATGGTGTTGTTTCAAATTGGTACATGTTTTACATAATTGTTTTATGATCACAGTTTCTGAATCAGAAAAGTCAATAGGTAGAACTTGAATCTCATATATGAGAACACATTATGAGATTCATTGAATGTAGATTTATGTGACTGATTTTCTCCTGAAATATGTAAAACAGCAATAAGCTTGTAACGGTCAGTCTTTGCAACAGTTTGAACTTTCGGAATTCTTTCTACTGATAACCTGCAGAAACAATATGAACTTTTTTTACCACATGGTATCACTTGTAATTTCCTACAATCCTACATACATTTTCTCATGTGTCTCTAAAACTTGTAATCACATTTTAAGCAACCTGCTATTCATTTCTCGTATAAAGATTTTCTTCACACTTAATTTACCTTTCATTTGCGTCTTCTCCAGATTCAGTCAGTTTACTAAAATAATGTGGCACATTGGAGAAAATTCTAGTACTCCTTACAGAGGAGTACTACTGTCGTTGCTGTTATGGAGTAATAAATCATTATCCTTACAAATTGCTGATTTCTGGAACTTCTGAAGCCGAGCACATCTCTTTTTTCTGCCTAGGGATTTGTTTTGCTATTTAATGTCCATAATGGCCATGCACTACTGGTCACACACATGTGACCAGCAGAGAGGCATTGGCCGATTTCTGCAAGAAGAGCCCATGTGCTGTTGCATAATGCCTACACTGGATGAAAGGTTACTAAGTGATTATTGTAAGACTGAATATGTGATTCAGTTAATTCACGTGAACATGCCCAGGATTTTTTTGTAGTTAGTGGATGATACAGCATCATAGCTGTTGGTCGTAGCTTATGTTGGCAGACCATACTGCTATTTGAAAATAAAATAAAAAGGCTTCTGTGAACAGTGATAACATAAAAAAATTGATGTGGAAATGCAGGCAGCAGTGGCTACTTAAGTACGAAAGTCGAATAAACTTGTAAGAAGAGAGCACCTCAGTACAGCAGGAACTCCCTCCAATCATAGATGATGTGGTTAAGGTAATAAATACTTTATTCACCAGAACCACTTTACATACATCTGTACTGAACAATAACTCAGAATGCACTGCCTCTCCTTTCTAACAGTTCAAAGACTATTCACTCCATATGTACCAGAAATTTTTGAGTGCCACCTAGAGATCAATATCACCACAGAGCCCCGCCAGCGGGAGTACAGACTACAGCGGGCAGTGTGGGTTGGTGGACTTTGATGTGCACAGATGCACAGCATGACTGATCATGCTGTGGCAGGTGTGTGAGCAGGACACGACCAAACTGTTTCTTGTAGAGGGGTGGCACAGTTATGCACGGCTTATCGTGCCACGGCAAGTGTGAGGCACGGTCGGACAATTCCTCATGGTGATGCTGCACAAGTGGTATGGCGCCAGATGTTGCAGGAGTGTCTAACATGGCTGTATCGTGACACATATGGTGCAGTGGAGGGGTTGGGGTGGCAGTGGAAGCTTGTCCAAGTCCTGTCTATCTCTGGCCGAATCCGAGGGTGGAGGAGAGGGGGGCGATGAGTACTGATTGTCGTTATCGTTGACTAACGTATCGACGTCCATTTGCGTTGAGTCCGTGTTGTCCTGGAGGATCCTGGTGGGCTTAGGTCGTGGGAGTGAGACAGTCGCAGGTATGCTGTGCACTAGGATGTCGAATGTTTGTGGAGTGTGTTTGAGCATACTGTACACGCCTAAATAAGCTGGCTGCAGAGCTGCCAGTACGGAATCATCCTGCCAGCATCACAAAGTTGCAGGATGCAAGGTCCTTGCACATAGACACTTTTGGTTTCTGATGAGGCGAAGAAGGCAGATCATGCACATTCTTGATAAGATGCTGAGCATGACGCACTAGATTGTGTAAGTGCATGTGATCTGTGTCATCCATAGGCTGTGCAAAATCAGCAAGCAGGATCGATGGTTGTCTGTAGGCCACCTTTGTCAGTGACAGTTTAAATTGTCCTTGTAGGCAGAACGAATGCTGAGTAGGATTCATGGGAACACCTTTGTCCAAGAGCCATCGTGGCACTTCAAGGTCACCTTCATGATTCTGTGCCACATCTTGATGAAGCCATCACTTTGTGGGCGGTATCCGGTAGTCCACGTGTGAATGATCCAGCAGAGGCAACACAGGGCCCTGAAGAGAGCTGACTCAAATTGACGGCCCTGCTCAGTAGTAACAACTTCGGGTGTGCTGAAGTAGGTGATCACATCTCGACGAATGGACATACAGTTGTCTTGGCTGTGATCTCATGAATAGGTATAACTTATACCCATCACGATGCCCTGTCAGTTACCTATAGCAGGTAACAAAATCGTTCTAACTCCAGCAAAGGTACGACGATGTCAAGGTGGACATGCCAGAACTGAGTCTTCAGGATGGGGAAGCATCTGAGGTGAAGTTGTGCGTAGTGGCCTGTCTTGCTATGCTGACACACAAGACTGCTTTGTGCCCAGTGACGACACTCTCGCTTGAGGCTGGCTCATATAAATCTATCACCAAGCAAACCATTATCTTGACGCTGGGGAAGCTCAAGTTATGTAACCACACAAAATTTCGCAGTGCGTTGTAAGAGGCACTAGTGGTCGTGGAAAGAGTTCAATATTTGATGTGGATGATTGTTTCGCTGTTGTTAACAAGATCTGAAATGCCTGGATCGTTTGTTTCCTTGCTTGTCATGTGCTCGTAGTTGCACTGAAGAGATATTGCGTTGATTCTTGAAAGGTAGTCTGCAATGATATTATCTACGCTGTAGATGTGACATATGTCGTTAGTGTACTGCACAACAAGCTCTATATCTCTGAATCAGTGCGAACTTGAGATGGATTTTTGATGGCATCCACCAGAGGTTTTTTATCTGTTTACCTTGTCACCTGATGGCCTTCAACATTCTCGCAGAAGTGTTCAACTGTCACATACACTCCTGGAAATTGAAATAAGAACACCGTGAATTCATTGTCCCAGGAAGGGGAAACTTTATTGACACATTCCTGGGGTCAGATACATCACATGATCACACTGACAGAACCACAGGCACATAGACACAGGCAACAGAGAATGCACAATGTCGGCGCTAGTACAGTGTATATCCACCTTTCGCAGCAATGCAGGCTGCTATTCTCCCATGGAGACGGTCGTAGTGATGCTGGATGTAGTCCTGTGGAACGGCTTGCCATGCCATTTCCACCTGGCGCCTCAGTTGGACCAGCGTTCGTGCTGGACGTGCAGACCGCGTGAGACGACGCTTCATCCGGTCCCAAACATGCTCAATGGGGGACAGATCCGGAGATCTTGCTGGCCAGGGTAGTTGACTTACACCTTCTAGAGCACGTTGAGTGGCACGGGATACATGCGGACGTGCATTGTCCTGTTGGAACAGCAAGTTCCCTTGCTGGTCTAGGAATGGTAGAACGATGGGTTCGATGACGGTTTGGATGTACCGTGCACTATTCAGTGTCCCCTCGACGATCACCAGTGGTGTACGGCCAGTGTAGGAGATCGCTCCCCACACCATGATGCCGGGTGTTGGCCCTGTGTGCCTCGGTCGTATGCAGTCCTGATTGTGGCGCTCACCTGCACGGCGCCAAACACGCATACGACCATCATTGGCACCAAGGCAGAAGCGACTCTCATCGCTGAAGACGACACGTCTCCATTCGTCCCTCCATTCACGCCTGTCGCGACACCACTGGAGGCGGGCTGCACGATGTTGGGGCGTGAGCGGAAGACGGCCTAACGGTGTGCGGGACCGTAGCCCAGCCTCATGGAGACGGTTGCGAATGGTCCTCGCCGATACCCCAGGAGCAACAGTGTCCCTAATTTGCTGGGAAGTGGCGGTGCGGTCCCCTACGGCACTGCGTAGGATCCTACGGTCTTGGCGTGCATCCGTGCGTCGCTGCGGTCCGGTCCCAGGTCGACGGGCACGTGCACCTTCCGCCGACCACTGGCGACAACATCGATGTACTGTGGAGACCTCACGCCCTACGTGTTGAGCAATTCGGCGGTACGTCCACCCGGCCTCCCGCATGCCCACTATACGCCCTCGCTCAAAGTCCGCCAACTGCACATACGGTTCACGTCCACGCTGTTGCGGCATGCTACCAGTGTTAAAGACTGCGATGGAGCTCCGTATGCCACGGCAAACTGGCTGACACTGACGGCGGCGGTGCACAAATGCTGCGCAGCTAGCGCCATTCGACGGCCAACACCGCGGTACCTGGTGTGTCCGCTGTGCCGTGTGTGTGATCATTGCTTGTACAGCCCTCTCGCAGTGTCCGGAGCAAGTATGGTGGGTCTGACACACCGGTGTCAATGTGTTCTTTTTTCCATTTCCAGGAGTGTATATTGTGAGAAGCTCTCGATCAAAAGCTAAGCACTTAGATTGTGAAGAAGGTAGTTTCTTCAAGAAGAATGGATGCAGTTGGGGCATCCCATTTACCACCTGCTGAAATACTGTCTCTACTACAGTGTGGCACAGTTCAGTCACGAGAATGAGTTGTGGTTCAGGATGAGCGTGCTTCAGAGTAGCGGCCTGTGCTGAACACTTTTCCGCCCGATGGAATTCTTTTGTCATATCCACAGTCCAGTATACTTTTTCCTGCATTTACCTTTGCCAGCCGAGGGGTCTGTGAGAGGAGACTGCAGTTTGGCTGCAGGGGGAAGTGTCGCCAATAGAAGCTAAGTATTCCAAGGAATCGACGAAAGTAGTGAAAAATTCCTGGAAGTGGAAGGCTTTTTACCATGTCCATACATTCCACGGTTGGTTTGATACTGGACAAGTTCAGTGTATGGCCTGACACCGTCACCTTCATTTGTTGGGTTTATTACCTTGTTTTGATAATGACAACACCACGTTGCCGCAGCACAGCTAGAACTTGTTATAGATGATGCGAATGTTCCTCATTGGTGCTGCACAAGACGAGTATGTCATTGTGATAGGTGCATCAGTACTGAAATCGACGAAGTAGGCCGTCAGTAACACGTTGCCCATTCGCGTGACGTTCTTAAGGCCACATGGCATGAAGAGCTACTCGTTCATCCCAAAAGAGGTAGTGATCGTCGTTTTCGGGATTTCATCAAGTGTATTTGTAAATACACTTGCTTACACTCAATAACACTGAATATTATTGTTCCAGCGACCGCGTACGTGAAGTCCTAGATGTTAGGTGTAAGGTAGCTGCCATGTACAGTTCTGCAGTTCAATACTCTATAGTCTCCACAAAGTCTGATTGACCCCTCTTTCTTAGGGACAAGGTTGATGCTGTCTGAGAGTTGAGTAATTGTCACCTGTAAAACTTTCTGCACCACATTATTAGCGTCTGTAGGAAACAACCGCTGGGGTGTGTGGCAAACAGGAGACCTGTCAGTGGTCACAGTTCTGTGAAAAGCTCCATTTCGCATTGTACAACTGTGGGCTTAGGTGCGGGTCTGTTTCACTGTTGAAAAACACTGCGCTACAATGTGTACTGATTTTGTAGTTGTTGTTGTTGTTGGCTGCTATTGGTATGCATATCATCCAGTTGACTGCTGCGTGCTAAATGTGGCTGGGTAGGAGAAGTTGGTTGTAGGTGGTGCCTGTGAGCTTGTTGGGATCATAGGGCACTCAAGTGTTCATCTGCTGATGTGAGTGCTCTCACAGTCTCATTGATGCGACACTAAAGGTCTGTGTTCTCGATTAGTAGCACCTGTGCATATGTTTTGCAGCTAACTTGTTGCTTATGCGTAGCAAGAATATCATCTAACAAGTGGGCATGCTTGCGGAGTGCATGGGAAAAGGAGTCGTTAGTGGGAAGGCGTTCAGGGGAAAAGGTTTAGTAGGCATGGTCGAAGCGAACGGCCCATCGATGTGATTCTCTGTAGTATAGTGGATCAGTTACTACATCAGGAAAGAGATGGAAGAACTGTAGAAAGACCATGTCGATGATCAGTTCACTGATGTCTGTTATATAGAAAGACCAGGTGCACTGCAGGTTCGTTGAACATTGAACAGTGCACATAGCAGTGTCACTGGCTGACATCTGTGAGTTGTTTGCTGAGTGAAGAAAGTTAATGTGCTGCTGTGTCGTAAGGTGCGGATGTCAGAGCCCACATCAATTAAAAATTAGTGTGTACTCGATTTTCACAGTCATATTTGCACAATAATGGCAATACATATTATGCAATGCTGTTAGCTCTGTAATCCAGATGTAGTGTGATGGGTAATATATTATGTAACGGCCACATTGCCATGACTTAATAAACTGGATTTATCGAGTATTTCACAACGACACAGTGTCACCAGTGTAAGAAGAGAGGACCTCAGTAGGGTAGAAACAAAGGCTGTTGATAAAATATCGACATATCTATACTTTAAAAAAGTATCGATTCATGTGGCTGATGTTCCTTTCCCCAATATATCGATAATTCGATCCAAAATAGCAATATCAAGTACCGATATTTTTCTATATCATATTTTCTTCGCAGTTTTGGGTTAATATTTGAATCTGTTCTTTTGAAATTGTAGTATAACGTAATTTTAGCCTCACTGTGCGAAGGAGTCTTACTTCCTTTTGAGCTTTCATCATTTTCAGTCTTTCTCTTTGACTGTGTGAAACAAGTACAGGTGGCACAAAGAAGATGTCCGACGTCCCTGGGTGGGGAGGGGGGGGGGACGAGAGTAGGGTGGTGGGGTGAATGGAACAACAAGATTTCCAATGTGAAGATATAACACACTTGTTGCGTTAAAAAACAATTTTCTAGTGTGCAATTTCTTCCCATCGGCATTCTTCAAAAACAGTTGCTGAAAATGATGAACGAAAATCTACATGACATGATTGGTCTTTGCGGTGGGTGGAGATGTGTGAAGGGAAATACTGATGTACACAGCACTTGGCACTACAAACAGAAACTGATATGTTGAACTTCACTACGCAATTTTCACACTACAACTACTAGGACGTTGGCATTTGGAGAGATGAAAAAACAATGAAGTCGACATGAATTGTTCCAGACAAATTCGATATGTGACGAAAGCGAACGATGGACCATCAGAAAACTTTCATTGTGCCACTTACATGCAGTAACCATTATTAGCTACTGGTTACCGCCAAGTGTGAACGTGTATCGTTTTATTTTCAGTTCTTATTCTAAGGAGGATAGACAACCTGCTACCTTGTTTGTGTACAGAATATCTAATAATAAATCAATTCTTAAATACACAGGTCTAAAACCGGCAGCATGTTTACAAGGTGCAGCCGATATCATCTATCTTCAGTGCATTTACATTTTTTCGTCAGTATGTCGATTCTTTTTCGATAGATCGACGAGCAGAAAGGTGTTCCTTTAAAAATCGATAGATCGGATTACTGATAGTCTTAAAAGAATCAACGGTCCTACTAGAAACTCTTTCCGATCATAGATGACATGGATAGTGTAACATATACTTTATGCACAAAGGTCATTTTACATACGCCTGTATCAAACGATAACTCAGAACGCACTGCACCTCTTCTTTCACAGTTCGAAGATTATCCTCATCGCACTCACCTGAGACGTTTGAGACCCACTTAGATGTTGATATTCCCTCAAACTTAACTGTTAAAAGAAGGGTGGGTGTGTTCTGGCGTAATGAAGGCGCCAGCATGAAGATGAAGAACACAAGAGCAGAGAAGGCTGTGAGACGATGTCAGCCAAAAGTTCGCTGACTATGTCTGCACCACGACAGGAGCGGCCTCTATATGAAGGGAATATAAACGCCACTCCTGCCAGCCTCGGCCAGACGGTAGTAGATCGGCACTAGCAGACCTGGACAGCAGTAGACGGACACTAGCAGACGTGGACTAAGAGAGGCACTACAGGAATCATGGTCAGTGATCCATATGACCTTTTACGATAACTAGCATGGACATTCTACTGTATAACGAAAGACATTGATTATTTGCATGTAGCCTATCATTTGAGACACCACTGTAAACCGAAGTTAAGTATTGTCAATCAACTTTATTGTAATAACAACCATTAATGTGATTTGCTTGAATTGTTGAACAGCTACCCAAGAAAGCAGCATCCTTTAGGCACCCTGTAAGAGACGAGTGGGTAGGGTCCCACAGGATGAACCGAGGCGTTGTCAGAGTGTGTGTTATGTGCATAAAGGACAACAAAATTTAGTAATATAATTTGTACTGTTAATATTTGAAAGTGAATTTTTTTTCATTTTTAAATTGAGGAACTTTGATATTTGTATTGTAAATGAGACATAAGGCAAAATGATCAGTTTCATTAAGTAAAGAAATGTGTTCCCGCTGTAAAGCTTTCGTATTTAAATCCGATAACTGCAAATTTAATAAACGAAATACAGGTAGGCTGGGGGTTTTACAATTGGCTTACCATGCTGGGACAACTGCTTTTTGGTGAGGAATAGTGATTATAAACGCAATAATGAGTAACAGATACAGAGTGACGTGTTCATTTTCGGAAATTGTGAAAAGTGTGTCATTGCCAAGGAAATCGTGTATGGTATGGACATCTACTGCCTCTTGTTCAGCAACAAAAACACTGCACATCAGCTACCAGTCACAGAAATAACACAAGTGTCGGAAGAGTGGCAGCTCTGTGTAGTTTGAAATTGCTGCTGGAGGGAAACTTTAACAGTTTTTCGTATATATATACCAGTGTGTTTTTTGTACTCCATAATATGCAGATAATTTCTCGAAGCACACAAATGGAGTACACTTCAATCAAGATGTTTTAAATGATGCAGGTAAACAGGAAGTCGCAGTTAAAATGGGATTTATTTCGTTTTTTCAAGCCGCAAACAATGAAATTAGCAAGAGAGACAATCTGCAACAGATGAAAGTATTGCTATTTGTTGGTATTATAGAGAGGACGTGAGCTGTCGAGGAGAGTGACATGTATGAGCGAGTGAGAAAAACAAAGCAGCCCCAGGGAGGATTATTTTATTTATTTTTTAATCAGTGGCATAGCTGTAACTATTAAAAACAATAATTATTCTTTGATATGGTGATGTATTAATTTCTTATTCTCAAGAACGTTCTGTTCTTTCTTGGATGGAGAAATGAAATGTGCTGGCACCTGTTTGATTATAGACACGAAGATGTCCCAAAATAATTAGCCAAAAATGAATTTAATCCGAGCATATCACGTATCCTCATAAATGCTTTCAAAAATTTACCTTTGAGCTTCACACATGACCCACCAGTATAAAGCATCACTCCTCTAGCTTTGCAAGCGACAGCAGCCGGCAATTCTGTGCTTCTTACGAGCATGCGAAATAAGCCCATTCCTTTCACGCGGCAGACTGGTGTTTCTACAGCGTGGATTCGGTCTTTAAAAGCTTAAGTTTGATTCGTTTCTCTTTCTCGGCGGTTGATGGATACATGCCTAAGTGGAAAGACAAGTCATTCAGCAGTTCCCTAACTGACAGCGCTACTTCACATCATCTAGCTTGCTAGCAGCAAGCCAGGTAGAATGAGAAATCATTAACTCGTAATTTAAATATTTACTTAAAACACAAAGAACAAGAAGTCATTCATAATTCATAGAAAATAAATGTTAGGAAATAGTGTATGTATTTTCATTGTTCCTCAGATTAATTAGTAGCCTCTCTTATTTCAAACTTTGGTAGTCCGTAGTGTGTCTGTAGGTTTTCATATAAACAACACTAGAAGTCAGGTTGCCCTCCATGGGGTGGGTGCACGCAACGACTGTGGTTATATTGGGTTAGATAGAGCAGCAATCAGTCGTGGAATTAAGTTGCTAGTTGCTTTAATATGACATGTTGTTGTTGTTGTGGTCTTCACTCCTGAGACTGGTTTGATGCAGCTCTCCATGCTACTCTATCCTGTGCAAGCTTCTTCATCTCCCAGTACCTACTGCAACCTACATCTTTCTGAATCTGCTTAGTGTATTCATCTCTTGGTCTCCCCCTCCGATTTTTACCCTCCACGCTGCCCTCCAATATTAAATTGGTGATCCCTTGATGCCTCAGAACATATCCTACAAACCAATCCCTTCTTCTGGTCAAGTTGTGCCACAAACGTCTCTTCTCCCCAATCCTATTCAATACTTCCTCATTAGTTATGTAATCTACCCATCTAATCTTCAGCATTCTTCTGTAGCACCACATTTCGAAAGCTTCTATTCTCTTCTTGTCCAAACTATTTACCGTCCATGTTTCACTTCCATACAAGGCTACACTCCATAAAAATACTTTCAGAAATGACTTCCTGACACTTAAATCTATACTCGATGTTAACAAATTTCTCTTCTTCAGAAACGCTTTCCTTGCCATTGCCAGTCTACATTTTATATCCTCTCTACTTCGACCATCATCAGTTATTTTGCTCCCCAAATAGCAAAACTCCTTTACTACTTTAAGTGTCTCATTTCCTAATCTAATACCCTCAACATCACCCGACTTAATTCGACTACATTCCATTATCCTCGTTTTGCTTTTGTTGATGTTCATCTTATATCCTCCCTTCAAGACACTATCCATTCCGTTCAACCGCTCTTCCAAGTCCTTTGCTGTCTCTGACAGAATTACAATGTCATCGGCGAACCTCAACGTTTTTATTTCTTCTCCATGGATTTTAATACCTACTCCGAATTTTTCTTTTGTTTCCTTTACTGCTTGCTCAATATACAGATTGAATAGCATCGGGGAGAGGCTACAACCCTTTCTTACTCCCTTCCCAACCACTGGTTCTCTTTCATGCCCCTCGACTCTTATAACTGCCATCTGGTTTCTGTACAAATTGTAAATAGCCTTTCGCTCCCTGTATTTTACCCCTGCCACCTTTAGAATTTGAAAGAGAGTATTCCAGTCAACATTGTCAAAAGCTTTCTCTAAGTCTGCAAATGCTAGGAACGTAGGTTTGCCTTTCCTTAATCCTTCTTCTAAGATAAGTCGTAAGGTCAGTATTGCCTCACGTGTTCCAGTATTTCTACGGAATCCAAACTGATCTTCCCCGAGGTCGGCTTCTACTAGTTTTTCCATTCGTCTGTAAAGAATTCGTGTTAGTATTTTGCAGCTGTGGCTTATTAAACTGATTGTTCGGTAATTTTCACATCTGTCCACACCTGCTTTCTTTGGGATTGGAATTATTATATTCTTCTTGAAGTCTGAGGGTATTTCGCCTGTTTCATACATCTTGCTCACCAGATGGTAGAGTTTTATCAGGACTGGCTCTCCCAAGGCCGTCAGTAGTTCCAATGGAATGTTGTCTACTCCGGGGGCCTTGTTTCGACTCAGGTCTTTCAGTGTTCTGTCAAACTCTTCACGCAGTATCGTATCTCCCATTTCATCTTCATCTACATCCTCTTCCATTTCCATAATATTGTCCTCAAGTGCATCGCCCTTGTATAGACCCTCTATATACTCCTTCCACCTTTCTGCTTTCCCTTCTTTGCTTAGAACTGGGTTTCCATCTGAGCTCTTGATGTTCATACAAGTGGTTCTCTTATCTCCAAAGGTCTCTTTAATTTTCCTGTAGGCAGTATCTATCTTACCCCTAGTGAGATAAGCCTCCACATCCTTACATTTGTCCTCTAGCCATGCCTGCTTAGCCATTTTGCACTTCCTGTCGATCTCATTTTTGAGACGTTTGTATTCCTTTTTGTCTGCTTCACTTACTGTATTTTTATATTTTCTCCTTTCATCAATTAAATTCAATATTTCTTCTGTTACCCAAGGATTTCTACTAGCCCTCTTCTTTTTACCTACTTGATCCTCTGCTGCCTTCACTACTTCATCCCTCAAAGCTACCCATTCTTCTTCTACTGTATTTCTTTCCCCCATTCCTGTCAATTGTTCCCTTATGCTCTCCCTGAAACTCTCTACAACCTCTGGTTCTTTCAGTTTATCCAGGTCCCATCTTCTTAAATTCCCACCTTTTTGCAGTTTTGACATTTAAAATGTCGTATTAAAGCTACTTAATTCCACGACTGATTGCTGCTCTATCTAACCCAACACTAGAAGTGCTTACGGTGAAACCAGGAACATGAATTCTGTAGTTAAAATTTAGTAAGTTGTGGCAGTGGCTGACTGATTTGTGATCTATACAGGCTGAGTACCACTCCTCCGCTGTTCGATCGTGTGTATCGGAGAGCACCGAATTACGTAGGGATCCAAAGGGAACGGTGATGGACCTTAGGTACAGAAGAGACTGGAACAGTACATTACGTCCACATGCTAAGACCTTTTTATTGGTCTTTTTCACTGACGCACATGTACATTACCATGAGGGGTGAGGTACACGTACACATGTGGTTTCCGTTTTCAATTACGAAGTGGAATAGAGTGTGTCCCGACATGTCAGGCCAATAGATGTTCAATGTGGTGGCCATCATTTGCTGCACACAATTGCAATCTCTGGCGTAATGAATGTCGTACACGCCGCAATACATCTGGTGTGATGTCGCCGCAGCCTGCCACAATACGTTGTTTCATATCCTCTGGGGTTGTAGGCACATCACGGTACACATCCTCCTTTAACGTACCCTACAGAAAGAAGTCCAGAGGTGTAAGATCAGGAGAACGGGCTGGCCAATTTATGTATCCTCCATGTCCTATGAAACGCCCGTCGAACATCCTGTCAAGGGTCAGCCTAGTGTTAATTGCGGAATGTGGAGGTGCACCATGCTGATACCACATACGTTGACGCGTTTCCAGTGGGACATTTTCGAGCAACGTTGGCAGATCATTCTGTAGAAATGCGATGTATGTTGCAGCTGTTTGGGCCCCTGCAATGAAGTGAGGACCAATGAGGTGGTCGCCAATGATTCCGCACCATACATTTACAGTCCACGGTCGCTGTCGCTCTACCTGTCTGAGCCAGCGAGGATTGTCCATGTTCCGTAGATTCACTGCCCTGTGGTTTGTGAAACCCGCTTCATCGGTAAACAGGTAGAACTGCAACGCATTCTCTGTTAATGCCCATTGACAGAATTGCACTCGATGATTAAAGTCATCACCATGTAATTGCTGATGTAGCGACACATGAAACAGGTGAAAGGGGTGACGATGCAGTATGCGCATGACACTACTTTGACTCAGTCCACCGGCTCTCGCAATGTCCCGTGTACTCATGTGTGGGTTCATGGCAACAGCAGCTAACACACCAACTGCACCCGCTTCTCCTGTGACGGGCCTGTTACGGACCCGTTTGCGTGCTACGACCATACCTGTTGCATACAGTTGGCGGTAGATGTTTTGCAATGTGCGGCACGCTGGATGCTCTCTGTCCGGGTACCGTTCTGCATACACCGTGCAGGCTTCAGCTGGCCGCGGTGGTCTCGCGGTTCTAGGCGCTCAGTCCGGAACCGCGTGTCTGCTACGGTCGCAGGTTCGAATCCTGCTTCGGGCATGGATGTGTGTGATGTCCTTAGGTTAGTTAGGTTTAAGTAGTTCTGAGTTCTAGGGGACTGATGACCTCAGAAGTTAAGTCCCATAGTGCTCGGAGCCATTTTTTTTTTTTTTTTTTTTTTTGCAGGCTTCAGCTGCATTTCGTCGACACTCGCCATAGATGAGTATCATCTCCGCTTTTCAGAGTTCGCATACACCATGGTCACAGTTCCTACAACACTACACTATCCAGACATCTGGTAACACGGTGTACTACAGTTGGTCTGCGTGCGGAGACGAATGCAGAATAACAATAGCAGCAAGCGCTAGATGCGGACACTGCGACAGCTAGACCAAACCACAACAGTGCACTACAGCCACACTCGTAAACACGGTCGTCATCGTAAACATGTGCCTGCAGATGCTGCTCGCCGACCGTGGCCCGTGTTTGTTACAACACGCAACTGAACGTCGGAGGTTTCAAGCGTCAACTTTAGGTTACAATATCTCCGGATGTAATTAACATTTTATAATGCAACAAACGACACTGATTACGTATTTGTTTATATGTTCAGATGTGCTAACAAAACTAACGGGGTTCCATTTAAAAAAACGTAGGTTTGTGTTAAAAAACATACTTCCGTGCATTTGCTTATGGTTTGTATTAACCAATTACACTAGCCCCTCTCCTCACGTTCGGTCTGTGGAATCGATTCGTCAGTATTTGATGTGGTTTACGAAATATATCCAGCGGTAATGTTAGGTGACTCACCCTGTATTTTGGTGTGCCCTGACACATGTGAGGTATCATCGTTAATTTGTCTTGTCATTGTGTTGTCGAGAGGAAAATTATAAAATGTCTCATATTGAAATCATTGTCTTGTAACACTTGCTATTGCTGACTACCTCAAACTGCCATGGATGTGTTCATTTCATCGCAAGATCCACTGAATTTTTTAATAGAAAACCTTGCATGCTTCTCTCGTCTTTCTTTGGAAGATAAACTCCTGGCGAAAGAATGAAAGCCGACGTCGCGTCTGTCTATTAAATATCTTTCCGAAAATTTGTAAGGCGCTGGTACAATACAACCATTGTTAAGTCGCAGCTTTCTAAGAAGCAAACTTTTTTGTCCTTACTGTGTACTATTTGGAGTGGGTAATGACGGTTTTGAATGATGTAAGTGGCGTGTAGGCGAAGAGAGTCCTCAAAGGTAAAAAGCGTGAATGTTCCATTCACATATCGTAACAGCTGTTAAATACAATCAGCTAGGTACAGTAAGAATTGGTCATGCTCTTTCAGAAGCAACAAGCCTGGAGCCTTTGAAGCATAACGAGGAGGATGATGGAAACAGATGTATTATGAAGAGACATATTTCGACTATCTGCTTTTTAGCACAGCTACAGTTAGCTCTTCCAGGTCATGACGAATCTGAGGTGTAAGTAAAAAAAGAAAATTATTTAGAGCTTTTGGATTTCGTGGCAGAATTGTAACAATGCATGAAAAGTCATTTTCTGACACACAGAATGAATTAATAGGTTGTATTACGGATGTTGTTGAAGAACAAATTTCAAGTGAGCAGTGAATGTCTCAACTACAAATCAATTTTTTGTTTTGTAAGTATAGAATCAGGAGAAATACAAAAGAGATTCATAGGGTTTTACGACCTATCCAAAAACCAGAGGGCATAAGACATAGCCAGTTTTGTTGCAAGCATTAAGCAGTTGGAATATTGATAAAAACAAATTAGCGTTGCAAACATACGGCGGCTGCAGTGCAATGACAGGGAAAAATTATGGTGCCCATTCTATTGTGAAACAAGCATATCTACATGCTCTCTTTATCCATTGATACGCAGATCAGCTGAACCTGGTCTTCCTGTATGCTTGCAAAATGAATTACACAAGTTGAAATGTTTGCAGAAAATCTATCTAGATTCCAAACATTTTATAGACATTCCAGTAAAAGAAGTGAACTTCTGAGGGAAAAGGGATTTAAGCTACCAAGTTCTTGTGAAACAAGGTGGAATTTCCAATCACATACTGTACAAACCAATATTTTTCACTCTACAGACTTGAGAGAAGAATTTAATCATGTGATAAAGATGAAGAGTGGGATGATACTTCTTTCCACCAAGCAATTGGAGTAAATAATATTATGGATAATCAAACTTTTCTTTTTCTACT
The DNA here is from genome assembly GCF_023864275.1 of Schistocerca cancellata. Taxonomy (NCBI): domain Eukaryota; kingdom Metazoa; phylum Arthropoda; class Insecta; order Orthoptera; family Acrididae; genus Schistocerca; species Schistocerca cancellata. The sequence goes on from NC_064634.1 coordinate 299,900,050, forward strand.
GCAGCTGTACAATTCGATTTTCCAGCATACAAGTATCTTGTTTGACATCTTGCAAAGTAAAACTGTGGACATAAGATTCTGTAGGCATAAACTTCATCAAGGCTGTTGAAAGACTAAGATGTGAGGGAATTCTTCTGAAATGCATAGTGGAAGCTAAGAGCCTTATAAATTCAAGAGGAGTATCTGAAATTAATTTTAACGAAACAGAAGCAAGTATTCAGAAACTGAGAGGGCTAGCATTCGAAATAAATGACACAGTACATGGAAACTAGGTACCATAACTGCTGTGAAACAGATTTTACAGAAGTTAAATGAGATAAAGCTCTCAGGTTATAGTAGCCAAACAGTTTCCTACTTAAAGTGTATCCTTTAGTTTACAGCGAAAAACTGAAAAGTTTATTTACAGCAATGGAGATAGACGTCAACAGTCTCAAGACTTCCTAAAATCAATTACAAACAATGGATTAAAAAACGTGTTTCCTGAATGTATGAAATTACTGTCGTTGGTTCTCGCAAATCCAGCAATCACCACATCTTGTGAAAGAAGCATGAGCACATTAAAACGCGTTAAAGGATACCTTCACAACAGAATGACAAATGACAGAGTGTAAAGCATTGCGATTTTGGCTATAGAGAAGGAAACTGTGAGATCTTCAACCAAACATCAGGGGGTTCAGAAAGGAGATAAAGATTCAACTAATTTATAAAAAGATTTAACGGTGAGTCACTATGTGTTAGATTCTCATTAATGTGTAGCTGTTTAATATTTAACATATTTCTTTATAACGATTTCTGTAGTAGTTTCAGTCCTAGTAAAAATATGCAATTCAGTTACTTTTGCAATGTTTCTGTTTTACAAGTTTTTGTTTTAAGACTTTTTTCTTTTTTCGATATTCGTAATTCTCGGCCTAACCTACAAAACATGACACACTTCGCCACTGAATGTATGCTACTTAACTGGAATGATAAAACAGATTGCAGTAAATTTTACTCTCATTTCAGTAATCAGACTGCAGATGTTTTTTTTCTTGTTAAACTGGTATTGCAGCCTTTTTGTTTTAAACACAAATCGGTACAACGATGTTTTGCTGGTAACATTAAGTAAGCAGTAGCGAATCGGAACCCCATTACACTCACTTGGAACCGATTTTACGTAACGTCATATTCAGAAAGTAGTTACGACATGTTTTCATCGAACAGGTAAACCGAAAAGCCATTGTGTAAGAGTAATCAAATTGTAGCAGTTGGCGCAACATTTTTCCTATATGATTACTACAGCAAACGAGTGTACTAGCTGGATGATTTTTGATTAGACATTCACATTCTTTTGTATACAGGTAGCAACTCCAGTCTCCTGGCGGAAAAAGGAGGTAAGTGCAACGAAATTAATCAACGAATTTGGAAATGCCTATTTATCTGTTGTCTAGTGACATAGCCTATCACAATATGAAGCCACCACTGCAACTGAGAAAACGAAACATCAAACATATCCAGTGAAATCCAAGTCTTAACTTTCTTTTATATTACATTACAGTAGCAAACCCTCCTTATTATTTTCGGTACAGGTCTTGGCTAAGTACGCAGGTGTGGCATCTCTGGCGTAGAGTGTCCTATCTTTGTGACTTTTGCTTCTTTGAACTGCTTTTTTCTAGTCTTCACTTATGACGCATAACTTGTTCTATTGCCATGTCTGTTATGTATCAGTGATTAATAAATGCATATTCGATACTTAGTGTGTGTTATCTCCAACTGATCCTACGTGATAACTACGGTGGTCACCCCAACACCGTCATCGTCTCATTGCGAGTTATTTTGTGCTTCTTTTCGTCGTTTACGAACTTTGTGTGCCAGCCCACATTGTATCCGCCACAATGGATCTAGTAGTGTCTTTCAGTGCAAGTGTAACGGGGCCCTATTAACTATGCTGGTGACCACGAATGTCACTTCGTCGGTGCTGGCTTCCATGATCGTTCCACTGTGGTTGCACCACGACCGCTCACTATCGTAACAGTGCCGGCCGATCCGCCTGCACCGGTTACTGGGTCAGCCCCCCTGTGGCTTCACCACGACCGCCACCTGCCTGTTGTTGCAATGACACCAGCCATTACATCCGCACCACGTTTTTCGTTGGGCTTGCAGATTGGACACACCATGCTGACTTATACGCCTGCTCCCTCCGCTCCGTGTGCTGCATGAGGCCACTGCCCCACGCAGACCTCTAGCGATGCACCGTTCACTGCCACTGCACTTCTGGTGTCATAGGTGTCCTGCTCTGCTCTTTCCGATCTCTGTCTGCTGGTGCTGCCTCAACATGTGTTACCCAGCAGCTTTCTCAAGTTACCTGCTTTGCAAAAAAGTAAACCAAAGACTTGGTTCACTTTGGTGGATCACCTACTGGACATCCACGGCATTTCGGGCTATGACGCCCGTTTTGTCTGCCTGGTGAGCCACCTCCACTCTCAAACGGACCTCATCAGCGACTTGCTTCTCTCACTGCCTGCCTCGCACAAATATTCGATGGCGAAAGCACTGCTTATCGAGTTCCTTTCTTGCCCTCCAGTGGAGGCTATCCACCACATTATTCACGACGAGTACCTCGACGAACCCTTCGCAGCTTTGGTGGCGCCTTAATTGACGATCAAGCATTACCTGACACAGTGCTTTGGATGTTGTAGATAGTCGACGTGCCTTCGGATCCGCAGCTTCATCTACTGCCTCATGTTGTCGAGACACTAGAGATCCGTTTATGCATGGCAGATCAGGCTTATGCTATCATTCGTCACCGACACCGCCTGTCACAAATGACATCTCCATCACCCTCAGTTGGCATGCCTGCACCTCCGATTCTGCAGAGGCCAGTGTGCTTGCCTCAGCACCTCAACTGCCTGTCAGGAGCTGCACCTAGTGACCTGCAGGAGGTACTGCCAGCGGGCTCCTGACAGCTGCGGACCTTGCCCAAACAGCAACCCAATCGGCTACCAGCCCCGACGCAGTCAGCTGCAGCCCCCTCCCACACAACACCACCTCGTCAACTGCCTAACCGCTTACGTGGACGCCACTCGCAGCTGCCGTGAGCCTTGTGCCCACCCAAACGAGAACGGCGAGCATGTTTAGGTGGCATACACCCACCACGTTCCTGCACGGCACGCCTATCGTCCAACGCTGCAACACTCGCTCTCTGCCACAGACATGTCGGCAGGCATCCACTTCCTTATCAACACTGGCACCGACGTTAGCGTGATTCTGGCCAAACACGCTGCCAACACCCTACCACCTTCTATCCTTGCCTTGATCGCCGCCAATCGTTCTCCTATTGCAGCCCATGGCTCCATCAGATATTGCTGCACCTATCAATGGTTCAGACCTACCCTTGGACCTTCCACGTTGCTGACATGGATGAACCTGTGATTGGGTTGGATTTCCTACACCATTACGAGCTTTCACCAGACCTGCAGGCTGCTATGCTCCACTACACATCTGGCTTTACAGTTCCATGCTCACACAAGTCCAGCATGACTTCGCTCTCACTTGCCGCATGTGTGTCCCTGGTCGAGCGCATTACTACAGGGCAGATGTGTATTCACAAATCGACGAACTTTGCACCCAGAATGATGCCTTAGGCACCTGCATCGCCTCTGCCTCCACTGAATTGCCACATGCATGGCGTATCATGCATACCCACAACGAGGCAGTCCATCAATCACCTCTACAGTCTCTTCTCCCCAGTCTGCCCCTGTGACAAACATTCCACCGTCTGCTGTTGTTTCCTCACCACTGAAGACGAACCTACAAGACGCATCTGCATGCTACAGTCCTGTACTGCGTCTTCCATCGCTGACTTCAGCCGACGCCCCACCTACTCCGTCCTGGTTCACTAAGCTCAGTGAACCAACGTTGCCTGCAGATAGCTTCTTGACCGCTTTTGCTGACCGTCCTACGTGAGTATCAGTCATCAGTAATGGCACTTGTCATAGTATTCGCATCACCAAAGGCCCACTTGTTTCTTATAAGGCCAGGCGTATTAACGCTTCCAAACTTCTGCATGAAAAGGAAATCGCTCAGGATCTGTCGGCTTTGGACAGTTTCCGCCCCTCTGATAGAAACTGATCTTCACCTGTTTTCCTTGTTCCCAAAAAGGATGGCACCATACACCTGTGTGGGGACTACAGGTCCGTTAATGCTGGCACCATCGGTAACTACCCCATTCCACATATCCAGGATTTCACGCAATTACTCCCTGGTTCTAACTTTTTCTCTGTTTTAGATTGTTCCAAAGCGTATCATCAGATCCCTATGCATCCACCGGATATTCCAAAGACTGCCATCATCACACCCTTTGGACTATTTGAATAATGTTACATGCCTTATGGACCGAAAAATGCTGCGCATATGTGGCTGCAGTTCATTGATTTCATTTTTCTCCCTCTGCCATTCGCTTATGCTTACTTAGATGATATACTCATCTTTTACTCCTCTGCTGAGGAGCGTCAAGTACACCTTGATGCAATCTGTTCGACCCTCACTGCCAACAGTGTGGTGATCAACCATGATAAATCTCAACTGTGTTCCACATCAGTTACCTTCCTAGGCCATACTGTCTCTGCCAACAGCCTGCAACCAACGAGTTCTCATGTCCAAACCATACTTGATCTTCCTCTCCCTGAGGATTATGCTTACCTCCATCGTTTTCTGGGTGTGGCAAACTTTTACTGCCACCAAAGTCCTCAAACTATCTCCATCCAAATTACGCTCACTGACACTCTCTCTGGCAAAAACACCACTGGGAAACGCAAGTTGGAGTGGACAAATCCATACTCGTCACCTTTGGTAACCTTAAAACTGCCCTTGGAAAAGCTGTCACACTCACCCACCCAGACCCTGAGGCCTGTGTCTCGATCACAACTGTGGGCGTTGTTTTACAACAGCACACCACCGAATCCACCCAACCCCTCTGCTTCTTTTCCAAGAAACTGACTAAGAGCCAGTGTAAGTGTTCGGCTTTCAACTGTGAGCTAATCGCTGTGTACGAGGCGATTAAACATTTCCGTAGTGAACTCGAGGGGCGACCGTTTATGATCTATAATGATCAGAAGGCTCTCATGGACGCTATTCATAATCTGGTTAAGGACCTTCCACCGAGGTGTTTCTGCCATATGGTCTACATCAGCCAGCACTCTTCTGACATGTGCCATATCCATGGCATCGAGAATGTTGTGGCAGACTACCTTTCCCACATCTGCATGCTAATTGCACTTCTGAATCTGCAGGAGCTCGCCCAACTATAAGCCAACGACGATGATATACAGCAAATAATATCAGACAATGAATCATCGCTCTTTGTCCAGCCCTATATACTATATGGGTCGATGATCCCTGTCCTTTGTGACACCTCTATGGACACACTCTGCCTGCTGGTCCGTAGTACCATTCGTCATGTCTTTACCACCTTGCATGGCCTAACCCACCCTGGGACGCGAGCCACAATGCACCTGGTTATGGAGTGCTTCATCTGGCCTGAATGCTTTGTTGGCGGAGGTCTTATAAAGAAAACCCCTCCTCCTGCCAGCTTAATTCATCGAGGATGTATCCCTGACTAACGCAACCGTCCTTCCAGCCCGTGTAGAACGAGTGAGTGCACACGTGGCCTGCCTTCAACCACCCCTGCCTTGCGCTCATTCCTCACTGTCGGTGTTTGTACACAAAGACATGGCATTGTGCAGATTTGTAATGCTGCACGACGACTCCGTATGTGCGGCCTTGGAACCACCTTACTCAGGTCCGAACCGCGTCTTACGCCGTGGACGACCAATATGGTTTCAGTTAAGCGATGAAAAGAGACGTGGTCCCTCGCTGATCCGCATTCTGACGCCTCTGGTCTGCCTGTCATCGCCGCCGCCTCGCCCATTGACGCTGCCGATGTGACCTCCAGTGACGCTCCACTGCCTATGCAGTGGTCTGACACATGTGACCCTGTTGGCGGGGCTTCCGAGGTACCCACTGATCGCGCTGGACGCCACCTTCAACCGCCAGGCTGGTACGTAGCTTTTGTGTTCAAGTGAGAAAGTTTCCTTCTGCCGTGCTCCGCACTGCCGGAACCGGTGGGGGGGGGGGGGGGGGGTGGAGCTCTGTGTGGCGCCTCTGGCGTGAATCGCCCTATCTTTGGACCCAAGGCTCTGAGACTTACGTTGTCTATGTTTTCTCAGCGCGCTACGTTTGTACACTATCTACGACATGTAATACCCACAAACTTACTTGCTCAGAGTCTCAACACTGATACTCTCTGGCGCACTGGGCACTCGGCTATCGATAGTACCTACTGCGACCTGCATGAGGCAAAGATATATGTTCTCAATACATAAGGGGCGGTTGACCCCTTACACATTCTTGGATGTTTTAGCTGTGCAGAAGGCAGGAGGCTAGCTTCAGGAGGCTAGCTTGTTCATTCAGTGTACAGGAAACTAATGCACACTAATCGATAATTGAAAGCTGATAGTTTTCAGCATCCCGTACACAAGAAAGCGGTCCAGAACACGTTAGCAGGCAGAGCAAATATTGTTTCTGACTTGAGACACATGTTCAGAGAGAATAGTTATAGCAAGGGAAACATTGCAAACGCGTTCAGATGCCACCAACGAAAGACATCCTGTGAATCAGCGGAAGAGGCCAAGGTGGCTGCTTTCCTGCTGTATTGTGGGCCAATGGAGCAGCAAGTTACGATGTGTGCTGCAAAGACGTGGACTGAGACCACTGTTCTGGCCCACTCCCAGCACTCTGTTGACATACAAACATACAATCTAATGAAGCCTATCCATCGTATTTTTTGTACCTCATTGGATATAGACAATGTTACTGTGTCCTCTATTATTTTTATTGGATTTATTTGTGTCATGGACAAAACAAAGTAGTCGTTTATGTCTGAGAGATGTTCATATGACCTGTGGAGGTGTAAATTGGATACAGTTTGATATTTTAACTGAAAAAAAGTTTAACGCAAACACGAGTTGCAAATCGGCGATTCTGCATATCCACTGAGCAAATGGGACAGCTCCTGCAAAGCCCAGAGTTCATGTTACGTGTTCTTGGCCACAATTTATGCAGTTACAGCGTCGCCAGAGCGTCGGTTCTTGAGTAGAATTTCTATTAAACCTGTTGGTAGGAGTAGGTTTTGCTACATACACTTTTGCCTTGAAATGGGATGAGTAATCGTATGTTGACTGCCAAGCATTTCTTCTTCAACCTATGTAGGTCAAATAATTCAAACAGTTGCGAAGCGTTGTACTGAATGCAAGTGACATATTAAACAAAGGGAGGTTTAAAACTCGGCCATAGCTGAGCATTTCCTTGAAAATGGATACAAAATACAGTTTGATAAGATGAGAGTCTTGGCTCATGCATCAACATATTGGGATTCCGTTATAAAGGAGACAGTTGAGATTGTAATAAAAAGCTATAATTTTAACAGAGACCAGAGGTACACATTTAGGAGGGTGGAGAGGGCGACGTTTGGACATTGAAAGAATGCAGAGAAACATGACTGACACTTACAGAAAGGTGGGAGTGGCAGTTTCAGATGTGGAGCCTGACCCTCACGCAAGCAGAGAAACATGGCTGACACTTATAGAAAGGTGGGAGTGGCAGTTTCAGATGTGGAGCCTGACCCTCACGCCACTTGACATCACTCAGTCTTGCAGCGGGCCAGAGCAGCTATCAGCTGCCCAACTCACCTTCCATGCACACATCATTTCGGCCCTCTCTGATTGATGACACATGCTGCAGTTGTGTTTACATAACCAGTATACTGTCCCAGCCCCAGCAGTCAGTGGTCTTTACTCCTGTCGATGATGGCAGAGACAGGAATCGAAAGATTGCATGTTTGAATCGAAATGCTGCACCTTGAAAACTGGGAAGATTTTATTTAAGAACAGGAAATTAAAAATTAAGCAATATGATATAAAAAGCAAAACCATAAAAGAATAGACTTGACGGTATATACTGTCATACTGATGGAGATAATTACAGAAAAGTACGGATGATTCCTACAAAACTGGGATAGGTAACCCTAATTCAATGTTTTGTTAAATTTCATTAATTTTCTTTATGTTTGTAGCATGCTTGTTTTTAGAATATCTGAGTCCATTTTCTGCTATTTCCTGTTACTGTCGCTTTTGTCTATGTACAATGAGGTACAAAAAATACAATGGGTAGGCTACATTAGATTGTATTGTAACGCTCGTGCTTAGGGCACACGTTACTCATTAAAGCCTATACTATGGTAAGTTGACGGGCTTCACCTTATGAGAAAGGATTTCAGTATAGATATTGACCGCGTGTACCTGACTGGAGGCAAATCAGACTTACACCCATTCTGTAAAAACAATAATATGTCAAGCAAGTCCGAAATGCAACTACACGGTAGGACAGACAAAAAGCAACACAGCAGATGCTACCAATTTGTTAATAATACGGTCGCCAGCCTAATTAGGCATTAACTGAGTTTCTTCCCTGTACAAGTTGGCAGATATTCATGCAAGGTAACAAGTAGTAACACTGCATAATGTAGTAAATTTTAGAACCAGAAAATCTATTGAACTGATAATTTCACTTTCTGTACTGATATGGATAAACCATAAATACATAACATTGCAATATAATGTTTACTACAAGACTTCGTACTGTCTATTGATCTAATTAAAATCGGGCATAGGTTACCCTAGAAATAGCACTATCGAGTCACACATACAATGTCAATTTTGATAAAGATAAATCACTGATAAATTTTGTTTTTTTTATTGACTTTAACTTTGCTGGTCAAATCAGTTTAGAACACTTCAGAATTCAAATTAATAAAAAAAAGGGGGGACCCTGAAACTGTTATGATCACTGTATTAAAAAATTTGATTACTGAAATCATTATGTGCTCAAGATTTCCAATATATGAGTTACTACTCTTTTCATCTTATTTCCTGCTCATTTAAATACCATTATATCTGTCTCGAAATAATTATACTTCATTACTAAATCAATATCAAAATTATCTTCCAACTATGTCAGACCTTTGTTATTCCTCAATTGGTTCATTAACAAAATAGTTAAAAAACATCATTCTAACATAGCTAGGTCTGTAGGTAATTATTATTAACACAAACTTTAGTTCTTCATTTTGGGACACTCGGATTGCACAACATTTGGATATGACCCTGTCTAGGTTAGTTATTGAACAGTATGGAACAAAAGTAACACTGGTCCACACGAACACAGTACTAAAAGTTTCAACCTGTTCGTATCGATGCGGCGGTTGGTAGGCGGCGAGACGGCGAGGCACAGAGCACACATACAATCACAGCTATGGCTCTTAATGTATATCGGCACTTTACTTCTTCTTAGCATCGCAATACTTTTCCATTTAGTGCCTATGGAATTTTGCCATGCTGTATAGGCGTTGGAATGGCATATCCGAGGCTCAATGAACCTATGTCTTCCAGGAGGTTCTCCTCACTCCAGACCGTGTTGCTCAGACCAATGCCCAACTCCGACTACTACTGTTGAGCCCGTTATGCTGTGCAGCGCCCGTGTGCATTTTCCCGCACTGACCTGTCTACCACCTTTTACTGCTCCCTTACAGACAGGGTATTCACCCGAGGTTTTGCAGTCTACATATCCTAATACATTGCCTACGTATGGACCAGATGCACAGTTACAATTTTAAACATGTTACAACAGCCTCAACATTTGTTCATTTCAATTCTGTTACAATATTGTTTGACATTTGACATAAACATTAATATTCATATTGAAAATTGTTTACAGTTTTCTTAACACAATGGCATGAAACAAAAACAAAAACAAATGAAATCAGAACATCAATTACTCAATTTTAACGAAAAATCAGATGAAAAAAAAATATTATTTATATGTACAATATTACAACGTCGTTGTTGTTACACATGCCACTGTTTCCAGTAAATTTCACTAAGTGCAAATTTGATGGGAACATTAAACTTTATATTTATACAGTGGTTCTGAATCTTTGAGTGAATGTACCATAATAAATTTTTGTATCACTAAACTTCCTTTCTTTCATATTATAGAGGTCTATACTTTTTAATATATCAAGAACATTTACCTATCATTTACTTAAGTGCCTTTGGCACAGTCCAACCTCCTATCACAACATGATTTAAATAGCAAATTACTTATCATTACTAAATTTCTCAGAGAAGTAAATTCAAAAGCTGAAACACAAACACTTAACTACAAAGCATATACAAATACCTATATACACTATAAGACAATTTGTTGCTGCTTGCATTGAATGGCAGTCCATTTCCTTATTTACTAATAAACACACAATAATATTTAGAAAAATCACTACATATATTTGCTGCCTATTATTCAGATTTGGGCAGTCCATTTCGCATCATTTTATCACATCTCCTGTACCACACTTACAGGGCTCCTTTTTTACTATTTATCTGCCCTCTTTGGTGTTTGGTAGTCCTTTATATCATGACTCACGTACTGCCCACTTTGATTTTTGGCAGTACCATCTTTTATCTGGCTTACAGCATTTGCTTTTTCTTTTCAGCCCTTTTTTCCATACATCTTTACATTTATAGTACAGTTGGTAATCTAAAACTCACATAACTACATTAGCACACTGACATTAGTATACATACATTTACAATGATTTGTTACGTTTAGAATAAAATAGTTTCAGCATAAAATACAGCACATTTACTGCAGATTGCTTTCTGAGTGTACTTAGGTCACTCACTCCTAGGAACATACAGTTTCAGGTCCACAACGTTTCTTACACCTAAAGGTCTTTTGGATTTTGGGTAGATCAGGTAGTAAGCATTATCGTGTGGAATGTTCTGTACTATATACGGTCCATTATAAATACACTCCTGGAAATTGAAATAAGAACACCATGAATTCATTGTCCCAGGAAGGGGAAACTTTATTGACACATTCCTGGGGTCAGATACATCACATGATCACACTGACAGAACCACAGGCACATAGACACAGTCAACAGAGCATGCACAATGTCGGCACTAGTACAGTGTATATCCACCTTTCGCAGCAATGCAGGCTGCTATTCTCCCATGGAGACGATCGTAGAGATGCTGGATGTAGTCCTGTGGAACGGTTTGCCATGCCATTTCCACCTGGCGCCTCAATTGGACCAGCGTTCGTGCTGGACGTGCAGACCGCGTGAGACGACGCTTCATCCAGTCCCAAACATGCTCAATGGGGGACAGATCCGGATATCTTGCTGGCCAGGGTAGTTGACTTACACCTTCTAGAGCACGTTGGGTGGCACGAGATACATGCGGACGTGCATTGTCCTGTTGGAACAGCAAGTTCCCTTGCCGGTCTAGGAATGGTAGAATGATGGGTTCGATGACGGTTTGGATGTACCGTGCACTATTCAGTGTCCCCTCGACGATCACCAGTGGTGTACGGCCAGTGTAGGAGATCGCTCCCCACACCATGATGCCGGGTGTTGGCCCTGTGTGCCTCGGCCGTATGCAGTCCTGATTGTGGCGCTCACCTGCACGGCGCCAAACACGCATACGACCATCATTGGCACCAAGGCAGAAGCGACTCTCATCGCTGAAGACGACACGTCTCCATTCGTCCCTCCATTCACGCCTGTCGCGACACCACTGGAGGCGGGCTGCACGATGTTGGGGCGTGAGCGGAAGACGGCCTAATGGTGTGCGGGACCGTAGCCCAGCTTCATGAAGACGGTTGCGAATGGTCCTCGCCGATACCCCAGGAGCAACAGTGTCCCTAATTTGCTGGGAAGTGGCGGTGCGGTCCCCTACGGCACTGCGTAGGATCCTACGGTCTTGGCGTGCATCCGTGCGTCGCTGCGGTCCGGTCCCAGGTCGACGGGCACGTGCACCTTCCGCCGACCACTGGCGACAACATCGATGTACTGTGGAGACCTCACGCCCCACGTGTTGAGCAATTCGGTGGTACGTCCACCCGGCCTCTCGCATGCCCACTATACGCCCACGATCAAAGTCCGTCAACTGCACATACGGTTCACGTCCACGCTGTCGCGGCATGCTACCAGTGTTAAAGACTGCGATGGAGCTCCGTATGCCGCGGCAAACTGGCTGACACTGACGGCGGCGGTGCACAAATGCTGCGCAGCTAGCGCCATTCGACGGCCAACACCGCGGTTCCTGGTGTGTCCACTGTGCCGTGCGTGTGATCATTGCTTGTACAGCCCTCTCGCAGTGTCCGGAGCAAGTATGGTGGGTCTGACACACCGGTGTCAATGTGTTCTTTTTTCCATTTCCAGGAGTGTATATTTAAATTTGGAAATCTCATGGTTCAGTTCACTAGGTTTTTCGTGGGTTTTTAAAAGAACATAATCCCAAATTTTAAATTTTGAAACTTTCAGATTTTTATCATGTCTTTTAGATCTAGATTCAGCTTTTAGCTTTGCCCTTTTTCTGACTAATTCTTTCTTTTGACTCAACCCAAAGCTTGTACAAGGTGGAAACTCTAGTTTTTCCTCAATTAAACTTTTACTTCTGCTGCCTAACAAAATTTCTTCCTGTGGGAACCCAGTAGATTCATGATGTAAGGTGTTCATGACATTCTCAAAGTCCAATATAAATCTGCCCCATACTCTAAATCATGCTCCTTCCTCTTTTTTCCACAACACACCTTGGTCGACTGTGACATCGTCCCAAGATACGTTCCTGACCTGTGAATCATTTATATCTGGTGGCTTTTTAGGTTTCTGCAGTTCAAAGTCTTTACTTACTTGAACTCTTTGCAAAATAAACACTGAGTCGTCAGGTGGTTCTTTCTTTGTTCAGTCTCAACATCTGGATTTTGTTTTGAAACTTCGTCATCGGTAGGTACAATATCGCAATTAGCTGTATTCCCATTACTTTCACTAGTACCGAAATACTCGTCATCTGAATTATCGTCCGAATCCGTCCATTCTGGATCGCTTTCAGGTTCCAACCTAAAAGCTTTTCTGAGACAGGCACTAAGTTCTTCCTCTGCATTTTCGTTAGGCTTTGATTTTAACTCAGTATCCTCTTTCGGCAAATCGGCCTCATTATCAGCTTTACTCACATCCACTGTTACTTCATATTTAGTGTAATCCTCGTGGACTTCAATTACTTTTGGCTAATTACTTGCCCCTTCCCCACAGTGCCTTTCGGTAGCAGCTTGTACTGTTGGCGGATCGTTAACAGAAGTTACTTCCTCGTCAATGCTTAGGATTTCATCCTCCAATTCCTTCCTATCTTTAACCTTCGTCCTATCGGCAGCACGCGTACTTTGTGCGGCGCTATTTACTCTCTCCTCTTCAAATTTGGGCCACATCACCTTATCGACGCCCTTTCTATTTCCTTTTTCACTAATTAACCTCCTTGCCTCATATTCCTTCTTAACCCTTTCAGACTTGATTTTTTATTTACTTATTAAAAAAATATCTGACATCATTTTTACATTCAAGTGACTCTCCTGACAACATTTTTCTAAGAAAAAATTTCACCTGATATCTAGTTTTCTAGATATTTAATGTACACAATTGTGTTCATCAGGTCTCGAGCTTCATGTCATACATTACGGAAGTTAACACTATGGATCAAGCATGCCACTCTTTATTTCCCTTTAAGACAAAAGAAACAATAAAAATAATTCCAAATTACAGTTCTTATTTAAACAACAATGGTCAAAACACTGATTTTAAAGTTTCGCATGAAACTGCAAAAGAAGTTCTGTCCTTTTGGAGACATAAATGTACTTTACATTTTCTGCACTGAATTCTAGAACGCCCTGTACATTTTGGAAATTTGCAGCGAATTGGAACTCCTACATCATGCAAAGGCAAATGATCAATGGAATCAAACTGTATCTCTGTAGCTGCTCAAATTCTTCTCTTCTTCTTGGTATGACTCTCATGTCTGAAGCCAGTTCTTCATCAGACAGACGCCCCCTCTTCTTTTCAGTCACTTTCTTCTGGCACAGTATCAATCCATCTGCTACCCTGATATGAAAGGAAAGAAGGTCCATTTGCTTCTTCTTTTGGATAGACAGATTGTCTGCATCTTGTCTGTATGCCAATCAACTTTGCATGATGGCAAAGTCAACAGCATGAAAAATCATATGGAAAGCCCATTTTCGAGATCTGATGAAAACTCTGTAGTAGCTTGTCAATTGATCAAATAGTTCCACACCATCCATTGCATGATTATATCTTCTCACTATTTCAGGTCTTTCTACTGTCACATATTTATGGTGTTTTTTGTCCCAACACTCAACTTTATCCATTGAGCCTTTACCAACAAAGTTTCAACACAGTTCAACTGGCCTATAGTCTAACCACTTACACATGGTAGTGTCATCAGCACTAGTGATTTCTTCCCAATAACCTCTGGTTTGTTTCATTATTGTTTTATCATATGAAAAAGGCAAGTTCTTTCTAGATCTGTTTTTATGCACAGTACCTGATGCATTGATATCTTGATACAAGAGGAAATCTTGCACTGTTCCACTCTTTTCACATGAAGACTTTGATTCCCCATGGACTTGGTTTCCCTTTGACATACTGCTTTGCAGAAAACTTCCCAGTGAAAGGAATAATTCCTTCACTGACACCAACATTCTCTTCTGTAGGTAGTTCACTGCAGCATTTTCGAATGGCTGAGTAAATTGGCCTGACTTTGTAAAATTTATACTTATTTTCAGGTGGCTTTTCCAGATTGTTCACCAAGTGCAAATTTGTTCGTAATTCTAAAAATCTGTCTCGTGACGTGTTTTCCCAAAATACGTTTACCTTCATGCTTGTATCCCAATACATTTATAATATGGAAATTTCAATGTGCCAGTCAATATATGTGAACCAAATAGCATCTCTTATGCTTGAGGAGTTGTCTGCTTGAATGAGGTTTTGCCTCATTGTAATGCATAAATATGAGTATGTGCTGCCATGCTAGTGAACAAATCATCTGGTATATATCTTTTGAAGTATTGCATTGGAGAACACAAGAGAGACTCTTCGAAATTTGGAGCTTTGTATGTTTCTGCAATGGCACTTAGAGGCTTGCATTTCCATTTTATGTATTCTTTAGGTGTCACCATCATGTTGTCACACAGGTTATTCAATTCTGGGTTGTTTTCATTGCATAAGAAGTTCATTTCATCATCCACCATCTCTCCATCATCTTCATCTCCAGATATGGTGTCTCTACGCATATCATTCACGGCCACTTTATTTGCTCCAACACGTCTTACTATTTGTGGAGCCTGACTTTCAATAAGTGGTACACTGTCATCCTTATCTCCTCTCAAACTAATGCCAGAAACGCCACCATTTTCAATTATGTCCATAATCAAGTCCCAATCTTTCTCCACAGAAAGATATTCCTTATCCATATTTGTAAGTCAAAAGCCAGCAATATAAAATAAAATCGTATGTACAGGTCAGTAATTCTCCTTTCTTGCTGCTGATACTGAAATTAATTGAAATATATTTCCATACATAACTACCATAGCCATGCAAATATAGCTGACACACATTTTAGGTTATTTTTCCTATTTTACACCATTAAGGACCTGTTGTACACAAATGTGTACATTAGTCTTACCTGATAGATAACACAAATATGAAGTGAATAAAATTGCTGAAAATTCCACTGAAAAAATGTCTAATGTCTCCAAAAGAAGGAACTCACACAAAACATTCATAAACAAAACCCACAACGTGACTATTATAGCAATAAAGTCAATGAGTAATGGCTTCCCACAGAGAGACAACACCAGAGAGTATATTTTGCTATGTGGTTCACAGACTGCTCACAAGAGAGCAGCAGCTGCTGGAGCATGGCTAAAAGAAACACACACAAATGTGAAAAGTGGGTTTGGATGCACCTGACATTTCTTGTCAGCGAAATATTAGTGAACAAACTTTATGTACACAATTGTGACCATCAGGTCTGAAAGGGTTAAAATCCTCCCACTCACATTGTTTGAGGCCCTTGTACAGATCGTCGATCTGCACACGCCAATCAGTTACTTCTGCTAGTTCATTCTCGCCATTTACTTTATTACTAACTCTGCTAACCGCACCTCTCTGTGTATCCACTGTTCCATCTACTATTTCCTTCGCCACGGAATTACCACTCGTAATGTATTCACCAGCTCTTACGGCAATGTTCGTACCTAATGCTGCTGCATTGCTAGCGGCTTCTCTCTGAACAGCTGTTCTACTAGGCTGGGCCGTTGCCCTCTGATGCTCCACTCGCCTGTTAACATGTATCGCTCTGCGTGGCGAAGATGACTCATCTGCGCTCGCACCTGACGCTTGTTCCGCAACAACACGTTGCGTCGTTCCACCCCTGTCTCTAACCTGTCTTTTAACTTTTCTGTCAGTCCGGTAACATTTCTTAAATCGGGGCCGGTATGTTCTGTCCACTTCCGTTTGGCCCACAACGTTCGCGGAAATCAGTTTCCCGCGCCATTATTATTTTGCGCGGTGTACCCTCTACCGCGACCTGGATAACTCCCTTCTTCCTCTTCCTCTGCCTCTACCTCTCTGTATCATGTTGACGCGAAACCCATCGCCGTCATTTCTCTCGTCATTATTGGGATTATTCCTGTTACTAAAATTCGGATAATTGGTACGACTTTCGCGCCAGTGGTCTTCGTCTTCGACCCTTTCGAGTAACGCTTGGAAGCTACGATGATTGCTTCCCAGATATCTCTTTGAATCTTCTGGAAGCTTTTTATATAGCTCCCATATGATTTCAGAATCGGATCTTCTCCCTCTTAAGTGTGTCAACTTTCGGTACCAATATTCGCAGAAATCTTTCAAAGAATTTCTGCCCCTGTTATCATGAAGTTTGGCCATGATAAACTCGCGCCACAAATGATCCTGTTTTTGTTCGGACCAATATTCTTCCGTAAACTTTTGCTTAAACTCTTCGAACGTCATTAGTTCGGTATTCAAGTTAATTCCCCAGCGCTTAGCGTCACCTGCTAAGGCGCTAATTACTACGTTTATCTTTTCCTGACCAGACAAGTGTTCAGGAAACATCCTCTCGCAATTTTTGATGAAATCCAACGGATGCCATCCGTTATGTTTCTTGGCGGGATCGAAGCGCTCCTCACCTCCCAACAGCTTCATAAGTGGCGTGCCATTACAGACAATAGCAGGCCTATCTTTGATTTTACTCTCGAGATCGAAAATTTTGCCTTGAATTTTCGATGTATTTTGTTCACACTTTTGTACACATCCGGTAACTTTCTCGCCTAAATCTCTTTCAGTGTCTGAAACTGCCTTTTTCAACTGTAAGATTCCGTGTTGACATTCGTTTACGATCTCATTTTTAAGATCGAAAACTTTTTCGTCTACTTTTGTTTCAACCAGAGGCTCTACTTTCTCTTGGATGTTGAGAATTTCAACATCAAACCTACTGTCAATGTTGTCAATTTCCCCCTGCATAGTATCCATATTTTTGTTAATTGTGTCAATTTCAAACTTCATAGTATTTACCACAGAGCTTAAATTACCCACTTTTTTTCTACCTGTTCTATTTGTTTACTAATTTTAATTCCTAGTTCTTCGACCTGTGCTTTAAGCTGATCATTCTGCGTTTTGAGCTGATTACTTTGTGTTTTAAGCTGCTCATCAACGTGTTTTTTAAGCTGATCATTCTGCGTTTTGAGCTGATTACTTTGTGTTTTAAGCTGCTCGTCGATGTGTGTTTTAAGCTGACTAACCTGATTACTGACTTGTTTTTGAAGCTGATCATTCTGTGTTTTGAGCTGCTCACTCTGTCCTGAATTTTTGTTGGGTTAATTGTTCAAATAAATCGTTCATGCTTAAAATTTTCACACTGTTTTGTACTACGGAATCGGTGTGTTCCGATCCTACCTCAAAATTTTCTTTCGATTCTTTCTTTATCTGTGGAGAATCAAACGTGTCAGTGGATTCGTTCACGTACCCACTATCATCTACAAAGTCATCCTCTACTTCCTGTTTTATTCCTTGCTGTGTTCTAGGCAATCTCGACATTTCAATCTGTTCGTTAACATGTTCATGATATTGTATGTACGCCAATTGTCTTCCGCTAACACCATCTGTTATCTGGCCGCGTAAGCTCCTGTCATTGCCAGCCGCATCTTTCATTACGCTCGGCACATCTACTGTTTCTACGTTCTTGTCCATACTGAACGCAAATTACACCTCACTACCGTACTTGACGTTCACTGCTATTTACTTTACTGACTAATATTGCAATTCGTGCCACTGAACATTCACTGTTCGGTATTCACATTAATTTGTGACCGATAACAACTGGATGTCCTGTCACGGTCGTCACTTGTAACGCTCACGCTTAGGGCACACGTTACTCATTAAAGCCTGTACTATGGTAAGTTGACGGGCTTCACCTTATGAGAAAGGATTTCAGTATAGATATTGACCGCGTGTACCTGAATGGAGGCAAATCAGACTTACACCCACTCTGTGAAAACAATGATATGTCAAGCAAGTCCGAAATGCAACTACACGATAGGATGGACAAAAAGCAACACAGAAGATGCTACCAATTTGTTAATAATACGGTCGCCAGCCTAATTAGGCATTAACTGAGTTTCTTCCCTGTACAAGTTGGCAGATATTCGTGCAAGGTAACAAGTAGTAACATTGCATAATGTAGTAAATTTTAGAACCAGAAAATCTATTGAACTGATAATTTCACTTTCTGTACTGATATGGATAAACCATAAATACATAACACTGCACTATAATGTTTACTACAAGACTTCGTACTGTCTATTGATCTGATTAAAATTGGGCATAGGTTACCCTAGAAATAGCACTTTCGAGTCACACATACAATGTCAATTTTGATAAAGATAAATCACTGATAAATTTTGTTTTTTTTATTGACTTTAACTTTGCTGGTCAAATCAGTTTAGAACACTTCAGAATTCAAATTAATAAAAAAAAGGGGGGACCCTGAAACTGTTATAATCACTGTATTAAAAAATTTGATTACTGAAATCATTATGTGCTCAAGATTTCCAAAATATGAGTTACTACTCTTTTCATCTTATTTCCTGCTCATTTAAATACCATTATACCTGTCTCGAAATAATTAAACTTCATTACTAAATCAATATCAAAATTATCTTCCAACTATGTCAGACCTTTGTTATTCCTCAATTGGTTCATTAACAAAATAGTTAAAAAACATCATTCTAACATAGCTAGGTCTGTAGGTAATTATTATTAACACAAACTTTAGTTCTTCATTTTGGGACACTCGGATTGCACAACATTTGGAAAGGACCCTGTCTAGGTTAGTTGTGAGGATAATTAAATGATAGGACAGTTCTGGTAAAATTTAAGTTGTTATTGAACAGTATGGAACAAAAGTAACACTGGTCTACACGAATACAGTACTAAAAGTTTCAACTTGTTCGTATCGATGCGGCGGTTGGTAGGCGGCGAGATGGCGAGGCACAGAGCACACATACAATCACAGCTATGGCTCTTGATGTATCGGCACTTTACTTCTTCTTAGCATCGCAATACTTTTCCATTTAGTGCCTATGGAATTTTGCCATGCTGTATAGGCGTTGGAATGGCATATCCGAGGCTCAATGAAACTACGTCTTCCAGGAGGGTCTCCTCACTCCAGACTCTGTTGCTCAGACCAATGCCCAACTCTGACTACTACTGTTGAGCCTGTTATGCAGTGCAGCGCCCGTGTGCATTTTCCCGCGCTCGCCTGTCTACCACCTTTTACCGCTCCCTTACAGACAGGGTATTCACCCGAGGTTTTGCATTCTACATATCCTAATACATTGCCTACATATGGACCAGACGCACAGTTACAATTTTAAACATGTTACAACAGTCTCAACATTTGTTACATTTCAATTCTGTTACAATATTGTTTGACATTTGACATAAACATTAATATTCATATTGAAAATTGTTTACAGTTTTCTTAACACAATGGCATGAAACAAAAAAAAAAAAAAAACAAATGAAATCAGAACATCAATTACTCAATTTTAACGAAAAATCAGATGGAAAAAAATATTATTTATATGTACAATAGTACAATGTCGTTGTTGTTACAGTATGTTATGCTAAACACAATAATTCCATTCAGTACATTTGATGTCTAAGTTTATCTTCAAAGACCCTATGCTACTATTCAATTCATTTTGCAGTATTATGTTACATTTTAGTTTGCCCCTGTCACAAAAACTTCCACATTACCGCAGTAATATTTATTATTAAGTACTACTGCGATACTAAGGTACCATGTGTTTGCCATGCAGAGTATTGTAGGGGACATTAAAGGTTGTCTGTGGATTTTTTAGATAATCTTATAAACTATGATTCAAATTTCTTTTATGTACATATATTTTGTTTTCTTTCTGTGGTAATTTTTATTTATCTATTGTATTTTGTTTGCCATATAATTTGTTGTTAAACATTACTCATATGTTCTATGATTGTAATTATTTATGTTTGTATGTATATTATCTTTTGTTTCTGTGATATATATTCGTATATTCGTTTGTTTATCACTAATTGTCATTATTTCCAAATCTTCTGTGTGTGTATGTGTGTGTGTGTGTGTCTGTGCGATCTCTGGATCTAGTGTGATGTCACTGATCAAAGCTGATAGGTGGAATCGTATGCCAGAATTTATTTGTGAAGGACATATTCATATTAATAAAGTTATTTGTAGAGAGTAGTCGGAGGTATTCCATGCCAGCATCTACTGGACATGAAACTCCATATTTTCAATAACAGTTAAAAGTATTCAAAATACTGCAAACAGCGCCAATGTGTCATTTACTCTTAATGCTGTATGTTCCTCTTCAAGTCTGGTTCTACCAGTTTCTGCCTTCACTATATCCAACTTAGTCTTTATTTTGTTATCTGTTGTGATTGTCTTTTTCTCTTAATATGTTTGCTTTGATGTCCATATTACTAACTTTAATATTTGCAGTATGTAGTGTAATGTGCTTTAGCATCAACATCAGAACTATTTCTGACTGACAGAAACAGTTACCTTTTCGTTTTGCATGATACTTTATTCCTTCAGTTATTCAAGACTTCTTTGTAGCTTAGGTCTATTCAGGGTTAGTTTGTTTTGGGAAAACAATATTCAAATACAGTAAGGACATTATTAATAAAAGTGTTGTATTTTTCACTCATGCCATGAGCACTTTACACATCAATCAAGTGTCGTATTTTTCACGGATGTGATGAATACTGCATACATCAGTCCAGATCATGTCTTTAAGGAGTATCCTAAAATACTCTATTTTTCGCTTACTGAATACCCTCTTGAATTCAGATTTAGTAGCTTTATATCCTGGTCCTTAGTAACATGTTACAAATGGAACTGCGTGTATTGGTCTGAGAAGCCATTGATCATTACTTTTGCAATATCAATTTTATTTCATTAGACCTTTCTATACAGATATTATCCATGGCTGTTTGTGAGCAATTAGCTACCCTAGTTAAAAAGTTTTTGGTAGGAATTATGTTGAATGATAGTATTTCTGACTAATAAATCATTTATGGAAGAGATTTTAAGAAATTTAACATTAAATTCACCAGTAACATCTATTTCTTTTTTTGTGTTTAAGTAGGTCAGTAGACCTTCAAGATAATTTAAGAACAGATTAAAGTTGCCTGCAGGTGTGTCATATACATTTACTATTACAAAGGATTTACTATGAAAGTCTACTTCTGTTGCTTTCATGCGCTGTTCTGCGAAAAATTTATGATAATTTCTAAGTGCTCTCATTTATGTCAATTCCTGATGACTGTGACAACTCCTCCTTTCTCCATTTCTACTCTACAAAATGCCAACTTAAATCTTGTAACGCTCAAAGCTAAAAATATTTCATATTGGAAAAATGTTTCTTTCTTCTCCTCATATACTAGTGTCAGTTAGTCATGCAGTTCATTGAACACTAGTTAATATTCAGTCACACTTTAAGTCTGTCTATTTTGGCTATTCATAGAACTCTCAGATTGTAGATTAATTGAATAAGATTGGAAAGATTTTTCTTTTTATTGCTTATAGGTCAAACATCAGTTAGGCCCATGTGAATACTAGTTATTATTCAGTTCACGTATTAAGTTTATCCATTATGGGTACTGTCGAACAATTTGACTGTGTATTAGTTGAGTAAGATTGGGAAGACGTTTCCTTTTAGTGCTCAAAGGTTAGTCACAAGGTTACATGTCAACAATAGTAACTATTCCAGTCATATTTTAAGTTTAGCCATTATTTATTTTTATCTATTATTATATTTACTATATTACATTATTATTTATATATTATTTGTTATTATTTATCTGTGAATTTATATAAATTGAATATAAATGCAGATCATCTGTACTCAGTTTTTATTCAATATAAACATTTTTTTAAAAAGTAGACAAGCATTGGAAGATCAATAAGAGGGTATATAAATAAATAGTTTATTCAGTAACGATCACATGTCATAGAATGGTATTGTTCTAGTCATGGCAATAGAAGGCATCGAAGTGACATACATATTTGTAAAATTTTGTAAATATTACGAATCTGTTAAAAAAAGTTTAACACAAAAGTGGACGTGCATACCAATAAGCATAACAGTTTGCAAATATATATATATAAAGTGGAATACTATTAATTACTTCTGGATGAAAGAGGTTAACAACTGCATTTGTAAAGCTTATCTGATCCTTAAACATTTGCAAGTAACCCGCACTGTGTGAATGTAAACCTGCCTAATGTTTTTACTTGTTACATGGTACCTGATTTATAATACTGCAACTACTATGAGCGATAGAAAGAGTGTCTAATCATGCAGATCGTTGAATATCACGTTAAAGTCTGCTACGAAAGATAAAAGGCAACGAGGAAATCATACTTACATCATTGCATGAACACATCGCCATTGTCTCAATTTTGAGGAATTAGTTTCGGTGAAAACTTGGCTGTGGTCCATTAAAAGTGCAGCCAAAGGAAAAGAAGAAAGTCAGTCTTGGGTATGTACACGGCACTGGCAGAAAATAACAACACCAAGTTTCACCAGACTTGCAGTGATTATTTCACAACTATACAAAACCTTCCCGCGCATAGTCTTTCTTAGGATCGTCTACTCTATATTATTTAAGACCCATGCAAATGACCTTACTATAAATTTTGAAGAAACATGAAATGGCGCATTTAGCTACTATAAAAATTAATTATACTACACGTCGTCAGTTAATGATACTGTCCGTTCAACAGATAATGTGGTATTTGTTGTCATCTTAACCAATGTCAACGATAAAACTCAATGTTGTCTGTTACTGAAACGTAGATAGGTATTATCACTGTTGTGAAGTAGGGTATGCTTTTCCGGTGGACCGGTAGAAAATAAAAGTATATAATATCTTACCCCTGAATATAATTCCATTAATTGTTAAGCAATGCGTCCATTATGGAGCAGAAGTCAACTTCGCGTGATACCCGTGTTGTTGGAAAGACTATGGTGCTTAGTATTTACGTCCTTGGTATTTCCGAAATACAAAGGTAATCTGTGAGTTGTTTATGTTTTGAACTTCGAAGAATGTTCGGAAGGTTTGTTAGCAGGTTGTGGAGCTATGGACGTTTGAGGAATTATTCAACGGATGGTGGTGGCATTAAATACCATGGATTCACGTATTACCCAAGGTATGATTTTTAATTTTCTGATACAGTTGTGTTATTTTCGTGATAAAGGATCGCCTAGCAAGTTACATTATTATATCGCTATTAGTAATGATTTTGCATGCTTGTGTTTTAGCACCCATTTAAGCTCTCTTGTATTCATTCAAGAGTTATTACATTTAATACGAAATCGTATTTGCTCGGTCAGAGAAATCAGCATTTTAATATATATGTTTGTATGTTAACTGTTCTGAGCCACTTTTTTGTAATTACATCGTATTCCATTTGCGTAATTGGATACATCGCGCAATTTTGTGTGGTATTACTTAATTGTTTCGCACAATATTGGTTTCTCGAGTCTACGGGGATGTTCAAACAAGTAACGTACGTCAACATCCACATCTTGCAAAGGACTGGGAAATATATTAGTATAATTCCCGTTGTACCATGTAACAGTATTTCATCCCGCTCCGTTCGCGTATGAGGCATGGCAATAATGACTGGTCATTCGCGAAAGGTTTAGTACATAGGGGACTGTATCTGATGTCCAAATTCCTCAGTTAATGCTTATTCTTCAAACGGATCTAGTGAAAAACACGAGCTATCGATATAGTCTTTGAGGTGTGCTGTCAGTGTGAACCAAACCTACGGATACCAGATGTCAGCTTCGTCTCGTAACATAATCATCATGTTACGTATGATGCAGTACACATGCAGACAGAAAGACAACAGAGCCATGACATTATTTCTTTTGCGTCTGTGTTACTTTTGGACTTAGGTTGACAGACCGATCAGTAGCACAGCCTGAGAACTTGGTTAGGTTGGAAGCTTGCAGTTTGCCTGCGAGTTGGTGAAGTCAACGAATGCAGATTCGAAAACTTACATGTGGTAACAAATCAATCCATAGCTTAGTGCGACATATATGTTAAGATGATAGGTGACAGTTTGGTTGTGAATTGGCAAAGCAGTATTGAACGCTTCAGTTGTGTATTTGCAGTAAGTAATTCAATTCTTGTTGGTGCTGGCATAGACAGGGTTGTTTGCTAGAACTATCGGTAATGGAGATGTCTGTGCATGCAAATGTACAATGATTTAGGTACTGTTTATACTAGATCTATATAGGCTATGTCTAGTGGAGATGGCAAATGTGTAGAAGACAGCAATAATGCCGTTCTGCTTTGACCAGTACCAACTGAAAGATAGACTGTAGCTTAGCTGTAGACGTAGTTCGAGATCTGCTGTAGAGGTAGTTTGAGATCTAAGTTAGGTTGGAAGGTGATAACGCAGTTGAGAGCTGATGAGTGACAAAGTCACTAATATTAGTACAAAGTGCCCTCTATCATGTTCTGTACAGTGGCTTGCAGAATATGTTAGTAGATGTAAAATATGTTATGTGCCCTCTGTGTTTCTGTTTGGCTTTTCTTCATCATTCCTAAAGTTATGTAGTAGAGTCTTCTAATTAAACAATGGAAAATCCAAGATGGAATGTAACAGTCAGATGATTCTAGATACTTGTGTTATAGGTCTCCATACATATAAATTTGTAAACTTTCCATCTTTTTAAATTTGTATTGCATTCCTGTTACCTGCTATGTAACCTACATATAATTATTCATCTGCACTATTCTAGGGTGCTTACGACCACGTGATCTGGAGAAGGGGAATACTGCTCTTGTATTTTGGCCCCAATTTGATCAGTGGAAGGCGGCTGTCTTCGTGCCAATTCTAAATGTGTATGCTTATTACCGACCTGAGCTTTGTAACAGTTTTGTGAACCATACCCATAAGTAGCCAGTGTAAATAGAGTGTTGATCCATGTGTAGTGACTGTTGATATTTTATTTACAAAAATGAGTGAAGAGGCTGTACCTGAGCCTTCTAATGAATCATTATCAACTTTCACATCACTTCTACTACAAATTAAACCATTACACTTTTTTTTTTTTTTTTTTTTTTTTTAAAAAAAAGCTATAAGCTGGCTGTTCCGGGAGGAAGCTTGGCTACTTACAACAGCCGATGTGCTATGAGCTGATCACAAGCTTTCCCTTCTGACATCCTTTGCTTGTGGCAAGTAAAAGTATGCAATCGGTATTTAATTTTTAGTCACATTTTGGTTTATTGTATTGATTCCAAAGTCTTATTTCACTGTAATAAAAGGTTTTATATTAGTTAAATGGTGTGCAAAATTTAATCATCAATATACACTGATGATTGGTTGATTTAGACACATACCTAATTATGTCTGTCAGACACTGCTAATGTTGTCCTGATTCATGACAGCTCATCAGCCACTAACAACTCTCAGAGATAGATCATAACTTGGTTTATGGCACCCATATCTAATGCGAGTGTCCCTCAGATATAGTTAATAGCAATGAAGTTAACTGTCCGGGAAGTATCAGATGAGCACACTCTCATGCCCACCAAGTGTTTCTCAAACCATTCTAATATGGTGTGGGAGGGACAGGATGATGCATATCTTACTGAGATTACAGATCTTGTGGTATACTGTGAATAAACAAATAGATGCACATTTTTAGGGCAGTAGGTTCCTGTTTGCATAAATCATGCATGTGCTTTCACACAGCAAAACTTATATCAAATTTTGGGGCACAACCAGTGCAGGCTGACAACAGTAGCTTTTCATATTGTAAAGAAATATACAATTATCCTTAATCCCCGTCCCCAGGGGGCTCACCACTCTTTGGCTGTTTCATACTTGGTTACCACGGGGCCCCAGCCTTTTGCAACATCTTTTCCTTTCCAAGCTGCATATCTATCCTCTTGCTGTTCTTTTTTCTCTCCCTTGGGGAACATGTCTGGGCTGTTTTCGGAAATGTGTTCTGCATTTTGGTAGTCAGGATCAGAATACTCTCCACTGTTTTTGATTCCTATTTTCTTTTTTTGTTCACCTTCTCCTGTTGTTCCTCCACTTTAGGTTCCTCTTTTTATTCTTCCTCCCTGTGCACTCCTGAAGGCCATCCCACACATCTGACACATAACAGGTGACTGGGTAACATGTAATTCCCAGCCCCGTGTCGACAGGTAGGGTTTGAATATACTTACTGGTACAAGCCAGGCCCAGGGAGGGGTGATTGCCTGAGCTGCTACTTTCCCAAATTGCTGATTGGTCCCTCTGTCAGGTGTTCAGGAGGTGTGAACAATAACCTAAGGTGGGTGTGCCCCCTTCTGAAAGGCCCCCCCCCCCCCCCCCCCAGTTGTGGAAGAAGCACGCCATTGGAGACGATGGCAATTTTGGGGGATTTTCTTGCAATGAGCCAATCATCCTCAAAGTCAGTGGCTACGAAACGTAAACGGAATGAGGCTAATGATTCAAAGAGCCTCCCAGCTGCACCACAGTTCCTCATGGTTTCATGTACTGAAGACGGTCAGTTCTTCGCTGTGGTAAATCCGTTAATTATTCAGAAAGGTGTTGATTCAATTGCTAGCCCTGTGAAATCCTTCTCTTATTTACGCAATGGCACTTTGCTTTTGGAGACTACTTTTGATTCTCGAGTACAACTGCTTGCAGCTTCGCTCCTCCATGGCTATCCTGTTCGTGTTGAGGCCCATCAAATGCTGACTTCTTCCCGTGGTGTTATTTACACTTCAGCTGCTCGGTGGTCTGACACGCAGAAATCCAAACGTATGTCTCTGGTCAGGGTGTCGTAGCAGTCCATCGGGTGATGAAAAAAGTAGTTGCTTCCTTAGTGCCCCCAAGCACTCTCTTTCTCACCTTTGAATAAAGTGGTTCTTCAGTCAAAGATCAAAGCAGGTTATGAAGTTATCACAGTCAGGCTGTATATTCCATACCCAATGTGCTGCTACCAACCACACTCGAGAGTCCTCTCAACACCCAACCAAATGTGTAACATGTGGTAGGGATACTCACAAGGCCGCCTCCTCCCAACTGCAATGGTGACTATGCCACTCCCTCCTGCGATTGTCCCATGTATCTTGGTGAGCAGGCTCTCCAGGAGACTACTTTTGATTCTCAAGTACAACAACTGCTTGCAGCTTTGCTCCTCCATGGCTATCCTGTTCGTGCCTTAGCTGGTCACTCACAAGCTGTTTGTTCGTCAAAAACCCTGCGTTCTACCATCTGACACCAACAGTACTTTTCTTGCTATATCTCCCTCCACAAAGAACATGGCCATGCAGACATTTGACCTGAAATTTAGCACCAAGATTGTGCAATCACCCTCCAATGTTGTAGTGTCCCTGTTTCCTCCTCCAACTGTGCAACAAAATACCAGACTTTCGCCTCACAGGGTGAAGTCACCAGCTACACTACCGGCAGGCCAGAAAGGACAGAAGGAATACTCCCGTGAAGACTTCCTATGTCCCTCCAGCCAACCAACCATTCTTCCTCTACCAATCGGAAAGGCTCTAAGAAGTCAAACAAATGCAAACAGTCGTCTCCGGTATGCACTGCCAACCATTTTTCTGCCCTGGACTCCGCAGCCTGCTGAAGGAGAATGCCGACATCTCTGTAGACCTCATGGAGCAAGATCCTCCTTCCTCTGTGCCCTATAGCAGCCAGTCTTGGAAAGCTGGCACTCGGCAGCCACTGAGGTAACACCCCTTCATATTTTTCTCACTGTCTCTTTCTTCCAGTGGAACATTTGCAGTCATCGATCCAACAAAGAGGAATTATGGCTGCTCCTAGAATTGCAGCATCCACTTGTTGTCTGCCTTCAGGAAACAAAATTGTGTCCTCATGACCACTTTGAGCTCTTGCATTGCAGTTTTACCTTTGTACCATTTACATCCCCCTGCCGTACGATGTCACCAGGGCAAAATTCCTCCAACTTGTTGGACAGCTACCCCACCCCATTCTGCTGCTTGGTGACTTTAATGCACACTGTCTCCTTTGGAGCTCTCCCAGAACCTGTCCGGGAGGTGCCTACTGGACTGACCTTCTCAATCAACTTAACCTCTTCTGCTTTAACACAGGAGCACCCACATTCCTTTCAGACTCTACGCACACCTATTCTTATTTGGACCTGTACTTCTGCACTGCCCAGCATGCCCATCGTCTCGGGTGGTCCATTCTCTCTGACACATACTCGAGTGACCATCTCCCATGTGCTGTCCATTTTCTGCCTCCTACCCCACCTATGTGCACACCCAAATGGCAGCTTACTAAGGCCAACTGGAGGCTTTACTCTTCCTTGGCAACCTTCGACGAACAACAGTTCCCCAGTTGTGATGACCAGGTAGAATATCTTACAAATGTTACCCTTACCACTGCAGAACGTTCCATTCCTCACACTTCCTCTTTACCACACTGTGTATTGTTGGTCCCTTTGTGTTCTGAGGTGTGCCACAATGCAGTTTGTGCTTGGAGATGTGCTCTCTGCATTTTTAACCATCCTCCTACGATGGCAAACTGCATTTGTTATAAACAGTTGCGTGATGGTGTCATCGTGTTCTTCGGGATAGCAAAAAAGCTACCTGAATTTCATTCACTAGTTCTTTAAACAGTTCCACTCACTCTTCCATCATGTGGTCCAACCTCCGACGGCTCCCTGGGACCAAGATCCATTCCCCGATTTCCACCCTGACTGTAGCAGACAATGTCATTGTGGAGCCTGTTGGTATCTCCGACACCTTGGGCCACCATTTTGCGGAGATTTCGAGCTCCTCTCACTATCACCCTGCCTTCCTCCATCGGAAATGAGCAGAGGAGGCTCAGGCGATAACGTTTTCTTCTCAGAATCGTGAGTGCTACAATGCCGCCTTTACTATGAAGGAGCTATATCATGCTTTCACTCCATCCTGATCTTCTGTCCCAGGGCCGGATGATGTTCACATTTGGATGTTGCAGCACCTTTCTGTTGCAGGCAATCAGTTTCTGCTTCAAACATACTGCAGCATCTGGGCAGAGGGAGCATTTCCCGGATTCTGGCGTGAAGCCTCTGTCGTACCCTTGCCTAAGCCTGCGCCCCATTGCTCTCGCCAGCTGTGTTTGCAAGGTGATGGAACATATGATTCATGCCCAGCTGTTGTGGTGGCTTGAGTCTCACAATTTACTAAGCACTGCACAGTGTGGGTTTCGAGTGCACCGTTCTGCAATTGACCATCTCATCACTTTGTCCACCCATGTTGTGGTTGGTTTTTTGTGGAAATCCCAGACTGTGACTGTGTTTTTTCAATTTTGAGAAAGCCTATTACACCTGCTGGAGGACTGGTATCCTCCATACTCTCTAAATGTGGGGCTTCCATCACAGCCTCCCTCGTTTCCTTCAGGAATTTTTAAAAGACCAAGTTTTCAAGATACATCTGGGTTTTGCTTTGTTGGACACCTTCATTCAGGAAAATGCTGTGCCTCAGGGTTCCATCCTTAGTGTCGTCCTCTTTGCTGTTGCCATTAACCCTATAATGGCCTGTCTCCTGCTGGGCATATCAGTCTCCCTTTGTGTTGATGATTTTGCCACGGACCTGTCTCATTGAGCGGCATCTCAATTGTCTTTACTCATGGAGCATTGACAGTGCCTTTTGTTTCTCTGCTGACATAACCATTTGTTTGAATTTCTGGTGGTGCAGTTGGTTTCTTCCACCGTATTTACATCTTGGACCTGTTGCTCTTCCATTCATTGAAACCACGAAATTCCTGGGGCTTATGCTTGATAGGAAACTTTTTTGGTCTTCCCACTTGACTTACCTGGCAGCCTGCTGTGCATGGTCCCTCAGTGTCCTTTATGTCCTCAGTGGTACTTCCTGGGGAGCAGATCGAACTACCCACCTCCATTTGTACCGGTCACTTGTCCATTCGAAACTAGACTATGGGTGTTTCCTTTATGCATCTGCAAGTCCGTCCCTCTTACACCGTCTCAATACTACCCGCCATTGTGGCTTCCATTTGGCCACTGGCACCTTTTACACTAGCCTCGTTGAGAGTCTGTATGCAGAAGCTGCTGAACTACCTTTGCCCTACCGTTATGACTTTCTTCTCAGCAGATATGTATGCCGTTTGTCTGCCATGCATGGCCACCTGTCCTATGCCTCCTTCATTACTTCCTTTGATCACCAGTATGGGGCGTGTCCCTCCTGTCTGGTACCTCCTGGAGCTCGCTTTTGGCTCTTGCTCCGGCAGCTTAACTTCATGCTATCTGCAACCTTCCCAATGGGTGTAAAACCTTCACCACCTTGACTTTGTGCGGCAGCCCATGTTCACCTTGGCCTTCTTTTACTTCTTAGGGACACTATTCCAGCCTTGCTGTATAGCCTTCAGTTTCACGGCCTTCGCATGGAACTTCACGATTGTACCTTTGTATGCACTGATGGCTCTCAGACTGAGCGTCGTGTCAAGTGTGCCTTTGTCATTGGCACTGGCAGTTTTCGGTATCAGCTTTGGAACAGCAGAGCTCTTCGCCCTGTATCAGGCCATGTACTACATCTGGTGACATAGGGTTTTCAATTGTGTCATCTCCTCAGACTATCTCTGTGTCCTTCAAGGCATCTGTGTGCTGTACACCATCCATCCCTTAGTGCTACAGGTCCAGGAAAGCTGTCACTTGCTCACTCTTGATGGAGCCACTGTGCTGTTAATGTGGGTTCCTGGTCATGTAGGCTTGACAGGAAACGAGGCTCCTGGTGCTGGCTTCCCAGGCTGCAGTTCTCGTACCTCAGCCCGCTAGTCCATCCAGCTAGTCCATCCAGCAATCTCTGTGTTGCCATCTGTAGGTAGCGTCGCATAGGCATCACCATTGGTCCTCCCTTCATGGGAACAAACTCCGGGTTATTAAATCTCTCCCAGCAACTGGGATGACTTCCTCTCGGGTCTCTTGCCGTGAGATCATTTTAACTAGGTTGCGTATTGGGCAATGTCTTTTTAGCCATTGCCATTTGTTAAGTGATGCTCCCCCCCCCCCCCCCCTTCCCCACCTCTTCGTGCGTATTGCACTTAACTTTTAATGGTCTGCTATTTCCTAACAGAATCCCCTTTTTTTTAACTGCTTACGTTCTCGTTTGTGTTTGCCGTCTGAGTTATCGGCCGTTTTAGTGAACAACGTGGTTGATGTTGACAGTGTTTTACTTTTTATCTGTTTTAGCAATATGGTGAAGGCCATTTAATTTTTAGTACTGGACGTCTGTTTCTCTATGGCATATTGTATAGACCTTTCTTCTCGTCCCTCTTTTTAGCTGTCTTCTCTTCTGTCGATTGGAATTGACGTGTAGTCATTTTTAACTCCTCTTTGTCTTTGTGTTCTATAGTTTTGACATGGACACGTATGACACTAGTTGTTTTTGCACCCTAAAACAAAACAAAAAAAAAAAAAAACTCAATAATAATGAAAACACTGTTAGTGTAGAAAAAACTTTGTCTGCCAGTGTTATATATTGTGATGGATGTTTTCTTTTCTTCTTCTTCTTCTCTCTTTTTTTAAGGAACTATGCAAACTGTGAACCATTTTGCTACATGCAGCTAGTAACACTCAGGGGGAAAGTACATTTTATGGAATGTTTATGACAAATTTTAGATGCATATGGGTGTAAAATTCCCATTTATGAATCAAAAGGTGTTGAAGTTTCTGATTTAATTTGCAAAAACTTACTTTTGCAGGACTGACTATTCTGCATTAGCTGAATAAAATCAGAACATCACTCAAGGTTAAACATTGTAATCAAGCAAGAGTAGTCATTTTGAGCTTCACATCACTATTTTACTGAACTGTAATCTGAAAAACTGGCATCCATCTCATTGAAGTTTATGGATTCTCATTAAAACATGGAAATTTTAAATCACTCAGTATCGGTTTGTTCTGGCATATGTTATGGTTAACTCCAGGAATTAAGTCTTTCACACAGTTCTTGTAATATTATATTTATTTGTTGTCTATATATAGTGTAAACTATTAATACACAATTCCACTTAAAACTAATAAAGAGTACCATATCACACCAAACTAAAAAATTAATATTTTATTAGTCAACTGATTTTTAGTGAATATAACCTGAAATATTTCAATTTGCCTACTGTTTTATAATCATTGTCATACATTTATGATTTTTGGAAGTATCAGGTTTTTGAGTATTTTCCATGGAACAGATCAGTGCAATACAGTGGTTGTCAGATGTCAGCGTCAACAAACCCTTGTGCAAGTAACCAGATTTAGGTTTTCCATGGGGTTTCCTAAATCAGTGACAGCAAATATCTTGGTGGTCTCTTTGAGAAGTATCTGTGGATTTCATTCCTCATTCTTTCCAGTCCAAGCTAGTGTTCAGTCTATGATTACTTGACCATTGAGAGGATGTTACTCATCATCATCATCATCATCATCATCATCATCATCATCATGGAGACAAGACAATACACTCCACATGCACTAGTCACAGTTAGTTTAAACATCTGGACATGTAAGCCTCCTTAATGATGTCAAATAGAGACAGGGACTTAAATAAGTCAGAGGTTCTTTCTATTGGGATGACAAGAATCATTGTGTAAAGTGTTCAGAAGGTTTTTGTCAAAGCCTGATAGCATTTTCGAGTATGATGAATTGCTCTCATTAAAATTCTTTGATATGACAGAACTGTGGCATTATCACCATACATAAGTTTTTGAATGAAATCATCAGCCTGTGATCCTCTGTCAGACTAAAATATAAAGGAAGTGTTAGAAGTACTAGTTTTTTCAGATTTGTGAGATTTTTCTTTAGCTCAAAGAGTGGAAAACTTTCTTTAAATCTACAAAATTCTACACACATTTACAGGAACAATGCCACAAACAATTAATGACAGATGCCAATGGTAAGCATTGTCTATGCAATAGTATAAGGCCAAAAATACTGTAAAAAGTGCTTTGGATTTTTCACCTAATAATTACTGTTATAATAGGTTGTAATGAATTACTTAACATATGCAACTGCATTACAGGTTTCCAGACTTCAAGGACCCACCTTATGAACCATCAAAACTTTTTATGGTGCAACGTGTGAAAGCTCTTAAAGGCCGCCCTTACTGGGAGAAAAATATGATGAAGGAAATTGGTCTGGCTGGAAAGGTTTGTATAAACATGCCATTTGTGTGTAGTGACTATAAGAGCAGCAGCCTTTAATTTTATTTTTACAATTTTTCATTAAAATGCATTTGAATGAAACTAACTAAAGCTGTCTTCAGACCAAATGTAGGTATGAACACCTCAGTGCTTTACTGTGCATGGCCCTATTTGAAGTGGTATGCCCTTCCCATTCACACTGACTTCACCAGCCAGCTACAGGATGATGTATAGTTCAAGATAGAATTTAATGCACAGTGCAATAGCACGTTTTTCAAATGTATAAATTGTTGTTGGAGCTGAAATAAGTGATAAATAGTACAAAAGAATTTTAAAACCCACTGAGGATTGATTGAATTCCCAACCACCGACATTATGAATACATTTATGAAAGGTTGCAGATGTTTTGGTCTAATTGAATTCCATCTTCTAATGTGTTATTTTCATTATACCACATGCTGTGATAAAAGACAAGTAATTTACATTAGCTGGAAGAACGAAACAATAAAAATGGAAGACAGAAGGCATGCTTTGATTAACAGTGATGTAAGGAAACCATGCCTATGACACAAACAGAAGATGATGATAGAGAGAAATATATGAAGACTTTGATCAGTAATGCAGTGTGTAAAATGATGTGAAAATCTAACAGTCATGTGGTGCGAAGGAATTGGTATTAGCAGCAACAAGTGCTTTTGAAGTGGCTGGAAGTTGTTGACAGTAATGACAACTTAACAGTGATACAATTAATTAACAATGCTGCTACTGAACACAATAAACTGTTATTCTCCTAAAATATCGCCATCATCAGGACTTACTTCCAGCGAGCCGGATAGGAACTTTATGAACGATATGCCTCATTTGGTTTTTGTCCTGGTAGAGCTTTTCCCTCTCCACTAAATCTCGTGTTACTCCTCTCCTCTTGAGATCTTCCTTAACCTGGTCTGTCCATCTCTTTCTAGGCCACCCAATTGGTCTTCTTCCTGGTACCTTCAGCTCCAAATACTGGCGTGGAGTTAGAGTTAGGTGCATTCGCTTCACATGACCGAACCACTTCAGTCTCAAAGCACTCATTCTCTCCTCTGTAGTCAGTGTCACCTGCAGGTCTCTCCTTACATAATCATCCCCGACTCTCTCTCTCTCTCTCTCTCTCTCTCTCTCTCTCTCTCCTAGTTTTTTGTAGAGCTCTGACCTAAGGAACTTCATTTCACATGCTTGTATTTGACACTCTTCTCTCTTATGACACAGGCCTCTAGACTATACATCATGATTGGCAGGAGATAAGTTTTATGTTTGGCTGTTTGAGGGACTTCCTTGTCCCAGATTAGATTTTGTATGTGGTGGAAAAAGCTAGATCCTTTTGTTATTCTGTTTAAGACTTTTAGTTTGGAACTTCCATCGCGTGATATTGAAACGTCCCCTTTGAACAATTTATACATGACTGTGCTTAACCTGACACACAATATTATTTAGCGCAACGCAATCTGACTATCAAAGATCCCTGCAAAAGAATGGCCCTGAGTAACATTAAACTATACCTTTCACAAATAACTTACCTCACAAAAATCTTCATTACTCGAACTACTGCAATACAGCGAGCACCACTACTGCCAGCTAAATAAAAGATTCAAACTACGGAAGGCACTAACTACTGATAGGGATAGTTAGCAAATGAAAGGTATTAATAGAGAACAAACAATGTATTTACCTTAATACTCATAATATATATATCAGTTCATGACAAATTACAAAATTTCGCCATCTCTCTCCCCACATCCACCACTGCTGGCGGCTCACCTCCAACTGCACAACGCTACGTGCTGTTCACATCCAGCTGCCGCTGCCCAACACTACAATGGCAGACAACAATGCAAACTAGCCACAGACTGCACACAGCACAGCCAGTGATTTTCATACAGAGCGCTACGTGGCATTACCAATATAAAAATCTAAACTGCCTACTTACATAGCCCCCATGCTCCCCACAAAAAATTTTTACAAATGGTGTTGGGCACTGGCCAATACAGATTTGAAAAAATTTTTCACAATTACAGTAACAATGATATAAAATGCACACACTTATTGATACAAAGTTGGTCAAAAGCTAAAATTTTCTCACAGTCCATAAAGATAGTCCTGATAATTCATCATAATAGTAATTACAGTTTTTTTCACAAAGTCTCATTAGTAAAAGAAATTGCACACAGAAGTAGTGGATTTCCATGCAGTCTTGAAGAAGTAGTGTTGTCCTTCCAACGGAAAGACAGTGCTGACTCTTGACATGCTGACAGGTAATGGGCCACAACAGAGCAAACCCACAGCAGAGTCATTCGACGTTTTGAAGAATATTGGTAGGTAGGTCATCACAGAGTAGACCCACTGTAGTCCTGGTAGAGAGTATTGGTGGGCCACCAGAGGTGCAGACCCACTGCAGTCCTTGTAGAAATAATGGTATTGGTGGGTCATCAGAGATGCAGACCCACTGTAGTCCTTGTAGAGATAATGGTATTGGTGGGTCATCAGAGATGCAGACCCACTGTAGTCCTTGTAGAGATGGCCAGCAGCCATCTATTGTGACTGTGCAGGTGCACAATCACCATTGAAGAGTCATGAAAGATATTAATAGAGAACAAACAATGTATTTACCTTAATAGTCATAATATATATATCAGTTCATGACAAATTACAAAACTTCGCCATCTCTCTCCCCACATCCACCACTGCTGGCGGCTCACCTCCAACTGCGCAACGCTACGTGCTGTTCACATCCAGCTGCCGCTGCCCAACACTACAATGGCAGACAACAATGCAAACTAGCCACAGACTGCACACAGCACAGCCAGTGATTTTCATACAGAGCGCTACGTGGCATTACCAATATAAAAATCTAAAGAGCCTACTTACAATATGATGCTACCCAGATAATTGAAGATTTTCACACATTTAACCTTCTCCCCCTCCAGTATGATGTAACAAGATGTGGGTGTCCTGCTCATCTTCATTGCCACTGTCTTGTTCCTACTCACAGTTAACTTGAATTTTTTAAATTTTGTGTTGCAGTAATCTAGTCTCCTCTGAACCTCCATTTCCATCTCTCCCCAAATGGCAATGTCATCAGCAAAAACAAAAGCGTTCAGATCTTCATTTTCTTCTTCCTTGATTTCTTTCATTATTGTGTCCATAAGTGTAATGTAGAGTAAAGGGGAGAGCAAACTGCCTTGTTGAACACCTCTCGTTGTGTTAAACAATTTTGATCTTTCACCTCCTACTTGTACACTGCTCTCACAACCATCGTACAGCATCTGGACTTTTTTAATTAATCAGGGTGTATATGACCTGGGAAAACCAGGAGATCTGGGAAAAGTCTGGGGATTTTTTCATCCGGGAGGAACCTGGGAAATTTTTAGAATTCAGGGAGTTTTTCATTGTTTTAGTTTTCTGTTAAATTTTTTAATTTTGACTGGTAAGAACCAATACTCTAACAAAGGATATTACTGTATCCTGCTACAGCAGAATAATACTTGAACAGTAAAACATAAACGAGAGAAAAAATGGAAGTAACTGAAATTGAAAATATATACAGCAACGACACACAGTGATCATGCAAGCATCTGCCAACTGCAAAATGTGTCAAAGGCTTTAGGAATACTATGCAATGCTTCCTAACAACAAATTACCTCCGATGAGCGTGAAGCCATGACTGTTTACATGAGATTTGTTTTAGCAGTTACAAATGGGCTCATGCGCATGCACAGTTGAGTCGCATTTAAGTAGTAAATTCTCCCATTTCTGGCTACAGGAATGTGGCTGTTGCTGGGTGATTCAACCTATTGTGCTGCCATTCATGAATAGCATTTCAGGGGTGTTTTTCAACAGGAGAATGTTCATCCACATACTGCAGTTGTAACCCAACATACTGTGGAGAGTGTCAATATATTGCTTAGCGTGCTCAATCACTCGATATGTTTCCATTTGAGCTCACATGGGACATTATTGGATGACAACTCCAGCATCACCCACAACCAACATTAACTGTCCAATGTATGGACCAACCAAGTGCAACAGGGATGGAACTCCATCCCACAAACTGACATCCAGCACCTGTACAACATGGTGCATGCACCTTTGTGTGCTTGCTTTCAGCATTCTAGCAGTTACACAGGTTGTTAAAGTACCAACATTTCACATTTGCAATGGTGTATCTCACACTTATATTAACCTGTGATCTTGCAATGAGAAACACTTAACATACGTTAACCTAGATTCCTGTAATTTCAGTACTATACTTTAATTAATCTTTGATGTTGCAATTTGTTTTCCATCAGTGTATGTAACAATTCCTCCTTTTCTGATATTGGTTCTGCATGAGTAAACTACTAGAGTGTAATCTTTTGTATGTGTCGTATCTAACACTGGGTATGGAGCTGATAAAGACACAGGACTGGCTTCACTATACTTTTCAGTGCTTTCACAATTTTCTGAATTGGTAAGAAGCTCTTCTACCTTATTGATGAAATAAACTAACCTTAATTTTCTGTGCATTCTTAAGCATTTTGTGGGGCTCTTCTGTTATTTTCACTTCTTTCAAAACAAGATGCGTGAATCCTGATTCTAATCAGAAAAAGGTACTTCTCTGACGCAACACCAGGAACCATAGGGATCTTGCTTTGTGTGTGGTGGCCCTCTGTACATTTTCTGCAAAAAGCCCAGTTGTAGGCCATGGCAAGTATATCCCCACCTCCCAAGTGTAGTGACAGACACTGTGCTCGTATGAGATGTCATTTTAGTCAGTAGCAGCCTGCTCAACTCAATATTTACAGGGCTCACAGCAGTGTTAACCCAGGGCGGGTCACTGCACTGTAGGACCTCCACAAAACTCACATGTGTGTGTGTATTTGCTACTCCTATTTCATACAGGTCACTTCAAATGCTGTAATTTCTTAGCCACACTGTTCCCTACTCCACCTACTGCAATAACCTTCCAAAATCATTTGCACCATTTCCCTACATCCTCTGTCAGTAGCCTAGCACTTGGCTTCACAATAGTTGTGACCTGGTACCATCTGGCCTACACCCCTCCCATGATTACTATCTAATGGCAAGACTCTTTTCTTCCTATTCTCTTTGGGTACTGATGTACTCTTAATTTGTTCACTAGAAGTCTGGTGCATCCTAGTGTGACCTACAGCTGGATGAGGCTCTTCCCCTCCTACTTCAGGCAAAAAGTCAAATTAATTCAGTAGCTGAAATGCAGATGAAGAAATTTAAGACCTGTCTCCTTTTACCTATTGCTTGTTATTGTTACCCATTTCCCCTTATCTTCAACCCCCCAACTCCCACCCCATCAATCTGTGTTGTTGTTGTGGCCTTCACTCCAAAGAATGGTTTGGTGCAGCTCTCCATGTTACTCTATCCAGTGCAGGCCTCTTCATCTCCAAGTAACTACAGCAACCTACATCCTTTTGAATCTGCTTACTGTATTGATATCTTTGTCTCTCTCTACAATTTTTGCTCCCCCCCCCCCCCCCCCACTTTCCTCCAGTACTAAATTGGTGATCCCTTGATGCTTCAGAATGTGTCCTACCAACCGATCCCTTCTTCTAGTTAAGTTATACCACAAATTTCTCTTCTCGCCAGTTCTAGTGAGTAACTCTTCATTAGTTACATGACCTACCCATCTAATCTTCAGCATTCTTCTGTAGCACCACATTTCAGATGCTTCTATTCTCTTCTTGTCTAAACTGTTTACTGTCCATGTTTCACTTCCATACATGGCTATACTTCATACAAGTACTTCCAGACACGACTTCCTGACATTTAAATCTATACTCTCTGTTAACAAATTTCTCTTCCTCAGAAATGTTTTTCTTCCCATTGCCAGTCTGCATTTTATATCCTCCTAAAATTACCATCATCACTTATTTTGCTTCCCAGATAGCAAAATTCTTCTTCTACTTTAAGTGTCTCATTTCTTAATTTGATTCCCTCAGCATCACCTGATTTGACTACATTCCATTATCCTCATTTTATATCTTCCTTTCAAGATACTGTCCTTTCTGTTTGACTGCCCGTCCAAGTCCTTTGCTATCTCTGACAGAATTACAACGTCATCGGCAACCCTCAAAGTTTTTATTTATTCTGCCTGAACTTTATTCCTACTCCAAATTTTTCTTTTGTTTCCTTCACTGTTTGCTCTATCTACAGATTGAATAACACCAGGGATAGGCTACAATCCTGTCTCCGTCCCTTCTCAACCTCTGTTTTCCGTTCGTGCCCCTTGACACTTATAACTGCCATCTGGTTTCTGTACAATGTAAATAGCCTTCTGCTCCCTATATTTTACCCCTGCCACCTTTAGAATTTTAAAGAGAGAATTCCAGTCAACATAAGCTTTCTCTAAGTTCACAGATGATATAAATGTAGGTTTGTCTTTCCTTAACCTATCTTCTATGAGAAGTCATGGGGTTAGTATTGCCTCGTGTGTTCCTACATTTCTCCAGAATCCAAACTGTTCTTCTCTGAGGTCAGCTTCCACCAGTTTTTCCATTCTTCTGTAAAGGATTCATGTTAGTATTTTGCTGCTGTGACTTATTAAACTGATAGTTTGGTAATTTTCACATGTGTCAGCACCTGCTTTCTTTGGAATTATTATATTCTTCTTGAAGTCTGAAAGTATTTCGCCTGTTTCATATATCTTGCTCACCAGATGGAAGAGTTTTGTCATGGCTGCCTCTCCCAAGGCTATCAGTAGCACTAATGGAATGTTGTCTATTCCTGGGGCCTAGCTTCAATTTTTCAAAAATACCTTTGTCAAATTCTTCACGCAGTATTATATCTCCCTTCTCATCTTCATCTACGTCCTCTTCCATTTCTATAATATTGTCCTCAAGTACATCTTCTGTTTGTAGACTCTCTGTAAACTTCGATCTTTCTGCTTTCCCTTCTTTGCTTAGGACTGGTTTTCCATCTGAGCTGTTGATGTTCATACAGGTGGTTCTCTTATCTCCAAAGGTCTCTCTAATTTTCCTGTAGGCAGCATCTGTCTTACCTCTAGTGATATATGCTTCTACATCCTTACATTTGTCCTCTAACCATTCCTGCTTAGCCATTTTGCACATCCTGTCGATTTCATTTTTTAGACGTTCATATTCCCTTTCACCTGGTTCATTAATTGCATTTTTATCCGCTACTGGCCATTAAAATTGCTACACCAAGAAGAAATGCAGATGATAAATGGGTATTCATTGGACAAATATATTATACTAGAACTGACATGTATTACATTTTCACGCAATTTGGGTGCATAGATCCTGAGAAATCAGTACCCAGAACAAGCACTTGTGGCCATAATAATGGCCTTGATGCGCCTGGGCATTGAGTCAAACAGAGCTTGGATGGTGTGTACTGGTACAGCTGCCCATACAGCTTCAACATGATAACACAGTTCATCAAGAGTAGTGAATAGTGTATTGTGACGAGCCAGTTGCTCGGCCACCATTGACCAGACGTTTTCAGTTGGTGAGAGATCTGGAGAATGTGCTGGCCAGGGCAGCAGTCGAACATTTTCTGTATCCAGAAAGGCCTGTACAGGACCTGCAACATGCTTTCGTGCGTTATCCTGCTGAAACGTAGGGTTTCCCAGGGATCGAATGAAGGGTAGAGCCACGGGTCGTAACACATCTGAAATGTAACATCCACTGTTCAAAGTGCCGTCAATGCGAACAAGAGGTGACCGAGGCATGTAACCAATGGCACCCATACCATCACGCTGGGTGATGCCAGTATGGCGATTACGAATACACGTTTCCAATGTGCGTTAACCGCGATGTCACCAAACACAGATGCGCCCATCATGATGCCGTAAACAGAACCTGGATTCATCCGAAAAAAGACGTTTTGCCATTCGTACACCCAGGTTCCTCGTTGAGTAGACCATCGCAGGTGCTGTGTCTGTGATGCAGCGTCAAGGGTAACCGCAGCCATGGTCTCCGAGTTGATAGTCCATGCTGCTGCAAATGTCATCAAACTGTGCGTGCAGATGGTTGTTATCTTGCAAATGTCCCCATCCGTTGACTGAGGGATCGAGACGCGCCTGGAGGATCCATTACAGCCATGCGCATAAGATACCTGCTGTCTTGACTGCTAGTGATACGTGGCCGTTGGGATCCAGCACGGCATTCCGTATTACCCTCCTGAACCCACCGATTCCATATTCTGCTAACAGTCATTGGATCTCGACCAACGCGAGCAGCCATGTCGTGATACGATAAACTGCAATCGTGATAGGCTAGAATCCAATCTTTATCAAAGTCGGAAACATGATGGTATGCATTTCTCCTCTTTACACGAGGCATCACAACAATGTTTCACCAGGCAACGCCGGTCAACTGTTATTTGTGTATGAGAAATCGGTTGGAAACTTTCCTCATGTCAGCACGTTGTAGGTGTCGCCATCGGCACCAATCTTGTGTGAATGCTCTGAAAAGCTAATGATTTGCATG
The DNA here is from genome assembly GCF_023864275.1 of Schistocerca cancellata. Taxonomy (NCBI): domain Eukaryota; kingdom Metazoa; phylum Arthropoda; class Insecta; order Orthoptera; family Acrididae; genus Schistocerca; species Schistocerca cancellata. The sequence goes on from NC_064634.1 coordinate 299,942,264, forward strand.
TCACATCATCATCTTCCTGTCGGTTAAATTTCACATCTGTAGCATGTCATCTTCGTGGTGTAGCAATTTTAATGGCCAGTAGTGTATTTTTCTCCTTTCATCGATTAAATTTAATATCTATTGTGTTACCCAAGGATTTCTACTAGGTCTCGTCTTTATACCTACTTGATCATCTGCTGCCTTCACGATTTCATCTCTCAAAGCTACCCACTCTTCTTCTACTGTATTCCTTTCCCCTGTTCTTGTCAGTCGTTCCCTAATGCTCCCTCTCAAACTCTGTGGAACCTCTGGTTCTTTCAATTTATCCAAGTCCCATCTCCTTAAATTCCTGCCTCTTTGCAGTTTCTTCAGTTTTAATCTGCTGTTCATAACCAATAAATTGTGGTCAGAGTCCACATTTGCCCCTGCAAATGTCATACAATTTAAAACATGGTTCCGAAATGTCTCTGTCTTACCATAACGTAATCAATCTGAAACCTTCCAATGTCTCCAAGTCTCATCCATGTATACCACCTTCTTTCATGATTCTCAAACAAATTGTTAGCTATGAATAAATTATGCTCTGCGCAAAATTCTACAAGGCGGCTTCCTCCTTCGTTCTTTCCCCCAGTCCATATTCCCCTACTATTTTTCCTTCTCTTCCTTTTGCTACTTTCGATTGCCAGCATATTTTCGTCTCGCTTAACTATCTGCACAATTTCTTTTATCTGATCATACATTTCTTCAATATCTTCATCATCTGCAGAGCTAGTTGGCATATAAACATGTACTGCTGTGGTGGAAGTGGGCTTTGTGACTAACTTGGCTACAATAATGCATTCGCTATTCTGTTCATAGTAGTGTACTTGTATTCCTATTTTGTTATTAATTATTAAACCTACACCTGCATTGCCACTATTTGATTTTGTACCCTTCAATCTATGTAGTTGAACAGGAAGCAAAGATTTGTGTCCTTCAGGTTGAATTGGAGCTCGCGAAATTTGAACTAGATAGCCCATCAATCTATCTAGTTCAACTTTCATGTGTTGTAATTCAACCTGAATGACACAAATCTTTGCCTCCTGTTCAGCGCTTCTCATGTTTTTTTTTGCATAGCCTATGGTTCCAGGGAAGAGCCTCGCTGAGTTCCTCATTCAGTTCCCCACTACAGTCTCCGAAGTTAAGTTCCAATCCACAATCTACACATACCACTCCCTCTTTGACTATCCTACGACAACACCCACACTTATCATGCATTTTAGAACAGATTACACAATTGAAATTAAATCTCTTTATTATTATTTGCTTTTACGGCCTTGTTGCACCACCACACACTAAAAGACTCATTTTTTTATTGGGTGAGAGAGAATGACGTGACAGTAGAGTAAATGAAGAAAAAAACAAACAATAAAAACGACATGGAAATCACAGAAAGTTGGGACAAAATTATGCAGATCAGGATTGAAGAAATACTTAAACTAATGATATATTGGGACGTAATTAATAAAACTATTAAAAAGAAGATTGAGTGGGAAGTACAACAAATGGGAAAGAAAAGCTCTATACATATTTGAGATTTTTTGACAGAGACATTTAGCTCACTGTATGAAATTTATCATTTAAACTTTTAATATGAATAATGTAAATAGCAAGATAGTAATTGTGATACTGTAGTAACAACAAATTCCATTCCACTTGCATGTTTATGATTCATTGGACTTCTTGCTATGAGTAAGTACTTTACAATTTCTAAATTGACAGAATGTGCAGTTACTGTATAACCTATAATTTTGTAGTCATATATTCATTGCATTCAATGTTCTCTTCAGGCATACATCCCATAGATATTTTGAGTAATTTGTGTTGGTCATTTCTTTATTCCTAAATTAATTTTCATGCAGTTCTGTTGTGAAAAGCAAAGTATGTGTCTTCAAGTTTCCTGTTTCACAATTCTTGTAGTAATTTTTCCTTCTTTGTGTTTCCTGTGTAGAGGAGTGATATTGTTATCATGAAGAACATACCGGAGAACAACGCTCGCCTTTGGCAAGTTAAACATCTAGTTAAGATAACACCCATTACATGCCCAAATGGTCTTCCACCTGATGGTGACTACAGTGGTACATACCTTAAGGAAAATGGTGAATTCGTAGTTACACCGAAGCTGAAAGTGCCACAAGAACAGGAAACAGCACTTGAGGTTTTTCAGAGTAAGAAGGACAGACTTGATGGAGAAACCTTGCGGAAGCACTTACGGCTTAAATGGCTGAATCCTTGGTGACCTGTGATTATTTATTGTTGTATTATACTTTTAAGTAATTATTAATTGTAATAAACAGCTTATGTCAACTTTGGCAGACATTCTGATTTATTCTTTCTTAATTTCTGAAGTCTATGATATGTCTAGATTTTATATACAATATGCCAACTAAATTACAGTTTTGGTGTAAGGAATTACATTTTTGCAGTTCCCTGGTTTTCACTGCCATTGTCAACCCAATGAATCCAAACAACTGGTATTCTATCATCTTTGATTTAAAGGGTGGGGTCCATGAGCTTTCTTTGTTTTGCATTGGCACAATTATCAGGTGTAGAACTGAAATGAGAGAACACTCAAAAAGGGTGAACCTAAACTCAACCAACAAAATTTTGAAGGTTGTTGTATGGGATATTTTCTGAGTATTTTGGCATGAGGGACTCTTGTTCTCCTGTGCCACGTTTAGTAATTGTATTTGATGTGATTTCTTACCCCCATTTATACTATTGTATCCCAATAGTCCTGTCTTTGATTTATTTTTCTGACAGTGTTTGTTGTATGTTAACAGTGACATGCGGTAGTATGGATAGATTTACCAGTAAAGAGTTGGCCGATACACACATTGTGTGTGGGTTCACTGAATGCATGGAGAAAAAGCACAATGACTTTATAATGAGCTGCTCCCACAGTGATTACAACCGCATCACAGTACTTTTTGTGCACCTCTGTGAGGATTGTTTCATTACTCTTTGGTGTATATTTTAATGATTGCACGTTACAGGCTTTCACTGTTGTGAAGATGTTTTGACAGAAACAAAGGTAATTGAGCAATAATCAGTATAAATCATAATTACAGTATTTGTATGTAATGAGTCACTGGAAACCACTGGACACATAATTCAAGTAATCAGAATATATCCCTGTACAACTTACAAAAATTTTTTGGAGTTTGCATTCACCCTATGTCACTTTGAAAGTGAAGAAAACTTGCTAGCTTTCAGACTAAATTCCGCGGGCACACGTGATCACGTGCGCGCACTCTCTCTCTCTCTCTCTCTCTCTCTCTAACGCCGCTACCCTTTGGACACAAAAATGAAAAATATAAATCTAATCCTCACACCTCAATACAAGTCCCAAGCCCAAGATCCAAATTTCATAGAAAGAAAAACAAAGTCCCTCTGTACTAATATTGCATGACTAGTAGCAAGTAGACTAAAAAGAAAGTAATATACAAAGAAATAGAAAGGAATCTTGGTAGCAAAGTAACTTAATGTTTTGAAAAAGAATAAAGAAATAGAATCCATTAGTTCAAAGATGAAATGATAGTAGATCACAAAGTAGTAGACTTTTAGATCATGAAGTATAACAAGTGACCTCATACAATACTCCTTTTGAGTACTCTTTGAGGGCACTGCGAAACACAGAAGCTAAAGTTGTACATTGTTACTGTGCTTCTGGCACTTGCCTTGTCGTGTCGTAACTGAACTTGTGCGCTCATACGTAATATTGGTAGGCGACATGAGATTGTTTGTTACATTTTGAAGATTTGCAATCTGCTAGAAATGATTAAAAACCAAAAGAGGTAAATCAGCAACTTTGAAAATATCTTTGAAGTAATTCAGGCTAGGAAAATAACCGAGTGTATTGTCTTAATTTGATTATTATCAACAAAAAACTGAACTTAGACTCAATGCAATAAACAATTAATAGTTCAACTAATTGGAAGTGATGAATAGTGTAAACTGTGAGGAAAACACCTAAACTGCGTTAAAGTAAATAGCGTAATCTGGATTTTGCTGTAAACTCTTTGGCTGAATTTATGTAACTTAATTCCACCCATCTGAAAGAAAGGTGTTTAACATTTCTTTCAACTCATTTAATATTACGTGCTCATGAAACATTTATCTGTGCGACAACATAGATTATCAACAGAGCGCAGCATTCATAGATATTCTTTGGCGCTCTAGAGAGTTATCTTACTGATTCAGATTTTTTAGCTCATGCGAATTGTAAACTTTCATAGATAAAATCAGGATGTATACAGACTGTAATCATGACTAGCGCAATAATCTCAGTTTGTATGCATTTACGTGTAGTTAGGCTCGTACACGTCAAGGAGCATATATTCATCTGAGTAAGCTGGTACAACTAACAGGCACTTGTCGTAAATACAGTACAGCAAGACAATTCCTTTTTTGTGATTTTCCATGCAAACATTCTACCGCGAGCTAGATGGAGCCTGAGCTACATTCATTAACAAACAGTCGATATAAAAAGGGGAAATTCCAAAAAAAATCTGACGCCCATAACGTGGGGCTCGAAACCACGAAGCACGACCCTGAGATTAAGAGTATAGGACTTTAAGTAGCAAGAAAGACGTAGGTGCCACATTTGCACCAGAATATGACAACGCAGAACTTCGAGTCGACGTTGGAGGATGCAGTGCTGACCGAGCTATGATGATGCAGCGTCTTCAACCACGCAGAGGCTGCCGACTGCTGAGAGCAACGACTTCCCGCACCATGAGAACTGGAAAGGGGGGGGGGGGGGGGGAGCACTGTTGCTGCCAAAGCTGACTGTACATCTGCCGCCTCCACACAACAAAACGCTAATCAGTAAAGAACTGAACAACTCAGGTTTGTGAGTTCTAGTCAAAAGTTTATTCATTGTGGTGCAACACCGAAATCCTTGTACCATTATTTGTGTATCTGTGTAATATTGTGTGCAACCATAAAGACAACTTAGTTCTTATTGTGCAGAAAGGTTTAGTAAACAGTTAATTAGAGAATAATAATTTTCAAAATGTCAAAGAGAACCAGAAAGGGTAAATTAGATCAGGACAAAGATGAATCTGAAATCAGAGAAGAATCAATAGAGGAAACAAGTCAAAATGTAGAAAACATTCCTTCTCTTGGCACAGAAAATTAGCCAAGAGAAAGAATGGGCGAACTGAAAGTACTCATGACTCCCGAAGATGAGATAGAAAAAATTCCAGATGTCGTGGAGGCTCAAGTAACAGTAATTAATGATCAAAGAGAAACTTATGGTTGACGAATGCTTCTTCCACACAACACTTTGATATGAATATTCATATCTAAGATGGAAGAACATGATGCTGAGCAAAAAGAGCGTGTGCTACGAATGGAAGAACGTATAACCAAATTGGTTGAACAGGATTCCCGGCTGGCAGAACGTGACACGTCTAGAAGAAAGAGAGAGGATGTTTAAAGCTGATATGTCTGGATTTATAAAATAGAAAGAATTAGAAAGAGAGGAATATCTCGCACAGAAAGAGTTGGAAATTGAAGAATATTTTGAAAGATAGAACATGAAAGGGACGAAGAGAACAGAAAGTTTAAGCAGGAAATGTTAGAATTACAGAAAGCTTGTGATCTCAGATATAACCAGAAACTTGAAAAAGTACAGACTAAGATCAGTGACATCTCTGGTGCTGTACAAACACTAGAAGAAAATCTCAGTGTAGTGAAATCAACTCAAGACTCTGTAGTACAGCAGGTATCGAAATTGAAAAAATGAATCAGCTGGAGTTAAACACTAAACAAAATGTTGATTCATTTCTACTCGAAAAATCTAATCAGTGGGAAAAAGAAATGTCCTTATGGATAGATGATAAATCGGAGGAGATAAAAAAAGCAAGTAAATGACACTGTTGAACTTTAATTAACTTCAACTAGTGAAACAAAATTAAACATTTCTAATGCTGAGGACACTGAACAACTAAAAGAGGAATTTCATGTGATTGAAAACAAAGTAATCAATGAAATACTTAAGGATATGGAGAATTCAAGTCGTTTTGGCTACATTCCGAATGATAGCATAAAAGAGCGTAATCAAGACGTATGGGAAATTTCTGTTAGAAGACAACATCGCGACACTAGTCCAGATAAAAGAAGGCGTCACAATTACAAAACAGTAGGAATCAATAGTTATGAACGATCTTTGCCTGAGTCTGAGCGGTTCACTCAGAAAACTTCTTTGTCATCTATTAAAATTGAAAACAGCATATTTAAAAGTAGGCACTTTCCAATATTCTCATTGGAGAAGAACACAACTCAACCCACAATTTTCATTAACAGTTTTAAATGAATATTTCCGAAGGTATGGACAGAGTATGACAAAATTCAGTTTATAGTTTCGAAAACAGTTGGTGAAGCATCTCTCTAGGCGAGTGGAGTGAGTGAAACATGTAGGACATGTTATGAGCTCAAAAAATTTTTTTCTGTCTAAGTTCTGGTCCACGAGCAGGCAAGAGTGTTTGCGGAAGGAAGTGTACAATCCCAAGTTTTATAACCCGAAGAAAGGAACGTCACGGTCCTACTTTGAAAAGTACATGAATAAAACTCAGTATTGGACAGATTCTATATCGCACCGCAAAGTTGTTCAGATCATTAAAACCAGGCTTCTGATTAAAATTCGTGAAATGCTTGTTCATGCTCCTGATGATGACTTTGAACAATTTCTGTCCACGATTGATTCGATAGATATCATCCAAGAGGATTTCCGTCAGTTTAATGGTAGAGATGCACGTTACAATAACGGTAACGATTATGACAATAATAATAATAATAATAATAATAATAATAATAATAATAATAATAATAATAAACAACCCCGTGGAGGTTTGGGAAAAGAATAGACCTCCGGTATGTTCTGCCAGTCGTAAAAGGCGACGAAAAGAACAAACCACTAATAGGGCTAACCCCCCTTTTAGTGTGATTACTTGGTTCAGGACAGAACTAAAGAAGCCTCGGACAAGCGCCGTCATGGTCGGGGACGAAGCTTGAACCCTATGCCCGCCCACAATGGTAATGACACTGCTAGCCAACTGGAAAATGATTTAAATCCAAATAGAGGTGTTTTGCAGGATATGCTTCCTGCGATCACCCTAGAAGGAAAACAGACAGAGGATGAGATGATAAGATGAAGTTAATCGACACCTCATGTTCTGTTATTACCAAGCAACAAACCTAGGAACCAACACAACTGGATACAGATCACAAGTATACACAACATTTATTACCAGATACCCAGAATTAAAATTTTTAACAGAACAATGACTAGCTGATCAGATCCGTGTAATAATCAAAAATAACAGGATACCCCAGTCAGAATTAAAAAACACCAAACAACAAGTACAACAAATACTGGAACAAAATAATGTGCAATCAGAAGAAGAAGAAAATACAGTAATGGACTCAAACATCCCAGAGCAAACAAACAAAGACCAACATGCATCAATCAAACAATCAGAGGAAAACGAAATCTTAAGACAGCCACCAGAACAAGCACAAATAGAACTCGAAGTAACACACATGTTAGATATAGAAGAAAAATTTCAGCTGACATATATAGAATACAAAGACACAAATACAGACATTAGACCATTCTTGCATAGACTGCCAAATAACCCACAAGTCGAAACAATAAAAACTATCAACACAATCATACACAACAAAATAAATGAAAACACAACTATGGAAGAGTTACAACTACTGGTTTATATAGGAGCACTCACTACACTAAATATACATACTAGGCAGAGATCAGAACCAACCAACACACAGAAGAAACCCACAAAACCAGCATGGCAACACAGGCTACAGATCAGAATAGAAAAACTGAGAAAAGACATCGGACAGCTAACACAATTTATAAGAAATGAAATGTCAGAAAAAAAAACGAAAAAGGTTAGGTAAAATCGCACAACAAGAAGCAATAGAGCAATTAGATGAAAAGAAGCAGAAATTACAAGAATTGGCCAAACGACTTAGAAGATACAAAGAAGGTGAAAATAGAAGGAAACAAAACCAAACATTGAACACAAACCAAAAGAAATTTTACCAGACAATAGATAACACACACATTAAAGTAGACAATCCACCAAGCATAACAGACATGGAACACTTCTGGAGCAACATATGGTCAAACCCGGTACAACATAACAGGCATGCACGATGGATACAAGCAGAAACACACACATACAAGATGATACCACAGATGCCTGAAGTTGGAATTTTGCAACATGAAGTCCCCCAAGCAATTAATTCTACTCACAATTGGAAAGCCCCTGGAAAAGATAAAATAGCAAATTTCTGGCTAAAGAAGTTCACCTCAACACATTCACATCTAACTAAATTATTTAACATAATGATATGAATATAATAGAGGGAAACATTCCACGTGGAAAAAATATATCTAAAAAGAAAGATGATGAGACTTACCAAACAAAAGCGCTGGCAGGTCGATAGACACACAAACAAACACACAAAATTCTAGCTTTCGCAACCAATGGTTGCCTCGTCAGGAAAGAGGGAATGAGAGGGAAAGACGAAAGGATTTGGGTTTTAAGGGAGAGGGTAAGGAGTCATTCCAATCCCGGGAGCGGAAAGACTTACCTTAGGGGGGAAAAAAGGACAGGTATACACTTGTGCGCGCGCGCGCGCACACACACACATCCATCCGCATATACACAGACACAAGCAGACAAATGTCTGCTTGTGTCTCTGTATATGCGGATGGATATATTTGTAGGATGGGTCAGTCATCTCCTCCACCGTTATTCTGTCCACAGTGCCTACACATCATTTCGATAAGTAATATTCACCATTTTCTTCATATTCATTCACAGATGTGTGTAGTCTTCAACTTGCTCCATTTCCCTAATGATCAAACATAAATCAGAAGATGTTCATAGGACTTTCTTGGTTTATTTTTACATGTAGAATCACCTCACAAATTATGTGGGATTCCTCCTGAATCAACATGTGTGTCATACACAAAATTTCCTCTTTGTTGCTTGATTTAGCAGTAAACCGCAACAGTCACCTGGTATATGTATTGATGTGTATAAAAATTACAATATCTGTTAGGAATTGTTTGCTGTATGCTTATCTCTTTTCATTGTGCCATATTTTATGACATTTCTAAGGCCAGTTGCACTTAATTTTATGAGGGCAGTTAGATAGCCTTGTTATTGTTGAATGTGATGACTTGTTTTAAGTGTCATTTGCAAGTTTATAATCAATGGTTAAGAGCCACAGCAGTAGACACAACTGAACACACCACAAGAAGACAACCATATTGAATGAATAAAGATGGCTACAGCACATGCTGAGACTGTAAACAGCCTTGTATACTTATGTTAAGTGTTTTTTGTATTGCCTTTGTACCCTGAAGAGTTGTTTATATCTGAAAACATGTTGCTTAATTGAATCATAGAAGTCAACAAAACTTTTGACTATAGTGGTCTCTGGTAAAATCTTTTCATATTTTTGAAACATTCACGATTGAGTAACAGTCAGTTTGGCCTTAAATTCTCTTGAAGAAAGTCATGAAACAACTGGGCACACTGTCAGCAGCCTCAGAATACATTTACTCTCGAGACGTTTCTTGACAACAACCAGTCCTAGCTGGAAAATGATAGTAACATTTTTAAATACTACAAAGAAAAATGACCTACAATATCCACCACTCTACATCCACATCTACATAGATACTCTGCAGGCCACCATATGGTGTGTGGTGGATGGTACCATTTCTTGTTCCACTCACAAACAGAATGAGGGAAAACAGACTGTCTACATGCCTCCATATGAGCCCTAATTTCTCATATCTTATCTTCATGGTCCTTGTGTGCAATGAGTGTTGATGGCAGTAGAATTTTTTGGCATTTAGTTTGAAAAGCCAGTTCTCTAAATTTTCTTGATACTGCTTATTGAAAAGAATGTCGAATTCCTTCCAGGGATTCCCATTTGAATTTCTGAAGAATCTTTGTAACACTTTGTTGTTCGAAACTACTGGTAAGAAATATAGCAGCCTGCCTCTGAATTGCTTCAACATCTTCCTCCAGTCTGACCTGGTACGGATCCCAAACACTTTAGCAGTACTCGAGAACAGGTCGTACCAGCATCCTACATGTAGTCTCTTTTACAGGTGAACCACTCTTTCTTAAAATTCTCCCAATAAACTGAAGTCAGCCATTTGACTTTCCTACAGCAGTTCTCACCTACTTGTTCCATTTCATTTTGCTTTGCCGTGCTATGCCCAGATATTTAAACAACTTGACAGTGTAAAGCATGACACTAGTAGTACTGTATCCAAACAGTACAGGTTTGGTTTCCCTATTCGTCCGCATTAACTTACATTTTTCCATATTTAGAATTATGTGTCTTTCATCATACCAACTAGAATTTTTTCCTAATTGTGGTGTATCTTCGTACAGTCACTCAACTTCAACACCTTACTGTACACGACAGCATCATCAGCAAACAACTGCAGATTGCTGCCCACTTTGTCTACTAAATAATTTATGTATGTAGAGGACACTTCCCTGGGGCACTCCTGACGATACCATTGTCTCTGAAAATTTGTTGTCGAGGACTACATTCTGGGCTCTGTTATTTAAGAAGTCTTTGAGCCATTTACATATCTGTGAACTTATTCCCTATGGTCATATCTTTATTAATAGGGGCCCCGTGTCAGACACCTTCCAGAAATTTACAACTATGACGCCTGCCTGTTGCCCATCATCCATCGTTCATAGTATATCATGTGAGAAAAGGGCAAGCCGAGTTTCGCACAAGCAATGCTTTCTACAACCAAGCGGATTTGTGAACATAAGTGTCTCAGTCTCAAGAAAGTTTGTTATGTTTGAGCTGAGAATATATTTAAGGATTCTGCAGCAATCCTAAGTTAGGGATATTGCTCTGTAATTTTGCGGATCCATTCTTTTACCCTTCTCATAGACTAGAGTTGCCTGCACTTTTTTCTGGTCACTTAGGACTTTGTACTGAGCGAGAGATTCACGGTAAGGGGCCAATGCTGTCGTGTATACTTTGTAAAACCGAATCGGGATTCTATCTGGATCTGGGGAATTATTTGCTTTCAAATCTTTCAGTTGTTACTCTACACCAGGCATACTTATTATTATGTCATCCATATGGAAGTCTGTCCGATGGTCAAATGACGATATGTTTGTATGATTCTCCTGTGTGAACTCAGCAACTCAACCTTAGTTGGCACAGAAAAGAAAGAGGTATTCAACCATAAAAATCTTTGACTAACCTACTTATCAGTGTAAAGAATTTAATAGGTAATAAAATTAATTTCAAACACAAACTGAAATCATATCTGCTGTCAACCCTGCCCCATAGAAAAATTTCTGAATGATTCATTCCACATTGTAACAAGAGGTTCCAATTAAGATTTCATGGAACATGCAAATAACTAAATTACACTCCAACTTTAAATTTCCTGGCAAATGAAAACTGTTTGACGGACAGAGACTTGAACCAGGAACTTTTACCTTTCACAGGCTTGGATCTAAGCTACTAAGGCACAACTCTCAACTAATCTGCTGTTACGAACATGGATTCTGCAGGTTCCAGTTGTGTGAATCCCAGATGCTCTGTTGCTTATGCTACTTAGAAAACTACATATAGCAGAATCCAAGTCGATACATTGCAACTGGAATATGCCACAATGCTCAAATATACAGTGCTTTGCTCAATATGAAAGATTTAACCTGGCACAACCACATAAATCTAATTGTTGGGAAGACAGGCACAAGAAACCTAAGGAACTATTGTCTGAATATTGTTCACTGGCTGCGATTTTTATCGAGTGAGATTAATGGGAAAGATATATAAAGAAAACTGGGCAATTTGCCACATATTTATTAAGGTGACACACAGAAATCCACAAATATTCCCAGTTGCTTGAAACATATTATACAACACATGAATGTTTACTGTTGAGATTTTGATAAAGTGGTGATATACACGTTACATAATAACTACGGAAATGAAAGAAATATTTTATAATTATACAGAGGCACACCAATTTACAGCTTCATAAACTCTCATACATTGCGACACATGCTTTCATAGAAATTATGTTGGGGAAAACCTTAAAGAGTACATCTTATAATCTAACGGGAAAGGGTAATTCTTTCCACAATTAGCTATTGTTGTGGCATCAGCCTACTGTTTGATTTGCTGCAGACCACCACAAATTTCTCCTGTATGCAAATGTCGATATTCGATCGTATAAACATAGTAATTTTACTGTGTTTTTTAATTTTGATAAGTACAGATTTTAACCTTGACATCTACAGATTTTAATTAAGTAGTTTTGGAGATAAAAGTTAATCACAAAAATCTACTGAATACAGTGTGTGCATATGTAATGTAACAAATGTACCAGACCCCACCTGTCGGTAATAGTGATATAATTAATATAAATGATGTGCGTCCTGCCAACCAATTTTGTGTGTTGCAGCATGTGAAAGTTGCTGTATTTGGATGGGTTACTCCTGTAACCGAAATATCAGGTATGCTCTGGTACATTTGATGTTGACTAGATAGGATGAAAAAGATTTGCATTCGTCAAACAGTAAATTAGTATCATTATTGTTACAGATCTGAACTTGGTTCTAGATGAACCGAAACCAGTGATATGAATAAACATTTTGCAATCAAGACAGATTGTAATTAACATTGTATAATCACTGATTGCGGCTATCCTATTAGACACTATGTCTGTTTTTGCAAACTTAAATATACAGCTCTGAAACTGGCAGTATATTTACAATTTGCAGCCGATATTTTTACAGGCAGGTACTTCGAATCTTTTCATGTCGATATATTGATACTTTACTCGATATATCGTGAGACAATAAGCATACTTTTTACATATCGATATATCGGATTCCTGATTTTTTTTAAAAAAAATCAACAGTCCTAGTTCAGACGCAGCTGCCACAGCGTTTTGTCTCTGAAGCTGTCTCCGACACATGGGGATGAAACATAACTGAATAGTTTAATGCATAGACCACTACTTCTCAGCCTGAAAGTTCTAACAGAAGTTGACATTGGCTGTGAAAGGCTGCACTCTATTATCCATGGATAAAAGACAGGAGTGGACACCTATACTATTCATACAAAAAAGTAGCACATTCTAGTAATAATGGGACTGTGAGCATAACTTTTTTGTCCATGTTACCCATGTCACAAAATACATTTTATTTTCAGTTCGAATGGGAAAAGAAAAATGGTGAGCCCTCAGTGTAAATGACAGTTGATATTCTCACAAATCGGTATGTGCAGTGAGTGTAGGAATGAAGTACCCTGTACTTTCAATAGCCAAATCAAGGATAAATGAAGGCAGTACATTAGGTCCATAACGTTTGTGTGATGTTTTGACTTTCTCTTAATGAATGTTTCCACAGAATGGCAAAAATACGCCTTTTGACCCCATTTTTCAGGTTTGGCTTCCCAGACTCCTCAAAGATGAGAAGAATCTCATTGCAGAACGTTACACCTTGAAGTGAACTCGAACACGGGAGAAAGTCACGAAAATGCTGAAAAAATTGAACTAGCAAACGTATGAAAGCAGACGTCAATTATTCCACGAAAGCCTGCTTAGAAATTTGCAAGAAGTAGCATCAAGCGAGAAATCTAGGAATACACAACAAACATCTATGTATTATCCCCGCATAGCTCGTGAGAAAATGATTACATTACTTAGAGCACCCACAGAGGCATTTAATCGTCATTCTACTCTTCTCACTTGAAAGGAAGGAAATCATAACATGTGGCATATAGACTTCACAGTGATCTGGAGGGTGTAGATGTAGATGCAGAATAGTGTGAGGGTGGGTTTTGTAAGCAACTTGGTATCTCCATAAGAAAAATTCAGGTGGCTATAAATCTGGGGAACGAGGTGGTCACAATCCCTTCGAACTTACATGGCCATGAAACACTGATCCAAGAAAGTTGTGGTGTATATGGCTGTATGATCCATAGTATTATCCTTCTGAGACCACCTGTACTGTAGCTGTCTTCAGGTATAAAATGTTACGCCCAAGGGTGCCCATGCCTGGGACCAAGCGCCCCTCCTTTCCTCCCTCACCCTGTTCTCAGGCCGAGGTAAAAATACAGTGTAGTCAGATGTTTTTCTTTCAAGAAATTGATTTAAGATCGGTTGTACGTCGGTTCTTAACTGGGTCGCAACTGGAACTTCTTTATGGTTAAAAATATTTCACACCTCCAGGTCTAGGACCCCTCACTCCCAATTATCTGTCATATGGCTGCCGTTGATTGCGTCATCTGTATTTGAGGCTCACTGTTCATACTGTGTAATGTTTCTGGCTTAGTCAGCCATCACATTAAGCTCCAAGAAGCTGTTCCCAGAGCAATGGAGATGCAAGAAGTATATAGATGTTGAAATGTGGTGTGCGGAAGCTGTGACAGATGTTATATTCGGTACCATTCCCGTGAGAAAGACCGCCTGCATAATGCTGCTGCTCTGTGGTTGGCTGCTGTGTTCGCAGCAAGGGCGCCAAAACGTTAAACTATAGTTATTATTATTAGTTAAACTACTCATTGGAATGACTTTACTTTTTAATATAAATATCTCTCAACAGCTGACTATCAATCAGTCATTTTAGAATTATTAAAAACAATTTAAATAAAAAACAATAGACAGACGGAATTGCTGACGAAGCACTTCGGAAGCGTTCGGGTCACACCTTTTCTGGTATGGCACGCGAAGTGTTTTGGACTGTTCGTCACTCTGGATTAGGCAGTCGAGAACAGACATGTTGTCTGTCGTAGGATGTGTTTCCAACTTTTATTTAAGTTCCTGTTCGTCACTCTGGATTAGGCAGTCGAGATGTGCAGTCATGTTGTCTGTGGCAGGATGTGTTTGCCAGTATTCAGTATTAAAAGATTCACTCTGGTAGTCACGAGGCACAGACATGTGCCACAAATAGGGTAAAGATACATTTCATAAAAATTGTGTTTGATCATGTACTTTGCTGTATCAGAAGGTGTTGTATTAAGATCATGTAGTCTTCTCGTGTGACTATATTAAAATATGCGAGTGGCATCCCAAAGAAGTGATACGTTATTTCAGAACAGAACCTCGCTAAAAGACAGTTTCAGCCTCAAGATACAGAACCTACCACCTGCGTGCTGTTTTCTGCGCTGGGGACATCAACTTGAAGACAGCAGGTTAGTGATCTATAACAGAACCCTAGTATTCCATACAGTGCAGTGGAAACCACTAGGTGCCTCATGTGTACTGCATGCACAGAACAAATGTGCTCAGTGACATATCATCTGCAGTAATGCAGAGGAGGTAAAGGAGGATGATCGTTATTAAAACCAACAATCAATTCATTCTTCCTTTCTTGCCGTAACTGCCATGACAGAATGTGATACGTGACATTGCCTGCCAAACACATACTGTTTTAGCGTGCAGAATGGACTTGTACAGCCGATGTGGATTTTCCTTAGTCCAAATGCATGAATTGTGTGCATTCACATATTCATCAAAATTGGAACCAAGTCTCATTAGGCGTAAGTAAATCATCGAGTTCTTCCCCACATTGCATTACAGAAGACAGACAGAAAGCTACAGTTTTCCATTGCCTTCAGATAATAGCTCATGAACAGAACGGGTTTTGTGTGGTCGCATCTCTTTAAACACTTATGCGATGCCATGTTGCTAATAGCGAAGGGGGAACCAGTTGGTCGGCTGTATAGGCGCTACACAGACTTCATACGATCCAAAGATTTAACAGCTTCATGGATCGTGTCAAATTATCAATAGGCTCACCATATTTTTTGTGTCGAGCCCAGGACATATCTTCATATTTTTTGGGTCCAACTGAAACATTAAACTTTATTTATTCAGTTGTATTTTTCACTAAACATGACTTTTTTCAGAAATAAGAAATGTCGAATCAAAACAGCTTCAGCCTTGTGAATTTACATTTGTTATTTTATTCGAGCAACCAATTTCAGCGCTACATTGTGCCATCTTGAGGCCCCCTGACCGATGTGTAGTAAGAATCCCACCTCTGGTCCAGTCAAAGTAGGCGCCAGCGTTCAGTGACTGATATTTGTAGATTTCTTAACGATCGAAGGGATCTCTGTGTTAAGAAGAAATCTACGGATACCAGTCACTGAATGCTCGCTCCTATTTTGAGTGGACCAGAGGTAGCATTCTTCCTACATGTCGGTCAGGGAGCCTTAAGATGGCGTAATGTGGCACTGAAAGTGGTTGATCAAATAAAATAACAACTGGAAATCTAAACGGGCTGAAAGCATTTAGATTCGATGTTTTTACAGAACAGCCGAGGTGCCGCAACCATCTGTGTAAAGGTGGAATTAAAAAGATTTTTCAAAAATGGTTGGTGCACAATGTGGGCTGAATAGCCAGTTCTTAAAATATGTCTATCTAAATCACTCTGAACTCTTCTGAACGCGTTTTCATTCCTTTTCACACTACCAACGTTACTGTTAATGTTACCAGCAATATAACAAGCCAACTTTTATTCAAGTTTGTATTTTTTTCAGACAGTGCAAAAGATATTGACTCAAAATTTGAGTAGTTTCGCCTCATACTTCATCGAAATTTAAAAGTTTAATTTGAACCTTCACCACAGTGGGATATCTTACAGTAATCGGAAAAAGTTTTACTTGACTACTATTTTAGCTTCCCACCATTACTGTTATATGATGAATGATTTTCAAAGAACGCAACACATTATCAAATATAAATGGTGAAATAATGTTAACAATGACTGCCTCGGTTTTGGTTCTAGCAGAAGAAACTGCTGAGTCATACAACCGTTTAACTAGTTTAGATGTGCAGTCTGATGTTCTGAAACTGAGTATGTGTCTAGTAATTTGCTATGTAAATGTAGGCTCTTTAGAAGCACGTTCCAGATCACAGTTCCCATATTTGGCTTTAAAAAAATATCTTATATTTTATGAGCAGTAGCATTAACAGCACTCCTATGTTTAGCTATTTTCACGTGGTCTTTAATATCACCTTTCCATTAAGTGAACAGAAAATTCTTCAGTACATGCCTGAAAGAACAGATACCACACATTTACGAGGGGCGTTTGAAAAGTCCGTGCAAAGTCCGAGAGATAGCACCACCGACGCGTATCGAGGTCATGTTTAGTTAGTAGCATCTTTGGTAAGAACGCACACCAAGTTTCAGACATATTGGTCTATTTCTTTGTGTTTGGCATTCGTGTGAATCGAGGAAGTCGAGTGATTGTCCAAAAATGGACGAAAAAGAATTTCGTGTGGTGATTAAACATTACTTTATGAAAGACAAAACACCTCAGGAGATTTGATTGTCAAAAAAATGGACGAAAAAGAATTTCGTGTGGTGATTAAACATTACTTTATGAAAGGCAAAACACCTCAGGAGACTAAAGAGAAGCTTGATAAACGTTACGGTGACTCTGCACCTTCGATTAGAACAGTTTATAAGTGGTTTCAAAATTTTCGATGTGGCCATATGGGCACAAGTGATGCTGAACGTTCTGGACGCCCTGTGGAGGTTACAACTCCAGAAATCATTGATAAAATCCAAGATATAGTGACGGATGACAGAAGAGTTAAGGTGCGTGAGATTTCTAGTGCTGTGGGCATCTCGAATGAATGGGTACATAATATTTTGCATAAACATTTGGACATGAAAAAGCTATCCGGAAGATGGGTTCCATGATTGCTCACAGTTGACCAAAAACGTAATCATGTGAAGTGTTGCAAGGCTGGTCTTCAGCTGTTCAGGAAGAATCCACAGCACTTTAAGCATTGTTTCGTCACTGTGGATGAAACATGGATACATTACTATACTCCTAAGACCGAACAACAATCTAAACAATGGCTTACCAAGGGAGAATCTGCACCAAAAAAGGCGGAGACCATTCCTTTGGCTCGAAAGGTTATGGCGACTGTCTTTTGGGGTTCGCAAGGGGTAATCCTCATTGACTATCTGGTAAAGGGTAAAAGTATTACAGGTGCATATTATTCATCGTTATTGGACCGTTTGAAAACCATTCTGCAAGAAAAACGCCGGCGATTGGACCGCAAAAAAGTCCTTTTCCATCACGACAATGCACCAGCACACACCTCAGCAGTTGTGGTCGCAGAATTAATGGAAATAGGATTCTAACTCGTTTCACATCCCCCCAATTCTCCAGACTTTGCTCCCTCGCACTACTATTTGTTCCCCAATTTGAAGAAATGGCTGGCGAGACAAAGATTTTATTGAAACGAGGAGGTGATTGCAGCAACTAATAGCTATGTCGAAAAATAAAAAAAAAGGTTTACCCTAAACCCGTAAGTCGTTTTTATTTTTGCACGGACTTTTCAAACGCCCCTCGTATGTAATAATATCTAGGAGCATAGACAGCGTATGGTTGTTTCAGCGCGGATGCGTACGAAGTCTGAACTACTGTGCGACTCAGGCAAAAGCCGCGAGCAAAGGGGTTAATGGATAGTGGTGGCTACTAGCGAGTGATATGTTGAGAACTTGGATCGGATGGGAAGCGTGTCTAGATGGTCGAGGCGGTTAAGGCGACTGCTCGCATAAAGTGGGAAATCGGGTTCGACTCCCAGTCCGCCACAAATTTTCACTTTCAGCGCCCAATTGCGGCCGATGTCTTAGTTTCTCGTAAAATCTTGTACATTCATACAGCTGCTGTATCACAAAGTGGCGTCTTTCCTGTCGGAATATCTGACTATTGATGAGTAATTCAATCTATTTCCGCTGCTCGTTTAAGCTGTATTTACCTAAAACTCCGAAGAAATCTGGATTACAAGATACAGAATGAATTTTTGACTCTGTAGCACAGTGTGCGCTGAAGTGAAACTTCGTGCCCGATTACAACTGTGTGCCGAACCTCGAACTCGGTGCGTTTGCCTTTTGCGGGCAATTGCACTACTGACTGGGCTACTCAACTGCGACTCATGACTGGTTCCCAGAATTCTGCTTCCACTACTACCTCATCTCCTACCTGACTGCTTTAGCAGAATATAGAAATGTCCATTTGCACACATTTAGGATGCATGGAGAAATGTAATCTAATGCTTCAAAAAAATAAAATAAAATAAAATAAAATAAATGGTTCTGAGCACTATGGGACGTAACATCTGAGGTCATCAGTCCCCTAGAACTTAGAACTACTTAAACCTAACTAACCTAAGGACATCACACACATCCATGCCCGAGGCAGGATTCGAATCTGCGACCGTAGCAGCAGCGCAGTTCCGCACTGAAGCGCCTAGAACCACTCGGTCACAGCAGCCGGCTTTCTGAAAAAGACGACGGTCAAAGCTTTCGAGGTACTTTCCAGGTAGTGTATGTGCTCTTTACCGCGCGATATCCTCAGACGAAACGGTGGCACAGTGGTTAGTGTAGACGCTTACTAATATTGCGCCTCGTGTTCGAAACCTGATAATTTCTTTTTATTTTATATTTTTTCGTTTATATACCCATGTGTGTAAAAGATTACTACGCCAATGTTTTCCATTGTACGTTGACATAGCGTTGTCCTTATTCGTCTACAAATTGTATGTGAGATGGATGAATTAGAAAAAAAAAGAATGAGAAAATTTTTTGAAATTGCTTTCGGTGTGAAATTCCTATAGTGTACGTTGATTCATAATCAACTGCAAGCGCCAGTTCTCGGAAAAGTGATCCGTTTCACATGGTTTGCCACGAAATTATTGCCGATGCGTGAAATCTTCATCAATGTTAATAAAATTTCTTTTCCGAGTGAGATTCATACAAAACTATGGCAAACCTGCCTTCGTGCGATGCTTGTGGTGTTCGGCATACCTTTGTTTCAAATGTTTCTACGGTCGATATCATCCAAGGGAAGCACCGAAAAGCATATAAAAAAAAGACAAAAATTGACGTAAGAATTGATGCAAGAATGAAATATGACAATTTTAAAAGACTGCAACCGCTTATCAGGCCCTGTGCACATATATTATATGATAAAGGTATCATCCAAGGGAAGCACCGAAAAGCTTATAAAAAAGATAAGAATTGACGTAAGAATTGATGCGAGAATGAATTATGACAATTTAAAAAGACTTCAGCCGCTCGTCAGACCATGCACTCATGTATTATATAATGAATGTGTGACACTGAAATTCATTTGTAATTTTACAATTACTGTAACACACTTGTATCCCCTAATTTGACAAGGAACAATCGTGTAGTAACCTATCACGGGCGTGGGCAGATAAATGAAAACAATAAGACCAAAATAAAATAAATAAAAACAATAATCGGTTTTCGAACACGGAGAGCAAAATTAAGAAGTCACAATGCTAACCACTTTTTTGTTTTCATTTTGTTCGTTGTTGATCGTTATGTTTGGTCGTTGCGGACATCACATGACAACCGTTCAAGTTCGTTTGTTGATTCTTCCACTCAGTTTTTTTATTACAGAACACGCTGAGCTACCGTGCCGGCTCCGAGACACGTGTTCGCTTGCTTTGACTCCTCTTCCACTGAACGAAGTTCCTGGGAAATCGGGTGACGGCACTTGCCGTGATCTTCTCGTCAGTGGCATAAGGCATCTCTGGTGTTTGTAGACAAATCATTGCGTAAGAGCTGTTATTTTGTTTTGCCGGAAAAGTGATAAGTTGTAATAGTAGATCAATAAATTGTCGTGAAGTTTCGTGAAACTTGGAAAATCTGTTACTGAAACCTGTCTTTTGCTAAAGGAAGTGTATGGTGAAGACTGTTTATCATATATGCGAGTTTTTGAGTGGTTCAAGCGTTTCCAAGATGACCAAGGAAGACACTGAAGATGATTCACGCTCGGGACGCCCATCGACATAAAAAACTAATGAAAATATCGAAAAATTAGGTGATCTCCGTCGATCTGAACTTCGGTTGAGTATTAGATCGATTGCTGAAACTGTAGGAACTGACAGAGAATGCGCAAGGTAAATTTTGCATAATCAGTTTAACATGAGAAAAGTGTAAGCGAAAATGGTGAAGAAAATTCTCACGATCGAACATAATGAACCTCGTAAAAATTTATCTACTAGCACTTTCACTACCACTGAAAATTATCATAATTTCTTGGAAAGAGTGATAACAGGTGACGAACCTTGATTTTTCACTTATGATCCTGAAACTTATAGGCAATCCATGCACTGGAAGGTCTGAACTTCACTGAGAGCGAAAAAAGCTCGAATGAGAAAATAGAGGTTTAAAACGGTGATGATCGTCTTTTCCGATATTCATGGAAATGTACTCTGCTGGCCATTAAAATTGCTACACCAAGAAGAAATGCAGATGATAAACGGGTATTCATTAGACATATATATTATACTAGAACTGACATGTATTACATTTTCAGCAATTTGGGTGCATACATCCTGAGAAATCAGTACCCAGAACAACCACCTCTGGCCGTAATAACGGCCTTGATGTGCCTGGGCATTGAGTCAAACAGAGCTTGGATGCCGTGTACAGGTACAGCTGCCCATGCAGCTTCAACACGATACCACAGTTCATCAAGAGTAGTGGCTGGCGTATTGTGACGAGTCAGAGGAAGAGGAAGAGAGTCAATGGAGTTTGTAAGGTATCGACATGAATGTGGAGGCGTGGCCAGCTGCACTAGTGCGAACAGCCCGGTCGAGGTGATCCCATAGATTCTCGACTGGATTTAAATCCGTGGAGTCTGGTGGCCAGAGGAGTAAAGAAAAATCATTCTGGTGCTCTTTAAACCATGCACTTACACTGCAAGCTGTGTGACACATTGCATTGTCCTGCTGGTAGATCCCATCTTGCTGAGGAAAGACAGGTTTCATGTAGGGGTGGACATTGTCCCGCAGTATAGATACATACTTGGGTTGATCCACTGTGACTTGAAGAATGACGAGATCAGTCAGGTTATGCTACGAAAACATTCCCCAGACCATAACGCTCCGACGATTGTTGGAAGGTGTTCGCTTTCATACGTGCCACGCAGCCCACGCCAGCGGTCATCTGTCAGATAGGGCATAAAACATGATTCATCTGAAATGGCCATCAGTCGCCAATCATGTGGACGTCCAATTGTGGTACTGGTGTCGTGCAAATTCCGCCCTTCGTCGCCGTTGAACGGCAGTCAGCATGCGTGCGTGAACCTGGCACCTGCTGCGGAGGCCCACTCTCCGCAACCTTCGCTGAACAGTCGTTGAGAAAACACTTTGGATAGTGCCATTTTGCCATTCAACTCATAATTTAACCGCGGCGCCACATGAAGTTTACAAACTTAGCCTTTTCGAAAATACTTACTCCCTTAGCCCGGAAGCCAATGATCATGCCGTTTTGTAAAATTGCTCCATTTCCACATTACGACAACGACTGCAGTGTTTCCCGCGTCCCCTTAACACTTTTTATACACCTTTTACAGCTAGTTGATGTCGAACGTAGGCATTAGTCGTATTAATGTGACAGGAACATGTATAATCATATGTATATTAAAAGACTTCAGATACACGATGGAGTGCTCGCTACGAAGCTGTTAAAACTGTATTTCGGTGTTTTAAAAAGATTATGTATGCCACTGAGAAACGGTCAGCTCATTCAGAAAGCATAGAAACAAGAAGGGCTCCTTGTAATCTGTGTCTGCATTATCTGATTTCTCACCTTTGTGTGATGGAAGTACTGTCTTAGAGAATTCAACGATGCTCAAAAGTATTCATATATTTCTGTAGTCAGCTTCGG
Source organism: Schistocerca cancellata (assembly GCF_023864275.1). Classification (NCBI taxonomy): domain Eukaryota; kingdom Metazoa; phylum Arthropoda; class Insecta; order Orthoptera; family Acrididae; genus Schistocerca; species Schistocerca cancellata. Next base: position 299,965,066 of record NC_064634.1, read on the forward strand.
AATGCGTGTTACTAAGATGAGAACTAGTTTCGAAAGACAAGAGAAACTGTCTTGACGACGAAGCAGTTCGATAAGCGAAGGACACGTGTCGAGCTGGGCGTTCCTGTGGTAGAAAGTAGAACTGTCAGGAAGAAGAAAATGATGCATGGAGAGGAGGCTGCAGAGGATACGCTAACTTTGCACCAGGATCTGAGGAGGTCAGTATTAGAGAGCATCGAGAGGGTTGTATGAGAAATCGATGTTGTTGTTGTTGTTGTTGTAGTCTTCAGTCCAGAGACTGGTTTGATGCAGCTCTCCATGCTACTCTATCCTGTGCAAGCTTCTTCATCTCCCAGTACCTACTGCAACCTACATCCTTCTGAATCTGTTTAGTGTATTCATCTCTTGGTCTCCCTCTACGATTTTTACCCTCCACGGTTCCCTCCAATACTAAATTGGTGATCCCTTGATGTCTCAGAATATGCCCTACCAACCGATCACTTCTTCTAGTCAAGTTGTGCCACACACTTCTCCGCAATCCTATTCAATACCTCCTCATTAGTTATGTGATCTACCCATTTAATCTTCAGCATTCTTCTGTAACACCACATTTCGAAAGCTTCTATTCTCTTCTTGTCTAAACTATTTATCGTCCACGTTTTACTTCCATAAAAGGCTACACTCCATAAAAATACTTTCAGAAACGACTTCCTGACACTTAAATCTATACTCGATGTTAGCAAATTTCTCTTCTTCAGAAACGCTTTCCTTGCCATTGCCAGTCTACATTTTATATCCTCTCTACTTCGACCATCATCAGTTATTTTGCTCCCCAAATAGCAAAAATCATTTACTACTTTAAGCGTCTCATTTGCTAATCTAATTTCCGCAGCATCACCCGATTTAATTCGACTACATTCCATTATCCTCGTTTTGCTTTTGTTGATGTTCATCTTATATCCCCCTTTCAAGACACTGCCCATTCCGTTCAGCTGCTCTTCCAGGTCCTTTGCTGTCTCTTACAGAATTACAATGTCATCGAACCTCAAAGTTTTTATTTCTTCTCCATGGATTTTAATTCCTACTCCGAATTTTTCTTTTGTTTCCTTCACTGCTTGCACAATATACAGATTGAATAACACCGGGGATATGCTACAACCTTGTCTTACTCCCTTCCCAACCACTGCTTCCCTTTCATGTCCCTCGACTCTTATAACTGCCATCTGGTTTCTTTACAAATTGTAAATAGCCTTTCGCTCCCTGTATTTTACCTCTGCCACCTTCAGAATTTGAAAGAGAGTATTCCAGTCAACGTTGTTAAAAGCTTTCTCTAAGTCTACAAATGCTAGAAACGTAGGTTTGCCTTTCCTTAATCTATTTTCTAAGATAAGTTATAGGGTCAGTATTGCCTCACGTGTTCCAATATTTCTACGAAATCCAAACTGATCTTCCCCAAGGTCGGCTTCTACCAGTTCCAATCGTTTGTAAAGAATTCGCGTTAGTGTTTTGCAGCTGTGACTTATTAAACTGATAGTTCGGTAATTTTCACATCTGTCAACACCTGCTTTCTTTGGGATTGGAATTATTATATTCTTCTTGAAGTCTGAGGGTATTTCGCCTGTCTCGTACATCTTGCTCACCAGATGGTAGAGTTTTGTCGGGACTGGCTCTCCCAAGGCTGTCAGTAGTTCTAATGGAATGTTGTCTACTCCCGGGGCCTTGTTTCGACTTAGCTCTTTTAGTGCTCTCTCAAACTCTTCACGCAGTGTCATATCTCCCATTTCATCTTCATCTACCTCCTCTTCCATTTCCATAATATTGTCCTCAAGAAAATGGCCCTTGTATAGACACTCTATATACCCGTTCCACCTTTCTGCTTTCCCTTCTTTGCTTAGAACTGGGTTTCCATCTGAGCTCCTGATATTCGTACAAGTGGTTCTCTTTTCTCCACAGGTCTCTTTAATTTTCCTGTGGACAGTATCTATTTTACCCCTTGTGATATGCGCCTCTACATCCTTACATTTGTCCACTAGCCATCCCTGCTTAGCCATTTTGCACTTCCTGTCGATCTCATATTTGAGACGTTTGTATTCCTTTTTGCCTGCTTCATTTACTGCATTTTTATATTTTCTCCTTTCATCAATTACATTCAATATCTCTTCTGTTACCCAAGGATTTCTATTAGCTCTCGTCTTTTTACCTACTTGATCCTCTGCTACCCTCTTTATTTCATCTCTCAAAGCTACCCATTCTTCTTCTACTGTATTTCTTTCCCCCATTTTTGTCAATCGTTCCCTAATACTTCCCCTGAAGCTCTGTACAACCTTTCTGCAGTTTCTTCAGTTTTAATCTACAGTTCATAACCAATAGATTGTGGTCAGGGGCCACATCTGCCCCTGGAAATGTCTTACAATTTAAAACCTGGTTCCTGAATCTCTGTCTTACCATTATATAATCTATCTGAGACCTTCCAGTATCTCCAGGCTTCTTCCATGTGTATAACCTTCTTTTATGATTCTTGAACCAAGTGTTAGCTGTGATTAAGTTATGCTCTGTGCAAAATTCTACCAGGCGGCTTCCTCTTTCATTCCTTAATCCCATTCCATATTCACCTACTACGTTTTCTTCTCTTCGTTGTCCCATTATCGAGTTCGAGTCACCCATGACAATTAAATTTTCGTCTCCCTTCACTGTCTGAGTAATTTCTTTTATTTCATCATACATTTCTTCAATTTCTTCGTCATCTGCAGAGCTAGTTGGCATATAAACTTGTACTACTGTAGTAGGTGTGGGCTTTGTATCTATCTTGGCCACAATAATGCGTTCACTATGCTGTTTGTAGTAGCTTACCCGCATTCCTATTTTCCTATTCATTATTAAACCTACTCCTGCATTACCCCTATTTGATTTTGTGTTTATAACCCTGTAGTCACCTGACCAGAAGTCTTGTTCCTCCTGCCACCGAACTTCACTAATTCCCACTATATCTAACTTTAACCTATTCATTTCCCTTTTTAAATTTTCTAACCTACCTGCCAGATTAAGGGATCTGACATTCCACGCTCCGATCCGTAGAACGCCAGTTTTCTTTCTCCTAATAACGACGTCCTCTTGAGTAGTCCTCGCCCGGAGATCTGAATGGGGGACTATTTCACCTCCGGAATATTTTACCCAAGAGGACGCCATCATCATTTAATCATACAGTAGAGCTGCATGCCCTCGGGAAAAATTACGGCCGTAGTTTCCTCTTGCTTTCAGCCGTTCGCAGTACCAGCACAGCAAGGCCGTTTTGGTTAGTATTACAAGGCCATATCAGTCATCCAGACTGTTGCCGTGGTCGATCTGTAGAGGGCTCTTGGTTGGACATCTTTAAGATTCTTACAGGTCTTCGTTGCATATGAATTTTCCGAATCTGTTCCGAACATCTACTGAAAAGGCTGCTGTCCCTCTTCAGGAACGACACGTTTGTGTGGCCTCGGAGAAAACGATACACCTTGCAAAACCATGGAACATATATCAGATCGTTTTGCTGTTTTATAGCCCAGAAAGAAGTGGAACTTTCCATGACTGTAAAAAAAATTAGTGACAATATGATCAGATTTCTGATGATATTGCCTTGCAAAAGATTTCTTCAGGCTGCCCAAGTTCCAAAAGAAGAATCTCTTGGTTGGACATCTTTAAGATTCTTACAGGTCTTCGTTGCATATGAATTTTCCGAATCTGTTCCGAACATCATTTCGGCGTTACGATTCTTTTTAACTTTGTGATGATGATGATGTTTGGTTTGTGGGGCGCTCAACTGCGTGGTTATCAGCGCCCGTACAATTACCCAGTCTTTGCTCAGTCCAATTTCGCCACTTTCCTGGATGGTGATGAAATGATGAGGACAACACAAACACCCAGTCATCTCGAGGCAGGTGAAAATCCCTGACCCCGCCGGGAATCGAACCCGGTTTTTAACTTTGTGTAGCCCCATGTGAAAGGAGTTTTCAAAACTCAAGCTAATTTAGAGTTGTGTTAGGTCCGCTATGGGTCAAGGACGACTCTCTAGTTTGGGAATTTTGTCAGTCGAAAGTAGTGTAGCTAAAGCTATCGATTCTGATGACCCAGTTTCAAAATTTGCAGCAGAAAAAGTTGGAAAGAAGAGATTCTAAGCTACCTGTTAATCACCTGTCACTAAGATGATCTTTGATTGTACTGCTTCATTAATAGTCAGCTAAACTGTTATTTATAATCCCATGTAGGCTTTCACGGCTGGTGTCTTCATCAGTAAACACTTCCGGGCTAAGTTGCCGTGGTCGATCTGTAAAACTTCTTCTCCCTGACGTTTCGTTCTCAACTACGGAGAACATCTTCCGAGGTGAGTCGACGACTGGCTGCTAGGAGCTGTGGCCGCCGCTTATATGGAAATCGTAGAGGGCGCCACCGCACGTCACGTGGCGTCGATGTGCAGCTATCTCTGGCTACCGTCTTTTCTCTCGATTGCAGGCAATCGATTGTCACGTGATTGATGCAACGTCGACCGCCATATCTTGTCCAATTTTAATCCTTCTTCTTTACGATTAAAATTGTATTGATGTTTGTGGATTTCAATTGCCTCTCTATACATACGTGTATAATAATGCGACGTCCTCGCTAGCACGCTTGTCTCACCAAATTTTATTTCGTGATCTCCATCCTTAAAAACATGTTCCGCTACTGCCGATTTGTCGATACGTCACAAGCGACAGTTTCTTTTGTGCTCCGTCAACCGTATATTGATGCTTCTTTTTGTAGTTCCTATGTAAACCCTGCCACAACTACACGGAATTTTATATACCCCTAGGGTGGCTAGGGGGTGACGAGCATCTTCTGTTGATCTTAGGCATTCACTGATTTTCTTAGTAGGTCTGAAAATAGTCTCCACCTGAAACTTGGCTAGTACTTTCCTAATGCGATCCGTGATGTTATGGATGAACGGAAGAAATACTTTTCCACCTGATGGTTGTTGCTGTCTCCTATTTTTAGGCATTTTTCTACTTGGGTGAAGTGCTCGGTTAATCTCGTTTTTCGTACAATCATTTTTCGCAAAAGCCATTCGTAAATGAGTTAGTTCTTCTTGTAAGTAGCCTGGTTCACAAATATTATTGGCCCTATCCACTAGTGTTTTTATGAACCCCCTCTTTTGCCTAGGGTGGTGGTTTGAGTTCTTATGGAGGTAGCGATCAGTATGTGTACCTTTCCTGTAGACCTTATGGCCTAAGGTCCCATCCGCCCGTTTGATAACTGATACATCCAAAAAGTTAAGTTGTCCATTCTTCTCTTTCTCAATAGTAAATTTGAACTTTGGGTTGATGCTATTTAAGTGCACCAGGCTACTTACAAGAAGAACTAAATAATTTTTCGAATGGCTTTTGCGAACAATGGTTATACGAAAAACGATATTAACCGAGCACTTGATCCAAGTAGAAAAATGCCTAAAAATAGGAGACAGCAACAACCATCAGGTGGAAAAGTATTTCTTCCGTTCATCCATAACATCACGGATCGCATTAGGAAAGTACTAGCCAAGTTTCAGGTGGAGACTATTTTCAGACCTACTAAGAAAATTAGTGAATGCCCAAGATCAACAAAAGATGCTCGTCACCCCCTAGCCACCCCAGGGGTATATAAAATTCCGTGAAGTTGTGGCAGGGTTTACATAGGAACTACAAAAAGAAGCATCAATACACGGTTGACGGAGCACAAAAGAAACTGTCGCTTGGGACATATCGACAAATCGGCAGCAGCGGAACATGTTTTTAAGGATGGAGATCACGAAATAAAATTTGGTGAGACAAGCGCGCTAGCGAGGACGTCGCATTATTATACACGTATGTATAGAGAGGCAATTGAAATCCACAAACATCAATACAATTTTAATCGTAAAGAAGAAGGATTAAAATTGGACAAGATATGGCGGTCGACGTTGCATCAATCACGTGACAATCGATTGCCTGCAATCGGGAGAACAGACGATAGCCAGAGATAGCTGGACATCGACGCCACGTGACGTGCGGTGGCGCCCTCTACGATCTCCATATAAGCGGTGGCCCCAGCTCCTAGCAGCCAGTCGTCAACTCACCTCGGAAGATGTTCTCCGTAGTTGAGAACGAAACGTCAGGGAGAAGAAGTTCTACAGATCGACCACGGCAACTTAGCCCGGAAGTGTTTACTGATGTTATTTATAAATTAAGTTATATGTATTTGTGTCCATTCATAAAAAGCTGTTTAGAAAAGGTTAACATTTTAATTTGCTTACTTCGCCATTATGTTAAAAAAAATTCTCCCCCTCTCACCAAAAAATTAAGTAATGTATTTGTCGGGTTGGCGGGAGTGGTAGAGGGAGGGGGTGGAGGTGACAAGTTAAACACCGCACCGTGTGTCAAACGACCTAGGTAGGCCACTCTGTACAGCACTGCTACACGAGCCGTTCCTCAGGTCCCGATATTAACAGAGTGTCTGGAACAGGTTTCTTAAGCGCTACAGTCTAATGAGCACCGTGAATAGTCGCCATGTCGGACAGATGTAAGCAAATAGCCTGAGCACGCATCAACTTAACTGCGACCCGTAGGACGGGTTCTAACAAGCGCGGAGAAGCACGGGCTTGTTGCTCTGCTTATCGCCGCACTAACCGTAAGCTTTACAGTTTATAGCCTCTCCTATTTCCCACTGTCACTTATTAACTCTAAACAGGTGGTCACTGGATCTGAAATTTATTACTACGGTGCACGACGTTAATTCCTTGCAATGATTACACTTACAACGCCATGTTTCATGTCGCTGCGCATGACTGCGTGCAGGATGCAAGAAGAGCCTCTACGTAGACGCTTTAATCGATGTTAAAGTGCTGTAGGGGATGAGCGAATGTTCGTCATTTCGCGTCAATTATCTTTCCCGACACATAGCAACAGTGCACACAACTTTCTTTCGGCGCATTATAGCTCTGGAATGTTCAAAAGTGAGTCAGCGTCGACCTGTTTGCATAAGGGGCATCAGTACACTATCAGATAAAAAGTATTCTGACACCTATTAGTGAACATTAATGTGGAATCTTTTCATCCTTCACCTTTATGACGACCAGAACTCTGCTGGGGACATTTGCAATGGAGAGTCTGAATGTCTGGAGGAATGGCAGTTCATGGTTTCTCGAAAGTGCAAACTGGAGAGACTAGTAATGTTGGACGCTGGGGTCTGGAGTGAAGTCGACTCTCTAACTCACCCCAAAGGTGTTTAGTTTGCACTCTGGGCAAATCACTCAATTTCAGGAATGTTTTTGTCCACAGACTATTGACTCACAGATGCTGCTGTATGACAGGATGCATTGGTCCACAGTGCTACAAAATGTGTTCACATCCTTCCGCATTTAGCTTTTTCTTAAGCGCAGTGTAGGGACCGTACCCCAGACACGAAAAGCACCCCAAAACCATAACATCACCACCTTCACTGGTGGCACTTCACACGGTGATAAGTACAGTTCTCCAGGCATTCGCTAAAAGCAAACCCAGCCATCGGATTTCCACAGAGTACAGCGCGATTCAACGCTCTAAATTTCTCGTTTCCAGTCTTCCACTGTCCAGTGTCGTCGCTCTTGATACCGCCTCAGGAGACGCTTCGCACTGACCACAGAAATGTTTGATTCATGAGGAGCTGTGCGACCATTGTACCTCATTGTTTTAACTCCCTGTGCACAGTCTTTGTCCTATCTGGACTGTTAGCAGCAGTTTGAACCTCACGAGCGACTTGTTCCGCTGATTTCATGCGATTTTCTTACAGCCATTCTCTGCAGTGCTCGACGGTCACTGTCCTTTGGTAGCTCGGGTACGCCTGGTTTACAAGGGGTGTTCCTTCGCGTTTTCACTTCAAAATCACATCACGAACAGTCGACTTGGGCAGCTTTAGAAGAGTTGAAATGCCCCTGATGGCTCTGTTACTCAACCGACATCCAGTGACGTAGCCACGTTCGAAGTCAACGTACTCTCCTGAGTGACTCATTCTGTTGTTACTGCTTCTTTACTGACAGCACAATAAAGGATGTGTCAAAAAGAATCATCCGATTTAAGAAATCATAGCTATTATGTTATTTGAGATATGAGTGTGAACAACGTACTGCTGGAAACAGCAAACTCTCGAGTTTTACATGGTTCCTGCTAGGTAGCAGCAGTGTGCGCCCACTTCAGTTCTGGTAAAAATGGTGTCGGGACAACAAAGAGCGTTTTGCGTTCTACGTTTTGCGCAGGTCAGTAATAACTGTTCAGCGTGACTTTCGTACTAGGTATGGTGTGGATCCTCGTACAGCACAGAGCATTAGACGATGGCATGAACAATGCTGAGAAACAGGTTGTTCGTGTAAAGGCAAGTCGCCGGACCGTCCCCAACTGTCTGACACAGACGTCGAACGCATCCGCCATAGTTTCACAAGGAGTCCGCAGAAACTTTCTTTTGTCACAGTTGGTGACTGATTCGAACGACTTCATTTACCGACAGGATGGGGCACAGCCGCACTGGCGTCTGGAAGGGCGGGAATTTTTAAATCAAAGAATCACTGAACGATGGATTGGTGGCACTGGACCAAAATTCAGTCTCACATTACTGGCCTCCAAGGTCACTGGACCTGACTGTAAGCAACTCAGACCGCCCTTAACACGGAATTTGATCCCTTCGTGCCAATACAGCTCGGCTACAATTGTTGTTTGTTCAAAACTGCAGATTCCTCTACATCTCCACATATTGCGCGTAAATGGGTTCGAATCCTGGCCCGGCATAAAGATTTCATTATGTATTATCAAGCTCTAGGATGAGAACACCAATCTGCTGGTGGATAATAATTTATCCCTACCTAAAATCATCACCCGAAGTTGGAATCGAACCAAGACTATAGACACGTGAACCTACCATCAGTCCAACAGACCACGCAATCCTATTCTCTTAGACTCATTTTTCTATCGTAACGCTGATGCGCCACACTGGATGAGAATTCTGACACACAGGCTCCCTGTAGTAATTTGCAGATGTTCAGTAAATTCATTTACTTGGTTGACCGAATCACCATGAACTAGCTGCCTCTGCTACCCAGTGCCTACATTCGACTCTATTTTGTAATCACCGAAATAAAATCACGTAATTACCAACAACACAGAACTGACAAACACTGTAAGATACAGAAATTTAAATAGGAAGTGTTCGTTTGCACTTGAGCTACTCTATTGCGCTATCTGTTTGTGGAAAACGTGTTGCAATAAAAAAGAAAAGTTATAACTATTTGTCTCTCATAAGTATAGACCTGGCCATATGCATTATCTCACAGCGCTGTGGAATGCAGAAGTTCTGGTGAAATGTTTTTGAGCTCTGGGTCTGCTGTAGCTATGTGTCAGCCAGTGGCGTATTGGTAAGTGTTTGGACTCGTAGATGAGATGTCGTGAGTTCGAGTACATTCATTGCTACATTTTTTTAAAACGCAATTCTACTGCCTGCTTAAGTTATCAACGTAATGGAACTTGTAATATAATTCCCTTCACTTATCAACCCAAAATAGTCATATGTGGAAAAAGAGCTAACTTCTGCGACATTTTGTTCTTTTCAGGTTTAATAGACAACCAGATAGCAGATGCATCTCGAAACTTTTGTATTATGTATGGGGAGAGCGCATCGTGCCAAAAATGCGTCGGAAAAGTATTTTCTACATTAGCTGTCGTCTGGTAGTGGCATTTTATTCTTATTCAAACCTTGTTTGACAGCTTTAACTCAGAACAAGTTTTCTACATGCCTGTAATCAATCAACTGCATGTGCATTGTCAGACTGTTATAGATAACATCAGGGAATTCGCATATATCGTTGATAATTAATTTCTCTCTCATGTTTACTATTGCTTTAACAACACTAAAGGAAACCTCAGGAAAATTGTGAGCTGTATTATAAGAAATCAAATAAAACTACCCACAATAACCTTACGACGAAAGTCTGTTTTAATAAAACTGAGTATCTGTACACAAGCGTGCCTCTATGGAGACGAATTAGTAAAATACTACTCACTTAGATTTTGATTGGGTCTGTGTTTAATTGATATGCTGTGTCATACTCAAGAGGTATGCAAATGTGGGATTTCATAAATAAAGTTATGTATTCCTAGAAATCCAAAATTTGCTTGTCAGCAGCAGAAAGAGGCGTTACCTGTTGTGCAGCAATGTATGTTTTTCACCATTGCACTATGAGCCGCAAGTATGTTTTTGCGATTTCCTTATCGATGTTTGATCTGACTGCTTGTAGCTCTTTCGCAGAAGGCAGAAAAACGCTACACTCAGTGAGACTGGAACTGTGAACCATAACAGACGCTCTTTTATAGGATAGGACGTTACCACAGAGCCAGCGAAGAAGTATTTGTCTTAGCTTCCTCTTACGAGACCAATAGCGGCTAGAACTCGTAAACCGCTGTTTAAAGGACGAGATTAGTTGCGATTTCCACGTGCAACGACTTTCCTGGGCTGAAAACCGTAAATTTACAATCTTTTGTTACACCTCAAGCGATAATAACTCAGATTATTCAATGGAAATGACAGGTAAAATCAAGTGAACTTAGAGGCTTAATTCCGTGCACACCAGGAAGTAACTCGTCGATCGCAGAGTTGCCAAACATACGTTGCCAAATCTCAGTAACAGTACCAGCAGGAAGAAGACGAACCGATGTGATCCTACAGCGGGCTGGGAAGTGACCATAGCTGGTGTCTCCAAGTCGCGGCTGCTACGGCCTGGAATACGTAATGCGTCTGATTCGCATTTCTGTAACTAGGTTTAGGGACTGGAGCGTGGTTATTAATAGTACTCAGAACTGACTGAAAACTAAGCATCATAAATCACTAACTCTCATAGTTGTTTTTATATTTCTTTTGTTAAGTGCACTCAAAACTAAGAAACTCATTCACAGACGTGTTTGTGCCTCGCCCATAGTCGAGCACAACAAACAAATTAAAAAAAAAAGATTGTGTGTGTGTGTGTGTGTGTGTGTGTGTGTGTGTGTGTGTGACAGAGAGAGAGAGACAAAAATCAAAAAGAAAGAGAGAGAGTGTGTGTGTGTGAGACAGAGAGAGAGAGAGAGAGAGAGAGAGAGAGAGATAAAAATCAAAAGGAAAGAGAGAGAGAGAGTAAAAAATTGTTGTAAAGAAATTGAATCATGGTATGTAAAGAAGTCTTTCATTAAAATGACACGTTCCACATCATTACGAAATATCATATTCATGATCTATGAAACAAGAATTGATCTAATGTAATGTAATCGAATCATATCATATTGATGACTAACCATGGAGAGTCATGAATTACCGAAATCTTTGCCAGTACCAGTAACCAAATCTAAACTTGAAAATAAAAGACGACAATTTTTGTAATAAACCGGGACTTCTATCAAGACATTTTCGTCCCTGTTAACTAACCACGAAAGATGTCTGATATACCTCCATTCTGAAGTAAAAAAGTGTGCATGTATTTAAAGATGAATGCATGATGTGAAGTTCTGTGACGGAGATACGTACCCAACACTTAATCGGATTGTTAACTAAGTAAAACCAAATGTTAAGTATCTGTTTTTGTTACCGTCTGCTAGGTGTGTGAATCTAAAATAAGGATACAAACTTTTGTGCCTAACCGACAATCGAACTGCACACCTACCGTGCATCCACAAATATAGCTTATGTATCAGTTGCTTACTCACCAACAGTAAGATGTGTGAGTGTTTGACCAGAAATAACGACACCTATTGCGACTGTTGGCAACACATGAACAGACATTAAAAATGTACGTTAATTTTCACTAGCCTGCCGGTGTGCACGTGATAGGGCTTGAAATGAAATTATGAATATTTTTGTACTGGATCAGGAATCGGACTCACATACTTACCTTTGGAGGAGACCTAGAGGAGATTGCAGTCTTGGGTAAAGGAACGAAGCAAATTTTGGATTTCTAGGAATACATAACGTTATTTATGAAATCCCACATTTGCATACCTCTTGAGTATGACACAGCATATCAATTAAACACAGACCCAATCAAAATCTAAGTGAGTAGTATTTTACTAATTCGTCTCCATAGAGGCACGCTTGTGTACAGATACTCAGTTTTATTAAAACAGACTTTCGTCGTAAGGTTATTGTGGGTAGTTTTATTTGATTTCTTATAATACAGCTCACAATTTTCCTGAGGTTTCCTTTAGTGTTGTTAAAGCAATAGTAAACATGAGAGAGAAATTAATTATCAACGATACATGCGAATTCCCTGATGTTATCTATAACAGTCTGACAATGCACATGCAGTTGATTGATTACATGCATGTAGAAAACTTGTTCTGAGTTAAAGCTGTCAAACAAGGTTTGAATAAGAATAAAATGTCACTACCAGACGACAGCTAATGTAGAAAATACTTTTCCGACGCATTTTTGGCACGATGCGCTCTCCCCATACATAATACAAAAGTTTCGAGATGCATCTGCTATCTGGTTGTCTATTAAACATGAAAAGAACAAAATGTCGCAGAAGTTAGCTCTTTTTCCACATATGACTATTTTGGGTTGATAAGTGAAGGGAATTATGTTACAAGTTCCATTACGTTGATAACTTAAGCAGGCAGTAGAACTGCGTTTTAAAAAAATGTAGCAATGAATGTACTCGAACTCACGACATCTCATCTACGAGTCGAAAAACTTACCTATACGCCGCTAGCTGACACATAGCTACAGCAGACCCAGAACTCAAAAACATTTCACCAGAACTTCTGCATTCCACAGCGCTGTGAGATAATGCATATGGCCAGGTCTATACTTATGAGAGACAAATAGTTATAACTTTTCTTTTTTACTGCACGACGTTTTTTCAACAAACAGATAGCGCAATAGAGTAGCTCCAGTGGAAACGAACACTTCCTATTTAAATTTCTGCATCTTACAGTGTTTGTCAGTTCTGTGTTGTTTGGTAGTTACGTGATTTTATTTCGGTGATTACAAAATAGAGTCGAATGTATCCACTGGGTAGCAGAGGCAGCTAGTTCATGGTGATTCGGTCAACCAAGTATATGAATTTACTGAACATGCTGCAAATTACTACAGGGAGCCTGTGTGTCAGAATTCTCATCCAGTGTGGCGCATCAGCGTTACGATAGAAAAATGAGCCTCAGAAGACAGGATTTCGTGGTCTGTTGGACTGATGATAGGTTCATGTGTCTATAGTCTGGGTTCGATTCCAACTGCGGGCGATGATTTTAGGTAGGGAGAGACAGATTCCATTCTCTTCTGGCTACACCAAGTGAAGAAGATATAATGGCATTGTGGTCTGAAATTCACATTAAAATTGATATTCCTTCTCTATCAAGTAGACGTCAAGTTGAACTACAATAAAGTCTAGAGTGGCGAGATGTAGAAACTCTATCACAGTAACCTTTCTTATACTAGTTATTTATTTCTAGTGACGAAACAAACGCTATGTAGTGTCACAGGACACATTCAGTCTTTTATTTGAGCTTCTGTATGTCGATAAAATTGGTTCTGAACTGGCAAAGCAAATCAGTCCGCCCTTAACGCGGAATTTGATCCCTTCGTGCCAATACAGCTCGGCTACAATTGTTGTTTGTTCAAAACTGCAGATTCCTCTACATCTCCACATATTGCGCGTAAATGGGTTCGAATCCTGGCCCGGCATAAAGATTTCATTATGTATTATCAAGCTCTAGGAAGAGGACACCTATCTGCTGGTGGATAATAATTTTGATTTTTAATGTATTTTCATTCGTTGTTAACTCTAACGATATGTGACGGTTTTGACTCCCAGTGAGACACAGAACTATTTGCGACATCACTGTAAGTTCAAGATGTTATTCCGAGCTGCTGGTGGAGAAAACTTCGGTACCTGACGTCTCTTTGTGTGTAGTCAACAACGATATGTGTGGAGCTCTATTCCCAGTCAGCACTGAACTCTTCGTCATATTATTTCTAGTTCAAACATGCTCACATGTCGCTGCTGGAGCAACAAACCCATATTTAACGTTCGTTTTCTCTAGAATATAACAACGATAGGTGCCGGGTTGGAGGGAAAAAATTAATGTTTCGTCTCGTCTATTTTAGTCAAAACATCTAGCTACTGCCGAGAAAATCCGAAATGTCACAGTTGATTGTGCTTCTATATCAATCCGATTAGGTTCTCAGTTCGAATGCCTGTCCAACACAAAGTTTTATCTCACGGCATTTCAAGTAAGTTACTTGTTAAGAAGTAGTATTTAACATCTGTCGTAGTTCGTTAACATGACCAATAGGTGCTACGTAGGAACTCGCGTCCGTTAAAAATGTTTGCGTTATGTAATTTAAAGTTGATATTTGCTAACTGATACTGTCTAAAATCGACGTGTATTTCTCTCTGTATGCCTAATCAGGAATGACTGTTAGTTTCCGTCAGTCACGAAATCTTTGCTTAGTCTGCATGACCAGGGTTTGAATCCATATGCAGAACGAGACATTTCGTCGTGTCATTTGAAGTTCATACATATTCTCAACTAGCTGCTCGTGAATAACTTAAATTTTTAATGTCATTTTGTGTTAAATAATAAGTATGCTATGTCACTTTGAACAGGAAATCATGAATACGACGAACTTACTACGTGCATTACCTATCTGACGTAATAATGAGAGTGGTAACAATTCAGGTATGTCATTTACTGTAATAAATGTGAGCTTACAAGCCTTAAGGACAGTCTTATCTGTGATAAGGTGTTCCCTGATATTTGTAGTATCGTGGTATTACTTTACATCTTGAGTTATTGCGATGCAGAGCAGTGTTTTCTAATGGCGGCTTGTTGGGACGATTTTCAATAGTCAAACGACTGTACCAAGGAGCGATTAGAGGAGCTGCTAGACAGCTGCGTTATGTGGGTTTCATGCGAATCAAGCGAAATGCTATTCAGGTCGTTCGGCTACTTTTGAGCATGACTGTACATGCACATCACAGCTATCTATTTCCGTCCAATGTGGATAATTTCTTCGTGGTGCGCCAGTTTTTCGTTTTTTTTTTTAAGTCTTAGACTGCGTGTGCAACGTTAAAGAGTATTCAGTTTCCAGGATCCTGAAACAGAGTATCACTGTGCCAGGATATCGAGTGATTTTGGAAAGACGTGGAATTTTCCGCACAGTGTAGGCTGCACGACAGGAAAACTTGTAGTATTATTTCATCCAGTTGGAGATTAGTTACATATTCACACATGGTATCGTCCTAAATACCATGGCAGAAGCAAATTATCAGTTTATGGCATTCAGTTTCGCTACAAATGGTAGAATATCGCATGCAGGTTTTCTTCGGAATACGGGATTTTTAGGGACCACAAAGCAAGTTGCTGAACACTCCAAGAGAGATGTAAGACATGACATTTTGTAAAAACTGTGTTTGTAGGAGACGGTGCTTTTCTTTTGAGGACTTGTTTGCTAAAATCATTCAGACGGAATGAATTAAACTGATAAAGAAAAAAATCTACAGCTACCGGTTATGCATAGCTCGATCGATAATTGAGAACGTTTTTCGGATTTTGACCACACGCTTCACGATTTTTCACACCACTATAAATTTGTCATAGTAAAAGCGACTGTTGTTCTACATAATTATTTAATGATCCCTGCGAGTCCAATTTACTGTCCATGTGATTCTCTAGATCGTGAGGAAACGGGGCGTGGATTTATAAATTATGTCATAACGTTATGAAATTACATTATGTTGCGATTAAAAGCTCTCTCCCTGAAAATATTCTACTTGATGCTAAACACTTCAGAGACGAGTTTATGAACCGCTCTTCAGGGCACTTTCTTTGGCAACAGAGCTTTGAATCTGAACAAAATGAGTAAGTAACAGAAAACTGTGTGTATTGAAACTGTACATAAAAAATTAAGGATAATATTTTTAACTCTGGTAGCGCTACTGTAACAAAATATACTTGACAACCTATATCACTTACCTCTCTTAAACATTAGTTGCAGAACTTCTGGGTGTCTTCTGCTCAGACAGAAAGCTAAAGAAATGAAAGGGCCACAGCATTAAATTGTGTATCGGATTTGCAGCAATTTTTTTCAATTATTTTTTTTTTCCCTGTGGTAATTTGTTCCTCATTAATTTATATTTTTACTGCCACGTCTTTGTCTACTGCAAGATTGATTGTTTGTAGTTAGCAAGAAGGAGACCATACGTAGGCTCTCTGTTTACTTATGCTAAGAACAACACACACACCCATGCCCGAGGGAGGACTCGAACCTCCGGCGGAAGCGGCTGCGCAGTCCGTGACATGGCGCCTCAAACCACGCGGCCCATAGGAATGGATGGCTGTCTTAGGGACGAATAACACCCTGCAGCAGTTCGTGATCGGTGTGATTCAGATTGCTCCACATGATCGCTACAAAAACTACACTAAAAAAAAGGATGATTTATTGAAGAGAAAGAGCTTCACAAATTGAGTAAGTCTGGATCTTACGCAAGCAATTATTCGTCTTGGCACTGATTGATAGAGCTCTTGGCTGTCCTCCCGAGATATATCGTGCCAAATTTTGTCCAACTGGCGCGATATATCGTCAAAATTCCGAAATGGTTGGACGACCCTGCCCATAATGCTCCGAATATTCTCAAGGGCAGAGGTCCGGCGACCTTGCTGGTCAAGGTAGGGTTTGGCAAGCAGGCGAACAAGCAGCAGAAATTCTCAGGGTGTGTGTGCAGGCATTATCTTGCTGAAATGTAAGCCCAGGATGTCTTCCAACGACGGCCAACAAAACGCGGCGTCGAATATCGTCGACGTTTCGCTGTCCTGTAATGGTACCGGGGATGACAATCGGAGGGGTCCTATTATGAAATGAAATGGAACCCCAGACCACCATTTCCGGTTGTCGGGCCGTATGGCGAGCCAAAGTCAGGTTGGCATCCCACCGCTGTTCAGGGCGTCTCCAGGCACGTCTTCGCTGGTCGTCGGGTCTCAGACCGAAGGCATCATCACTGAAGACAATTATACTACAGTCAATGAGGTTCCAGACCGAATAATACCGTCACAAAAGCTGGTTATTGGTGTGGATTTGCAGTGAGCAGTGAATGCGTCACTCGTTTCGTTGAATACAGGCCCAAGTGCGTTAATATTGCGGAACTCAGGTTTACAATAGCGCTACAAAACTTTTTGCAGTCTACCAAGATCCGTAATTTTGAGTTTTAGTAACGTCATAGCCACTGTAACCGTTAATTAGAATCACGACTGGCGATATCGTACACTTGGAAATAGTGTGACGAGTGACCCACATCTACTTTGTGTTAGTTGAAGGTAAAGTTTCTGAGTAGCGCCAACTCTTGAACAGGGATAACTTTCCACATTTTGTTCAGGTTAAGGCCTAAAGTGATTGTGGAAAAGCAGGCGGTTTTTTTTCAGCGCAGATTTCCTGGTAACTTTTTTTACGGGGTTAACTGGCTCTCGTTCGCAACCGACATTCCGTGTATCATATTTAAAGAAAACAAATAGAAAGAACCAAGCTTTACGCTACTGCGTAAACTGAAAAAGAAGTGTACGCCTATTCCTCTTAAAACAACCTTCAAAGTTGAGAAATTTTTGCTTGAAAAATAGGTATTATGAATATTTTTAAAGTGAAAATCTTTAATAAAAGAGAACTCACTGTTAAATGCAGGAAAGATAAGTTATAATTACTGAATATTAAACGATGAAATTTGTGTGACTGGAAAAGAACGCAATAAGGATAGAAGAAAACCAAAAATATTAGTTTTCTCTTCTTTACTAAAAAATTGACGTAACGTTTACTTGAATTTTACGGTTTCTGATTAAACTGAAACAGAGGTAATAGTCAGTTGTAACTTTTGTGATTCACGTAATTGTTTAGTGAATTATTTAACACACACATCAAAAAAAGTTTTGCAAGACCTCGGTTCCGAGAGTTCCAGAACCTGTACAGAAAATTTGGAACAGAGTTCAACATAAACATCATTTCCGGATGGGTTGCATTATGTGGGGCCGACGTACGTTGCTGATGGTCATGGAAGGCGCCGTATCGGCTTTACGATACGTGAATGCCATCCTCCGGCCGATAGTGCAACCATAGTGGACGACAATTCGCGCCCCCATCGTGCACCTCTTGTGAATGACTTCCTTCAGGATAATGACATCGCTCGACTAGAGTGGCCAGCATGCTCTCCAGACATGAACACTATCGAACATGCCTGGGATAGATTGAAAAGGGCTGTTTATGGACGACGTGACCCACCAACCACTCGAAGGGATCTACGCCGAATCGCCGTTGAGGAGTGGGCAATCTGGACCAACAGCGCCTTGATGAACTAGTGTACAGTATGCCTCGACGAATACAAAAATGTTCAAATGTGTGTGAATTCTTAAGGGACCAAACTGCTGAGGTCATCGGTCCCTAGACTTACACACTACTTAAACTAACTCATGCTAAGAACAACACACCCACCCATGCCCAAGGGAGGACTCGAACCTCCGGCGGGAGGGGCCGCGCAATCTGTGGCAAGGCTCCTCAAACCACACGGCCTCTCCGCGACGCATATAGGCATGCATCAATGAAAGAGGACGTGCTACTGGGTTATTAGAGGTATCGGTGTGTACAGCAATATGCACCACCACCTCTAAAGGTCTCGCTGTATGATGGTACAACATGCAATGTATGGTTTTCATGAGCAATAAAAATGGCGGAAATGATGTTTATGTTGAACTCTGTTCCAAATTTTCTGTACAGGTTCTGGAACTCTCGGAACCGAGGTCATGCAAAACTTTTTTTGATGTGTGTGTTAAATAATTCACTAAATAATGACGTGAATCACAAAAGTTACAACTGACTATTACTTCTGTTTCAGTTTAATCATAAACCGTAAAATTCAAGCAAACGTTACGTCAATTTTTTTAGTAAAGAAGAGAAAACTAATATTTTTGGTTTCCTTCTATCCTTATTGCGTTCTTTTCCAGTCACACAAATTTCATCGTTTAATATTCAGTAATTATAACTTATCTTTCCTGCATTTAACAGTGAGTTCTCTTTTATTAAAGATTTTCACTTTAAAAATATTCATAATACCTATTTTTCAAGCAAAAATTTCTCAACTTTGAAGGTTGTTTTAAGAGGAATAGGCGTACACTTCTTTTTCAGTTTACGCAGTAGCGTAAAGCTTGGTTCTTTCTATTTGTTTTCTTTAAATATGATACACGGAATGTCGGTTGCGAACGAGAGCCAGTTAACCCCGTAAAAAAAGTTACCAGGAAATCTGCGCTGAAAAAAAACCGCCTGCTTTTCCACAATCACTTTAGGCCTTAACCTGAACAAAATGTGGAAAGTTATCCCTGTTCAAGAGTTGGCGCTACTCAGAAACTTTACCTTCAACTAACACAAAGTAGATGTGGGTCACTCGTCACACTATTTCCAAGTGTACGATATCGCCAGTCGTGATTCTAATTAACGGTTACAGTGGCTATGACGTTACTAAAACTCAAAATTACGGATCTTGGTAGACTGCAAAAAGTTTTGTAGCGCTATTGTAAACCTGAGTTCCGCAATATTAACGCACTTGGGCCTGTATTCAACGAAACGAGTGACGCATTCACTGCTCACTGCAAATCCACACCAATAACCAGCTTTTGTGACGGTATTATTCGGTCTGGAACCTCATTGACTGTAGTATAATTGTCTTCAGTGATGATGCCTTCGGTCTGAGACCCGACGACCAGCGAAGACGTGCCTGGAGACGCCCTGAACAGCGGTGGGATGCCAACCTGACTTTGGCTCGCCATACGGCCCGACAACCGGAAATGGTGGTCTGGGGTTCCATTTCATTTCATAATAGGACCCCTCCGATTGTCATCCCCGGTACCATTACAGGACAGCGAAACGTCGACGATATTCGACGCCGCGTTTTGTTGGCCGTCGTTGGAAGACATCCTGGGCTTACATTTCAGCAAGATAATGCCTGCACACACACCCTGAGAATTTCTGCTGCTTGTTCGCCTGCTTGCCAAACCCTACCTTGACCAGCAAGGTCGCCGGACCTCTGCCCTTGAGAATATTCGGAGCATTATGGGCAGGGTCGTCCAACCATTTCGGAATTTTGACGATATATCGCGCCAGTTGGACAAAATTTGGCACGATATATCTCGGGAGGACAGCCAAGAGCTCTATCAATCAGTGCCAAGACGAATAATTGCTTGCGTAAGATCCAGACTTACTCAATTTGTGAAGCTCTTTCTCTTCAATAAATCATCCTTTTTTTTAGTGTAGTTTTTGTAGCGATCATGTGGAGCAATCTGAATCACACCGATCACGAACTGCTGCAGGGTGTTATTCGTCCCTAAGACAGCCATCCATTCCTATGGGCCGCGTGGTTTGAGGCGCCATGTCACGGACTGCGCAGCCGCTTCCGCCGGAGGTTCGAGTCCTCCCTCGGGCATGGGTGTGTGTGTTGTTCTTAGCATAAGTAAACAGAGAGCCTACGTATGGTCTCCTTCTTGCTAACTACAAACAATCAATCTTGCAGTAGACAAAGACGTGGCAGTAAAAATATAAATTAATGAGGAACAAATTACCACAGGGAAAAAAAAAATAATTGAAAAAAATTGCTGCAAATCCGATACACAATTTAATGCTGTGGCCCTTTCATTTCTTTAGCTTTCTGTCTGAGCAGAAGACACCCAGAAGTTCTGCAACTAATGTTTAAGAGAGGTAAGTGATATAGGTTGTCAAGTATATTTTGTTACAGTAGCGCTACCAGAGTTAAAAATATTATCCTTAATTTTTTATGTACAGTTTCAATACACACAGTTTTCTGTTACTTACTCATTTTGTTCAGATTCAAAGCTCTGTTGCCAAAGAAAGTGCCCTGAAGAGCGGTTCATAAACTCGTCTCTGAAGTGTTTAGCATCAAGTAGAATATTTTCAGGGAGAGAGCTTTTAATCGCAACATAATGTAATTTCATAACGTTATGACATAATTTATAAATCCATGCCCCGTTTCCTCACGATCTAGAGAATCACATGGACAGTAAATTGGACTCGCAGGGATCATTAAATAATTATGTAGAACAACAGTCGCTTTTACTATGACAAATTTATAGTGGTGTGAAAAATCGTGAAGCGTGTGGTCAAAATCCGAAAAACGTTCTCAATTATCGATCGAGCTATGCATAACCGGTAGCTGTAGATTTTTTTCTTTATCAGTTTAATTCATTCCGTCTGAATGATTTTAGCAAACAAGTCCTCAAAAGAAAAGCACCGTCTCCTACAAACACAGTTTTTACAAAATGTCATGTCTTACATCTCTCTTGGAGTGTTCAGCAACTTGCTTTGTGGTCCCTAAAAATCCCGTATTCCGAAGAAAACCTGCATGCGATATTCTACCATTTGTAGCGAAACTGAATGCCATAAACTGATAATTTGCTTCTGCCATGGTATTTAGGACGATACCATGTGTGAATATGTAACTAATCTCCAACTGGATGAAATAATACTACAAGTTTTCCTGTCGTGCAGCCTACACTGTGCGGAAAATTCCACGTCTTTCCAAAATCACTCGATATCCTGGCACAGTGATACTCTGTTTCAGGATCCTGGAAACTGAATACTCTTTAACGTTGCACACGCAGTCTAAGACTTAAAAAAAAAAACGAAAAACTGGCGCACCACGAAGGAATTATCCACATTGGACGGAAATAGATAGCTGTGATGTGCATGTACAGTCACGCTCAAAAGTAGCCGAACGACCTGAACTGCATTTCGCTTGATTCGCATGCAACCCACATAACGCTGCTGTCTAGCAGCTCCTCTAATCGCTCCTTGGTACAGTCGTTTGACTATTGAAAATCGTCCCAACAAGCCGCCATTAGAAAACACTGCTCTGCATCGCAATAACTCAAGATGTAAAGTAATACCACGATACTACAAATATCAGGGAACACCTTATCACAGATAAGACTGTCCTTATGGCTTGTAAGCTCACATTTATTACAGTAAATGACATAACTGAAATGTTACCACTCTCATTATTACGTCAGATAGGTAATGCACGTAGTAAGTTCGTCGTATTCATGATTTCCTGTTCAAAGTGACATAGCATACTTATTATTTAACACAAAATGACATTAAAAATTTAAGTTATTCACGAGCAGCTAGTTGAGAATATGTATGAACTTCAAATGACACGACAAAATGTCTCGTTCTGCATATGGATTCAAACCCAGGTCATGCAGACTAAGCAAAGATTTCGTGACTGACGGAAACTAACAGTCATTCCTGATTAGGCATACAGAGAGAAATACACGTCGATTTTAGACAGTATCAGTTAGCAAATATCAACTTTAAATTACATAACGCAAACATTTTTAACGGAAGCGAGTTCCTACGCAGCACCTATTGGTCATGTTAACGAACTACGACAGATGTTAAATACTACTTCTTAACAAGTAACTTACTTGAAATGCCGTGAGATAAAACTTTGTGTTGGACAGGCATTCGAACTGAGAACCTAATCGGATTGATATAGAAGCACAATCAACTGTGACATTTCGGATTTTCTCGGCAGTAGCTAGATGTTTTGACTAAAATAGACGAGACGAAACATTAATTTTTTCCCTCCAACCCAGCACCTATCGTTTTTATATTCTAGAGATAACGAACGTTAAATATGGGTTTGTTGCTCCAGCAGCGACATGTGAGCATGTTTGAACTAGAAATAATATGACGAAGAGTTCAGTGCTGACTGGGAATAGAGCTCCACACACATATCGTTGTTGACTACACACAAAGACACGTCAGGTACCGAAGTTTTCTCCACCGACAGCTCGGAATAACATCTTGAACTTACAGTGATGTCGCAAATAGTTCTGTGTCTCACTGGGAATCAAAACCGTCACATATCGTTAGAGTTAACAACGAATGAAAATACATTAAAAATCAAAATTATTATCCACCAGCAGTTAGGTGTCCTCTTCCTAGAGCTTGATAATACATAATGAAATCTTTATGCCGGGCCAGGATTCGAACCCATTTACGCGCAATATGTGGAGATGTAGAGGAATCTGCAGTTTTGAACAAACAACAATTGTAGCCGAGCTGTATTGGCACGAAGGGATCAAATTCCGCGTTAAGGGCGGACTGAGTTGCATTGCCAGTTCAGAACCATTTTTATCGACATACAGAAGCTCAAATAAAAGACTGAATGTGTCCTGTGACCCTACATAGCGTTTGTTTCGTCACTAGAAATAAATAACTAGTATAAGAAAGGTTACTGGTGATAGAGTTTCTACATCTCGCCACTCTAGACTTTATTGTAGTTCAACTTGACGTCTACTTGATAGAGAAGGAATATCAATTTTAATGTGAATTTCAAACCACAATGCCATTATATCTTCTTCACTTGGTGTAGCCAGAAGAGAATGGAATCTGTCTCTCCCTACCTAAAACCATCACCCGAAGTTGGAATCGAACCAAGACTATAGACACGTGAACCTACCATCAGTCCAACAGACCACGAAATCCTATTCTCTTAGACTCATTTTTCTATCGTAACGCCGATGCGCCACACTGGATGAGAATTCTGACACACAGGCTCCCTGTAGTAATTTGCAGATGTCCAGTAAATTCATTTACTTGGTTGACCGAATCACCACGAAGTAGCTGCCTCTGCTACCCAGTGCCTACATTCGACTCTATTTTGTAATCACCGAAATAAAATCACGTAATTACCAACAACACAGAACTGACAAACACTGTAAGATGCAGAAATTTAAATAGGAAGTGTTCGTTTCCACTTGAGCTACTGTATTGCGCTATCTGTTTGTGGAAAACGTGGTGCAATAAAAAAGAAAATTTATAACTATTTGTCTCTCATAAGTATAGACCTGGCCATATGCATTATCTCACAGCGCTGTGGAATGCAGAAGTTCTGGTGAAATGTTTTTGAGTTCTGGGTCTGCTGTAGCTATGTGTCAGCTAGCGGCGTATAGGTAAGTTTTTCGACTCGTTGATGAGATGTCGTGAGTTCGAGTACATTCATTGCTACATTTTTTTAAAACGCAATTCTACTGCCTGCTTAAGTTATCAACGTAATGGAACTTGTAACATAATTCCCTTCACTTATCAACCCAAAATAGTCGTATGTGGAAAAAGAGCTAACTTCTGCGACATTTTGTTCTTTTCAGGTTTAATAGACAACCAGATAGCAGATGCATCTCGAAACTTTTGTATTATGTATGGGGAGAGCGCATCGTGCCAAAAATGCGTCGGAAAAGTATTTTCTACATTAGCTGTCGTCTGGTAGTGGCATTTTATTCTTATTCAAACCTTGTTTGACAGCTTTAACTCAGAACAAGTTTTCTACATGCATGTAATCAATCAACTGCATGTGCATTGTCAGACTGTTATAGGTAACATCAGGGAATTCGCATATATCGTTGATAATTAATTTCTCTCTCATGTTTACTATTGCTTTAACAACACTAAAGGAAACCTCAGGAAAATTGTGAGCTGTATTATAAGAAATCAAATAAAACTACCCACAATAACCTTACGTCGAAAGTCTGTTTTAATAAAACTGAGTATCTGTACACAAGCGTGCCTCTATGGAGACGAATTAGTAAAATACTACTCACTTAGATTTTGATTGGGTCTGTGTTTAATTGATATGCTGTGTCTCGTCTATTTTAGTTAAAACATCTAGCTACTGCCGAGAAAATCCGAAATGTCACAGTTGATTGTGCTTCTATATCAATCCGATTAGGTTCTGTGTTCGAATCCCTGTCCAACACAATGTTTTACCTCACGATATTTCAAGTAAGTTACTTGTTAAGAAGTAGTATTTAACATCTGTCGTAGTTCGTTAACATGGCCAATAGGTGCTGCGTAGGAACTCGCGTCCGTTAAAATGTTTGCGTTATGTAATTTAAAGTTGATATTTGCTAACTGATACTGTCTAAAATCGAGGTGTATCACTCTCTGTATGCCTAATCAGGAATGACTATTAGTTTCCGTCAGTCACGAAATCTTTGCTTAGTCTGCATGACCTGGGTTTGAATCCATATGCAGAACGAGACTTTTCGTCGTGTCATTTGAAGTTCATACATATTCTCAACTAGCTGCTCGTGAATAACTTAAAATTCTAATAGCATTTTGTGCTAAATAATAACTACGGTATGTTATTTTGAGCAGAAAATCATGAATACGACGAACTTACTACGCGCATTACCTATCTGACGTAATAATGAGAGTGGTAACATTTCAGGTATGACATTTATTGTAATAAATGTAAGCTTACAAGCCTTAAGGACAGTCTTATCTGTGATAAGGTGTTCCTTGATATTTTTAGTATCGTGGTATTACTTTACATCTTGAGTTATTGCGATAGAGAGCAGTGTTTTCTGGTGGTGACTTGTTGGGACGATTTTCAATTGTCAAACGACTGTACCAAGGAGCGATTAGAGGAGCTGCTAGACAGCTGCGTTATGTGGGTTGTATGCGAATCAAGCGAAATGCAATTTAGGTCGTTCGGATACTTTTGAGCACGACTGTACAAACAAACAAATTTTTACAGTTTCAGAAAAATTGGCTGGTTTCTTCAAGAGACAGGTTCAAATGGCTCTAAGCGCTATGGGAATTAACACCTGAGGTCATCAGTCCCCTCGACTTTGATCTACTTAAACCTAACTAACCTAAGGACATCACACACATCCATGCCCGAGGCAGGATTCGAACCTGCGACTGTAGCAGCAGCGCGGTTCTGGACTGAAGCGCCTAGAATCGCTCGGCCACAGCGGCTGGCAAGAGACAAGTTACTACCACTTTTGTACCCTTTTGGTCCTTATGTAATTATTCGGCTTGGCATTGATAGATAGAGTTGTTGAGTTGTTGGATGTCCTCCTGAAGGAATATGGTGCCAAATTCTGTTCAATTGGCGCATTGGATCGTCAAACTCCTGAGCTGGTTCGAGGGCCCTGCCTGTAATACTCGAAACGTTCTCAGTTGGGAGAGATCCGCCTTCCTTGCTGGTCAAGGTAGGGTTTGGCGTTTATGAAGACAAGTAGTAGAATCTCTTACCAAGTGCGAGGGAGGGGGGGGTGCATTACCTTGCTAAAATACAAGCCCGGAATGGTATGCCATGAAGGGTAACAAAACGTGGCGTAGAATACCGTCGATGTACCGCTGTGCTGGAAGGGTGCCACGGATGACGATCAAAGGGATGCTGTTATGAAAAAAACGGCACCCCAGACCATCACTCCTGATTGTCGGGCCATATGGAGAGCGACAGTAGGGTTGGGACCCCACCGCTCTCTGGGGCGTCTCCAACACGTCTTAGGCCTCGAATCTCATTGACTGGAGTTGAATTGTTTTCAGTGATGACTTCCGCATCGAACTGAGTCCCGACGACCAGTGAAGACGCGTCTGGAGACTCATCAGAAAGTGGTGGGATACCAACCTGACTTCGCCTGCCATACTTCTCAACATCCAGGGGTGATGGTTCGGTATCCCATTTCATTTCATAGCAGGACCCCTTTGGCTGTCATCCGTGGCACTCTTACAATGCAGTGGTACATGCTTGCCAAATCCTACCTTGGCCAGCAAGGTTGCCGGATCTCTCCCCAACTGAGAGCGTTAGAAGCGTTACTGGCAATTCCCTCCAACCAGCGCGTGATTTTGACGGTCTGAAGCACCCGTTGGACGGAAATTGGCACAATATCCTCCAGGGGACATTCAACAACTATATCAGTCAATAGCAAACCGAATAGCTGCTTGCATAAGTACCAGAAGTGGAAGGGTGTGTTTTTGACTTGCTGAATTTGAAAAGCTTTTGTAAACCTCTTTCTCTCGGATAAATCTTTCAATTTTTCTGAAAATATAATCACTTATTTGTCTGTACATGTACATCACGTCTACCGATTTCCGTTCCATTTGGGTAATCCCTTCGCATTGCGTCTTTCTTTTGTCTTGGAGTGTATGTGGTCTCCCGCCTAACAATGCCACACATTCATTTCCATACCTTATGCTACTTGATATATTGAATTTCACAACATTCTTTGAGATATATAATTACAGAAAAAAACTGTTACAATGAAATAGCATGTCAGCTGCAAAAAAATTGATAAGGAAAAATAAAAAGCAGTATCAAAAAGATAAATATAACATCTCCACATGATGTGGATGTATGTCTACATGCGATTTTAACATAAATTTCAGAAATAAGTAGACATATGGGAATCACAGAAAAAGTAAATATGACGATAACGATGTTATTCGCTAGGTTGGAACTTCATACAAGGGAACTATATCTCAATATTATTACAAATATCTACAGAATACGAATTGGCGTTACAGAAATTGTCAGGTCGTGGTTTTCGTTTTATAGTTGTGAGCTTGTGCTTCATATATACACTGAAGCGCCAAAGAATTTGGTGCAGGCATGCGAATACAAATACGGTGATACGTAAATAGGTAGAATACGGTGCTGCGGTCGGCAACGCCTGTATAAGACAATAGGTGTCTGGCGCAGTTGTTGGCTCGGTTACTGCCGCTACGAGCAGGCAGGTTATCAAGATTTAAGTAAGTTTGAACGTGGTGTTATAGTCGGCGCACGATCGGTAGCACACAGCATTTCCGTGGTAGCGATGAAGTGGGGATTTTCTCACACGACCATTTCACGAGTGTACCATGAATATCAGGAATCCGGTAAAACATCAAACCTCCGACATCTCTGTGGCTGGAAAAAGATTCTGCAAGAACGCGACCAGCGACGACTGAAGAGAATCGTTCAACGTGACACACGCAAACTGCTGCAGATTTCAATGCTGGCTCATCAAGAAGTGTGCGAACCATTCAACGAAAGATCATCGATATGGGCTTTCGGAACCGAAGGCCCAATCGTGTACCCTTTACGCCTCGTCTGGACCCGTCGACATTAACTTTGGGTTGTTGACGATTGGAAACCGGTTGCCTGGTCGGACGAGTCTCGTTTCAAATGGTATCGAGCGGATGAACGTGTACTGGTATGGAGACAACCTCATGAATCTATGGACCCTACATATCAGCAGGGGACTGTTCAAGGTTATGAAGGCTCTGTAATGGTGTGGGGCGTGTGCAGTTGGAGTGATATGAGACGCCTGATACGTCTAGATACGACTCTGACAGGTGGCATGTACGTAATTACCCTGTCTGATCGCCGGAATCCATCCATGTCCATTACAAATTCCGACGAACTTGGGCAGTTCCAGCAGGAAACTGCGACACCCCACACGTCCGGAATTGCTATAGAGTGACTCCAGGAACAGCATTTTAAGTTTAAGCACTTCCGCTGTCCATAAAACTCCCCAGACATGAGCGTTACTGAGCATATCTGGGATGCACTGTAACATGCTGTTCAGGAGGGATCTCCACCCCGTCGTAGTCTAGACTTCACTTTGATTGGTTGATCAAACGAACAGCCAATCAGATCAATCTTTCAAGGTCATATTCGCACCTAAACTGTTTTACTCCAATTAACATTCACAGGTGCATTTACGTCATTTTATGCTGCAAATATTATTAAAATGTTCCACCAAACCAAACGATAACTAATTTTGAAATAACTTTAGAAAAACATTACTCTACAAATAATTATTGTGGCTGTCTTCTTACAAAAACAAGCTCACTTGGACATACGTTATCAGCAAGTAAGGGGAATTACAGCTTTCGTTGCAACAGCTTGTTGCATACTTTCCCATGACCAAGTTACATAATGTTCAACAGTAGATAATAGTGAATCTTTATGTATGTCCAGCATACACACTCTCATTTACACAACAAAACAAATAGCTATTAAATGAATATTAATTCTTACTGAATTCTCTATTTCGAAAACGAAAAATAGTGAACGTTATTTAAGTATAAATTCAAATATACTGACCTAACATTTTGTAAACTTCAGTAATGATTCCAACTGATAGCAAAGGACAAACTGTTATGCATCCGAACTGACTTTAATCTTACTAGTATCGGTTTTTGGTATTTTTTGGCAATTGTCTCTAACTTTTAAAGTGTTCAAGCCAGAACGCCGAGATTTTGCAACCAGCTTTTTTTTTATAACAAAAGGCTAAATATAAAGTTTGTCGAAATTGAATAAGATTTAGTATAGTTTATTTAGATTCTTAAGGGTCTAAATATTATGTCGCTGGAACTGATACAAGCAGCGCTTCCCACGTTCGTGCTAGCGACAGGTGCGAGTGAATCACGCCGAGATACAAGCAGCTGTCACCGCCACCTACTCCAAAGTTCGAACCCGGTACTGCAAGGTAGCTTACTGCAATAAAATGCTATTGCGGTTTCACTCGCGACGTTACAACTGTTTCGGAAGGTTGAAGAATCAGCAATGATCAACGTCATGAGGATGTAGAAGGCAATGGAAACCATTGCACTAAAGCCCAGTAATGTGTATCCACGGGACATGTGACCTGTAATTGAAAAAGTGTCATTATGATCTCTCCACTGGCAAAAGATTCCGGAATATCCCCTTTTCAGATCTCCAGGAAGGGACCGCCAAGGGAGAGGTGACCATGAGAAAATGTTTGAATAACCAGCTAAAGGAAAACGCTCTACGAGTCGGGGTGTGGAATGTCAGAAGGTTGAATGTGGTAGGGAAGCTAGAAAATCTGAAATGGGAAATGCAAAGCCTCAATCCAGATGTAGTAGGAGTCAGTGAAGGGAAATGGAAAGAAGACAAGGAGTATAGGGTGATATCAACAGCAGCAGAAAGTGGTATAACGGGAGTAGGATTCGTTAGGAACAGGAAGATGGGGCCGAGAGTTGTTACTGTGAACAGTTTAGTGATAGCGTTGTTGCTATCAGAATCAACAGCAAACCATCACTGACAACAATAGTTCAAGTATACCTGCCGACGTCGCAAGCTGAAGATGAAGAGATAGAGAAAGTATATGAGGATATTGAAAGGGAAATACACTACGTAAAGGGAGATGAAAATCTAAAGTCATGGTGGGACAAGGAATGAGAGAGGAGAAAGACTAACTGAGTTCTGTATTGAATTTCAGATAGTAACAGCGAATACTCTGTTCAAGAATCACAAGAGATGGAGGTATACTTGGAAAAGGCCAGGTGATATGGGAAGATTTCAGTTATATTATATCATGGTCAAGAAGAGATTCCGAAATCAGATGCTGGATTGGAGCAGATACAGACTCAGCTCACAATGTAGTAGTGACAAAGAGTAGTCTGAAGTTTAAGAGATTAGTCAGAAGGAATCAATACGCAAAGAAGTCGGATACAGAAGTACTAAGAAATGACAAGGTATGTTTGAAGCTCTCGAAGGCTATAGATACAGCAATAAGGAATAGCTCATTAGGCAGTACAGCTGACGAGGAATGGATTTCTGTAAGCCGCCCAGTGTGGCCGAGCGGTTCTAGGTGCTTCAGTCTGAAACCGCGCGACCGCTACGGTCGCATGTGCGAATCCTGTCTCGGGCATGGAGGGGTGTGATGTCCTTAGATTAGTTAGGTTTAAGTAGTTCTATGTTCTAGGGGACTGATGACTTCAGATGTTAAGTTCCATAGTGCTCAGAGCAATTTGAACCATTTGACATCTCTAAAAAGGGCGCTCACAGAAGTTGAAAAAAAAAAACATAGTTACAAAGAAGGTAACTGTGAAGAAACCGGGGTTAATAGAAGAAATACCTCAGTTGATCGATGACAGAAGGAAGTACAAAAACATTCAGGGAAAGTCAGGAATACAGAAACACGAGTAGCTTAGGAATGAATAAACAGGAAGTGCATCGAAACCAAAGCGAAATGGTTGCCTGTAATACGTGAAGAAATCGATAAAGAAATTATTGTAGGATGGACTGATTCAGCATACAGAATAGTCAAAACAGCCTTCGGTGAAATTAAAAACAAGGGTGATAACATTAAGAGTGCAAAGGCAGTTCCACTGTTAAATGCAGAGTAGAGAGGGAAGAGTACACTGAGGGCTTCTTTGAGGGGGAAGATTTGTCTGATGTGGTGGAAGAAGAAACAGCAGACGATTTAGAAGAGATAGTATTAGAATCAGAATTTAAAAGGGCTTTCAAAGAGCTATTATCAAATAAGGTAGAACGGATAGACAGCATTCCATCAGAATTTCTACAATCCTTGGGGGAAGTGGCAACAAAACGACTATACAGGTTGATGTATAAAATGTTTGCGTCTGGTGACATACCATCTGACTTTCGGAAAAATATCATCCACACAATTCTGAAGACGGCAAGAGCTGACAAGTTCGAGAATTATCACACAGTCAGCTTAACAGCTCGTGCATCCAACTCATTGACGAGAATAACATACAGAAGAACGGAAACAAAAATTGAAGATATGTTATACGAGCGTCAGTTCGGCTTTAGGAAAGGTATAGGCACGAGAGAGGCAATTCTGACGTCGCTATTGATAATGGAAGCAAGACTAAAGGAAAATCAAGACACGTTCATAGGATCTGTCGACCCGGAAAAAGTGTGCGACAATGTAAAATGGTGCAAGATGTTCGAAATTCTGAGAAAAATATAGGTAAGCTATAGGGAACGATGGGTCATATACATTATGTACAAGAGCCACGAAGGAATAGTAAGCGTGGAAGACCAAGAACGAAGTGCTTGAACTAAAAAGGGTGTAAGACAGGGATGTAGTCTTTCGCCTTAATGTTCAATCTGTATATCGCAGAACCAATAACGCAAATAAAAGAAAGGTTCAGGAGTGGAATTAAAATTCAAGGTGAAAGGGTATCAATGGTTCGATTCGCTGATGACATTGCTATCCTGAGTGAAAGTGAAGAAGAATTACATGATCTTCTGAATGGAATGGACAGTCTAATGAGTACAGAATATGAACTGAGAGTAACTCGAAGAAAACGAAACTAATGAGAAGTAGTAAAAAGAGTGAAAACTTTAATATAAGTAATGACGGTCACCAAATAGATGAAGTTAAGGCAGCAAAATAATCAAGGACGGACGGAGCAAGGACATCAAAGGCAGCCTAGCACTGGCCAAAAAGACATTCTTGGCCAAGAGAAGTCTACTAGTATCAAACATAGGCCTTAATTTGAGGAAGAAATTTCTGAGAATGTACAGTCATGCTCAAGAGTATCCGAACGACCTGAATTGCATTTCGCCTGATTCGCATGCAACCCGCATAACGCAGCTGTCTAGGAGGTCCTCTAATCGCTCCTTGGTACAGTCGTTTGACTATTGAAAATGGTTCCAACAAGTCACCACTAGAAAACACTTCTCTGTATCGCAATAACTCAAGATGTAAAGCAATACCACGATACTACAAATATCAGGGAACACCTTATCACAGATAAAACTGACCTGAAGGCTTGTAAGCTCACATTTATTACAGTAAATGACATACCTGAAATGTTACCACTCTCATTATTACGTCAGATAGATAATGCACGTAGTAAGTTCGTCGTATTCATGATTTCCTCTTCAAAGTAACATACCGTACTTACTATTTAACACAAAATGACATTAAAAATTTAAGTTATTCACGAGCAGCTAGTTGAGAATATGTATTAACTTCAAATGACA
The DNA here is from genome assembly GCF_023864275.1 of Schistocerca cancellata. NCBI lineage: Eukaryota > Metazoa > Arthropoda > Insecta > Orthoptera > Acrididae > Schistocerca > Schistocerca cancellata. Next base: position 299,997,650 of record NC_064634.1, read on the forward strand.
CGACTAACCGTCTCGTACTGCGTATGGATTCAAACCCAGGTCATGCAGACTAAGCAAAGATTTCATCACTGACGGAAACTAACAGTCATTCCTGATTAGGCATACAGAGAGTGACATACTTCGAGTTTAGACAGTATCAGTTAGCAAATAGCAACTTTAAATTACATAGCGCAAATATTTTTAACGGACGCGAATTCCTACCCAGTATCTGTTGTCCTTGTTAACGAACTACGAGAGATGTTAAATACTGATTCTTCACAAGAAACTTACTGGAAATGCCGTGAGGTAAAGCTTTGTGTCGGACAGGGACTCGAACCCAGAACCTAATCAGATTGTTATCAAAGTACAATCAACTGTGACATACCGGATTTTCTCGGCAGTAGCTAGATGTTTTAACTGAAATGACGAGACGAAACATTAATTTTTTCCTCCCCAGGAATCCAACCCGGCACCTATCGTCGTTATATTCTAGAATAAACGAACTTTAAATATGGGTTTGTTACACCAGCAGCGACATTTGGGCATGTTTGAACTAGAAATAATATGACGAAAAGTTCAGTGCTGACTGGGAATCGAACCTCACACATATCGTTGTTGGCACACACAAAGAGACGTCAGCTAACGAATTTTTTTCCACCAGCAGCTCGGAATAACATTCTTGAATTTACAGTGATCTCGCAAATAGTTCTGTGTCTCACTGGGAGTCAAAAATGTCACGAATGAAAATACATTAAAAATCAAAATTATTATCCACCAGCAGATAGGTGTTCTCATACTAGAGCTTGATAATACATTATAAAAACTTTAGTGTCGCGCTAGGATTCTAACCCATTTACACGCAATATGTGGAGATGTTGAGGAATCTGCAGTTTTGAACAAACAACAAATTGTAGTCGAGCTGTATTGTCACGAAGGGATCAGATTCCGAATTAAGGGCAGTCTGAGTTGGATTCCCAGTTCAGAACCAATTTTATCGACATACAGAAGCTCAAATAAAAGATGGAATAAGTGTCCTGTGACCCTACATAGCGTTTGTTTCGTCACTAGAAATAAATAACTAGTATAAGAAAGGTTACTGGTGATAGAGTGTCTACATGTCGCCACTCCTGACTTTATTGTAGGTCAACCTCATGTCTGTTTTGTAGAGAAGGAATCTGTCTCTCCCTATCAAAAATCATTGGCAGAAGTTGGAATCGAACCCAGACCATAAGTATATGAACCTCGCATCAATCCAACAGACCACCAAATACTCTTCTCTCTTACTTATTTTTCTATCATAACGCCGATGCGCCTCACTGGATGAGAATTCTGACACACAGGCTCCCAGTAGTGGTTTGCAGCATGTGCAGTACATTCATTTACTTGGTTGACAAAATCACCATCAACTAGCTGTCTCAGCTACCCAGTGCATACATTCGAGTCTATTTTGTAATCAGCGAAATAAAATCACGTAACTGCCACCTACACACAACTGCCAACAGTGTAGGATGCAGAAATTTAAATAGGAAGTGTTGCTTTCCATTTGAGCTACTCTATTGCGCTATCTGTTTGTTGAAAACGTTGTGCAGTGCAGAAGAAAAGCTGTAACTGTCTGTCTCTCAGAAGTCTAGATCCGACCATATGCATTATCCCACAGCACTGTGGAATGCTGAACTTCTGCAGGGATCGTTGTTGATTTCTGTAGGTGCTGTAGCTGCGTGTCACCTAGTAGCATTGCGGTAAGCATCGCGCGCCGTAAATAAGACGTCGCGAGTTCGAGTACATTCACTGTTATGTTTTTTAAAACGCAATCCTGCTGTCTGCTGAATTTATCAATCTAATGGAACGTTGAACATAATTCCCTTCACTTCTCAACCGAAAATAGTCGCATGTGTGAAAAAGGTCTAACTTCTGCGACCTTTGGTTCTCTTCAGGTTTAATAGACGGCCAGGCAGCAAAAGCTGTCATGTGGTAGTGGCATTTTATTCTTCTTCAAACCTTGTTTGACAGCTTTAACTCAGAACAAGTTTTCTACATGCATGTAATCAATAAACTGCATGTGCATTGTCAGACTGTTATAGATAACATCAGAGAATTCGCATATATCGTTGATGATTAATTTCTCTCTCATGTTTACTATTGTTTTGACAACACTAAAAGAAACCTTACGAAAATTGTGCACTGTGTTATAAGAAATGAAATAAAACTACCAACGATAACCTTACGATGAAAGTCTGTTTTAATAAAACTGAGTATCTGTACACAAGCGTGCCTCTATCAACACGAATTAGTAAAATACTACTCACTTAGATTTCGATTGGGTCTGTGTTTAATTGGTATGCAAATGTGGCATTTCATAAATAAAGTTATGTATTCCTGGAAACCCAAAATTTGCTTGTAAGCAGTGGAAAGAGGCGTTACCTGTTGTGCAGCATTGTAAGTTTTTCACCATTGCACTATGAGCCGAAAGTATTTCCTTGCGATTTCCTTATTGATGTTTGATATGATTGCTTGTAGCTCTTTCACAGAAGGGATAGAAACGTTACAGTCAGCGAGACTGGAACCGCGAACCATAACAGACGCTTTTTCGCAGTGCTGCACGTTACTACAGAGCTCGGGAAGAGGTATGTGTCTTTGTTACCTATTACGAGGCCAGGAGTGGCTAGAACTCGTAAACCGCTATTTGTTGTTGTTGTGGTCTTCAGTCCTGAGACTGGTTTGATGCAGCTCTCCATGCTACTCTAACCCGTGCAAGCTTCTTCATCTCCCAGTACCTACTGCAACCTACATCCTTCTGAATCTGCTTAGTGTATTCATCTCTTGGTCTCCCCCTACGATTTTTACCCTCCACGCTGCCCTCCAATACTAAATTGGTGATCCCTTGATGTCTCAGAAGATGTCCAACCAACCGATCCCTTCTTCTGGTCAAGTTGTGCCACAAACTTCTCTTCTCCCCAATCCTATTCAATACTTCCTCATTAGTTATGTGATCTACCCATCTAATCTTCAGCATTCTTCTGTAGCACCACATTTCGAAAGCTTCTATTCTCTTCTTGTCCAAACTATTTACCGTCCATGTTTCACTTCCATACATGGCTACACTCCATACAAATACTTCCAGAAATGACTTCCTGACACTTAAATTTATACTCGATGTTAAAAAATTTCTCTTCTTCAGAAACGCTTTCCTTGCCATTGCCAGTCTACATTTTATATCCTCTCTACTTCGACCATCATCAGTTATTTTGCTCCCCAAATAGCAAAACTCCTTTACTACTTTAAGTGTCTCATTTCCTAATCTAATATCCTAAGCATCACCCGACTTAATTCGACTACATTCCATTATCCTCGTTTTGCTTTTGTTGATGTTCATCTTATACCCTCCCTTCAAGACACCATCCATTCCGTTCAACTGCTCTTCCAAGTCCTTTGCTGTCTCTGACAGAATTACAATGTCATCGGCGAACCTCAAAGTTTTTATTTCTTCTCCATGGATTTTAATACCTACTCCGAATTTTTTCTTTTGTTTCCTTTACTGCTTGCTGAATATACAGATTGAATAACATCGGGGAGAGGCTACAACCCTTTCTTACTCCCTTCCCAACCACTGCTTCCCTTTCATGCCCCTCGACTCTTATAACTGCCATCTGGTTTCTGTACAAATTGTAAATAGCCTTTCGCTCCCTGTATTTTACCCCTGCCATCTTTAGAATGTGAAAGAGAGTATTCCAGTCAACATTGTCAAAAGCTATCTCTAAGTCTACAAATGCTAGAAACGTAGGTTTGCCTTTCCTTAATCTAAGTCGTAAGGTCAGTATTGCCTCACGTGTTCCAACATTTCTACGGAATCCAAACTGATCTTCCCCGAGGTCAGCTTACACTAGTTTTTCCATTCGTCTGTAAAGCATTCGCGTTAGTATTTTGCAGCTGTGGCTTATTGAACTGATTGTTCGGTAATTTTCACATCTGTCAACGCCTGCTTTCTTTGGGATTGGAATTATTATATTCTTCTTGAAGTCTGAGGGTATTTCACCTGTCTCGTACATCTTGCTCACCAGATGGTAGAGTTTTGTCAGGACTGGCTCTCCCAAGGCCGTCAGTAGTTCTAATGGAATATTGTCTACTCCTGGGGCCTTGTTTCGACTCAGGTCTTTCAGTGCTCTGTCAAACTCTTCACGAAGTATCGTATCTCCCATTTCATCTTCATCTACATCCTCTTCCATTTCCATAATATTGTCCTCAAGTACATCGCCCTTGTATAGACCCTCTATATACTCCTTCCACCTTTCTGCTTTCCCTTCTTTGCTTAGAACTGGGTTTCCATCTGAGCTCTTGATGTTCATACAAGTGTTCTCTTATCTCCAAACGTCTCTTTAATTTTCCTGTAGGCAGTATCTATCTTACCCCTAGTGAGATAAGCCTCTACATCCTTACATTTGTCCTCTAGCCATCCCTGCTTAGCCATTTTGCACTTCCTGTCGATCTCATTTTTGAGACATTTGTATTCCTTTTTGCCTGCTTCATTTACTGCATTTTTCTCCTTTCATCAATTAAATTCAATATTTCTTCTGTTACCCAAGGATTTCTACTAGCCCTCGTCTTTTTACCTACTTGATCCTCTGCTGCCTTCACTACTTCATCCCTCAAAGCTACCCATTCTTCTTCTACTGTATTTCTTTTCCCCATTCCTGTCAATTGTTCCCTTATGCTCTCCCTGAAACTCTGTACAACTTCTGATTCTTTCAGTTTATCCAGGTCCCATCTCCTTAAATTCCCACCTTTTTGCAGTTTCTTCAGTTTTAATCTACAGGTCATAACCAATAGATTGTGATCAGAGTTCACAACTGCCCCTGGAAATGTCTTACAATTTAAAACCTGGTTCCTAAATCTCTGTCTTACCATTATATAATCTATCTGATACCTTTTAGTATCTCCAGGGTTCTTCCATGTATACAACTTTCTTTCATGATTCTTAAACCAAGTGTTAGCTATGATTAAGTTGTGCTCTGTGCAAAATTCTCCCAGGCGGCTTCCTCTTTCATTTCTTGGCCCCAATCCATATTCACCTACTACGTTTCCTTCTCTTCCTTTTCCTACACTCGAATTCCAGTCACCCATGACTATTAAATTTTCATCTCCCTTCACTATCTGAATAATTTCTTTTATTTCATCATACATTTCTTCAATTTCTTGTCATCTGCAGAGCTAGTTGGCATATAAACTTGCTCTACTGTAGTAGGTGTGGGCATTGTATCTATCTTATCCACAATAATGCGTTCACTATGCTGTTCGTAGTAGCTTAGCTGCATTCCTATTTTCCTATTCATTATTAAACCTACTCCTGCATTACCCCTATTTGATTTTGTGTTTATAACCGTGTAGTCACCTGACCAGAAGTCTTGTTCCTCCTGCCACCGAACTTCACTAATTCCCACTATATCTAACTTTAACCTATCCATTTCCCTTTTTAAATTTTCTAACCTACCTGCCCGATTAAGGGATCTGACATTGCACGCTCCGATCCGTAGAACGCCAGTTTTCTTTCTCCTGATAACGACGTCCTCTTGAGTAGTCCCCGCCCGGAGATCCGAATGGGGGACTATTTTACGTCTGAAATATTTTACCCAAGAGGACGCCATCATCATTTAATCATACAGTAAAGCTGCATGCCCTCGGGAAAAATTACGGCCGTAGTTTCCCCTTGCTTTCAGCCGTTCGCAGTACCAGCACAGCAAGGCCGTTTTGGTTATTGTTACAAGGCCAGATCAGTCAATCATCCAGACTGTTGCCCCTGCAACTACTGAAAAGGCTGCTGCCCCTCTTCAGGAACCACACGTTTATCTGACCTCTCAGCAGATACCCCTCCGTTGTGGTTGTACCTACGGTACGGCTATCTGTATCGCTGAGGCACGCAAGCCTCCCCACCAACGGCAAGGTCCATGGTTCATGGGGAGGATAGTTTTTGTAATAAACCGGAACTCCTATCACGACTCTTTCGTTCCTGTTAACTAACCACGAAAGATGTCTGATATACCACCATTCAGAAGTAACAAAGTGTGCATGCATTTAAAGATGAAGCGCATGATGTGAAGTTCTGTGACGGAGATACGAACCCAACACGTAATCGGATTGTTAACTAAGTAAAATCAAATGTTACATGTCGATATTTCGTACCAGCTGCTAGGTGTTTGAATCTAAAATAAGGATACAATTTTTTGTGGATATCAGGTTAAATTAGATTGAATTACAATGGTGGACAAGATGGTCTGCGTATTGCTAAATTGTAGAGCGAAATTAATTTGTTATGCCAAATACCTGAACTCTGGGCTGGAATGGAATACATATTGCCTGAAAGCAGCTCAAAACAAGTAGAGAGCCGTTATTATTCAAGGTATTTACACGATGACTTGTATCTTTCTGATGAAGCACTCTATTATGAACACTCCGCGAACCAGCAATTTCATGACATCACATCCACGTATAAAAAAATGGTTCAAATGGCTCTGAGAACTATGGGACTTAACATCTGAGGTCATCAGTCCCCTAGAACTTAGAACTACTTAAACCTAACTAACCTAAGGACATCACACATATTCATGCCCGAGGCAGGATTCGAACCTGCGACCGTAGCGGTCGCGCGGTTCCAGACTGTAGCACCTAGAACCGCTGGGCCACTACGGGCGGCCCATCCACGTACACTGGAATTCTGAAGTACATATTTACCATATGTAATTTTTACAACTACTGTTTGTATCAGTGAGCGGTCTCATAGTCATATTATTGTGGTAATCAGCTAAAATTATTGTGTGTTACAATAGGAATTTGTATGCCTTGCATGTTACTAACTTGTAGGGCGAAATTAATTCATTATATCAGATACCTGAACTTAGATCTAGAATGGAGGTCATATAGCCCAAAAGCAGTTCAAAACAAGTAGAGAGCAATTATTATTCAAGGTAAGTACACGATAATATGTGCCTTTCTTCCAGTACCTTTTTTCCATGCCACCCAACTATCCACTGCTATGCAAGAAATCCATCCTCTCCTGCTTACGATAATCCACATATCTCTTTTAGATGATTGTCTTGAAAATCTGTGGGCATTAGGATAACCTGGAAAGAGAGCCGCAACTAGATTGTAGAAAGCATAGCGGATCGTTCTCTCCAAGACAGCAAACATGAGAATGCAGAGATCAGTTATATATCAAGACAATGTTAAAGTACACTGCCACCGAACTCGTTCAGAAAACTACAGGCTGTGTGGCTATCATATTATAAACGTATGTTGCTGACAGATGCTTCCATCTGTATCTTGAGCCTTACAATCTGTCATGTATCTGTTACTACAGTGACCACACGATAGTTATCTTGAAATTCCCTCAGTGGTTCTGCCTACCTGTGAGTGACATCGGATGCCATGCTTCTCAGCCTGCTTTGTGGCTATGTTGCTACGCTGTTGGTTATAACGTGGAATCTCGAGTTGTTGTACCAGTACGCCAGGATGAGGTTTTGCCTTACTATTCACTACAGGCAGAACGCCACCGTTCCATCTCCGGCCGTCTAGGTGTGATGCATTAACCTACTGCAGCATTCTCAAGTACTTTTTATAAAACTTTGAACAAACGTAATGGTAAAAAAAATTGTGTCTAACTGATTGGACTGCCAGAATACGTAAACAAAAGGCTAATTGTAATGGATGATCCTAATTTTTGGATGGAGGCTCTCTTGAAGGGCCGCATTATGTTATACCAAAAAATCCCGTAATTTTGTGTTCCGATACTGATATGTTGAGACCTGGTGTATAAAATGGGCGTATTTTAACATTTTTTTTGGACAAGAGATGAAAAAAAGGCATGGGAAAGAATTAAATGCAATGGAACTGTATAAATTGTGAAACATCTCACCATAACTTGTACGTAATTTTATTTATTTCTGAGCTACTGTCTCTGCCTTTGGAAATGTCATATCTCTCTATGGTACTGTATTTTGTTCGGCTCTCTCGTGAGTGTGTGTTTATAAGCAGTCTGGTCTTTAAGTTACATACTGTAATAAAGTACCTTATTCCCTTCTATAATCGATCACCTTATTCCTTTCTTCCCTAATAGGACAATTGCGTTGTACATACTTGTGTGCTGGTGTAGTTGATCACAAGTGTTATTTCTTTGAACCATAGTTTCCTAAAATGGAGCTGCGCAGTTTGAATGCACATATAACGCATTCAGATACTGCTCCAACGTAAACATTACGTTTTCCAATGCATTTTTGGATATTGCGAGATTGCAGATGTGGTAAAGTAATTGATTTGAGTCTTACAGCGTTTTGTCTTGTACCGAATCTCAGCTAGATCCTAGATAATCAGCTTAAATATCCCACTTTTCGTGTTACCATAGTATTTTGCAAACATTTTTTAGAATATGGTGACATCACGGGAGTAGAAAATAACACAATAAATATAAAGCTTTTAGAGAACCTCGTCACCACAGTTCTGATTACAAACTGCCTCCAGTATGCCTGTGTCATTTATAATAATAGCAATGATTGTCAATCAGCGATTTTATTTTTCTAGTGTAGAACTTGGTGCATTATCTTTGTCCCTCTTAAAATGGAGCTTGACAATAATTTAAATGCGGAAATATTTACTTTGAGGATACATTGTTACTTACATCAAGAGTAGGCCTGATTAGTTACATCCAGACAGTCAATTTGTTTGAGCGTTTGCCTGCATGGCGTAATATTTTAGCTAACATGTTTTTTTTGTAGTTTTAAGTCTGGTCTGGTTAGTTTTAGATCGATTCCTTAGTCTTGCGTTCTAAAATGTGTTACTAGGCACGGAGAACTACCTTTGGAGTACATAGTTTACAATTTTAAACACTAATTCGGCAAATATGTGTCACTGTGAAAATTAACTTGCATTTTCTTTGCATTCCAGACGTATTCTGCAGACATTTTAGAATACTGCGAATCATAGATGTAGAAAGCATTTAATTTTTGACATGAAGCTATCTGATGGTGACAACTCATAGTACAACAAATGAACAATTAACGTTTTCTACAGTGCTGCCATCTTTTGTCAACAGTAATAACTTCGAAGAAATTCATGGCACAAACGGCATGTGTCAGCACTATCACTATTGGGGTATACAGGGTGTTACAAAAAGGTACGGCCAAACTTTCAGGAAACATTCCTCACTCACAAAAAAAGAAAAGATGTTATGTGGACATGTGTCCGGAAACGCTTAATTTCCATGTTAGAGCTCATTTTAGTTTCGTCAGTATGTACTGTACTTCCTCGATTCACCGCCAGTTGGCCCAATTGAAGGAAGGTAATGTTGACTTCGGTACTTGTGTTGACATGCGACTCATTGCTCTACAGTACTAGCATCAAGCACATCAGTACGTAGCATCAACAGGTTAGTGTTCATCACGAACGTGGTTTTGCAGTCAGTGCAATGTTTACAAATGCGGAGTTGGCAGATGCCCATTTGATATACGGATTAGCACGGGGCAATGGCTGTGGCGCGGTACGTTTGTATCGAGACAGATTTCCAGAACGAAGGTGTCCCAACAGGAAGACGTTCGAAGCAATTGATCGGCGTCTTAGGGAGCACGGAACATCGCAGCCTATGACTCGCGACTGGGGAAGACCTAGAACGACGAGCACACCTGCAATGGACGAGGCAATTCTTCGTGCAGTTGACGATAACCCTAATGTCAGCGTCAGAGAAGTTGCTGCTGTACAAGGTAACGTTCACCACGTCACTGTATGGAGAGTGCTACGGGAGAACCAGTTATTTCCGTTCCATGTACAGCGTGTGCAGGCACTATCAGCAGCTGATTGGCCTCCACGGTTACACTTCTACGAATTGTTCATCCAACAATGTGTCAATCCTCATTTCAGTGTAAATGTTCTCTTTACGGATGAAGCTTCATTCCAACGTGATCAAATTGTAAATTTTCACAATCAACATGTGTGGGCTGACGAGAATCCGCACGCAATTGTGCAATCACCTCATCAACACAGATTTTATGTGAACGTTTGGGCAGGCATTGTTGGTGATGATTGGGCCCCGTGTTCTTCCACCTACGCTCAATGGAGCACGTTATCATGATTTCATACGGGATACTCTACCTGCGCTGCTAGAACATGTGCCTTTACAAGTACGACACAGCATGTGGTTCATGCACGATGGAGCTCCTGCACATTTCAGTCGAAGTGTTCGTACTCTTCTCAACAACAGATTCGGTGACCGATGGATTGGCAGAGGCGGACCAATTCCATGGCCTCCACGCTCTCCTGACCTCAACCCTGTTGACTTTCATTTATGGGGGCATTTGAAAGCTCTTGTCTACGCAACCCCGGTACCAAATGTAGAGACCCTTCGTGCTCGTATTGTGGACGGCTGTAATACAATACGCCATTGTCCAGGGCTGCATCAGCGCATCAGGGATTCCATGAGACGGAGGGAGGATGCATGTATCCTCGCTAACGGAGGACATTTTGAACATTTCCTGTAACAAAGTGTTTGAAGTCACGCTGGTACGTTCTGTTGCTGTGTGTTTCCATTCCATGATTAATGTGATTTGAAGGGAAGTAATAAAATGAGCTCTAACATGGAAATTAAGCGTTTCCGGACACATGTCCACATAACATCTTTTCTTTATTTGTGTGTGAGGAATGTTTCCTGAAAGTTCGGCCGTACCTTTTTGTAAAACCCTGTATAAAGCGTGTGGGGGGGGGGGACACGGAAAACAGTGCAGTCATCGTAATGTGGAAATGGAGCGATTGATAAGACGTCTGAAAGGACGTGATAATTGACTTTCACATCACATGTGGAAGAACTTCTGAAACGGGGGTAAACGATGGCTGCGAAGATGTGTACGAGCGAATAGACGTGCAGCTATTTGAGCAACTGACCGCCCAGATGAACCAAGCGGCTACCAACAGTGTCTTCTCAACGAAGGTTCCGTAAAAGCGTCCGCGGCAGGCCTGGTTGATGCACCCATGCTTACTGCCGTTCATCGGCGACGAAGCTGGAATTTGCACAGAAGTACCGCAACTGGATGTCCACAGAGTGGCAACAGGTTTTTTTTTTCAATGGATCACGTATTTGCTCCATTGGACAGATGGCTGTTGGCGTGTACGACGCGAAATGTCTGAAAGCAAAGGGTCCAGGCCAGAGGAAAGAGCATTATTATCTGCGGTATGTTTTTGTGGCATTCCCTGAGTGATCTCATCATTATAGAACGCACAGTGGATCAACACAAATATGCCTCTCTCATTGGGAACCAAGTCCACGTCTACAAGCAGTTTGTTTATTCTCGGCACGATGGCATCTACGAGCAGGACAATGCAACGTATAATGTAACTCGCAGTGTGCGTGTGTTTTTCGAAGAGCACCAGGTTGAGTTTACCGTATTCCCCTGGCGACCAAACTCGCTGGATTTTAAAGCGATAGAGAATCTGTGGGACTACCTCGATCGGACTCTTCGGGACATGGATCTGCAACCGAGGCACGTGGCGCAGCTGGCTCCACATCCCTGTCGATACCTTCCAGAATCTCACTGTCTCTCTTCATGCACGTCTCGCTACAGTTCACTCTACAAAAGCGTTTTCTTCATTCTTTTGACAGGTGGTCACGTTAACGCGAGTCGACAGTGTATGTGTACTGTACTTAATAGTGGATGTTAACAGAAAACTTAAGAAATAAAAATTAAATTCGTCTAACTGGTTGGATTTAAGTTTTTAATAATAACAGGTGACATCAGACAAATTTACAGTCTTGTCAGGTGTCATCTTTCGATGCAGCTGCAGCAGCAGCAGTAGCAGCAAACAGCAGACCTGTAACACAGCGAAATAGTTTTAATGCAATTATTTCTGCGTAGTTGCTTATACTTAGATGCTGAAGCAATTTTTGTCATTTTTTTTTCATTTGAGACCCAATTACGTAATTTCACTGAGTATGAAAGAATGTACCAGTACATAACAATGCAGTGAGTATACTAAATATGAAAGAATGTACTGGTTGTCAACAGTAGAGGGTACGTGTCGTCATCATCAATTTGGAAAAATGTAAGTATCTCAAAACGTGAAGATTTACATATACAAATGTTACAGACGTACTGGTATGTAGATGATCACTGAGGACAATAAAATTCGCAGTTACAAGACTGAAATCTGATCAGTGCATTGGAGTTCTATAAATTTAATTGATACTTACATTCGGAGTTGCATCCCAAAACATACTTCCGTGTTGACGTTTCATGTTTTTCCAAACAACACGGTTTTAAAGGACACATCCCATGAGTGTTATTTTTATGTTTGACCGAGTCAGTACCTATATGGGTGGGATTAACAAACGTTTAAGACTTTTATTTATAAAGCTAGAAGGACAGACGAAGCAAGTTGTATGTGTATCAGTACTCGTTAAGCCACCATTCGGTGTGTGAGAACGTGCAACAGAATCATTTACGCCGGGAAAATTTCAGAAGTCAGAATCATTTTTGTCGGGACCAGATGTATTTACAAGACATTGTACTTTTGTTTTAGCAGGCCTTCAAAAGCTGTTAGATCATTAAAGTGTATGAATCGCTGCACGTTACACCGCTGAAAGGCTAGACAGTTGTCCCTAAAACTGTGATTGCTTCACTGATGAGTGATTTAATATGAGGCAGTGGTCATTGGAGAAATGAATCTTCTGCCACCATGACGATTAGGTGTGTCACGTAACTGTGGCGTTATCGGAGCTTATACTGACCGCCAGACTGAATGTACACAAAGCAGGAGTGAGTCGTGTGGCTTCATTTCATTTCCGGATAACGGATCGCGGTGGCCAGAACTATTTGTGGGAGTGGGGCGGGAGGAGGAGGGATACCTGAGTCTGTACAGGTGCTGGTGTTGACCACTGGTTATGACCCTGAAACGTTCGGTGAATAGAGCGCAGATAAATGTCACTGTGTGGTTATAAAATGAGTAGCTGCATGTATGCACTTAGGGACATACGGTATGTTGAGAAATACCTTGTACCGCTGACCGCAACAGTAAGAAAGCTTAAGCACATTTCTCTGCTGCGTCCTATTTATTAGGCGAAGAACTTCAATAAAAATCATGTTTTGACAAAATATCCTACCCTATACGAAATTTAATTGCGTTCATAAACGTGAAAGCATTCCTAACTGTCTGCTAGATGGGCAGTAATTGGTCTCTCTCTCTCTCTCTCTCTCTCTCTCTCTCTCTCTCTCTCTGTGTGTGTGTGTGTGTGTGTGTGTGTGTGTGTGTGTGTGTGTGTGTGTGTGTGTCGATATTGATCTGCACTTAGACTCTAACATTAGAACGTTTTGTTATCAGTGTATTTCGCTCGATGAGTTGCTGTTACGTAATAATTATTATTCCACCGAATTATAAACATTAGTATGTACCAGATAAATAAATAAATAAATAAAATAAAAAATAAATGCTATTGTGAACATGGTATTCTCACAACTTGCGAGGATAAAGACAATGTTGATACACATTTTGTACATCTACAGGGAACGCTTGGCTACTGGCAACACGGACTACTTCTGGGCCATTTCGGAGCGGCTGTTGCCACGCACCGTATTGTTCGGTCGGGCCTATACGCCACGCACCGTATTGTTCGGTCGGGCCTATACATGTGGTTTCACTGGGACAGCATCTGCAGCAGTGCAAGGCTAGCGCACGAAACTGGGATTGAGCTGACCCACCAGACCCTCATCGGCGGCCTGACGCCGCTTCGGCCGCCGACGCCATGGCGTTGGCGCCTTCCGCGGCGGCGCCGACGCCTCCTTCGAACATAGCCTTTCCGACGCCGACGGCCGCCTTCCCACCGGCCGCGAATGCGTCGATGGCCGCCTTGGACGCCTGGGAGGCGGCGTCTATGCCCGCGTCGGCTCCCTGCTGCATGGCACCGATGGCTCCTTCTGCGCCGGCCGCCATGGCGGAGAAGCTCTTCTCGGCGCCTTCCTTGCCGGACCCCACGGCCACCATGAAGCCGCCGGCGAAGTCGGCGCCGGGTTGTGCTGGCGGCTGCTGGCTACTGCTGGCCTCTGGCCGCGCCGCAGCGGGGCTCAGCAGCATCTGAGGGCAAAACCACACTCTCGTTCTGCTGTTTGCTTATCACAGGCATGTGGTGCTTCATTTAACAATGGGTCTATTCACAGACTCCCCTCTGCCCTCCTTCCGTATAGCGTTGTTGCTTTTGTCGTTGTGATCTTCAGTCCGAAGACTAGTTTGACGCAGCTCTCCGTGCTAATCTGTCCCGCACAAGCTTCTTCATCTCTACTTAGCTATTGCCACACACATCCATTTACATCTGCTTGCAGTTATCAAGTCTTGATTCCCCTTATCATTTCCCCCTTCCCCCCTCCTACCCAATACTTTCGACCAGTACCGTAATGGTTATTCCTTGATGCATCAGAATGTATCCTTTCAACCGATCCTTTTATTTTAGTCCATTTAAATTTCTCTTCTCAGTTCGATACGGCGCCTCCTCATTAATCAATAGTTACCCAATCAACCTATCCAATCTTCAGCATTATCCTGTAGCACCACATTTCAAACGGTTCTTTCTCATCTTCTCTGAACTGTTTATCGTCGATGTTTCATTTTCGTACAAGGCTACACTTCCTTCAGAAAATACCTCCTAACAAATGTGTGACGAAGAAATAGCGACGTCAGCCGCATCAGAGCAGTGAAGTAATTCAGTGGCGACAGCTGAATATTTGTGTAGGACTGGGACTCGAACCCAGATTTCCCGCTTCACGCTAGCAGTCGCTGTAACAGCTTCGGCTCTTCGAGCGCGCTCCACGCCTGACCCGAGTTCCCATCTAGTCGCTCAACTGCTGCCGTAGCGCTCCCCTTTCCATTTTCTTCATCGCTCGCAGCATTTCTCATGATTCCCGGAAGACATCGGACATAGGGTGCATCCACATTGAAGATATAATGAAATGCCTTCGAGGCTTAGATATTACTGTTATTTGAGTCGGATATGTCCGAAAGAACAGACGCCGCTCAGATACGATTACGCGGCCGTGTTTATACATATATATACACCATGTATATACTAATTATCGTTATTTTCGTATACAAGATGTATCAAAAATAGTTGGCATATTTTGTAGCGCTTTTGTCACAACGCAACAGAGAAGAAGTCGAGTAAAATATATTCTAAAATACATCGCTTCTGGCTATCACTGATTAAACCTTTAATGTGATGTAACAGTGAAGTCGACTACTTCAGATAACGTCCTCATGCAATAGAAAGAATCGTGCGGTTTATGTATGAAGTGTCGCTAGAATATTTTAACAATGTTGTTCAAGATGCACCAGTTGGTGTTTGCCATGACTGACTGATAGGTAGGGAACGAACTTTTCCATAGCTGATACGTTTGGATTCCTACCTGCGGAAACAACTGATCCAGTTGGTTTATGCAACGGACATTCCATATGCAGAGACACTTTACAAGCGCCTCGTGGGAACTTGCATGTGTGGAAGGGAGGCAATAACATTTGGACTACTTGCTGTGAATGAAGACAGTGTGATCAATTTCTGTCAGTTGGCCACTGCCAGAAGGTAACGCGGCATTTTAGGTGAGGCTGCAGTTGTTATATGGATCAACTTGTTACGTGGGAATCTTTAACTAATCACTGGTAGCAGGAGTGTTTCCTTCCAGTACGTGGTGGCACCCGATAGTACTCCTGCTGATTGCTGGGGGCCGGGCTGTCAGTATTAGAGAGACTGCGAGAGGTCATGTTGTTTCTCTGTTTGTAATTTTTTCTTCTGTGTATTTTTTTTATAGTAACGTAGCCTTTTTGTGTATCAATAAAAATGCTGTATCTTGTGGAAGTCTTAACTTCAGGTGAGGGATAAAATGTTTAAAATTTCCCTAAAATTGAAAATTGATGCTTACCTGTAACCGAATGTAAGATGGCAACGTATGGGGCAATTTGATACAATTTCGTTTGGGATAATTATTACAGTGCAACAATCACGTGGTGTCGAGTACATTTTCTTGTTATATATTTTCCTTATGCAGGCAGTATGAGATAAAAACAAAAAGGAGACAAATTGAGGCACAACGCTAAAAGAAACATTTAGCGAAGTGTCGAAAGAAGTAATATCAGCTTACCAGTAATTTTTAAAAAGAAAACAAACTTTTCTATAATACTGATAACAAATTATATGTAAGAGAAATACAACAAATAAAACAGAACTAAATTTTTTGATCAGTGGTTAATATGTGTAACAATTTCTCCACCCAATGTAGCAACAAGCCCCATTGTGAAGTCAGTTTTTACAGTGTGCATGCCCGAAAAAAACGTAACAAGCGAGCCCTTTCAGTCTTTATTAAGGTTAATTTGAAAAAATATTAGGTGCTAATGATTCACCATGTTCATCAGGAAGGCGACAGAAAATGAGTGTCCGGGGGGGGGGGGGGGGGGGGGGAGGGGGTTGCAGAGATCAACCTTCTATGGGATGTTCGCATTACACTTCACAAAATGGACGTCGTCGACTTTGAAGAAATTTTCAAAACAAACCATTAACTTGAACCATGAACGCCGAATGAAAAATGGCGCGCCACAGTAATCACAAAGGTATACTCCAACAGGACAGAAGGCGAACGCCTTGGGAGATAGAAACTGAGCAGGACGGTCAGCTAGGTATCCACTCTTAAGGAACGCATATAGAATCATACTGATGCAACGGAATGATGAAGACTGATGGAATGTGATGGCATGCAAACGAATGCTGGCTGTCCTTGAAGATGTAGCTGCAGATACTGCCACAGTATGTTTAACAGACACGAAAAAAAACAAACAAATATACAGAGTCTGGATTTGTGCAATGGTTCCAGGTGGCACGAATTGCAATGTCACACAATTTTCAGGAGGAATAGTTTGCTCTAAAGGAGAATGATTTTTATACGCAGACCAGGAATCAAGCGAAAGAAAATTATTTTGACAAGCTACTGCCAAAAAGCAGTGCTCCTACCGTAGTTGTAGTTCTCTTACCCTCATTTTCCACTCTTGTTTGCTGTGACGTATATATTCCCTACTGCCCATGCACGATCGTGCACACGAGAAAGACTCTTAGGGGACAGACCACCTCCAACTTTTCCCAGCACAGTAAATAACTTTCCAGCAATTTACAATTCAAATTAATCGTCGGCATAATTGTGTACGAATGCATTAAGACATTGACGTTAGTTAATCTTGGTACAACCCCCTTAGTACCTGTAATTTCCAGAGTTCCTTCAATATCCGTTTCCACTTCAAATCCCGATTGGTGGGAGTTAAATTCCTTGCTGAATGATGGGGTAAGTTTATTTACCTCATATACAAATTTTCGGGCCGATTTCGCAGTTTGCTGTACATCGTCAAGTTAACGGTTTGTTTGAAATTTCGTTACCTTTCTTTATCCAATTCTGTAGTATTGTCCGAAGTTAACGCAACCTTGAAATTACTGTAATCTGTGTCGCGCGCGATTTGATTTCAATAACACAAATCAGTATGATGCACATCCTCTAAATTGAACCGCGCATCCTTATTTTGTGACAATTACGCCTTGTCCTCCCTCGAATATCCCTTCTTTTTCTTATGCACTACATGGTCATATTGGTGCGGACTTGACGACATCTGTTCGTAATTGCTTTTTTACTACGCTGCAGCGGATGATCTTCCATGTTCGTAATTATGTTTAGCACTCGCTCCTTGGACAACGATTGTCATTTACTACATTTCACTGGAGAGGGGATTTGTGGCTCCTTGTCTGATTAAAAATGATGAAATGCATGGCTTATTGCAACGGCCTTGCCGCAGTGGTTACACCGGTTCCCGTGAGATCAGCGAAGTTAAGCACTGTCGGGCGTGGCCGGCACTTGGATGGGTGACCATTGTTGCCATTTTTCGGGGTGCACTCAGCCTCGTGATGCCAATTGAGGAGCTACTCGACCGAATAGTAGCGCCTCCGGTCAAAGAAAACCATCATAACGACCGGGAGAGCGGTGTGCTGACCACACGCCCCTCCTATCCGCATCCTCATCTGAGGATGACACGGCGGTCGGATGGTCCCGATGGGCCACTTGTGGCCTGAAGACGGAGTGCATGGCTTGACACCTGTTTCAGTATCACTTTCACTTATTGAGCACGTATCGTCATTATTGTACTCCTCACGTACATTTGCCGCACGATCGAGCGTATAAGACACCACACATTCGACTGGCTCATCTAGCGGAGATGCTAATATTTCATCTGCGAAATTGCTTCGGTTCCTTTCTCACGAAATGTCAATTTCGGCAACTGTTGTACAAATAATGCGATGTTTGCTTTATTTATCGTTGCAATTGCTCTGTTTTTTATCAACACCACTAGCAATGTAGTACTGTTGTGAGTTACTGGTTGACCAAGCAGCTCAACTACGTTCCGTAGCCTCATGCTGTGCTCACCATTGGAGACCTCCAGTCCCTCCGTGTTGCCATTAGCAGCCAATCTTGGGGTTGCATGGCAGACATGTGGAGCGTCGAATGGCGTAAACATCACTGCCTTTTGCGACCTCTCTCTCAAGGGGTTCCTTATAATTCAGTGATATTCATAACTGAGCATAAAGGAAAAATGCTGTGCATCTGTAATAATGGTGCTACATTATGAAGTACCTCGCATTAAAATAATTCGAAAATCTTTTTGTACAAGAATTATTGAAAAAATTGTAACAACTAGCCTCCATCTCCGTATAATATCCTTCTAATAGCAAAGCAAAAACTAAGCATTGCAGACATATTTCGAGTTTTCGTTGTTTTGGTTTGAGATTCCAACTGTCAAAGTTTGGTCCATTTTATTTTACATTTTCTATATGTAAGATATAAGTGGGTCCTCGGGGACCAGTCATATTTGTAATCGTTCCAACCCAAAAGAGGTTGGAGGAAGTAACTCCCATTCGCAGGTGAACATTCCTGATGGACACGATCCGAAATACGCAAATACAAACTCTCTCTCTTTCTCTCTCTCTCTCTCTCTCTCTCTCTCTCTCTCTCTCACACACACACACACACACACACACACACACTTACATACATACACACACAAACAGTTGCGCGCTCATGCATACACACACTTCGAGCTGGAATACAGAACAAAATACTTAGATCTCCTCGTCATCCTCCGTAACTCCAAATACCGCAGGACGGCCACTCTAGGGTTCCGGCCAAGAGAGTTAGCGAGAGGACACGGTTCAAATCCCAATATGGTCATCCAGATTTAGATTTTACGTGGTTGCCCTAAATCACGCAAGGCAAATGCCGGGATAGGTCCTTTGAAAGTCCACGGCCGATTCCCTTCCCCATCCTTTCGTAATCCGAGCTTGTGCCCCGTCTCTAATGACGTCGTTAGCAACGGCACGTTAAACTCTAATCTTCCGTCCTTGGATTCCGGGGTTCTGTTGCCCAATCTTTACGTGTTGGTTCGTAGGGGGTATATCTCACCAGTGCGATGACAGCGGCGAACGCCAGTGGCAGGCAGCAGTTGCTCATGGTGCTGGGACGTTTGGCGGCTGACAGGTGGGAGTCCAAATCAGACTGTGCTTCCGGTACGCCCACGCTTGCTTATATACACCACGGCCGGAAGAACCATGGCTCCTACGGCCCATTACCACCAATGGCTAATGACTTTCCGGCCTCCGCGCGACCGTCACCCCAAAAAAACCTTACTTCCGCAGTTCCCGCGTGTGTTTGCCAGCCGTGACACTGGCTATTTGTCATGACGCGGCGTCATGTACTGTTGGCCGAACTAATCGACGTATCACTAAAATCACAGTGGCGCTCAAGAGACATGGATGAAGGGTAAATTAAAAATGTAAAAGTGGCAATCGAAAATTCTCTATCAGAGTAGATCGCGCACGCCAAGCTCTATAACACGCTGATTCGAAGGGACTGAGTGTGGAATTTTGCAATATTGCACTTCGTCTGTAATAAGACCAAATTCTGCTTGTGAACCGCTTGAAAGAAAAAAAACGGAGCAATGTAAAGTTCCATATAATCGAAGAGTGTCCATCTGGAGCGATATACCGTATGCAGAAAATAAAATATAATGCCGAAGATGGCACATGCCATGTGATAAATCTTGAAGGATGACGGTTCATTTACGGACGAGGTGCATACAAAACTACAAGCCGACCAAATTTAAATTACTGTACATTCTATCGATACGCTTATGAACTTGAATACACAGAGAAGATTTGTGCAAGAACAAACTATTTGTCGCGAGTTTGTTGAGTCAGAGTGAGTTGTCACAAGTAAGGCTTCCTCTGCAAGAGAGGCGCTCTGCATCGCGGTGTAGCTTGCTCGCCAGGTTTCGAGAGGGTGCGTTTCTGGATAAGGTATCGAATATATTGCTTCCCCCTACTTATACCTCCCGAGGAGATCACGAATGTAAAATTAGAGAGATTAGAGCGCGCACGGAGGCTTTCAGACAGTCGTTCTTCCCGCGAACCATACGCGACTGGAACAGGAAAGGGAGGTAATGACAGTGGCACGTAAAGTGCCCTCCGCCACACACCGTTGGGTGGCTTGCGGAGTATAAATGTAGATGTAGATGTAGAAATTTGTGGGATTGGATATCCTAAGACAAGTTAAGAAAAGTATACTGTACGACAGTAAACGACGTACCACAAAAGAATTATCAAAATGGGACAGAAATCGGTAGATGTGATGTACACTTCCAGATAAACAAATGACACAGTTTCAGAAAAAAATTGTTCAAATGGCTTTGAGCACTATGGGACTTAACATCTGAGGTCATCCATCAGTCCCCTAGAACTTAGAACTACTTAAACGTAACTAACCTAAGGGCATCACACACATCCATGCCCGAGGCAGGATTCCAGACTGAAGCGCCTCGAACCGCTCGGCCACACCGGCCGGCTTCTCAGAAAAAATGATTGGTTTATTCAAGAGAAAGAACTTCACAATTTGAGCAAGTCAATGATGATTTGTCCATTTCTGGCCTTTGTGCTAGTAGTTATTCGGCTTGGCACTGATCAGCAGAGTTACTGGGTCTCCTCCTGAGGGATATCGTACGAAATCCTGCCCAATTGACGCGTTAGGTCAAAATCTCTAGCTCGTTACAGGGCCCATAATGCTCCAAACTTTGTCAATAGAGGAGAGATCTGACGATCTTGCTGGCCGGGGTGGTGTTTGACAAGCAGGAAGACCACCAATAGAAACTCTCACGATGTGCGGGGGTGCATTATGTTGCTGAAAAGTAATCCCAGGATGGTTTGACATGAATGGCAACAAAAAGGAGCGGCAAATATCGTCGATGTACCGCTGTGCTCTAAGGGTGCCGCAGAGGACAACCAAAGGGGTCCTGCTATGAAAAGAAATGGCATCCGCATCACTCCTGGTTGTCGGGACGTATTTGTTGCCCTTTATGGCAAGGCATACTGGGCTTACATTTCAGAAATATCATGCCTTCCCGTATTCGGGCACAGTGGCTACCGCTTGTCTTCGTACTCGGCAAACCGTTCCTTGACTAGCAAGGTTGCCGAATCTTTCCCCAATGGAAAACGTTTGGAACATTATGGGCAAGGCCCACCAAACAGCTAGGAATGTTGACGATTGAACACGCCAAATGGACAGAATCTGGCATGATATCCCTCAGGAGGACGTCTAACAACTCTGTCAACCTATGAGAATCCGAATAACTGCCTGCGTAAGGGCCACAGGTCTACCAGCTCGTTATTGACTTGCTCAGTTTGTGAAGTTCTTTCTCTTGAACAAATCATCCAATTTTTTTTAAATTGTATCATTTGTTTCCCCCCCCATGAACCATGGACCTTGCCGCTGGTGGGGAGGCTTGCGTGCCTCAGCGATACAGATGGCCGTACCGTAGGTGCAACCACAACGGAGGGGTATCTGTTGAGAGGCCAGACAAACGTGTGGTTCCTGAAGAGGGGCAGCAGCCTTTTCAGTAGTTTCAGGGGCAACAGTCTGGATGATTGACTGATCTGGCCTTGTAACAATAACCAAAACGGCCTGTGCTGGTACTGCGAACGGCTGAAAGCAAGGGGAAACTACAGCCGTAATTTTTCCCGAGGACATGCAGCTCTACTGTATGATTAAATGATGATGGCGTCCTATTGGGTAAAATATTCCGGAGGTAAAATAGTCCCCCATTCGGATCTCCGGGCGGGGACTACTCAGGAGGACGTCGTTATCAGGAGAAAGAAAACTGGCGTTCTACGGATCGGAGCGTGGAATGTCAGATCCCTTAATCGGGCAGGTAGGTTAGAAAATTTAAAAAGGGAAATGGATAGGTTAAAGTTAGATATAGTGGGAATTAGTGAAGTTCGGTGGCAGGAGGAACAAGACTTTTGGTCAGGTGATTACAGGGTTATAAATACAAAATCAAATAGGGGTAATGCAGGAGTAGGTTTAATAATGAATAAAAAAATAGGAATGCGGGTTAGCTACTACAAACAGCATAGTGAACGCATTATTGTGGCCAAGATAGACACATGCCTACTACAGTAGTACAAGTTTATATGCCAACTACCTCTGCAGATGATGAAGAAATAGATGAAATGTATGACGAGATAAAAGAATTTATTCAGGTAGTGAAAGGAGACGAAAATTTAATAGTCATGGGTGACTGGAATTCGTCAGTAGGAAAAGGGAGAGAAGGAAACATAGTAGGTGAATATGGATTGGGGGGAAGGAATGAAAGAGGAAGCCGCCTTGTAGAATTTTGCACAGAGCATAACTTAATCATAGCCAACACTTGGTTCAAGAATCATAAAAGAAGGTTGTATACCTGGAAGAATCCTGGAGATACTAGTAGGTATCAGATAGATTATATAATGGTAAGACAGAGATTCAGGAACCAGGTTTTAAATTGTAAGACATTTCCTGGGGCAGATGTGGATTCTGACCACAATCTATTGGTTATGAACTGCAGATTGAAACTGAAGAAACTGCAAAAAGGTGGGAATTTAAGGAGATGGGACCTGGATAAACTGAAAGAACCAGAGGTTGTACAGAGTTTCAGGGAGAGCATAAGGGAACAATTGACAGGAATGGGGGAAAGAAATACAGTAGAAGAAGAATGGGTAGCTCTGAGGGATGAAGTAGTGAAGGCAGCAGAGGATCAAGTAGGTAAAAAGACGAGGGCTAATAGAAATCCTTGGGTAACAGAAGAAATATTGAATTTAATTGATGAAAGGAGAAAATACAAAAATGCAGTAAATGAAGCAGGCAAAAAGGAATACAGACGTCTCAAAAATGATATCGACAGGAAGTGCAAAATGGCTAAGCAGGGATGGCTAGAGGACAAATGTAAGGATGTAGAGGCTTGTCTCACTAGGGGTAGGATAGATACTGCCTACAGGAAAATTAAAGAGACCTTTGGAGAGAAGAGAACCACTTGTATGAATACAAGAGCTCAGATGGCAACCCAGTTCTAAGCAAAGAAGGGAAGGCAGAAAGGTGGAAGGAGTATATAGAGGGTTTATACAAGAGCGATGTACTTGAGGACAATATTATGGAAATGGAAGAGGATGTAGATGAAGACGAAATGGGAGATAAGATACTGCGTGAAGAGTTTGACAGAGCACTGAAAGACCTGAGTCGAAACAAGGCCCCAGGAGTAGACAACATTCCACTTGAACTACTGATGGCCTCGGGAGAGCCAGTCATGACTAAACTCTACCATCTGGTGAGCAAGATGTATGAGACAGGCGAAATACCCTCAGACTTCAAGAAGAATATAATAATTCCAATCCCAAAGAAAGCAGGTGTTGACAGATGTGAAAATTACCGAACTATCAGTTTAATAAGTCACGGCTGCAAAATACTAACGCGAATTCTTTACAGACGAATGGAAAAATTGGTAGAAGCCGACCTCGGGGAAGATCAGTTTGGATTCCGTAGAAATGTTGGAACACGTGAGGCAATACTGACCTTACGACTTATCTTAGAAGAAAGATTAAGAAAAGGCAAACCTACGTTTCTAGCATTTGTAGACGTAGAGAAAGCTTTTGACAATGTTAACTGGAATACTCTCTTTCAAATTTTGAAGGTGGCAGGGGTAAAATACAGGGAGCGAAAGGCTATTTACAGTTTGTACAGAAACCAGATGGCAGTTATAAGAGTCGAGGGGCATGAAAGGGAATCAGTGGTTGGGAATGGAGTAAGACAGGGTTGTAGCCTCTCCCCGATGTTATTCAATCTGTATATTGAGCAAGCAGTAAAGGAAACAAAAGAAAAATTCGGAGTAGGTATTAAAATTCATGGAGAAGAAGTAAAAACTTTGAGGTTCGCCGATGACATTGTAATTCTGTCAGAGACAGCAAAGGACTTGGAAGAGCAGTTGAACGGAATGGACAGTGTCTTGAAAGGAGGATATAAGATGAGCATCAACAAAAGCAAAACGAGGATAATGGAATGTAGTCAAATTAAGTCGGGTGATCTGAGGGAATTAGATTAGGAAATGAGACACTTAAAGTAGTAAAGGAGTTTTGCTATTTAGGGAGTAAAATAACTGATGATGGTCGAAGTAGAGAGGATATAAAATGTAGATTGGCAATGGCAAGGAAAGCGTTTCTCAAGAAGAGGAATTTGTTAACATCGAGTATAGATTTAAGTGTCAGGAAGTCGTTTCTGAAAGTATTTGTATGGAGTGTAGCCATGTATGGAAGTGAAACATGGACGATAACTAGTTTGGACAAGAAGAGAATAGAAGCTTTCGAAATGTGGTGCTACAGAAGAATGCTGAAGATAAGGTGGGTAGATCACGTAACTAATGAGGAGGTATTGAATAGGATTGGGGAGAAGAGAAGTTTGTGGCACAACTTGACTAGAAGAAGGGATCGGTTGGTAGGACATGTTTTGAGGCATCAAGGGATCACAAATTTAGCATTGGAGGGCAGTGTGGAGGGTAAAAATCGTAGAGGGAGACCAAGAGATGAATACACTAAGCAGATTCAGAAGGATGTAGGTTGCAGTAGATACTGGGAGATGAAGAAGCTTGCACAGGATAGAGTAGCATGGAGAGCTGCATCAAACCAGTCTCAGGACTGAAGACCACAACAACAAACATCATTTGTTTGTCTGCACGTGTAAATCACGTCTACCGATTTGCATACCATTCGGATAATTCCTTTGTGGTGCGATTTTTTTTTCTTAGAATATGTATTACATCCTTACACACATAATTTGCCATGATGCAATAATTAGATGAATTATGACTTACACGGGAGCTTAGCGACATTTTGTTCTGTGCAGTATCTGTGAATAAACTACGAAGTGCGGAGGGGTGTGAGAGAGGGAGAGAGAAACGATGTTGATACACTATATACCCTCCGCCACATAATTTAAGCTACATGGCAGAGTACAAAAGTGGACGTAATAGATGTATGTGTGATGTTGAAAGAGATAGCGAATCGAATAAGACTGATGAGAAATGCAACTTTATAATGGAAGAAGATAGAGAATCGATCTCTGCGAA
This sequence comes from Schistocerca cancellata, assembly GCF_023864275.1. Lineage (NCBI taxonomy): Eukaryota > Metazoa > Arthropoda > Insecta > Orthoptera > Acrididae > Schistocerca > Schistocerca cancellata. The sequence goes on from NC_064634.1 coordinate 300,023,141, forward strand.
GATACAGTTTTAACTGATAGCCCTGAATGTTGTAATTATCTTCCCTGTATAAGGGAATCCCCACGAATCCAGGAGGAGAAGTATGGACTGAGAGAGAAAAGAGGAGGAAGTGTTGCCGTTTCCATAGTAGCAACATGTCAGCATCTGAGGCAATGAAAGAACTTGTGTAATGTTCAATGGATCTTTTTCTGTATGATAATCTTCAGCCATTTCATATATGCTGCTGAATCAATATCATCTTCAAACTTCTCCATGCATTACGGACTCCAATTGATTACAATCTTGGTTACGACTTCCACTCCAATTTCTTCACTGATATGTTTGTATGTTTCTGTTTCCACTACAATTCACAACATCCATTTCTCCATTTCACGCCAAGCAGCCTTCATTTGTTGAATAGTTACCATGTTGAAATTCCATATCTTACTGTCTTAAGTGAAAACTGGGAAAACTCACTGGTTGTAAAGTTCTGTGTTCAGACACATCTGAAACTTAATTTTGAAAACGCCTATTTGCCTTACTACAATGACTATGTCTAGTTTTTACTCTTTTGTTTACTCATTTTGCTGTTTCTACAGTCGTTATCCGCGACTATGCTAAATAGGAAAGTATCATTCTGTGATTTCATTATTATTTTCTTATCTGCATTGAAGACAAGAACTACAGTGTAATCGAGAAAACCAAGATGCCTAGGTATGTGTAATTAGCATATATTTCTTCCTCTTTTTCTCAGTATGAGGCTCCGAAAATGTCTGTCTCTCATGAGAACAGTTTTGGCATATTGAATCTCCTTGGCTGGCTCTTCTTTCAGTTTCAGATTCCCGTTATCCTTAAAAATCTGATGAAATCTGCAGCACTCAGGTACATATTCTGCAGTATCTTAGAGAATGTTCCAGTTGACCAGGCAGGCTTCAGACCAGGGCTTAGTTGCTGCGACCAAGTATTCTCTTCCACATCCTTCATAGAGTCAGGATATCAAATGAAGCAGAAAACGTCTATGGCGTTTATTGATCTAACTGTCACCTTCGACACTGTGTAGAGGAAAGGTCTTATCTTCAAATTTCTCCGCATCATACCCTGCAGAACAATGGTTCGACTGGTTAACAGCATGCTAAGCGATCGGAAGTTCCAGGTAATCCCTGGAAGCAACGTGAGTAAGGAGAGGAAGTTAAACAACGGATTGCCCCAAGGATCAGTTCTCTCTGCATTACTGTTCAACCTATATCTATCTGATCTACTTCGTCCAGAAAATTCTGCTATGCCGATGACCTGGCTATAGCTGTACAACACCAGACAATGAAGACAACAGGAGAGATTCTAAACAATGATCTGTCTGTATTAGACAATTATTTCAAAATCTGGAGACACCAACCTAATGTGAGTAAAACAGAAGTGTAACAATCCAATGTGAGTAAAACAGAAGTGTATTACTTCCATTTAAATAATCGGTTGGCGAACTTAAAACTGGAAGTAAGTTTCAGAAGCAGAATTCTTTGTCTTAATTGGAACCCAAAATATCTTGGTGTCATCCTGGATCGTACACTATGCTTCAAACAACACCTTAGCTCAAACGTTGAGGACTCGAAACATCCTCCATAAGCTATGTGGAACTACCTGGGGATCTTCAGCAACCACCCTGAGATCTTCAGCTCTGGGCTTGATGTCCTCAAGTGCTGAATATTGTGCACCTGTTTGGATGAACAGTCATCATACAAGGCATGTTGACACCCAGCTGAATGTGACAATGCGCATAATCTCTGGAGCAATCAGATCTACTACAGTTTACTGGCTTCCACTGTTAACCGGTATAATGCCTCCTGATCTACGCAGATGTATTGTCCTTACGAGAGAATTCTACAAGATGTCCAGGAATTCTAACCTACCTGTGCATAGCGACCTGCCACTTTTAAATCGTAAGAGACAGAAATCACGCCATCCAACACTGTGCAATGCAGCTGACATGGTTGCTAAGGATTTCAAACCCCTTGAAGAATGGAAAGGTCGGTGGGAAGCAGTGACAGAGATGTGCGCCTGCGTAACATCTTCTCAGGTGCTAAACTTCCAAGTGGATTCGACCTACCACGCAAGACCTGGACTACCCTCAACAGAATCCGTACCGGCCATGGCCGATGCAGGGATGCTCTCTTTAAGTGGAAGAAGCTGCCTAATCCAGCTTATGACTGCGGGGATCCATACCAGACTGTTAACCACATTGTCGGCGAATGCAGGATTCGAGCCTATCACGGTGCTGAAGAGGACATCCTGCTAGCAAGTCCAGATGCAGTGCGCTGGATTGAAGGACTGGATGTTCAGTCGTAAAGCGAAACTTAAGTTTCTTGTGTGTAAATATGTTCATATATACATGTAATTTAATTTTATGATATGTCTGTATTAGTCATACGCTACATAAATCAGCATATTTTCGATCTAATTTTGTTGACACGAAGTTAAAAGCATTCTCAAAATCCAGTTCATACTCATTGTTAGATTTATATTTTCGTTAATGACTTGAGAATAGTTCGTTGTGCCTTATTCACCTTTGCAGTCAGTTTGCTTCTTTTCTTGATTTGCGATTCGATGTATTCTCTTTGTGATCGGTAATTATTTTAGTAAATGTCTTTCCTTCATATTACTCAAATAATTTGTGTGTTTATCATTATTTTGAAAAGTCCCTATACCAGGAGGTAAATGACACAATAAGTAATAACTGTAATGAAGTGGATTCTTAACTATGATTGCCGGTCAACTGCTATCTCTGACCTTCCATTACACACTCCAAATAAACGCTGTTAAATCACTCACTGTTAACTGATACTGACTGTTACTCATATTTACTGACTGATGTTACGATGCGCTAATGTGATCATAAAATAATAACAATCACCACGCCCCTAATAGTCAGGTCTCAGAGCTAATTTACAGGTGATAATTATTGAACTACAAGAAAGAAACGTAAATTAGTTGCAAACTACGACGTGCACACATTTTATTCAACAAGTAAATGTCACTACAGATATTCGGATTTAGGTTATCACATGTTCGATATGCCTGCCATCATTGGTGATGATGTGGCGCAGACGAAGAAGGATATTTTGCATGACCCGCTGAAATGTCGGAACATCGATGCTGTCGATGACCTCCTGGATGGCTGTTTTCAGTTCAGCAGTGGTTTTTGGGTTATTGCTGTACACCCTGTCTTTAATATAAAGGAGTCGCATGTGTCCAGATCCGCAGAATATGGCGGGCAATCGAGGCCCATGCCAGTGGCCTCTGGCTACCCCAGAGCCAGAATGCGGTCCCAAAAGTGCTCCTCCAGGACATCAAACACTCTCCTGCTTCGATGGCGTCGGGCTCCGTCTTACATGAGCCACACCTTCTGGAAATCAGAGTTACCTTGGAAAAATGGGGATGAAATCATCTTCCAAGGCCTTCACGTACTGTTCGTCAGTCACCGTGCTATCAAGGAATATCGCACCGATCATTCCGTGACTTTACATTGCACACCACACAGTCAGTCATTGAGAGTGAAGAGAATCCTCGAACGCGAGGTGCGGATTCTCAGACTCCCAAATGCGCCAATTTCGCGTATTGACGAACCCGTCCAAATGGAAGTGGGCTAAACCAAACCATGGGCATACTAATTCACATCATGCCCCGCGGCCAGCCGTGGTGTTTGAACGTCCTAAGGCAACCCGTTCAGAAGTTACGACGATTTTATTTCATATAGTTCAATAATTGTCACCCTATTTGTTCATACCGATCTGTGTCACTGAGGATGATCTTTATGAATGCACTTTGTAGAATTGCTTGGCCTGTTTTGTACATTCACATAGGGCATGCGTGGGTAATACGAAAGTCTGTGATGTCCTTTAGATATACAGGGCTATTACAAATGATTGAAGCGATTTCATAAATTCACTGCAGCTCCATTCACTGACATACGGTCACGACACACTACAGATACGTAGAAAAACTCGGAAAGTTTTGTTCGGCTGAAGCCGCACTTCAGGTTTCTGCCGCCAGAGCACTCGAGAACGCAGTGAGACAAAATGGCGACAGGAGCCGAGAAAGCGTATGTCGTGCTTGAAATGCACTCACATCAGTCAGTCATAACAGTGCAACGACACTTCAGGACGAAGTCAAACAAAGATCCACCAACTGCTAACTCCATTCGGCGATGGTATGCGCAGTTTAAAGCTTCTGGATGCCTCTGTAAGGGGAAATCAATGGGTCGGCCTGCAGTGAGCGAAGAAACGGTTGAACGCGTGCGGGCAAGTTTCACGCGTAGCCCGCGGAAGTCGACGAATAAAGCAAGCAGGGAGCTAAACGTACCACAGCCGACAGTTTGGAAAATCTTACGGAAAAGGCTAAAGCAGAAGCCTTACCGTTTACAATTGCTACAAGCCCTGACACCCGGTGACAAAGTCAAACGCTTTGAATTTTCGGCGCGGCTGCAACAGCTCATGGAAGAGGATGCGTTCAGTGCGAAACTTGTTTTCAGTGATGAAGCAACATTTTTTCTTAATGGTGAAGTGAACAGACACAATGTGCGAATCTGGGCGGTAGAGAATCCTCATGTAGTCGTGTAGCAAATTCGCAATTCACCAAAAGTTAACATGTTTTGTGCAATCTCACGGTTTAAAGCTTACGGCCCCTTTTTCTTCTGCGAAAAAAACGTTGCAGGACACGTGTATCTGGACATGCTGGAAAATTGGCTCATGCCACAACTGCAGACCGACAGCGCCGACTTCATCTTTCAACAGGATGGTGCTCCACCGCACTTCTATCATGATGTTCGGCATCTCTTAAACAGGAGATTGGAAAACCGATGGATCGGTCGTGGTGGAGATCATGATCAGCAATTCATGTCATGGCCTCCACGCTCTCCCGACTTAACCCCACGCGATTTCTTTCTGTGGGGTTATGTGAAAGATTCAGTGTTTAAACCTCCTCTACCAAGAAACGTGCCAGAACTGCGAGCTCGCATCAACGATGCTTTCGAACTCATTGATGGGGACATGCTGCGCCGAGTGTGGGAGGAACTTGATTATCGGCTTGATGTCTGCCGAATCACTAAAGGGGCACATATCAAACATTTGTGAATGCCTAAAAAAACTTTTTGAGTTTTTGTATGTGTGTGCAAAGCATTGTGAAAATATCTCAAATAATAAAGTTATTGTAGAGCTGTGAAATCGCTTCAATCATTTGTAATAAACCTGTATCATCACTAGATTACACCCCAGATAGTTCTGATTGACCATAACTAATGAACCCCCCCCCCCCCCCACACACACACACAGAGAGAGAGAGAGAGAGAGAGAGAGAGAGAGAGAGAGAATGTGTAATCATACTTTTAACATAATATGAGGATAATAAATTATTTCATCAGTATGTATGCAGGAGGAATATAATATCGCCCATGAATAGTTATGAGGTGTATACCTTATCTTTGTAAAATTTAACTTTAGTTTCTTAGCATTAAGGTGAAAATTTTGTCATTATTTAGTGTCATTTGGGTAGCACAGTTACAGCTCATTTACTTTATTTCTTTTTTCTCTGTCTAAAGGCGCGGGCGGTTCCTTGAACAAGCCGTGGTTCTTTTAAACTAACCCAGGTAGTTAGGGCAAAGCAGTTTCCAGTTGGGAATATTAGAGATGATGTCACCATTTGTGGCACTGTCTGCCTGGGGTTCCTCTTTAATTAAACGTTTTTTGCTTCTTTCCCTGACAGGGAGAGCTAATTGAGGCCTCATCCCGTTGTAGAGCTCGGACCTTTACGAGCAGGTGTCTGTGATGTGGGAGCGGGGCAAGGGATTCCCATTTGGAGGGATTTTAGAGGGAATTGCCATTTCTCGAATTTGCCTGACACTCACGGAAAACGTCCCGAAACCCTTATTGTTAGTAGAAAATTGGAGGGGGGAGGGGTGGAACATACTTAATTTGTTGTTGTTATCCGCCCTTAGCACAAACTTTAATTCATTACTTCAGTTTCTATTCTTATCGAAGATAAAGATGAGACTCAGTATGTCTACTGTGGTGTCACCGCCAGACACCACACTTGCTAGGTGGTAGCCTTTAAATCGACCGCGGTCCGTTAGTATACGTCGGACCCGCGTGTCGCCACTATCAGTGATTGCAGACCTAGCGCCGCCACACGGCAAGTCTAGAGAGACTTCCTAGCACTCGCCCCAGTTGTCCAACCGACTTTGCCAGCGATGGTTCACTGACAAAATACGCTCTCATTTGCCGAGACGATAGTTAGCATAGCCTTCAGCTACGTCTTTTGCTACGACCTAGCAAGGCGCCATGTTCAGTTACTATTGATATTGCGGATAATGTACAGTCAAGAGCGATGCTCATCATTAATGGATTAAAGTTAAGTATTCCACCAGCTACGTCCGTTTTTCTAAATTCTAATTTCCTTGTCCTGTTCCAGACCTCACGCCAGCCTGCGTGAGCTAAAACGCGTGCCTTTCGGCTTCCTCTAGTAACCCGGTGTTGGCTCTCCTGCCAACCCACAACATTACATCCATACTCCGCAAGCCACCTGACGGCATGTGGCGGAGGGTACCTTGAGTATCTCTATCGGTTCTCCCTTCTATTCCAGTCTCGTATCGTTCGTGGAAAGAAATATTGTCGGTATGCCTCTGTGTGGGCTCTAATCTCTCTGATTTTATCCTCATGGTCTCTTCGGGAGATGGACGTAGGAGGGAGCAATATACTGCTTGACTCCTCAGTGAAGGTACGTTCTCGAAACTTCAACAAAAGCCCGGACCGAGCTACTGAGCGTCTCTCTTGCAGAGTCTTCCACTGGAGTTTATCGCTTTCGCGATTACTAAATGATCCTGTAACGAAGCGCGCTGCTCTCCGTTGGATCTTCTCTATCTCTTCTATCAACCCTATCTGGTACGGATCCCACTCTGGTGAGCAGTATTCAAGCAGTGGGTGAACATGTGTACTGTGACCTACTTCCTTTGTTTTCGGACTGCATTTCCTTAGGATTCTTCCAATGAATCTCAGTCTGGCATCTGCTTTACCGACGATTAATTTTATATGGCCTCCTAATTCCTGCTCCCAGATAATTTATGGAATTTACTGTTTCCAGTTGCTCACCTGCTATATTGTAGCTAAATGATAAGGAATCTTTCTTTCTATGTATTCGCAGCACATTACACTTGTCTACATTGAGATTCAATTGCCATTCCCTGCACCATGCGTCAATTCGTTGAAGATCCTCCTGCATTTCAGTACAATTTTCCATTGTTACAACCTCTCGATATACTACAGCATCATCCGCAAAAAGCCTCAGTGAACTTCCGATGTTATCCACAAGGTCATTTATATATATTGTGAATAACAACAGTCCTACGACACTCCCTTGCGGCACACCTGAAATCACTCTTACTTCGGAAGACTCCTCTCCATTGAGAATGACATGCTGCGTTCTGTTATCTACGAACTCTTCAATCCATGTCTCCAGGAAAACGTAATTACACCAGAAATAAATGTAATTTTTACGAAATTTGAAATGACGGACAAACGTTGTGTAAAGTGTCTCGACTTAAAGCATTTGTTATGTTGATTCCAAACCTGGTCTTAGATTTCGTGTAACCACCATGTTTCAAGGTTATGGATAACAAACTATTGAGCTTTATCTGCCCAAATAGTTTATGTTAATTCACCTGATGTATTTGCAGTCCAGTTGTAGGCGACATGATCTCTTGTCCGCCATCATAAACTGAATGACTCATATATTTACACACCGTTTTATTGGACTTTGGTATTCCACTGTGGATTCCTTTGCCCGTACATGATACAGTTTTGTAATTAACCGAAAGAGTAGGTCCCCCTTGAAACCTATTATCTTGTAGCGATCTTGAGTTGTTATAGATCCTCCGTTTATGCTAGCAAAGTATCGGCAATGGATTTATCCGGTTACAGCAATCGAAATATGAATTTGTTACAGAGATATAAAAGTACTATTTCAAAAGGTTTGTTTGGTATCTACAGAATCAGCAAACGCTCAACAGTGTTGTGTTGGTTTTAGAAACATGTCTTATGTTCAACAAAAATAGACTTTAAGTAATATCAAGTTAGGTTAAAATCAAAGAGCCTGCTGGTATGTGTTGTGATCGACTTTGCTCGCATTAAAGATAATCGATTACTGAAATTATATCACAAGGAGAAGTCGCAACGAACAATATGATATAAGACACTTGCGGTCTACCAATCCAGGAAACGGCTCCAAACGGTCCTAAGATGCCACCTAAGTTACAGGTAGCATGTGAATGTCCTCCCGCCCTCTTACGCCTATGGCTTAGCCGTGCACTTGAAAATTGTTAAATTGACGTTTGTGTAAATTTTATATCAAAGTTTTACGAAATTTAACAGCGTAAAATTAAAAGTTAAATAGTTTTGTTCCACTGGCCTTCTTACTACTACAATGCTTGTGGGAGTCAAGTTTACATCAAATGGTAAACGTAATTAATTTTTGCATTTTTTTACACAAGTCTGTTTTCTTTGGTTACCCTTACGGGAACTTTAAATTAATAGTGTTATCGAAATAATAAAAACTCAAACATCTGACCAAATAAGAGAGTGGTGTAAGATGGCGAGAGGATATTCCAAACATCGCGCAGCGCGCATGCGCTGTAACTTAGGTGGCTTTTTTAGGCCAATTTTAGGATGTTTTCCGGCTGGATAGACAAAGAGGGGCAGCATCCTATATAAAAATGTTCTTCTCGGTTTTCTTACATGACTCTGATAAATTGTATACTGTTATCTTTTACATATTGTACTGTACAACAGAGAATAGCAGGTAACCTGTCTGTTAAGAACATTCGTCTGCTAATTCATCCTCAACGGTTAACTTGCTGGTGGAATGGGCAGTAGAATGGAATTTGAAACACAGATAATCAAGCACTTACTATTTGTTACGTATACAGCGATAGAAAGATTGGTAAAAAATATCAAGATATGAGCGGAAAAGATGATGGCAGTATGAGTTGGTTTGAATAACACGAAGAATGCAATCAGTTGTTTGCATTTTGACCAAAGGATGGTAGGCTAAAAAGATGTAGGTTCCAAATAAATTATGTGGTCATGGGATGATTTGTGCTCCAGCGTTATATGCAGTCACGAGAAAAAAAAAAGATATGACCCAATTTAAAGGTCATTTATTTGGACAAACAAGTTTTCAAATTATCAGTCGGTAGGTGGACAACAAACATTTGCAAAAAATTTTAGTCCTCAAAGATAGTTCCCATATAACTACAGCGGTTCTGCCTATATAATGCTCTGCGCTCGCCGTCTGTGATAGCTTGGTGCACTGCTACGTCCCGACCCACGCCAGCCCATCTGTACCCGTATCGATGTCAGCTGGCGGGGATACTAACCCGGCTTCCTGCAGACACAATTCTCATGCTCTACGGGGTAACTGTTGCATCAAAGAGGGGGAGTGAACTGTTACAGCAATGGGTAACGTACTTCAGTGTTGAAGTTCATGGGACAGTATGATTCTTCTGGGCGAAACGTCTAAACTGAACACAGATTCACCGTGAAATGAGTCGAGGTATATGGACCAAATGCCGTAGTGAAATGGTATCTATAACTGATGTCCAGGCAATCGAGGAAAAAAATGTGGGTATAGAGTGAAGAGTTTTTCCAATGATGAGGACGTCCACACTGTGCCCGTCGAATGGCCCCGGGACCAAGGAAACGATTTCATCAAGGAACTGAACGATTGGCAGAAAGTTCCGACCTCCATTTACAGAGACCTGGTGGTTATGTTGAAGAATTGTGCCACGTATCAGTGTCACTTTGGTGTGTAGTGCAGCATTCGATGAAAGTTAATTGACGTGCCATATTACTGTGTAACTTAGTTTTTGAAGTCACTTCATATCTTTAGCTGTTTAAGTGCACAAAATCTGTAAGGTCTGTGTCCTCATCAGTAATCAGTTTTTCATCTCGTACAAGAAAAACAGGAGGGAATAAAATCAGAAACAGTTTGGAAGGAGAGAGGCAAACACAGTACTTTCCACGACACCCGTGACGTCTCATTCCGATTCTTTAGCAACAGACATCATAGTAATAGTAGGTGAACCATCTAGTCCCGACCTTTCGTCCACCATGCTACTTTCTTTATCGAGATGGAGAGGGAACGATAGGAGAAACACAAATTCCAGCTCTAAACGGCACCGATCCTGCAACGGAATAGAAATGGCCTTATGATTCAAATGAAAGAGGCTCATTTGCGGCTAAAAAGCAGTAAATAAAGGTCGAAAAGTGAAGTTTCTGACTTTCTCCAGGGCCAACTTACGCTCATCTGACTACTTTCTCAATTTTAGAGGGTCCTGTATCAGATCAAAAATCGACATAGTTGCCGGAAGACGCTGAAGGTAAGATGCCTCAGAATCCGAAAAGTGCTAGAATAACTGAAGTGGGGGGCGAGCGGGGGGGGGGGGGGGGGAGGGACCTCAGTTCGATCGTGGTTGGATTAAGGCCGCTGCCTCCCACCCGAACTGGAACTGTGGCTGCCTGATATGAGTCCCTGGCCACAGGACTTGAACAGATATTCGCCTTAGTTGTTGATATGTACGTCTATGTGACTACTCTGCAATTTACACTTAAATGCTTGGGAGAAGGAAAAAGACTGGATTGGTTTTAAATTTGACTGAAATTAGAAATTTCTATGTTCCTGACTATGATATTACGATAAAATTTTATACAGTAATAAAAAGTTTGTTAGTGCGGCCTTTTTCCACAGTAAGTAATAAATTTTCGTGTTCTAAATTGAAGTACCTATTTCTTCGTGTAATCTTTATTTATATACAGGGTGGAGAGAGGGTCACGTACTGAGAAATAACTGTTAAGAAAAACATTTGATACTTGCGTCAGTTCCAAGTTAATTAGCACTGAAGTTAGCCAATGAGGCCGTTGCGCACACAAATTCAAGCGGGCCGCTAGATACATTTTAGAGTCAGTTGCTCTCATAGCGCAGATGACAGCGGACGAGACTACTCAGCCTTTGGCTCTGGACTGATCCTTACTATCGTCCCGTTTCCAGTTTTTGTACCGCTCTCTGTTTCGGTTTTAGGGAACCAAACGAAGGACGCGTTTGACGACACCGCCTCTGATGGGCGGCTTGAATTTGCGCGCGCCACGGCCTGACTGCCTAGCTTCAGTGCTGACTAACTCGGAAACGTCGCAGCGTATCGAATTTTTTTCTTAGCGATTGATTTCTCAGCACAAGCTACTCCGCAACACCCTTATACGCTCTTCAAACTGTTTCTAATCACCATGTGCATGTTCTATATGCGTCTCGACTTTGACGTATATTTTCTCGACATAATTTGGAATAATACAGTTTTCTTTTTCTATGCGATAGATTGTTACGTAAATAAATTATTGGTTGCAGTTATTATTTTGTCGGGCCGAAACCGAAACATTTTGTCTATCAACTGATTGCCTCCAAATAACCTTTCAACCAAAAATTCTATCTCTGAACACCTAGAACGTATTACTCGCTTCCTGCTATTCCATATTCGATGCATATTCAAAATTCTTCGTCCCCTGCCCTGGCGGCGACCCCACTTGAGAGAGAGAGAGAGAGAGAGAGACCTGAAAGGGTCGTTAAGTGGGCAACACTTATGTACACCATTAAGCAAAAAGACAGTTTGTGAACAAACAGTGTTGCGTCGGAAATCACAGACAGTTCTCCTAAGAAAAATCTGCAGTTCGTGTGTTATCGGTAACTGTGTTCCTCAGCAGTTAGCTAACGAAATATGGAAACAACAACCAAAAAGATGTGAGGATGTTTTATAACCTGTGGCCAGATGAGAGGAATCACAGATTTCGGCCGGAAAAACGAATAACGGTAGGTAATAAGTTGTTCACGTACAAATTATGGCGTGAACTGTATTATTCCATGTTAAATCCACTAAATAAATCTTACTGTAAAATGCGAAATCTGTTTGGAACACGTATAAATGTAGACAGTAGCCAGAAAGAGGCTTTTCGATTTAGAAAACGATAATTTTAATTTGTATGGTAGTAGACACAGACGGATCCATCAAAAGGAAGGGCCATAGCTGCTCCTTGATTTTTCCCGTCTTTGCTCTGCTAAGCGAGTGAACCATATTTGGTCTCACATTTGACGCTACTCTGGCGGCGAAGGAGAAGATCAGATGTGACCAGGCGCCAGGACTCCTCGACCCTGGAAGCTTTACGAACCATTCAGCTGCTGTATCCCGTTTACAAGCCAGTCGTTCTTTTTCCATTGCAAAGCCATGAAAAGGCCATGCCAGTCAGTGGAAAATGAACAGGCAGATATCTGAATACAATGCTTAAGGCGGTCTGCTCCCGGTACGCAACATTATACTTCATTCTATTTTATTTGTCTAAAAGATGGCAGCACCAGAAATATCTGCGGTCATGTCATCTATTGTACTAGTTAAGAGCATCTTTAAATATTATATGGTGTTAGGATTTCTCCCATATATTTAGAGGGAGATTTTAATTTTGTACGAAATTATGGGATACTGGCTCGATGGTTCTCAAGTTAAGTGAGAGATTACGGATCCGGAGACCTGGGGTCCTAGCCATGGCCAATCCTGGGATTTGTAACTGTCACTTACATTCCTTTCATCTCTGGCAATGTTTGTTAATGATAAAAACGCCAAGTCGCACCGTGGTTCGAAACCAAAGATTAATTGTAAACACTCTCATAACTGCATGAGTAAGTCAGTTCAAGGGTCGGAGAAAGCCGAGGGCACAGCATCTCCTATAGTAACAAGCTCTGATGTTGAAAGCAAAGTTACGGTTGTGGACAGCTTCACTTTCTACTTTCAAGAATTGTGCTTTGTTCCCTCCTGCCATACCCTGAAACTAACGAGTTGCTCTCCTACCCATACCTCCTCCTAGATCAGAAGATCAGATCATGATTACGTTTCTTGTTCAGTGTGCAGGGTGTCTCTCCTAAGAGTCACGAGGCACGTCTTCTCTGGTGTTTCAGCAGATATTTATAATTTCGTTTTTGTGTTGTGTAACTGGAGTCAGCCCAAACAATTACTAATCTTCACGTCATTCATGCGTCACACAGTGACGACGGAAAGTGTCTGTTTCCCGTCAAGGAAAAAATTATTTTTAAAGTGAAATTTTTCGTGCCCATTCGATAGAGCGGTCCCTGGTTAGTCTAGTCCAAAACTTGATCTACGGATATGTATTAACAGTGAGAGCAAAACTCGTTGAATAACCAGTACTCCGGCACCGCCCTGACCCACGTTGACTGCTACTGCCAAGCATGCAGCGCTGATCAGTCGCTGATGGGTTGCTCTTTATTCTCCGTGTTGTACTGTCCCTGTTAACACATATCGACCAAACAAATATCGGACTAGATTAGTTTCAGGGCCCTGTATCAAATGTGCACATAAAATTCCATATTAAAAATAATTTTGTTTTGTAATGGGAGCCAAACAGATGCTTTTCTGTTGACACCGGGTATTGCATGGAAGACGTGACGAGCATTAATTGTTTGAGCCGATTCCAGCTATAAAAACCAAAAACGAAATTGTAAATATCTGGCGAAGCACCAGAGAAAATGCGCCTGACGGCTCTTGGGATAGAAACCTGGTGTAGCTTTTAGGGATATTATACTTCAATAATTAGGTTAGTTGCATCCATGTACATTGCTGTAATTTTAATCACTGAAATGATATTTTTCCTGCGTTCATGAGGCAGTTGACATTACGGCTGACTGATAAAGATTGTGATCGCCAGCATCTGACTTTTTTTTATGGCCGCCCTTTGATTGTAGGTATGTACAGGAGCGTGTGTGTGTTGCGCGTCAGGCTTATTACTCTACTCATTGTGCTGACGCGTGTGTAGCGTCCTCTAAATGGCAGACCGGATGCCGTATAAAAAATACACAGCAATTCACGGGGTACAAGAGCGTTTCAAATTTGCACCTCGCCGAAGTTTTTTGTGTCGACAATTGGCTGACATCATATATAGTGTGCGCTTTGTACAGGATGCGTTTATCAGCAACCTACAGCTGCCGCTGGGCACCGTCTAGTCGTGGTCTGAACTAGCCGTTTCAATGGCATTTTCTAAAAGGGCACAGTCAAGAGCAGTTTCAACTCTTAAGCTTTCTGCCATGCATTTACAAGTGGTTTCGGCTACCTTTTAAACGAACGTAATCCTCGCCACCTTACTGAACATTCAGTTCGTTTTCTTCGTATTGATATCTGGGTGTGATTCTACATAATGATTCTGATTACGTAGGAGACGAACATGAGCTTCTGTTAGTTATGTTTTCAAGGGTTATACCGACAGTAATGTGAAAGTGGCCACTACTTCCATTTAAACTGATGCATATTGCTCAAATCTCCCTTGTAGTCGAACGAAATAAGTATTTTCCAAAGAATGACAAATTAGCCTGGTCTCAATTAAAAGGAGTGCTTATGAGCAATCATTGGATCCAACTGTAGAATCCGCATTTGATAAATAAGATATACGGCATGTATTGTCGTGTCCATTTCTACACTGCTACGTTCACCTAGTCAGTCATCAAACTGCTACCCCAGGGATATTTTTCACCGTACCAAACGGTCGGATTTCGGAGGTTGAAAGGTGGCTGCACTGAGCCACAGCGCCAGAGATCGCGCCAGAGAGTATTGTTCCGCCGCCTCCACTGGCAGTGATTATTGAGACGTAGCGGCAAGCAGTTCTTGCCGAGAAGTTGTGGTGGACACTGCTTGTCGTGAAGTCAGAGTGGATATGTGGTAGTGGAGAGTGTTGTTCCATGTTTATGCAGTTATTTGATGGGAGAGATAGCAGATGTTATTCCAATGGAGATATTGTAATGATCTGAGTGCTTTTCGTCAATATATATGAAGGTAATACAACACTATGTTCTTTTATTCTTTCAGGGTCCTGAATAATGTGTCATTACAGGTTCAGTCAACAAAGCATCTGGCTTGTGTTCTTGTATTAGAGTGTAATTCTGCTTTCCTTACGCAATTATAGTATTTCTAATTTTCACCGAGCGAGGTGGCGCAGTGGTTAGCACACTGGACTCGCATTCGGGAGGATGACGGTTCAATCCCGCGTCCGGCCATCCTGATTTAGGTTTTCCGTGATTTCCCTAAATTGCTCCAGGCGAATGCCGGGATGGTTCCTTTGAAAGGGCACGGCCGACTTCCTTCCCTAATCCGATGAGACCGATGACCTCGCAGTTTGGTCTCTTCCCCCCAAACAACCCAACCCAACCCCTCAAGTTCATCTCCCATGTATAGGAACCTCTAATTTTCTTTTATCACGTCAGTATAATTGGTATTTAAAAATTCTTGTCTTGTTGAAGAAGAACCGTGCCAGATGTGCGTTGAGTCATACTACCACACACAGAACAGCTACACTTGTGCTTTGTTGGCTTCGTAGATTTTATAGTTGCTGGGGACTTAATTAATTAACTGTGTTAACGAAAATTTTCATTTCATTCTTTGTTGTTGTTCCATGCAGTCAGATTGCGTACAAAAACTAGTCAGGGCCAGCCGTTTACGACACTTGCGTAATCGCTACTGCTACTAAAAAATATCTGCAGTAGTATTTAAATTAAGCCCCCATGCACGTGGCGACCGCTGCTTCGGATCGTCCCTTGGAGTTCTTCTGATTGTAAAAATAGTAGACAGTAGTATTGTTGTAGTAATTTGAGTTTAGTAATTGTAGTTATATTGCATGTATGGATTTGGTAATTGTCATTCTTCTTATGGTATTTCATAATTTAATTTTTATTGCCTTGTATACGCGTTTGACGATTTGGTGCAATTATTTCAATTGTTCGATTAATCGTGTTTGAGGGAAATATTTCGTGTGAATGGTATTGTTGAAGATGAGGAGTCATTGTGTGTAATTTTCGTACAGTGACGAATTTTTTATGTTTTGTAAATGATTACGCGATCGATGAAAAAGGCGAAAATGATGAATAGTGAGAATGACGAAATTGTTGACATGGCGAACTCGCCAACACAGGACAACAGTATGATGAATAATGAAGTGGAAAACAATGTAATAAGTCGGGAAAATAGTCCGGAACCATTTCAAAATTTTTCTCAATCAGAAAATTCACAGAGTACGAGATCAACGATAGAAGATTCTGAAATAGTATCGAACACAGATAGCTTTATGGCTATGCAGAAGGAAGTTAGTTTTGCGGGAAATGTTAGGGGCGAAAAGAATTTCGAACCGGCTAATATGGAGCAGTTGATGGGTGCAATATTAAATCTGGGATCACAGTTGGAATCTAAGTTTAAAACAGAGATGGGAACTTTGCGATCTGAAATTAAAACTGATATGGGAACAATGGGATCACAGTTACGATCTGAATTAAAAACAGATATGGAAACAATGGAAACACGGTTAGACTCACGAATAGGGACATGTTTAAAAAATATGAAAGATGAATTAAAGAAAGAAATCAGAGAAGAAGTACAACCGATTTTGAATTCTCACAATAATAGATTAATTGCAGTAGAGATTAGACAAAGGGAACAGGATAGAGAACAGGAAGAAAGAGATCGCGTGATAGTACAGAAATTTTCAGAGTTAAATTTACAACGTGCAAAGGATAAGGAAGAAATATTTGAGAGAATCGAGGAAGCCGTACCAAATGACAGATTAAATAACCTAACAAAACAATATGAACAGCTAGCTACCAAATGTGTCAATACTGAAACCCGAGTCGCGACACTTACGGAAGACGTAAATAAACAGAAAGAACAATTAGGTGACTTATCGGAAAGAGTTGAGGAAATTTCAGATAAACTGACAAATCTTAGTTTACATGGGGACAGAGATTCGGATGGTACAGCACCATTGCCATTTCCAGAAACCGAAGAGTATCAGAACATAAATAAACATGTTGAAAATCAGGGAAAATTTAATGAACGCGTTAAAAGGGAAGTTGAGGCATTACGAAAGCAAGTCAAACAAAATGAAGGCGAAATCATAGGAAAAGACGGCAAAAGAAATTTAGAATCACAGATAGCAGAAGGGTTTGAAGAAAGTAATTTGTTTCATTTACGGGATGCAACAGGAGAGCGCCAGGCACGCGAACTTGACAACAATCGACATTCGTACTGGGACAGACGCGGTAGGTCTTTGTCGCCACGAGGCGAAAACTTTGACTATAAACACTTTTTGACTGTTCGGAAATTTAAGATCTTCCGCAATTCTAAGAATGACATACATCCATGTTCATGGTTAGATCAATTTACGTACGCACTTCCACCAAATTGGCCATTAAGTCACAAACTGGAAATTATGTGCGGCTATTAAGGTCCTCAGGGGATTCACTACTCTTAAGTGAATATGTGCCGTAGCGAGCATAGGGCCCCGAGCTGTAGTGGTGCTATTTCTCTTTTAGTTTTCTGTACCGCTGCCTACTCTTTTACTATTCTTTGCATCTATCGAAACAACTCTTCAGCTATCAATCTATCTAGAGAGCGTGTAAAAAATAACCGGATATGACTATTTTACCCAAAAGTGACTTCAGAAATTACCGTTTGGACTTACTATATTTTCAGCAGCATTCATTCGTAGTTTAAATGAAATTTTACCTGTTTATCTTCGTGACAATATTACTTCATATGTTGACGATATTCTTATTGCTAAACATTCTTGGAGACAGCACAACAAAATTTTGGATTCATTATTACGTATTTTTGCAAGAGTTGGCATTACGGTGAACTTAGAAAAATCTGAATTTGGTCGTTCTCAGGTGAAATTTCTCGGTCACATTATTTCTACAGAAGGTATTCTTCCTGATCCAGAAAAACTAGACGCTATTCGTAATTATGCTGTTCCTACCACAAAACGTGATGTTCGTAGTTTCCTTGGTGTCTGTAATTTTCTTAGACGCTTTGTTAGATTGGACAATTTGGCCACACCTCGTTTATGTGAACTATCTGGAAAGAAATCTAATTGGTGTTGGGATGAGGAAGCTCAGTCAGAATTTGAACAACTTCGTGATGCTTTAGTTGCTGCTCCACTTCTTTCACATCCTGATTTATCTAAAGATTTTTGTTTGGCGACGGACTCATCATACAAAGGCCTAGGTGCACATTTATTTCAAGAGATAGAAGAAAACGGCGTTGTAGTACAAAAGACTATTGCATTTGGAAGTCGTGTTCTTTCTAAATCAGAAAAGAATTATTCGATTACGGAACTTGAAGCTTTGGCGGTTGTTTGGGCTTTTACAAAATTTCGGACATTTTTGTTTGGCAGACATACTAAGGTTTACACCGATCATCGAGCTCTGGAATTTCTTATGTCAACAAAATTAACTCATGGCAGATTGTCACGATGGGCGTTGTACCTACAGGAATTTGATTTTAGTATTGTTTACATACAGGGTGCTTCAAATATTGCTGCTGATGCTTTATCACGTGCACCTATGGGTTTGAAACAAAGTGCTGAAGAGGACTGCAAGGAAAACAATTATTGTTTGATGTATATTCAAGGTGTTGCGTTTGAGAACTTTATTTCGTCTTCGCTCCAGGACATCGCTAAGGAGCAAAATAAGGATCCAATCTGGAAGGACATTAAGGAGAAGTGGAGGAGAAAGGAAAGCGTAGCGATTAGACAGCATTATTTAGTTCGCAATGACATTCTTTTTAAACGAAAATCGGTCGACAACTCTGTTTGGTTAGTTTGTATTCCTGATGAGTGGGTTAATAAGCTGATTTGGTATACGCATTTGAGTTATGCACACTTTGGTCCCAGAAAATGCTTTCATAAATTACGAGAAAATTGCTACTTCAATAATATGGAAAAACGTATTCGATTTGTTCTTGCCAAATGCAAATTATGTCAAAAGGCTAAGCCGCCAACAATTTCTCACAGAGCACCGTTGTTTCCTATCATTCCAGCGAAATTAAAGGACATGGCTGCAGTCGATGTGTTCGGTCCAATGGTTCGATCTACTAATGGTTATGCGTACATTTTCGTAGCAGTGGAGTTGACATCAAAATATGTGTGTTTTACACCGTTACGCAAAGCAACAGCTCGTTCAGTATCTAACGCTTTCATCAAACATTTTCTTAAAGAAGTGGGTCATGTTGATAAGGTTATATCAGATAATGGATCACAGTTTCGTTCTAAAATTTGGCTTCGTACTCTACGGCGTCGTAAAATTAAACCAATTTTCATTTCACTTTTTCACCCCCAATCTAACGCTTCAGAGAGATGGATGAAGGAAATCAATAAATTGTGTCGTCTTTATTGTCATTAGAATCACAGAACTTGGGATCAGTATCTTCATATTTTTCAAAACATTCTGAATGAACTTCCTAATGACTCAACTTCTTTACCGCCTTTACTGATATTAAAAAACAAAGCACCGACAAATCGCATTTCTGAAATCGTTCCTTTTCCGCCTACACGGAAACTGCGGCATTCTGAAATTGTCAACCTGGCTCTACGAAATATTACATCTGCGGCTGCTAGAAGAGAGAAATCAGCTAAGCGTCCTGGTCGTTTAAAAATCTTGTCAGTTGGTCAGAAGGTGTTAATTAAGTCCCATCGTTTGTCTCACAAAGGAAAAGGCTTGTGTCGGAAATTTTTTCTGCTTTATAACGGTCCATATAGAATTCGCAAAATTATTCATGATAACACTGTTGAAGTAGAAACTCTTAAATCACGACGCTCTAAGGGAATACATCATATATATAACGTTAAAATTTTTGTGGAATGACGTACTTTAGAGAAACTGACAGCTACACGTAAACACGCAGAGAATACAAGGGTACCGCGCTGTGTTTTGGCGGCGGCATATACTCAAAGCAACAGTCAAGTCTGCGCGCCGCACAGGGCAGTCGTTGACCGCAAACAATTGCTTCCTACGTCACGCGCCTACAGCTGATCGAGCGCTCAGTGCGAATGCACTGACAGCCGTAAACAAATACACAGTCTAATTTGTCGATTAAATTCAGTATAAAGCTATAGTGACTTGATGAATTATGTTATTAACATTCAGTATTTTTCAGGATACGGTTCTATAAAATATTTAAGAACTTCAGGTAAATTCTGTGCATGTCCGACGTTAAGACGACTTGCTATCGAGAAATTTTCAGGAAGAATGTAATTTCCAAGAAGAAACTAATAAACTAAAAAAAAGGTAACTGTTAATTGAGTTCATTTTTCAGGTAACATATTTCCACTTAGGTACGTACTTTAGACGTAATTTGCTTTACTTGTGAAGCGACGTGCTTGCGTACGTTAACTGATTTTGACAATGATTATTAATGAACTGGGTTGTTATTTGTATATATTATGCATCGCTTGGCTGCACTGCTTTTTCACTGATGTCATATTTTTTAATTATGTGCCTGCTGTGCCTATTTATTTAAATTATAATTGTCACCTGATTAATTGTGCTGATGTGGTTAGGTATGTAAGTTATACTTTGTGATTTATCTGCTTGCGCCTTCATGTTTACTTATTAAGATTACATATGAACATTTATTTGCTTACGCTGATACGATGCTAATGACCTGTTTAGTACGTAAGATATGTTTACTGCTATGCGTATGGATTGCATATTTACACATTTCTGCTTGTTGTCATAACTATACTTTAATTTGGTATTTAGAAATGCTGATATACTGTGTATGAACATAGAGTTTAGGTCACATTATTGTATTAATTATAGATTGTTCGCTTGGCGGAGCCTCGTTGTAAGAATTGTGCTGCATCCACTTGTTGACATTCTGTTCACTACTGGTATATTTACTCGCCATTGCTTGTTTTGCTTACGCTCAGTGCTTTATATTTTAACATAAGAAATTGAACTGCAGTAATTCGAAGAGCGACTTTAGTACAAGAAACGTCATAGAAGTCACATGAGCTGGAGGTTTTATGGAAGCTGTATAAATTTATGCTAATAGGAAGGAAGCTAACGACATGACATACCAAAACTAGGTTTAGACCATTGACAGTTATTACACTGCATTTTTTTTGTGAGCAACTGAAATAGGAAGTGACACTTGACACAAGAAATACTCCACATGTTTGCTTCTGTTTGCCATAATTCTTGAAGTGGTGTACACACTGTGAAATATTATGATCATTCACACTCCGTAATCCTACTTAATTACTGAGAGTTATTCGAACTAAGTCTGTTAGAGGTCATGTATGCATTTCTTTTGTTTACAATTCATAATGAGTAGAAGATTTGGGTCAGACGGATTACACAGAGGTTGTGTGTTGACAATGTGTTTTCAGATTGTATGGGATGATGAACTGAAGTTTGCACTAGGATTTTGTCTGTACTTGTTCGAGGAGACTGACTAGAGGAAAGAGTTGTTATGGAAGTGAAATGATATTGGCGATAAGGTTTATATGTATTGACGTATTGAAGAGATATTATTGAGGTATTGAGATTGTGTGAAATTGATGATTGTTGGAGTTTTGGTGGATAAGAGGTAAAGTAAGTGAGGTGCATATTTTTTTGTTGGTCTATATGGAACAAGGAGGATGAAGATAGCAGACTAGAACACTAAAGTGGAAGGAAGATTGTCTACACACACTTTGTTAAATCACTAAGCAGTACATATTTTTTTTTTTTTTGGAGAGAGGAAGTATTTGCATATCTTGGCACACTGACAGTTGTTCAGCAACGTACATTTTGATCTGGCTTGGCAAACATTGGTCTTGACATGATGACTATGACGTTGACTTAACTATTATTGACTGTTATACATTGCTGCCACTACCACTTGATACACATGATGAACATCAAATTCTGACAGAATTACAATTACACAGTTAACACTATTCAATTACACAGTAGTACTTAATGTGGATGAAAGATGAGTGAGTGTGTTTTGTGTGTTTTCCTTTCCTAATCCTACCCACCTATCTCCTAAATATTATTTTATTTGTTTGTAGTGGCTTGCACTGACACCCATAAATATTATAGGTTTACTGATGTTTGTGTACTTGTAATAGTTAATATGACAATTATCTGACATCATTTGTGTGTTTGTTATGATTTGTATGTTTAGTGTAAAAGCATTTGCATGTGTATTCAAACTATTGTTCATGCTTGAACTGTCTGAGTAGTGATGGTGAATATTATGAACTGTTACCTGCACTTTTCAACATGATGTGTGACACTTAGAAATGTTTAATTTCTGCTGATGAACTGTGTGATCAGTGATAGTAAATATTATGGACTGTTGCTTGTACTTTTTCTACATGATTGGTGCCACTAGGACATGTTTAATTTCTGCTGATGAACTGTGTGATCAGTGATAGTAAATATTATGGACTGTTGCTTGTACTTTTTCTACATGATTGGTGCCACTAGGACATGTTTAATTTCTGCTGATGAACAGTGTGATTAGTGATAGTGAATATTATGGACTGTTACTTGTACTTTTTCTACATGATTGGTGCCAATAGGACATGTTTAATTTCTGCTTATAAACTGTGATGAACAGTGTGATAAGTGATAGTGAATATGATGGACTGCTCTCTGCACCTGCTCATCATTGCTGGGTGCAACTGATGGAACTGCTTTTATTGAAATGATGTCACTTGTTGCTCTCTGCACCTACTCAACAATACTGGGTGCACAGATGGAGCTACTTCTATGGAAATGATGTCATTTGTCGGTGTCTGCACCTACTCAACATTGCTGGGTGCCACTGATGAACTGCTTCTGCTGAAATGATGTCACCTGATGCTGTCTGCACCTGTTCCACATTGCTGGGTGCCACTGATGGACTGCTTCTACTGAAATGATGTCACCTGATGGTGTCTGCACCTACTCAACATTGCTGGGTGCCACTGATGAACTGCTTCTGCTGAAATGATGTCACCTGATGCTGTCTGCACCTGTTCCACATTGCTGGGTGCCACTGATGGACTGCTTCTACTGAAATGATGTCACCTGATGGTGTCTGCACCTACTCAACATTGCTGGGTGCCACTGATGAACTGCTTCTGCTGAAATGATGTCACCTGATGCTGTCTGCACCTGTTCCACAATGCTGGGTGCCACTGATGGACTGCTTCTACTGAAATGATGTCACCTGATGCTGTCTGCACCTGTTCCACAATGCTGGGTGCCACTGATGGACTGCTTCTACTGAAATGATGTCACCTGATGGTGTCTGCACCTACTCAACATTGCTGGGTGCCACTGATGGACTGCTTCTACTGAAATGATGTCACCTGATGCTGTCTGCACCTGTTCCACAATGCTGGGTGCCACTGATGGACTGCTTCTACTGAAATGATGTCACCTGATGGTGTCTGCACCTACTCAACATTGCTGGGTGCCACTGATGGACTGCTTCTACTGAAATGATGTCACCTGATGCTGTCTGCACCTGTTCCACAATGCTGGGTGCCACTGATGGACTGCTTCTACTGAAATGATGTCACCTGATGGTGTCTGCACCTACTCGACATTGCTGGGTGCCACTGATGGACTGCTTCTACTGAGATGATGTCAACATTGCTGGGTGCAACTGCTGGAACTGTCAACTACTTGTTTCTTGAACTATGGAAAGGATTTATGTGAATATTTGTATAAACTGATTTTTTGTGTATTACTGTTTGTGAAAAGTTATGAGACTCTTACCTGTACATATTCGTCATTGCTGACGCTATCGATTGAATTGTTTAACCACATGATATTTGTGTAAACTATTATGTAAAGTCATATGTATGAAAAAATTTGTATTCCTTACTGTATTTTATATATTAGGCTATTGTAAGGTCAGTGCAAGCCAAAATTTTATCTAGTTATATGATATTTACGTATTAATATTATCTTTTATTTTTGTCTGTATTTTTTTTGACGAATTTGCTGGTATTTTCACCACCAATGCTGGCAAAAATACCATCAAATTCTAGCCCGTGGAGGAAGGGCATATGAAAGGTGGCTACACTGAGCCACAGCGCCAGAGATCGCGCCAGAGAGTATTGTTCCGCCGCCTCCACTGGCAGTGATTATTGAGACGTAGCGGCAAGCAGTTCTTGCTGAGAAGTTGTGGTGGACACTGCTTGTCGTGAAGTCAGAGTGGATATGTGGTAGTGGAGAGTGTTGTTCCATGTTTATGCAGTTATTTGATGGGAGAGATAGCAGATGTTATTCCAATGGAGATATTGTAATGATCTGAGTGCTTTTCGTCAATATATATGAAGGTAATACAACACTATGTTCTTTTATTCTTTCAGGGTCCTGAATAATGTGTCATTACAGGTTCAGTCAACAAAGCATCTGGCTTGTGTTCTTGTATTAGAGTGTAATTCTGCTTTCCTTACGCAATTATAGAATTTCTAATTTTCTTTTATCACATCAGTATAATTGGTATTTAAAAATTCTTGTCTTGTTGAAGAAGAACAGTGCCAGATGTGCGTTGAGTCATACTACCACACACAGAACAGCTACACTTGTGCTTTGTTGGCTTCGTAGATTTTATAGTTGCTGGGGACTTAATTAATTAACTGTGTTAACGAAAATTTTCATTTCATTCTTTGTTGTTGTTCCATGCAGTCAGATTGCGTACAAAAACTAGTCAGGGCCAGCCGTTTACGACACTTGCGTAATCGCTACTGCTACTAAAAAATATCTGCAGTAGTATTTAAAATAAGCCCCCATGCAAGGTCACCCACAGCCGGCCTGTACGCTGGAAGACCATCACAGTTTCCCAGTTACCTGTCTTATGGCATGATGGGCGTCTGGTTGCATATTCTCATTGGTTCAAATGGCTCTGAGCACTATGGGACTTAACTTCTGAGGTCATGAGTCCCCTAGAACTTAGAACTACTTAAACCTAACTAACCTAAGGACATCACACACATCCATGCCCGAGGCAGGATTCGAACCTGCGACCGCAGCGGTCGCGCGGTTCCAGACTGTAGCGCCTAGAACCGCTCGGCCACTCCGACCGGCATATTCTCATTGAGAACTTGTATCGCATTCACATTATTGTGCAATCTCGTCTTTCTAATCGCTTCTCTAAGCTTCTGAAATGTCTCGATATACATTCGCCATGGCTGCGTTTCTTAAAATCAAGAAAAAACATTCCGTTGCTCCGCAGATTTTTTCTCATTACTAGCTGATGAATTACTAAGGGGCCAACGACCCTTGCCGTAGTGGTACCGCCGGTTGTCGCCAGATCACCGAAATTAAGCGCTGTCGGGCTTGGCTAGCGCTTGGATGGGTTACCGTCTGGGTCTGCCGAGCGCTGTTGGCAAGCGAGGTACACTCAGTCCTTGTGAGGCCAATTGAGGAGCTACTGAATTGAGAAGTAGCGGCACTAATCACGAACACTGAAAACTGATAACAGCTGGGAGAGCTGTGTGCTCACAACATACCCCTCTGTATCTGCATCCAGTGATTCGTAAGGGCTGAGGATGACACGTCGGCTGGTCGGTACCGTTGGGCCTTCAGGGCCTGTTCAGAAGTGTTTTTTTAATTATTAAGGAACTGACTGAGTCTACCAATGCTGGACGTGGCTCTGTCCCGTGACGTAATAATGTGATGTCGTGTGACCTCATGTACACACAAAAAACAGGTAGTACGGAGTACTGCCAATATTTATTTCGATTCTATATTTTTTTAGCATTGGTTGTGGTGACAGATTTATTTCTAGCGCAGCCCGTGGTCTGTATTAGGTTGGAATGTGAAAGTTTGGTTGTGAGTTGGCGCATCTAACGTATGCGAAGCCAGAATAGCAATAAATCTTGTTGTGGTGTGCGTTTTAGACATACTAAATTTCGGCCATTTTGTTCATTCTATGGGTCACATCAGACTAGTGGTTTCCTTAGATTAACTATGACCCTTTTCATGATTTACAGAAGGGGTGTGACGCCATTCCGTGAACTGATTCTTCGTTTCTGAGTCATAAATATATGCTCATATTTCATCACATCTGTCCTTAGTGGTTTCGATCGACCTAGGTGGCGCAATGGTTAGCCCAGTGGACTCGCATTCGGGATGGCGTTGGTTCATACCACCATCCGACCACCCATATTTAGACTTTCCATTGTTACGTATACAACTTGCTTGGTGATTGCTTTGAAGAACACAATCTATTTCTTTCACCAATACGAACTTGCGCTTCGTTTGTAATGACTTCGACAACGTAGGGACGTTAAATAATAATTTTTCCTTCAAACGGTTCGCTGTTGACTTGATCACTGCCGACTTAAATTATTTTTCCCTTTAAATTGTGTACTTTCTGGTACGTCCTTGCTTTCCACCATCTCCTGTACTCCATTTCGACCGCAGTTCGTTGCCCATCTAGCTTGTAGAGTGTGACGCACCTGTTCACTCAAATCAACTAGACCTCCCGCTGACAATTGATATTTGCCTTCAAAATAGACACCCACTGGACTGTTTATCTTTAATGCTAGTTTATTCTGTTCCTGTTCGTACTGCTCTTTGTCACCTCCCCATAAGTTCTACAGCTATATTCAGTTATGGGACAGCTTACCCCCTTCCTTCACCAAGAACTAAATAGCACCATGTAGCTTCTGCTTGGAATATATTGCCCAACTGCAAGTTATAAATGAAACATGTACATAGATCGAAAGCTTTTATTTTGTGGTGAACATCACAAATGTGTCTGTCATAACTGTATCTGTTTATCGGCCTCAAAAAATTAAGTTCCACCTCTTGCTCAACGTGCATTAAATAACTATCAAGGTTTGTTTGCTTATTGCTTCTGAAAGTCCAATTACTGCAGCTGATCCCTGTGGGTGATCCCTTCTTGTGTTGAAGATGGTGAAGCACTTCTGTTGAACTTTGGCTGGCACTCATTTGATTCTGAGTTATCCATAACCCGATCTATCACTAATATGGCTTCATTCCTCTTAAAACTGTAAACACAGATGTGACAGAAACGTTTATAAATTAAAAGGTGAGATCCTGCTTTCGAATGCATTGAATTCTACACAGACAGCTCCCCTTACACTTGCTTTGGCTTTGTTTAGCTTTTGTTTGTCAGCCACAATTCTGCTGCTATGTATTTCTCTCTACCATAGTAATAACGTATTAATATTTTTATTTAATCATTGTGGCTCCTTTGGATTCATTATCTTTCACAGTGTGAACTCATCTAGCCGTTAGCCTGAAGTATATACAAAGTGGTTCAAAAAATGGCTCTGAGCGCTATGGGACTTAACATCTATGGTCATCAGTTCCCTAGAACTTAGAACTACTTAAACCTGACTAACCTAAGGACATCACACAACACCCACTCATCACGAGGCAGAGAAAATCCCTGACCCCGCCGGGAATCGAACCCGGGAACCCGGGCGCGGGAAGCGAGAATGCTACCGCACGACCACGAGCTGCGGACCTACAAAGTGGTCTTTTCCCATTACTTCGCTGCATATGCATCAGACACATTTAATTAACACACCTCCACTGCCCCTCTCTCTGTTCACATCTTCCTTCCTGTGTCTGCCCACCTCATCCTCCCACCTCTGTCTGTTCATCTCCTCCTCCCCACTCTGTTTATTCATCTCATCCTTTACCTCTCTCTGTTCATATCGTCTACCCCCCTCTCTCTGAACATGTCCTCCTCCTCCACTCCCTCACCATATCCTTCTTCCCTCTCTCTATCAATTTCTGCATACCCCTCCTCCTTTTCGACCTGCCTACTACCCCACTACAGCTTCCACTTGCCTCATGCTTGTCCCCCTCCTCCCCTCTGTCCATTTCCTCCTCCACCTCATTCTGTCCATTCTCTCTTCTATCTGTCTTAATCTGTCCTGAGCCATACTCATTGTTATGTGTAGCCCCTGCAATGTAGTTCAATAATGCAGGCCGATACTGCTCCCACAACTCGCCTGTTATACAGGACAGGCTCCATATCAGGAGCTTAAGAATCCTTTATTACTTCAACACAACATGTCTGTCATGCAGAGCAGCCTACAAATTGAGGCGTGGAAAACTGTTTCTTGCTCCTGATATGTAGGCTGTCCTGGGAAGCAGGATGACTTGGCTGGTCAATACTGTTCCCTCCTAACATGCCTGTCATGCAAGATAGCCTATATGTCAGACGCTGGGAGAAACACGTTTTTTCCCATATTTCATATTTGAGATAGGAAGTTATAAACCCCACAGCGCCATTACAGTCCAAGAATGAGAGTGATTATGAAACCTTATCCTGAATGCTTTCACAGTCGACTAATATTATTACAAGTATTGTCGTCTTAAGTCAGAACAATGGTTTGATGCTGCTCTCCATGCTACTCTCTCCTGTGCAAATCTCTTCATCTCTGCATAACTTTTACAACCTACATGCATTTGAACCCGCTTACTGTACACAGTCATTGGTCTTCCTCTACAATTTTTATCCTTCACACCTCACTCCATTACCATAGTGACGATTCTGGTTATGTTGTGTCAACCTATCCCTTCTTTTAATTGCTTTTCTCTCCCGTTTGATTCATGATCTCGTCATTAGTTAATAGATTTACCCATCTAATCTTCAACATTCTTCTGAAGCATCGTGTTTCAAAAGCTATTTACTTCTTGTCTGACCTGCTAATCATCCAAGTCTCACTTCAGTAAAATGCTAAACTCCAGACAAATACCTGCAGAAAAGACATCTTAACACTTAAATTTATATTGTGTATTAACATATGCCTGTTTTTAGAATTCCTTTGTGCTATAGCCAATCTGTATTTAATATACTCTCTACTTTAGCCAACAGCAGTTGTTTCTGCCCAAAGAGCAAAATGCACCTAATATTGTTAGTGTCTTAATTCCAATATAATTCCTTCAGAATCACCTGACTTTATTTGACTACATTCCATTATCCATGTTTTACTTCTACTCCCTTTACAAGAGACAATGTATTCTGTTCAGCTGTTACAAATTCATTGCCATCTCTGAAAGAATTACAGTTTCCATTTGTTCTCCACAAACTGTAATCTCCTTTCCAAACTTCTCCTTTCAAATGGCTCTGAGCACTATGGGGCTTAACATCTATGGTCATCAGTCCCCTAGAACTTAGAACTACTTAAACCTAACTAACCTAAGGACAGCACACAACACCCAGTCATCACGAGGCAGAGAAAAAAACTTCTCCTTTGTTTCCATTACTACTTTCTCAATGCACAGACTGAATAACATTGTACAAACCTTGTCCAACTCCCTTCTCAACTATCGCTACCCTTTCATGCCCCTCGATCGTTACAACTGAATTTGGTTTCTGTGCAAGTTGTAAATAACGTTCCAGTTCATGAATTTCCCCCCTACTACCTTCAGAATGTCAAGGAATGTGCCAGTGAATGTTGTTAAAAGCTTTTACTAAGTCTACAAAAGATATAAAAGTAGATTTGCCTTTCTTTAGCCTATCTACTGAGATTGTGCCTTGCCTTGCGCATTCCTATATTTCTCCAGAGGCCAAACTGATCTTCCCTAAGGTTAGCTTTACCACTTTCTTCCATTATTGTGTAAATAATTCGTATCTGTATTTTGCAACCATGACTTACTAAACTGACAGCTTTGTAATATTCACACGTCAGCAACTGCATACATATATTAATACTTGTTTCATAGATCACGGATACGACATTTCGAAATGATTTGGAATGTGTCAATTTAACATAAGTTCCTACAACAACATTTAATAACTTTTATGGAATAGCGGATTTCTTTATCATTCAGTAAGTTTTGTTTGTGAAGTACTCCACATGTTTTTCACAGAAGGATAGTTAAAATTTCACTAAAGTGTGACTGCCAAGAAACTATTTATGTGCTTTACATTCCTTCTTTGAAATTGGAATATTCCATTCTTCTTGAGGTCTGAGTGCATTTCGCCTGTCTCGTACATCCTGCACACCAGTAGGATTAGACTTGTCATAGACAGTTCTCCCAAGGCTGTTAGTAGCTCTGACGGAATGTCGTCTACTCCATCGGCCCTGGTTCGACCTAGGTTTCTCAGTTCTCTATCAGATCCTGCTCACAGC
The DNA here is from genome assembly GCF_023864275.1 of Schistocerca cancellata. Taxonomy (NCBI): domain Eukaryota; kingdom Metazoa; phylum Arthropoda; class Insecta; order Orthoptera; family Acrididae; genus Schistocerca; species Schistocerca cancellata. The sequence continues at coordinate 300,053,137 of NC_064634.1, forward strand.
ATCATATCTCCCATCTCATCTTCATCTACTTCGTCAACTACTATAGCATTCATGTTCATTTTCCTTGTATAGATCTTGTAAATATCTCTTCCACCTTTCAGCCTTTCTGTCTTTGCTTAGTAGTGGCATGCTATCTGAACTCTTTATAGTAACACAGCTGCTTCTCTTTTCTCAAAAGGCGACTGTAATTTTACCAGAGGCGGCTTATATGTTTTCACTAGCTATGCATGCTTCTACAGCCTTGCGTTTGTCCTCCAAACATTCCTGCACATCCATTTTGTATTTTCTGCCAGTCTCATTTTTTGGACATCCGTTCCCTTTTGCCTGCTTCATTTGCTGCATTTTTATGTTTCCTCCTTTCATCAGTATCTCCTGTGGTAGCCAAGAATTTCGACTGAGCTTTGTCTTTTTTCCTATTTGAACCTCTGCTGCCTGTGTCATTTCATCTTCCAAGGCCACTCATTCATCTTCTGTTGTTCTGGCCCTTGTTTCAGTCGATCGTTGCCTAACATTCCTTTTGAAATTCTCAATAAAATTCGGTTCTTTCAACTTAACTGGGTCCCATCTTTCTCATTTCCTTTCTTTCTGAACAGATTAGACATACTTTTCGTTTCAGTTGATCAATAGTGAGGAGTTTCTGTGGAACGTGCAAGATGTGAGGAAATGAGAGTACATAATAGATATTTACAAACTAAGAACAGATATGCTAACGTACCTTCCACAGATTCCAATTGAAATTGCCCCTTGGATGTGGAATCGGTTAAAAAATAAGGACCTCAAGCATATTTGCATCGAAAAGGACTTAAAACTTACGTGCATATGATAATTTTTAGACTGTTGCAGCCACGCATCATCAAGCAAAAAACATTTTACAGCACTTATTTACAATGAGCACATTACTGCACAAAATTTATACAGAAGTAAAATTGTACTCAATATTCACATCATGTGATATTATTAATAACATACAAGCATCAGTCGGTCCTGTTAAGAGTTTCACAAGTGGAATCGAAGAAGTTGGTCACCAAGAAATCCTTTAAACTCTTCTCAAACTGCACTTTATTATTAGTTAAACTTTTTGTGGTTGAGGGCATGTCATTGAAAATGTGTGCTGTTGAATAGAGAACATCTTTCTGAACTGAAGTAAGTGACTTTAAATCTTTGTGAAAGTTATTCTTATTTCTAGTATTGATTCCATGAACTGAGCTGTTAGTTTGAAAAAAAGATATATTTTTAATGACAAACTTCACTAAGAAACAAATATATTGGGAAACAGTAGTTAGAAACCTCAGTTCCTTAAACTGCCCTCCGCAGGACGTTCTTGAGTTGACACCCCAAATAATTCGTATTTCACGATTTTGGGCTCGAAAAACATTAGCTTGGCTTGATAAGTTATCCCAAAAAATAATCCCATAAGACATTATGGAATGAAAGTAAGGAAAGTGCGCTAGCTTTTTTATTTTTATATCATCTAAGTCTGACACCATTTGCAAAGCAAATAGAGATTTGTTTAGGTGCTTCAGCAGCTCTGTCGTATGTTCCTCCCAGTTAAATTTATTATCAAGTTTTACTCCCAAGAATTTAACATGGTCAACTTTTTCTATCTCTTATTCGTCATATTTTACACATATACTGTTAGGAAGCCTGTTACAAGTTCTGAACTGCATATAGTACGTTTTTCAAGGTTAAGTGACAGAAAAGTGGCTAGGAACCATTTATTTATGTCCATGAAAATTTCATTAGCTGATCTGTCAAAGGCTGTAGTTCATTTGCAATGTTTGTATAATTTGCAAACCAAACAAAGATGGCACCTGGTAAGGTTATTAATGAAAGGTCATTGATATACACAAGAAAAAGTAAGGTCACTATGACAGAACCTTGTGGGACACCACATGTTATTCGCTCCCAATCCAATGAAGCCTTATAGCTTAATACACGTTTCTTTCCTATCGACACTTTACATTTTTTGTCATAGATATAGGATTTGAACCAATTTGCAACACTTTCTGTTATACTGAAATATTATAATTTACTTAGATTAGTAGATGTAGTAGATTTTACATCTTGAACAATATTAACATTTAGCAAAGGGAACTGCATGTCACGGTCTGAGAGACTACTTATTATTAGTTTTGTGATATGATTTTGTTCATTAGAAATATCTATAAAGATATTATCAATGGCCATCTTTGAGCCGTTTTATATTCTAATTGGGAGGCTAACAGTATGAATTAAATAGAATGACAATGCTACTGGAAGAGTTTTCAAGAAAATCTACCAGCAACCGGTAATTCTTTCATTTTTTTTATTAAATAGACCAACAGAGTTTAAAAGTGTTGTAAGGACAGATTAAAATTACCTGCTGGTACTCGTTATACACATATTATTGTGAATGATTTGTTATGAAATTCTACTTCTGTTGCACATGCTTCCATCTGGTGCTCTCGGTAAAATTTATGAACGCCTATTTTATTAAATTTATGGCAATTCCTCCATTTCTCTCCTACAAAAGTGAGAGGCTAACCTAAATCCTGCAACACGTAACACATCTATATTAATGGTCATGCGATGTTCAGAGAGGAAAATTATGTCAACTGGGTTGGATGATTCTAATTCATCAAAGCAGGTGAGTAGTTCATTAATTTTACTTCTTAGCCCTCGAATATTTTGAGGCACTAAAGATAATTGGCGTTACACACTGGCTGAGATAAAACTGGGTGGAAATAAAATTTCTGCTGATCGATAAAATTTTTTAACCAACAGCTTTGTTTGCTGATCCAATGTGCCAGAATTATGTTGTTTAGTTTCTTTCTCAAACTTAATGTTCGTTTCTGTCTTGACCTCTCTTATAAATTGACCCATCCTAAAAAAAAGGTGCTGTACCAACACCTGTACCTCCTGGCATTTCACCACTCATGGCAATGTCTCCTCCCCTTAAATTCCTGTTATTAACCCAACCAGTTTACCCTTCCCTTTCCTGTTGAGCTGTAGGCCACGTCTAGTATTATCCCACCAACTGACAGAATCAACAGTAATTACACCAATACGTGATTCTACACCCGACCAAGCAGCTGTTCCAACTCCAAATTAATTCTCCTGACAGAAGAGTTTGAATGAGGCCGGTCATAGTGTCTCAGAACAGACACAAACTCCACACTGACATGTCTTGATGAAGAAACAATCTTTATCAGGTCACACTCTAAACTGTACCCAGGATCTTTAACAATACTGTTCCTGGCCCACCTATAATACCCACGTTGTCTTCTTAGGTAAAGTCTTTAGAGAGTGAACCTAAACCACTGTCACCTGACCCAGACCACTACTAGGTTTAAAAAACCTGTTATTCTGGTCCTGATTTATCCTGCGGAAGTTGGCCTACACCTCTGGTATGAGAACTACCTAATAACAAAACTTTCTTTCTCTTTGCTGACTTCCCTACAACTCAATTTTCTACTGAAAGTTGATTGTGCTCTGTCTACACCTACCTAGGCGTGAGGCTCATCTGTTAATACTGAAGCAACAGGTAAAATTATTTTTTACGTTCTACATCTACGTGATTACTCTGCTATTCACAATAAAGTGCCTGGCAGAGGGTTCAATGAACCACCTTCAAGCTGTCTCTCTACCGTTCCACCCTCGAACGGCGCGCGGGAAAATCGAGCACTTAAATTTTTCTGTGCAAGCCCTGATTTCTTTTATTTTACAGTGATGATCATGTCTCTCTATGTAGGTGGGTGCCAACGGAATGTTTTCACAATCGGTGGAGAAAACTGCTGATTGATATTTCATGAGAAGATCCCGTCGCAACAAAAAACGCCTCTGCTTTAATGACTGCCACTCCAATTCATGTATCATGTCTGTGGCACTATCTCCCCTATTTCGCGATAATACAAAACGAGCTGCCCTTCTTTGAACTTTTTCAGTGTATCCGTGATTCCCACCTGATGCGGATCTCAAACCACACAGCAATACTCCAGAATAGGGCGGACAAGCGTGGTGTAACCAGTCTCTTTAGTAGACCTATTGCACCTTCTAAGTGTTCTGCCAATGAATCATAGTCTTTGGTTTGCTCTACGCAAATTTAGGTTATTTGTAATTGTAATCCCTAAGTATTTAGTTGAATTTACAGCCATAAGATTTATGTGATTTATCGCGTAATCGAAATTTAGCGGATTTCTTTTAGTACTCATGTGAATAATTTCACACTTTTCTTTATTCGGGGTCAATTGCCACTTTTCGCACCATACAGATATCTTATCTAAGTCATTTTACAATTCTTTTTGGTCATCTGATAACTTTAAAAGACTGTAAATGACAGTATCATCTGCAAACAATCTAAGAGGACTACTCAGATTGTCTTCTATGTCGTTAATATAGATCAGGCACATTAGAGGGCCTATAACACTTCCTTGGGGAATGCCGGATATTACTTTTGTTTTACTCGATGACTTTCCGTGTATTAATACGAACTGTGACCTTTCGGACAGGAAATTACGAATCCAATCGCACAACTGAGGCGATATTCCACAGGCACGCAGTTTGGTTAGAAGACGCTTGTGAGGAACGGTGTCGAAAGCCTTTTGGAAATCTAAAAATATGGAATCAATTTGACATCCCCTGTTGATAGCACTTATTACTTCATGAGTGTAAAGAGCTAGTTGTGTTTGACAAGAACGATAGTTTCTGAAACCGTGCTATGTGTCAATAAATCGTTTTCTTCGAGGTACTTCATAATGTTCGAACACAATATGTGCTCCAAAGCCCTGCTACAAATCATCGTTAGTGATAAGGGCCTGCAATTCAGCGGATTACTCCTATTTCCCTTTTTGGATATTGGCGTGACTTGAGAAATTTTCCAGTCTTTACGTGCAGATCTTTCTGATAGCGGGCGGTTGTATATAATTGCTAAATATGGAACTATTGTATCAGCATACTCTGAAAGGAACCTGACTGGTATACAGTCTAGACCAAAGGCTTCGGCTTTATTAAGTGATTTAAGCTGCTTTGCTACACCGAGGATACCTACTTCTATGTTTCTCATCTTGGCAGTTGTCCTTGATTGGAATTCAAGAATATTTACTTCGTCTTCTTTGGTGAGGGAGTTTCGAAAACCGTATTTAATAACTCTGCTTTAGTAGCACTGTCATCAGTGACTTCAGCGTTGTTATCGCGCAGTGAAGGTATTGACTGCGTCTTGCCACTGCTGTGCTTTGTGTATGACCAGAATCTCTTTGAGTTATCTGCCTGATTCCGCGACAGAGTTTCGTTGTGGAAATTATTATAAGCATCTCGCACTGAAGTACGCGCTATCTTTTGAACTTCTGTAAAACTTTGCCAATCTTGGGGATTTTGCGTTCTTTTAAATTTGGCATGCTTTATTCGTTGCTTCTGGAATAGTGATCTGACCCGTTTTGTATACCATGGGTGATCAGTACCATCATATATTAATTTATGTGGTATATATCTCTCAATGCTGAAGATTAGATGGGTAGATCACATAACTAATGAGGAGGTATTGAATAGGATTGGGGAGAAGAGAAAGTTGTGGCACAACTTGACTAGAAGAAGGGATCGGTTGGTAGGGCATGTTCTGAGGCATCAAGGGATCACCAATTTAGTATTGGAGGGCAGGGTGGAGGGTAAAAATCGTAGAGGGAGACCAAGAGATGAATACACTAAGCAGTTTCAGAAGGATGTAGGTTGCAGTAGTTACTGGGAGATGAAGAAGCTTGCACAGGATAGAGTAGCATGGAGAGCTGCATCAAACCAGTCTCAGGACTGAAGACCACAATAACAACATATCTCTCTATTGCAGTCGATACTATCTCTTTGAAATCATTCCACAACTTTTCTACACTTACGTGATCAGAACGGAAGGAGTTGAGACTATGTGCTTTCCGTTTCTTTCTGATGGTTGTAGGTGTTATGGTATTCAGCCTAGTAGCAACTGCCTTGTGGTCGCTAATCCTTGTATCCGTCATGATACCCCCCCCCCCCCCCATTTGTCCAGGATTATTTGTTACTAAGAGGTCAAGTGTGCTTTCGCAACTATTTACGCTTCGAGTGGGCTTATGAACTAACTGTCCAAAATAATTTTCTGAGAAAGCATTCAGTACAATTTCGGATGACGTTTTATGCCTGCTGCCGGCTTTAAACGAATAATTTTTCCAGCACACCGAGGGTAGATTGAAGTCACCACCGACTATAACTGTATGATTGGGGTACTTATTTGAAACGAGACTCAAGTTCAGAAACTGTATCTTCTGAGTCAGCTGGTCGGTAAAACGATCCAATTAATAGTTTAGGCCGATTGTCACGTATAACCTCTACCCATGCTATTTCCCAGGAACTATCTATTTCAATTTCACTACAAGGTAAACAACTTCTGACAGCAATAAATACTCCACCACCAACTGTATTTAATCTGTCCTTTCTGAACACTGTTAGGTCGTTTGAAAAAATTTCAGCTGTACTTATTTCCGGTTTTAGCCAGCTTTCCATACCTATAACTATTTGAGCATCAGTGCTTTCTATTAGGGATTGGAGGTCTGGTTCTTTCCCAACACAGCTACGACAATTTACAACTACAATACCGATCGTTTCTACGACTACCTTACTGTGTTTTACCTGCCCCCTATTAGATGGCCGCCCTTTCTGTGGTTTCCTGAGACCCTCTAACCTAAAACCCCGCCCAGTCCCTTCCACACAGTCCCCGCTACTCGTGTAGCCGCTTCCTGTGTGTAGTGAACTGCTGACCTATTAAGCGGAACCCAGAAACCCACTACCCGATGGCACAAGTCAATGTATCTGCAGCCTACACGGTCATAGAACCGCCTGAGCCTCTGATTCAGACCCACCACTCGGCTCTGCAGCAAAGGACCACAGTCGGTTCTACCGACGATGCTGCAGATGGTGAGCTCCGCCTTAATCTCGCAAGCAAGACTGGCAGTCTTTAACATTTCCGCTAGCTGTTCGAAACCAGAGAGAATCTCCTCCTGTCCAAAACGACACATGTCATTGGTACCGACATGGGCCACCACCTGCAGTTGGCTGCACCCTGTACTCGTCATGCCGTCCAGAAGCACTCTTTCCATAGCCGGAATGACTCCTCCCAGTATGCACACGGTGTACACACTGGCTTCCTTCCCCTCCTTGGCAGCAATGTTCTTAAAGGGCCCCATTACGCGCCTAACGCTGGAGCTCCCAACTACCAGAAAATCCACCCTCTGTGAACGCCCAGAAGTTGCGGGCCCAGAAGCTTCCTCTGGAACAGGGTGGACGACTGTATCCAGCTTAGAAACTTCGTCAGCCACTGACAACGCCCGTAACCAGTTCGTCAAACAAACCAGGGAGGCCCTACGATCGGCCCCTTGGAAAGTCTTTCACTGCGTGCCAGACTTTGGAATGATCTCCCACTCGACCAGGGTGAGGGGTCAACCTCAGTGCAGGCAGTACCCGGGGCGGTCACAGCAGTGGACCGATCGGAAAACACGTGGGACGTGCTAGACTTCCCCCCCACTCCACGTCCGAGCCCTCCCCCCCCCCCCCCCCACAGTGCAGTGATGCCCCTTGGCAGCAGCCTCAAGCTGTGTGATGGGAGCCAACACTGCCTGGAGCTGTGAACGAAGGGTCACCAACTCAGCTCTCATCTGTGCACAGCAATCACAGTTCCTACCCATAACTGAAGTCGCTCCTGTTTGAAGCTCGTAAAAATTTGTAACAAATGAACGGTGTACTCAGCTTATTAGCAGCAGGAACTCGAGGTGCTCTGTCCCTGACGGTCTAACCAACACTGAGCTGTTCTAACCAAAATAAACAAAAGCCTGTACGATACGAGGGTCGATACAGGGGTCGATAACAACGGTGGTAATGTACACTACGCTGTTATTAAAATAAAAGGACGCTCCTAGTAAGCACTCAAACACGCAATATACTACAAAAATAAATTAGTAACTAAACAGATAACTGAAAATAAGTCGCTCCTGTTTGAAGCTCGTAAAAATATGTAACAAACGAACGGTGTACTCGCCTTATTTGCAGCAGGAACTCGAGGTGCTCTGTCACGACAGTCTAACCGACAGTTTACATTCACCACAAAGCTGTCTGACGAAGTTCTAAGCTTGTTCCTTCCGTTACCTGTTGCGACTTTCCAGCTCTCCTTGCCCTTCTGTCTCCTTAACCTATTCAGATCTCTCACAGACTGATGTGACTCAGTCTGAAGGCCAGTTTTCCCCTCCCATTCCATAATCTTCCTACTTCTAATACGTATCCTACGGAACCACTGATTAATCTGATACACTTCCCCAATTCCCACGCCACTACAGTCACCCCAATGAATGAAACTACCGCATCCGTCACATCAAACCCGGACCTAACAATTCTCTGTGGAAAGTCAGGCATTTTTCACTCATGGTAAAAATAATACGAGAGGAAGTCAGTACGTAAAGGGATTTTTGAGGAAAGAAATATTTATTCTTATGATAGAAAACTGAAACATACATTGTTTTTCTGCACAATCTCCTTTCACTTCAGCGCACTGTGTTCAACGTTTCACAAGCTTTTTTTATTCCGTCGAAAAAAAGCTTTTTCGTTGCACCTGTAATGAATTTTGCTCCACATCAGTAACTTCTGCATCGGATGCAAATCTTCTTCCTTCGCGCGTTCCCTTCAGTGGTCCAAACATATGGAAATCGCTTGGAGCTAAGTGTGGACGGTATGGTGTATCTTCCAGCAACTTGAATTCCAACTCCTTCATTGTTCAGGCGGTCCGTTTGGCATAATGTCACCAAGCGCTTATGTTGCTGGAGCACGACACCTTTTTGCAGTTTTCCACGAAGTTTGAATCTGATTACAGGTTTCATTTTAGTTCGCAACACGTCACAGTAGTTCTCACTGTTCACAGTTTCGCCTCTTGGGGTGAAATGAACGGCCACCACACCTTCCATCTTCCAGAAGAGTGTTAGCATAATCTTACCAGATGGTCGCTGACGTTTAAATTTCTTAACTTCTGGTAGTGATGGGTGTTTCCAAACCATGGTAGCAGCCATCCTTTCCGATTCGTGATGATGCACCTACGTTTCGTCTACAGTAACGATTTGCTGTAAAAATCCATCTACCTGGCGATGATTACATGCCAGATGTTTACGAAAGATGTCCGTCCTTTGCACCTTATGCTGCGCTGACAATTCTTTCGGTACCCACCTTACACGTACTTTCCGAAAATTTAGCCTTTCGTGTAAGATGGAATGTGCTGAACAACGACTGACACGTAAACTATTGGCGATTTCGTTCACTGTGATTCATCTGTTTCCCATCAACGACTTCCAAATGGTCCTCAGTTACTGATGTCGATGGCCTTCCCAATCTTTCCTAGTCACCATAGTGCACAATGCGAGATGTAGGCTACGCCCATGCATAAACGCCACTGGGCTGCAGTGAATAGTTTTGGCTACAGAGTGAAATACACGGGCGCGATTTTTCCACATTTTGGTGTCTACGTGATATTTGAGTCAACTGTGTCGACTCTGTTCTTAAGTTTTTTTGAGAAGGTTTCCCTTTGTTATTTTTTCCTGCGATTATTATAAATAATAGTGAGACAGGCTGGGGACAGATTACACCACGCCGTTTGTGTTGGCAGCGCCGCGTCTTAATTACGTTAGCATTACAATTTTCGCCACTCATTTCCACCCGCCGCAACCAAAACACCATAGTGCACAATTCGAGACTTAAGGCTACTCCCATGCATAAACGCCATTGGTCTGTAGTGAATAGTTTTCGATATGAAGTGAAATATACGGACACACGTCTCATATATTAATTTTCTTTGGATGATTATGACCCTTCATACAACTACAGCTGAAGCGCACATAGCGCCTTCGTGTACTAAAAAAAAAAACAAATGGTTCAAAAGGTTCAAATGGCTCTGAGAACTATGGGACTTAACTTCTGAGGTCATCAGTCCCCTAGAACTTAGAAGTACTTAAATCTAACTAACCCTACAACATCACACACATCCATGCCCGAGGCAGGATTCGAACCTGCGACCGTAGCAGCCCTGTAGTTCCGGACTGAAGCGCCTAGAACCGCTCGGCCACCGCGGCCGGCAGGAGAGGAGGGCCCGCCAGTATAACAAGAGGCAGGATGTATTGTTTTCTTGGTAGAGAGGCAGTAATAGCAAAATGAGTCGATCAGGAGAGCTCATTAACTTCGAACATGGACTAAACGTTGGATATTACCTGAGTGACAAATCTATCATGAACATTTCAGCCCTTCTAAAGTTGTTCAACTTGACAATGGTGATGTGATTGTGAGGTGGAAACGCGAAGGAACAACTACAGATAAACCAAGCCCAAGCAGACTTCATGTACTGAGAGACAGGGATCTGCCGAGTATTGCGTGGGGGTGATTGTAAAAAAATCGCGTAACATCAGTGGAAGGAATTACTCGTGAGTTTAAAGAGCTACCAGTAGTGCAGCTACTATGGTGAGTGTGCCTGGGTAGTCAAATGAATGGGGTACCATAGTCGAGCAGCTCCACATCAACCACTCGTTTCTGTAGCCAGTGCTGAGCGACATTTGACGTGGTGTAGAGAGCGACGTCAGTGGTCAATGGAAGACTGGAAACGAGTAATCTGGAGTGGTGAATTAACCTATACCCTGTGGCGATGGGGTGGAAGGGTTTACTGCTATCACGAGTAGCGCCAATAGTGAGGTACAGGGGAGGTGGTGTTACGGTAACTTTGTTTTCTTCTTAGTTAGGGAGTGATCCACTTACGGCATTTAAGATGACACTGAATGCTGAACGATATGAAAACATTTTACAGGATTTTGCATACAGTAAAGGAACAATGTGGAGACAATGACCGCGATAGTACACCCTCTCATAAAGGATAGGCAATGGTTTGTGGACAATATCATCCCTGAAATGACTGGCGTACCCAGCATAGCGACCTGAACACAGAGCTAGAATGTCCTACATCAACCTTCTAAGGTTTCGGCATCGGAAAAGAAATAGGGAGGGGCATTCCTCGACATACAATCGGACACCCCAGCGGAGCTGAAACCGTATTATAGGTGAAGTGTGGATGTACACCACATTAATGGGCACTAATGGTGCACGGTACTTTTGATCGGATAGTGTATAAACCGCGATTTGTGCCTCCAGTTTCGTGTAGTCCCGTTCTCGACTTCAGCGCACTGCCGAAAGGAGTCGAGGTTGGACGCTGAATGCAGGTGAGTGGCATTATTAGTAATGAAGTGAGCGCCTTGCAGCCTACTGCACACAGAGCGTTAAGAAAATGCTGGGAAGCCCTCCACCCACGCATCCCCCCTGCAAAAAAACAAATCTCATATGAAACTCCAGACAAACTTACCACACTGAACACTGGCTTTCTTTCTTATTTGACCCCTGATAAGCTCTCTCATCCGCCAAACACTGAATCTAACAATGACGAAGATTCACTCCCTCTTTGGAAGTCCAGACATTGCAGAATTTCGTCGTTAATCCTTCGAACCATCAAAGAATCCTTTCAGATGAACTGTTGTGCAGTACGTCGGACGGAACTGCTTTTTGGTTCCAAGCAAGTCGAGAATAGTAGGACGTTCGTCCTGTTTGGACACATTTGGTAATAGAGTCACCATAGTTCACTTTTCCGCAGTCGCCGTATGACGTCGGAAAGAGACGAATGCCACACTAATCCGTTGTCTACATGTCGATGCTTGTATACCCGTGCTGGGGCCGCTACGTTGCGTATACGCTGCACCTACACTGGAATGCTCCGCATGGGGTCGTAGAGTTGATTCATGCCCGATGCTCTATTCAAGTGAAAGCACTTGCTTTGTCACGCTTACCGTTAAACTGCGATTTCCGTTAGCGAACAAAATGCTCCTTCCTTCAGCGGTGCCGGCCGGAGTGACCGAGCGGTTCTAGGCGCTACAGTGTGGAACCGCGCGACCGCTACGGTCGCAGGTTCGAATCCTGCCTCGGGAATGGATCTGTGTGATGTCCTTAGGTTAGTTAGGTTTAAGTAGTTCTAAGTTCTAGGAGACTGATGACCTCAGAAGTTGAGTCCCATAGTGCTCAGAGCCTTCAGTGGTGCCCACATTCATTATCTGTTCCGCTAAGGAATGATTTCGGGTAGTACAGTATCATGTTGCTAAACAGAGACTTACCAAGGGCTTGCAAGTAAACAAACTAGTTTCCCGAGTACGAGTGTGGTGGTTGCACAATACCCTCACTGCAAGTTATTATCATTCCGCGATCAGCTCTGACGTACTGTGAGTGAGAGGCAACGATCGTTTCTTGCTATATTTTGCAGTGATCGGCTTGTGATCTTTTCTATTAAAATAACTCCCATTACTTGAAACAAAGTCATAATGTAAAGTTGTCCTCAACCCAGAAATTACTTTTAATCGCCACAATGCTTTAGCAGTTATTGCCCTATTACATGTGATATGCCTTCCTAGGATGTCTTACGTCTTAGCTACCCAATTACAGGAGGATCCTTAGGTGAAGGTAAAAAGTGAACCACGGTGCACATAAGCATTTCTGCGTCTACAGTTCATTTTCATAGGTGAAACAGGCTGTAAATGCCTGAAAATGCTAGGTTCGCCTGAACTTATAACTCTCAACCTTCGGTTTTGGCATTTAGTTTCCGAGCCACACGAAGAAGGTCGACGGGTGAAATTGCGCCATAGCATATACTACTGGCATCTCTTACAATAAATTCCGACTGCCCACCTTCTATGCCCTCTGTGGCGCACTGTATCACAGGTTTCGGCTTACAATATTTAGGAGGCATTTTGACAACTTACTCGTATCATAATGATCGCTGGTACGGGTCAGCGACCTCTTATGGAGCTTCGGTACCTTGGCAGTGCCTTATCTACCAGTCATTCTCGTGTCTACGTGGGCAGAATGTCCATTGTCCTGTTTCTGTCCTAATTTTGGGCCGGTGGACTCTGAGTTGCCCCAGGCACAAAATTCCCCTGGCGAAAATTGTTGGCTTCTTTTCTATTCCTATTTGAATATCATTTTAATAGAACTCTGCAGTAAATATGAATATACTCTACTCAGACTTGAACTGCTTGCATGACGCTTAACCCGTGGATGAATAGATTGGAGGTTATAAAATACCGAATGTTCCTATCTAGATACCGTTCGTTTCAGCAGTCGTAGTAATATAAGCGGGAAATTTAGCAAACGCCTTTAGCAACACGAAGACTATCAAAGATCACCACTACATTGGAAAATGGGGTCATATACCCTTTAATGCGCCGGCCGCGGTGGTCTAGCGGTTCTAGGCGCTGTCCGGAACCGCGCGACTGCTACGGTCGCACGTTCGAATCCTGCCTCGGGTATGGATGTGTGTGATGTCCTTAGGTTAGTTAGGTTCAAGTAGTTCTATGTTCTAGGGGACTGATGACCACAGATGTTAAGTCCCATAGTGCTCAGAGCCATTTGAACCACCCTTTAATGCGTTGGTAATGTGCACTCAAACGGATCCTGAAGGTAAACTTTCGCTGGTAATACAATTTGATACATGAAATATAAGGGGCGATCAAAAAGTTTCCGTCTGAAGGCCATACAGTCCAGAATCCGTATGCCAATGAGGCAGAATCGCCGTGAGCGTTGAAGCAATCATCCCAACGACGTACCAGGTTGAAGATACCAGTTTGGTAAACACCGTGTCCTGCTGCGTGATGACGTCCGTAACTGCCCACATCCTCGTCCGATAGAAATCGTCGACCCTGAAAGGACTTTGTAACACCGAAAATGCAGGATGCATGGTACCTGCTACCGATATATAATTTCTTTGTATTGTATGTAAATATTTGTAATTTAAATGCTTTCTTTTAATAAGTAAGGACATTGCGTCTCTGTATGTGTACATTTAGGTAGAAGTCTGTTGACGTTTCATTGTATTTATCTTTGTTTTACTGTGAAACTTATAAGCTCTGGGAAAAAGCCAAAAGAATTGTTATTTGCATCGACTACCAACAATAAGAGCAGTGCTTGTGCGTTGTAAAATCTTTGGGTAGGTGGTTGTTGCGCAGAGCGCGCTGAGAGAGCGGGAGACGGATTCCAGCGCTTGTGGTGTGTGGGAGTGCGGTGTTAACGCTGTCGCAGTAGAGTGTCCATTTCTGCGGCATCATGTACGCGAGCCGGCCAGATGACTAGTAGCAGGAGTACGGACAGTGGACGGGCGGAAGAGGCTGTATTAATTACGATTGCCCGTTCCTGTAATTAGCCGTGGCCCCACAAGATGCTACCGTCTTCAACAACAGCAGCAGTTCCAGCAACACAGATTCGTCGTCGGCTCCGAGTTTCGTTGCACGCACAGCACTGAATTAAGACTGATCATTGGTAGAAAGTATTGACGGCTAACCCAGCAGCACAACTGAATGTGATTTGATTAATGAACTTTATTTTAATAATAATCAGTTAAATTCAGGACGTTTGTGTCCTCATTGCCCCCAGACATTGTTACCAAGCGGGGTCCTTGTTCCCTTTTTTCCTTATACGCTAACCGAAGTTTGAGAATCCAAATCTAAAGAAAATGCACCAAAAAGAGTGCGGAAGTTTTATTTATTTTACATATAGCTTGGAGCACATGGCTGTTTGGTTTGGTACGTATTCTAGTATTTAATTCTGTTCGAGAAAGCAAAAAAAAAAGCTCAGTTGTTCAGACTCAGTTGTTCAGACAATAATATGAAATCCAATTTGAAAATTAAGTAACTGCAAAGTAAAAAGTGCTTGCCTTTCTCTAAATCTCTTTGATGACGTTGTGTTGAGGTCTCTGAAAGTCATTGTTCACGTAACGAAGTTCAGTACTAACATACAGTTTAACTGCATATTTTCAAATCATTACTTGATTGCCTTTTTCAGAATTTAATGACAAACTTAACGTAAAAGTTACCACTCAGTTTTCTTTATCATTACATACTCACTTCAAATTAGTCAGTGTTTAATAATAAATGTTATTCTTTCCCATCATCTTGTACAAGATTTTGGATGTAAATCGCCCTAGTGGGCTGGCGACCGTAATTATTTTCTTTTCGTTCATAAGCGTAATTTTTGGATTCATGAACAGTGGTACCCCTTTTCTGTCCAGTGTTGTTCGTGAGTGAATGCACAAAATAACTTTCATTTTTCCAAATTGTAGCCCTGTTCGGTTTAATTACTTTTTAGTTTTAGTAGACTTTTCTATCAGGAAGATCGGTTGTACACTTTCACCCTACTTATCGTTATTACTTCTTCGGGAAAGATAGCCTTATCCAATTAGAAAAATTCCATTAGGTATACACGCGATCCAAGGTCATATTTTAATTCGCAAGCAGGATAGGCCGATTAGTAAGGGGGAGGTTACAACTTTTTCAAGGGACCGAAATCGTGATAATTACATGGGGAGAGACCAAGACAAGGGCGGGTGCTCGAGTGTCTCCCGTTTAAGATGGCGTAACTTGTGCGTTACCACATTTGTGTCGAATCGCGACCAGCACGGAACTTGACGCACCATTCCACAACGGTGGTTTTCGACAGACATGCTGCCCCATACGTATTCTTCATTCTCCGATGGATGTCTACCGGTGTTTCAGCCACGAAAAGAATAGTAGGGCGCTGGTCCTGTTTGGACGCATTTGGTAATGAAGACACCACAGTTCACGTTTCCACATTCACCGCATGCACGTCGGAAAGACTCGAATATCACACTAATCCGTTGGCTACATGTCAGTGCTTATATATCCGTGCTGGAGTCGCACTACGTTGCGTATACGCTGCAGCAACGCCCTCAGATGGAAACTTTTTGATCTTCCTTATAAAATGACTTGTTACTGTGCTCTGACAACGATTATTGGTTCATCAGTACGAGAACATGTAGTCTGCCTGGTATCACAGGATTAAAGCTTTTATAAGGATATATCGAATTTGTGATACATCTCGAAATTACATGCCATGATGGTATTCGTATTATGCTAAGTGCTTAGTTTCTGGATGCCATATGACTTGTATAGTAAAGTCAGCTACAAAATCGCTCTGTAGCTGAAATTGACCAATAGAAATATAACTAGTGTTCTCAGCAGATACGCAGTCCAGGCCTAAATAATGCCATGATTTATTTCTCATGTCGCAATAAAACTGAAAAAAACAATTAAAATGACACTTTGTTTCAATACTTACAATGGATTGTATCTTAAAATTTTTATATTCTTTTGTAATAAACAAACGTGTCTTTTGTCTACTGCAATATCGACACTGTTGATCCAGATATGTTCGTTGGTTATTGAAAAACTGGACGTGCTGGGGCAGTACAAGCTTTTCCGTTTTTACAAAATAGTAAACATCTAAAACAGTTTGTCTCGTCTTTGTAAATTGGTATGTTCGTTGCAGTTTCTTTCGTTTTGGTTATTTTCCTAATTTCTCTGAAAGCGAGCACAGATTGAAAATTATATTAACATTGCAGTTTTGAAAGATTTCATCACATTCCGGTCAAAGCTGATCATTTTGGTTTGCACTAGACTTTTTTTGTCTGCGCTATGTAACTGTGTTGACAATCGTTAGTTTTCTAGTTTAACTGGCTAAATTCTACAGGGCAGCCACCCTCTCTGGAGGGTTCCACGCACTCTACAAACTGAAAGAGCTGATGCATCGATATTTCCTAAATGATCTGATATGAAGAACGTGTGGTCTCCATGGAATTATTACTGACGTTTTGACACCGAGGGGCTAGACACGTAATTTCGATGGAACTGAGTACGATGGATTTTGATATTAAACAAACACGTCAATCAATTATTCATGAATTTTTTACTACTCCGGCATCACGTGGATAGGAAATGATAGGCTAAAGATACAACTCAAATTATATGAAAATTGCAAAAACTGTCTAAATTGTATATGTTTGTTTTAGTGTACTATTCAGTACATCTGTTTATCAAGTCACTTAGATCTCTTACTTCTTTCTTGTCCTAAAGCGAGATGCTATGCGAATCGGGGAATTAAACGAGGTTACGGTCTGATAATAGGCCATTATTGTTACTGTTGGCTTTATCCACTATAACAAAACTTGAAACAACCGAGCTTCGCGGAATACTATACACACCGCTTTAAACTGAGCTATCTGATTATAAATTTAATTAAACCCTGAACAATTTCGCTCGACCGTAACCGACCCATAACAGCCATTCTCTGGACCGCTCGCCAACGATTCTGCCGACCGATTGGCGAGTGATATTGCCTGCTGTCCTAATCACAGGACAAAACCAAGCCTTGAAATGGACTAGCTTTGTTTGCGACCACGACACACATTCCGTGTAAACAGATAGGTGGCCAGATGAGGTAATAATCTGAACGCTGTGCGTTGCTCGAAAAGAGCCACTGTATAGACTGATTTGGAGGGATACAAAGTAGACGAATTATGTTAAAGTCAATTCTGAGATACAGGCAAAGAAGGTGAACGGTATGAATTAATTAACAACAAAATTTTTATTGTTTTCAAGGTAAGATATGTATAGTTAATGTTTCAATGAGCCCTAATGCTATATCATTTGACTCGTTACAGTTATTATTGGAGGAATAGAAGTCAACGAAATACAGTGCTTTGATCGCTTTCCTTCTGCGAGTGTAAAGAAAATATATGACATAAGGTTTATGATTCATATTTGTTTTATATCGCGAGATTATGCAATCCTGTTTCTTATTACAGTAATACCGATACTTCATATCCTTATTTTTCACTCCAGTAACGTCGTTACAACTGTCACCACTGTATACTGAAGTATTTCTCACCGTTATAGTCATAAACAATATCGTCATTATTGTCATCGCCAGTCTGTCAAGTTGCGTTACTGGACCATGTTTCCGTCTGTACTTGGAATCTGCTGCTAACGGCAAACGTGTCGAAGACTAGGAATATTACTGTGTGAAGTGAATGAGCATTAGAGTTAACTCTGCCACTGAACCCTACCTGGAGAAAGAATATACTAATCTGAAATTCAAATGAAGATCATTTATTTAACAGCGTACTTTTAACAACTGGCATGTGCAACGTAAAAGAACGACGAATCTCAGTTACATAAACTGCTACAGAAGTGTTACTTACTTGCCACGCGGGGTGGCCGCGCGGTTTAGGGCGCCTTGCCACAGTTCGCGCAGCTCCTCCCGTCACAGGTTCGAGTCCTCCCTCGGGCATGGGTGCGTGTGTTGTCCTTAGCGTAACTTAGTTTAAGTTAGGTGAAGTAGTGTATGAGCCTAGGAACCGATGACCTTAGCAGTTTGGTTCCATAATAACTTGCCGCCACCACTTCTTCAGATATTATTTAAACTCTGCTTGTACACAGCTACTTAAAATTCAGATACCGCCTTGAGTAACGCATTACTCATGAAACATTAACAGCAAAATTCTAAAAGTAACAGTACGAGCAAACCACTGCATTCGCAGACCGCATCGAATATTATAAAGCCCTACTCTTCGTAATTCAGCAAGCAAGTAACGCAAGTCAACGAGCCCAAAAAGTCTTCTTCATGGTCTGGGCCGAAAGGTGCTTAAAAGTGACCAGTAAGTGAGTACTGTTCCCCCACTACATGTATTCTCCAACTTGTTAAATATAGAAGCTATAATATACACTCCTGGAAATGGAAAAAAGAACACATTGACACCGGTGTGTCAGACCCACCATACTTGCTCCGGACACTGCGAGAGGGCTGTACAAGCAATGATCACACGCACGGCACAGCGGACACACCAGGAACCGCGATGTTGGCCGTCGAATGGCGCTAGCTGCGCAACATTTGTGCACCGCCGCCGTCAGTGTCAGCCAGTTTGCCGTGGCATACGGAGCTCCATCGCAGTCTTTAACACTGGTAGCATGCCGCGACAGCGTGGACGTGAACCGTATGTGCAGTTGACGGACTTTGAGCGAGGGCGTAAAGTGGGCATGCGGGAGGCCGGGTGGACGTACCGCCGAATTGCTCAACACGTGGGGCGTGAGGTCTCCACAGTACATCGATGTTGTCGCCAGTGGTCGGCGGAAGGTGCACGTGCCCGTCGACCTGGGACCGGACCGCAGCGACGCACGGATGCACGCCAAGACCGTAGGATCCTACGCAGTGCCGTAGGGGACCGCACCGCCACTTCCCAGCAAATTAGGGACACTGTTGCTCCTGGGGTATCAGCGAGGACCATTCGCAACCGTCTCCATGAAGCTGGGCTACGGTCCCGCACACCGTTAGGCCGTCTTCCGCTCACGCCCCAACATCGTGTAGCCCGCCTCCAGTGGTGTCGCGACAGGCGTGAATGGAGGGACGAATGGAGACGTGTCGTCTTCAGCGATGAGAGTCGCTTCTGCCTTGGTGCCAATGATGGTCGTATGCGTGTTTGGCGCCGTGCAGGTGAGCGCCACAATCAGGACTGCATACGACCGAGGCACACAGGGCCAACACCCGGCATCATGGTGTGGGGAGCGATCTCCTACACTGGCCGTGCACCACTGGTGATCGTCTAGGGGACACTGAATAGTGCACGGTACATCCAAACCGTCATCGAACCCATCGTTCTACCATTCCTAGACCGGCAAGGGAACTTGCTGTTCCAACAGGACAATGCACGTCCGCATGTATCCCGTGCCACCCAACGTGCTCTAGAAGGTGTAAGTCAACTACCCTGGCCAGAAAGATCTCCGGATCTGTCCCCCATTGAGCATGTTTGGGACTGGATGAAGCGTCGTCTCACGCGGTCTGCACGTCCAGCACGAACGCTGGTCCAACTGAGGTGCCAGGTGGAAATGGCATGGCAAGCCGTTCCACAGGACTACATCCAGCATCTCTACGATCGTCTCCATGGGAGAATAGCAGCCTGCATTGCTGCGAAAGGTGGATATACACTGTACTAGTGCCGACATTGTGCATGCTCTGTTTGCCTGTGTCTATGTGCCTGTGGTTCTGTCAGTGTGATCATGTGATGTATCTGACCCCAGGAATGTGTCAATAAAGTTTCCCCTTCCTGGGACAATGAATTCACGGTGTTCTTATTTCAGTTTCCAGGAGTGTATTTAAATCGGGCTGTCATTGTGACGTATAATGAACTAATAGGAAAAATAATATTGTCGCAGAAGAAACTGAGTAGCACCGTGGTGTAATAATTACGATACTGAACTGTTGCATGGAGGGTCGTAAGTTCAAAACTCATCTCGTACAATTTTAATTTCTATATTCGGTTCGAGTAGATTCTAGAAGTATTCACAAATGTCAAGAATCATTGTAATGGAATGTTCTGTAGCTGTATATATACTGCATGTGTTCTGGCCGGAGGCAGTTCGCTCCATGCTCTTGTATGTGCAAGTGCTGAATTAACCTTCGTTAAATGAAGTTAGTGTTCGTCATTCTTCTACGTGACAATATTCATTCAAGCCACTGCAGTTATTATAACCAGTGATCTGATGCTTCTGTTGGTGTTGATAGAACAACATTGTAATAAACAATATAGTGCTTGTAAGGAGTGTGTCAGAACTCTCCATTACACTGAAAACAATATAGCCAACTTAACTCTATTCTTTGTATAGTGTACGCACTCAGATATCGATAGTAATAATCTGACAGTGAGGGCGAAACATGGGAGCGCGATTCTAAGCATTGTTGTGAGGCGAGGTCTGTCTGCGGGAGTGGAAGTAGTAGTATCGGCCGAGAGCTAGGAAACAGAAGACGTGTCAGGCTGCCCTCACGTCGGTGATGGCAGATCTTACCGCACTCAATGCCTGATATCATACACTCCTGGAAATGGAAAAAAGAACACATTGAGACCGGTGTGTCAGACCCACCATACTTGCTCCGGACACTGCGAGAGGGCTGTACAAGCAATGACCACACGCACGGCACAGCGGACACACCAGGAACCGCGGTGTTGGCCGTCGAATGGCGCTAGCTGCGCAGCATTTGTGCACCGCCGCCGTCAGTGTCAGCCAGTTTGCCGTGGCATACGGAGCTCCATTGCAGTCTTTAACACTGGTAGCATGCCGCGACAGCGTGGACGTGAACCGTGTGTGCAGTTGACGGACTTTGAGCGAGGGCGTATAGTGGGCATGCGGGAGGCCGGGTGGACGTACCGCCGAATTGCTCAACACGTGGGGCGTGAGGTCTCCACAGTACATCGATGTTGTCGCCAGTGGTCGGCGGAAGGTGCACGTGCCCGTCGACCTGGGACCGGACCGCAGCGACGCACGGATGCACGCCAAGACCGTAGGATCCTACGCAGTGCCGTAGGGGACCGCACCGCCACTTCCCAGCAAATTAGGGACACTGTTGCTCCTGGGGTATCGGCGAGGACCATTCGCAACCGTCTCCATGAAGCTGGGCTACGGTCCCGCACACCGTTAGGCCGTCTTCCGCTCACGCCCCAACATCGTGTAGCCCGCCTCCAGTGGTGTCGCGACAGGCGTGAATGGAGGGACGAATGGAGACGTGTCGTCTTCAGCGATGAGAGTCGCTTCTGCCTTGGTGCCAATGATGGTCGTATGCGTGTTTGGCGCCGTGCAGGTGAGCGCCACAATCAGGACTGCATACGACCGAGGCACACAGGGCCAACACCCGGCATCATGGTGTGGGGAGCGATCTCCTACACTGGCCGTGCACCACTGGTGATCGTCTAGGGGACACTGAATAGTGCACGGTACATCCAAACCGTCATCGAACCCATCGTTCTACCATTCCTAGACCGGCAAGGGAACTTGCTGTTCCAACAGGACAATGCACGTCCGCATGTATCCCGTGCCACCCAACGTGCTCTAGAAGGTGTAAGTCAACTACCCTGGCCAGAAAGATCTCCGGATCTGTCCCCCATTGAGCATGTTTGGGACTGGATGAAGCGTCGTCTCACGCGGTCTGCACGTCCAGCACGAACGCTGGTCCAACTGAGGCGGCAGGTGGAAATGGCATGGCAAGCCGTTCCACAGGACTACATCCAGCATCTCTACGATCGTCTCCATGGGAGAATAGCAGCCTGCATTGCTGCGAAAGGTGGATATACACTGCACTAGTGCCGACATTGTGCATGCTCTGTTGCCTGTGTCTATGTGCCTGTGGTTCTGTCAGTGTGATCATGTGATGTATCTGACCCCAGGAATGTGTCAATAAAGTTTCCCCTTCCTGGGACAATGAATTCACGGTGTTCTTATTTCAATTTCCAGGAGTGTATATGTAGCCAGGAGAGACTTCGATTTCTTAACTAAGCTTGAAGGTGGAATTCAAGGTAAAGTTCGCAAGCATAGCGCAAATACACTTTCAGGGTTAGGCTCGTGATTGTTGTTGTTGTTATCTTCAGTCCTGAGACTGGTTTGATGCAGCTCTCCATGCTACTCTATCCTGTGCAACATTCTTCATTTACCCTGCAGTACCTACTGCAACCTACATCCTTCTGAATCTGTTTAGTATATTCATCTCTTGCCCCCCCCCCCCCCCTCTACGATTTTTACCCTCCACGCTGCCCTCCAATGCTAAATTTGTGATCCCCTGATGCCTCAGAACATGTCCTACCAACCGATCCCTTCTACTTGCGAAGTTGTGCCACAAACTCCTCTTCTCCCCAATTCTATTCAGTACCTCCTCATTAGTTATGTGATCTACCCATCTAATCTTCAGCATTCTTCTGTAACACCACATTTCGAAAGCATCTATTCTCTTCTTGTCCAAACTATTTATCGTCCACGTTTCACTTCCATACATGGCAACACTCCATTCAAATAGTTTCAGAAACGACTTAAATCTATACTCGATGTTAACAAATTTCTCTTCTTCAGAAACGCTTTCCTTGCCATTGCCAGTCTACATTTTATATCCTCTCTACTTCGACCATCCTCAGTTATTTTGCTCCCCAAGTAGCAAAACTCTTTAACTACTTTAAGTGTCTCATTTCCTAATCTAATTCCCTCAGCATCACCCGACTTAATTCGGCTACATTCCATTATTCTCGTTTTGCTTTTGTTGATGTTCATCTTACAGCCTCCTTACAAGACACTGTCCATTCCGTTCAACTGCTCTTCCAAGTCCTTTGCTGTCTCTGACGGAATTACAATGTCATCGGCGAACCTCAGTTTTTATTTCTTCTCCATGGATTTTAATACCTACTACGATTTTTTCTTTTGTTTCCTTTACTGCTTGCTCAACACACAGATTGAATAACATCGGGGCGAGGCTACAACCCTGTCTCACTCGCTTCCCAACCACTGCTTCCCTTTCATGCCCCTCGACTCTTATAACTGCCATCTGGTTTCTGTACAAATTGTAAATAGCCTTTCGCTCCCTGTATTTTACCCCTGCCACCTTCAGAATTTGAAAGAGAGTATTCCAGTCAACATTGTCAAAAACTTTCTCTAAGTCTACAAATGCTAGAAATGTAGGTTTGCCTATCCTTAATCTTTCGTAAGACCAGTATTGTCTCACGTGTTCCAATATTTCTATGAAATCCAAACTGATCTTCCCCGAGGTCGGCTTCTACCAGATTTTCCAATCGTCTGTAAAGAATTCGTGTTAATATTTTGCAGCTGTGACTTATTAAACTGGTAGTTCGGTAATTTTCACATCTGTCAACACCTGCTTTCTTTGGGATTGGAATTATTATATTCTTATTGAAGTCTGAGGGTATTTCGCCTGTCTCGTACATCTTGCTCACCAGATGGTAGAGTTTTGTCAGGACTGGATATCCCAAGGCCGTCAGTAGATCTAATGGAATGTTGTCTACTACCGGGGCCTTGTTTCGTCCCAGGTCTTTCAGTGCTCTTTTACTCCTTCCATCTTTCTGCTTTCCCTTCTTTGCTTAGAACTGGGTTTCCATCTGAGCTCTTGATATTCATACAAGTGGTTCTCTTTTCTCCAAGGGTCTCTTTAATTTTTCTGTAGGCAGTATCTATCTTACCCCTAGTGAGATAAGTCTCTACATCCTTACATTTGTCCTCTAGCCATCCCTGCTTAGCCATTTTGCACTTCCTGTCGATCTCATTTTTGAGACGTTTGTATTCCTTTTTGCCTGCTTCATTTACTGCATTTTTATATTTTCTCCTTTCATCAATTCAATATTTCCTCTGTTACCCAAGGATTTCTACTAGCCCTCGTCTTTTTACCTATTTGATCCTCTTCTGCCTTCACTACTTCATCCCTCAGAGCTACCCATTCTTCTTCTACTGTATTTCTTTCCACCATTCCTGTCAATTGTTCCCTTATGCTCTCCCTGAAACTCTGTACAACCTCTGGTTTAGTCAGTTTATCCAGATCCCATCTCCTTAAATTCCCATCTTTTTGCAGTTTCTTCAGTTTTAATCTACAGTTCATAACCAATAGATTGTGGTCAGTGTCCACATCTGCCCCTGGAAATGTCTTACAATTTAAAATCTGGTTCCTAAATCTCTGTCTTACCATTATATAATCTATCTGAAACCTTCTAGTATCTCCAGGATTCTTCCATGTACACAACCTTCTTTCATGATTCTTGAACCAAGTGTCAGCTATGATTAAGTTATGCTCTGTGCAAAATTCTATCAGACGGCTCCCTCTGTCATTTCTTACCCCAAATCCATATTCACCTACTATGGTTCCTACTCTCCCTTTTCCTACTCTCGAATTTCAGTCACCCATGACTATTAAATTTTCGTCTCCCTTCACTACCTGAATAATTTCTTTTATCTCATCATACATTTCATCAATTTCTTCATCATCTGCAGGGCTAGTTGGCATATAAACTTGTACTACTGTAGTAGGCATGGGCTTCGTGTCTATCCTGGCCACAATAATGCGTTCACTATGCTGTTTGTAGTAGCTTACCCGCACTCCTATTTTTGCATTCATTATTAAACCTACTCCTGCATTACCCTTATTTGATTTTTTATTTATAACCCTGTATTCACCTGACGAGAAGTCTTGTTCCTCCTGCCACCGAACTTCACTAATTCCCACTATATCTAACTTTAACCTATCCATTTCCCTTTTTAAATTTTCTAACCTACCTGCCCGATTAAGGGATCTGACATTCTACGCTCCGATCCGTAGAATGCGTTTTCTTTCTCCTGATAACGACGTCCTCTTGAGTAGTCCCCGCCCGGAGATCCGAATGGGGGACTATTTTACCTCCGGAATATTTTACCCAAGAGGACGCCATCATCATTTAACCATACAGTAAAGCTGCATGCCGTCGGGAAAAATTACGGCTGTAGTTTCCCATTGCTTTCAGCCGTTCCCAGTACCAGCACAGCAAGGCCGTTTTGGTTACTGTTACAAGGCCAGATCAGTCAATCATCCAGACTGTTGCCCCTGCAACTACTGAAAAGGCTGCTGCCCCTCTTCAGGAACCACACGTTTGTCTGGCCTCTCAACAGATACTCCTCCGGTGTGGTTGCACCTACGGTACGGCTATCTGTATCGCTGAGGCACGCAAGCCTCCCCACCAACGGCAAGGTCCATGGTTCATGGGGGGGGGGGGGGGGGCTCGTGGTTATTTAGTTCGAATTTGCAATAATCCTATGTTTTGCTTGTCAGTTATAAAAGCCTCCTCATCCTCCAAATAATGATAATTATTTTCCACACCTAATTAAGATATAAATGCTGTGGTTATTAAATGTTAATGTAACTTTGAAATTGAATTATTTGTTAATCTAGCACTCAGCCATTATTGATACCTATTCATTATCATTGTCTATTATTGGTCATGATGATTCTGAAGTTTTAAATAGACTTAATGTATAAAATCCATTCTTAAAAGTTATTTAGTAGTTAACAGGACCCAAGCAAACTTCTTTTTATTAAATTCCTTCTTAGTAACAGCCGCTGGTGCTGCATGGTGCTGCAAATTTGTTGCATATACGTTACATGCTTTTCATTTATTGTTCTATCCAGGTGGAGAAGGCGTTCACACGCTTTCACAGAGAGAGCGAGCGGTATAAAACTGGAACTCGCTTTCATATAACGGTAGTATAGGGAGCATGATTCTTGCTGGCACCAAGAGAGGCCTCGCAGGCAGACTGCGAGCCAATGTAGCGATTAATTAAATGTATAAAAGACGACAGTGGAGAAGCGTAGTGCCGTTATCACAGCTTGAACTCGCGAGTAAAAGCACGTGCCCGTATCTAACCGCGAAAATAGTAATAATTAACAAAGTAAGTATACAAAGGTAGCTTAGTGGTGGAAGTGGAGCCTCTTGCACTGCCATTGTTGGGAGACTCATAGGACAGTTTAGAGAGGCACTAACTGCCACTTAGCTAGCTGATGTGGAAGCAGAAGGACGTGTTTGACATTGTGCATAACGTATAGTGGTCCTCGCAGTCATTTCGGTAGCGAAGACTGATGGGTTTGCACACTGATCTATGGCTGCACTGAGATACTTACTATATTAGTAGTTATAATGGATAAGATCATTGAATACACCAACCATTCTGGTTAAGAGCATGAGGATGGCTTATTGTATCCAACACTTGTTTGATAAGCATTGATATAGTTCATTCACCTTTGCGTTCGGACGTTGTTCTTATACTGTGATATATCCCAGAGGTGGCCACGCAGAGAACGTGATATGAGTATTTGAAACGTTTCAGCAGCACTTCCCACTATTTCACTGCAAAGGCCACTTTTGTTGTACTAGCGATATAGGGTCGAAAAAATAGTATTTAATGCATGTAATATTAACAAGTGTTCCAATGGCTGCAATCTCTTATCCAAACGCAGACCATCATTGATTGTTGTGTTTGAACATAAGGTGTCCGAGCGAGCGAGACGTAAGGTCTGCGCCTTCCTCTTGGGAAAATCAGGCTCTTAACACAAAAAAATCCAAGGGTTGCTGGCGACCATGACTTCTTCAAGGGACACACTATGTTTCCTGCAGGAGATAGTTACTAGAGTCAACTAAACACTTCTCATTCGGGCAAACAGCTGCATGCAATGGCCGGCCGGAGTGACCGAGCGGTTCTAGGCGCTACAGTCTGGAGCCGCGCGACCGCTACGGTCGCAGGTTCGAATCCTGCCTCGGGCATGGATGTGTGTGATGTCCTTAGGTTAGTTAGGTTTAAGGAGTTCTAAGTTCTAGGGGACTGATGATCTCAGCAGTTAAGTCCCATAGTGCTCAGAGCCATTTTTTTGGATGCACTGCCTCTAAGATCAATAAAGAAAACATAAAAAGTGACAATTATTGTAGTATATGACACAAAATCGGCATAACTGCTGAATGGTTTGCGTTAGGACGTTCAAAATGCGCGGTTGGGCGCGGGGCATCATGGGAATTTGTATGGGCATGTATGGTCTGGTTTAGCGACGAAGCCCTCTTTCATTTGGATGGGTTCGTCAATAAGCTAAATTTGTGTATTTGGGGGACTGAGAATCCGCATTTCGCGACAGAGAAATCTCTTCACCGTCAACGGGTGACTGTGTGGTGTCCAAAGTCCAGTAACGGAATAATCGGTGCGATATTCTTTGATGGCATGGTGACTACCGAACGGTTCATTACATGAGGTGAATCCGATCAGAAACGCCTGTTTTTTTTAAGCGTTGTCCATTTACCGTTGTAATATCGGAATAAAAACCCAGTTTGTTAATTTCACAACCTTTATAATGATATATTCATGGATTACGTTATTTTTAGTTTATAATTGCACTTATTATTTTAAGTTAATTGTTGGTCGGTTTCAACTCCTCAGTTGCGGCGAATCCGATCACCATTGTATTTTGTATGCAGGAACGGAATCAGATTTCAAGTGGGGTGTATCCGATCACTGTTTTGGTTTTAAAAAAATATATTGCTGTTTTTGCAACAAAATTTTTCCATTCCTAGACTACACTTTTCATAAGCACATTAAACTTGAGATTTTTGCTATAAAAACACTTGCATCCACGAAATTTGACAAAAAATATTAATTTTTTGTTTTTGTATATCATAATCAATGTAAAAAGTATTTACGCAATGTCATAATCATCTGTTCCTTAAAAGAAACTTACCTCGTCTTCTATGTTCTGGAACAACTCTTTTAATAATTTGGACTCTTTCTGTCTCAGTTGCATCGTCAATTTGTGGGAAGACAAAATAAACATTACTATCAAGAACTTTCTTTCTCGGAAATGTCATTTCATAGGTGTCATTAGAGCTGCTTTCAATTTTACCAACCTCTGTTTTCGTAGGACATTTTACTGTGGTGGAATCATTTTCTTTAAATTCATGCCAATCTTTATCCTTCTCCTTCTCTATTTCTTAATTTTCATTTGACTTGTGCTTTTCTAGACGACTGTTAGATGTTCCAGATAGGGATTCCCTGCTTGCAGCTCCGTCACTATCATTTTCATTGAAGTCGCTGATAACAATTCTTTTCCTGGAGTTAATGCGAAACGCTTTGCTTGCCGTGGCTTTCATTACAGCGAACCTGTTTTAATAGCATTTCGAAGGCTGGTGTCCAAGAAACATCTGATGATCTGGTGCCATCTGCATTGTTATCGGTTGCTTCTGGAATCTGTGAAATGGCTTTATCGGACAGAAAGGAAAAATTCCTGATTTTATGAACCCAGATATTACATTTGATTTGGACGTGATAGCTATATTTTCAAAGATTTTTTTCAGCAACCTATGAAATTCGGATTTTGGCACCATTCCTCTATTCTTCCTTTTCCAAACATCTAGCACATTTCTTCAAGCAAGTTTTAAAGGTTTATAAAAGAGACTACATCAAGTGGCTGACACAAATGAGTAGAATTTAATGTCCTGTTCCTAGCACAGTTTAATCACGTTATATGACAGATGACTCGAGAGATCGTCACCTGTAATCACATTAGGTCCCTCAAATTGTCGGTCATAAGGCAAGACAATTTCAACTACCATGATTCAAACATTGTTAGCTCAAACCAATCACTTTGATTCCTATTGTAACCTGCACCAGTTACGCCCCCTTCAGTCCAAGTATTGTAGAGGTGTTTTGCCATACAAACTGTGTATGGTGGGAGGACTGAACCGTCGGCAGCTGCTGCTATCATCACACTAATACCTGACTTGACTACATATTTATTACCGAGCGAGGTGGCGCAGTGGTTAGCACAATGCACTCGCATTCGGGAGGACGACTTTTCAAACCCGAGTCCGGCCATCCTGATTTAGGTTTTCCGTGATTTCCCTAAACCGCTTCAGGCAAATGCCGGGATGGTTCATTCGAAACGACACGACCGACTTCCTTCCCCATCCTTCCCTAATCCGGCGGGACCGATGACCTCGCTGTTCGGTCCCCTCCCCCAAATCAACTACTCAACCAACGAGGCTGATAATGAAACTACGTGCTTGAGGTTCCGAACGTTTTCTCTTAAAAGCTACCACATACAAAATGAAATGACTAAAACTGAAATACATCACGAATCTTCAAGATTCATAAAAACCCCGCTGTTGTCAGCGTGGTACAACATAACTCTGAAAATAATAGATTTTATTTACTTGGACTACGAAACAAGAGGAAGGGAACAAGATCTGCTCCCCCACGCACCACACCCTTTTTACTAGAAATAAGTCTTTGCAAATCGAACTCGCGTCGTTCAACGCCAGAGAGACAGAAGTATTGCTTCAGACTCAGTTGCAGAAAATCAGATCGTGTAATGGATATTGACTAGTAGCAGGTGTACTCAGGGGCGTTTGTCTGAAGTCTCAAAACTGTTAATCATTCAGCGCGAAATTAACATGGGTTGCCCACACTCCAGTTCTCTCTTCTCACGCCTCACCCTCATAAAGGCTCAAATCTTGGGCACGCTGTTATGTATTTTCTGGGGCAATATGTTTAATACCGTATGCTCAGTGGAAGTATGAATATGAATTTAATCAATAGTACACTAAAGAATAACACGATTCCACAATACGATGGTTGTCTCTGGAGGAACCACATTAAGCCACCATCTATGTATCCTTAAAACAGTCTTTGGAAATCGTTACAATTTCAGTGGGTGCAAGGGGTAGGATGAAGTAGGTGTGAATTCATTTAAGATAAAATCCATTTACTAGAATATTAAAGGCCAACAAACATTTCGTTAAGATAATTTTAAAAATCCCCACTAACAATTGATGTGCTAGAATTTTTAAATCTCAACGTTCCTAGCAAGTTTACTGCAATGATCCCTCATGCAATAAGAATAATAATGATAATAATAATAATGGCATAGCATTTGCAGTCCACAAATATATCAGCGACTCTGTCATTGACTTCCAGTCTGCCTCAGAACGTACATCAACGCTCTCCGTCAAATCTGCCAACAAAGCATATACCGTGATCAACGCACACGCACCCGCAAATAACTATAACAAGAAGAACCGCCAGAAAGTGGATGACTTCTGAAATGACCTTGAAGAGACGACAAACAAAATTGCCAAACACCATGTAATAATCTTGTTAGGCGACTTTAACGCACAATTAGGTAAAGAGAAAAAATACAGGAAAATCACCGGAATTCATACAGCTCACAAGAGAACTAACAAGAATGGGGAAAGATTGATAAGCTTTTGCGAAAATTTCGGCCTCGTAATTATGTCAACACAATTCAAAAAACCCAACAAGAAACTGTATACTTGGAAGTCGCCCAACACAATGTTGGGTGAATTCCAGATAGACCATGTGGCCATCTCCAAGAGTAACACAGCAGAAATTCTGAATGTGAAAACGAGAAGAGGATTTTTTGACTCAGACCACCATCTTCTACAGATAAAGACTAGATTACAACCCAATAGAAAAAAGCCAAAATTAAACAAAGTGCTGAGACCAGACCCCGAATACATAAAACTCAACAAGGAAAACATCTTACAGGAAATTAGTCAGACAAACACCACAAACTGGACAGAACTTGTGGACGTCCTCAAATCCACGATGAAATTGGGTCAACCCCCGAGAAGGAGAAAACACAGGTGGTGGAATATAATATGTGACCAAGCAATAGAAGAAAGCACCAATGCCTGGAAAAATTTCAATAGTCACAAAACATCAGAAAAATGGCAACAATTTCTAGTAATCCGAAAACAAACATCGAAAACTATTCGGAGGGAAAAAAGAAATTATGACAAACGGCGACTAGATGAGATAGAACAAGACTTTAAGAAGAACAACACCAGAAATTTTTATAAGACGTTTAAAGAACATATTGCAGGATACCAGCCACCCAATCTTTGCTTCAAGAAACCGGATGGTTCACTAGAAACTAACACGAAGAATAACTGCCAAATCCTCGCAGACTGTTTCAACAAACTTCTCAACTGCGAAAGACCTACAGAGGATATTCACTACGAGACGTCTACACCAAATCCTGTCGCTAAACCGCCAACCATCAACGAAATAGTAGAAATTATCAAGACACTGAAAAGCAATAGAGCCCCAGGAGAAGATGAATTATTGCAGAACTATGGAAACTAAATGATGAAAGATTAACAGGAAAAATTCACAGAATCATATTAAACATTTGGGAAACAGAACAGATCCCTTCTGAATGGAAATGCGCACTTATCCATCCACTCCACAAAAAAGGGGACAAAACTGAACCAAATAATTACACTCGTACCGGTCGCAGATAAAATCCTATCAAAAGTTCTCATAAATAGATTAGAAGAACAAGCTGACCCACAAATGGGAGAATACCAGGCTGGTTTTCGCAAGGGACGATCATGCATAGAGCAGATCTGGAATCTGAAAATGATTCTCCAGATGAGAAACACCCGAAACACAGTGGTTATTTTTGTAGATTTTAAAAAGGCCTACGACTCAATAGACAGAGTAGCGCTCTGCAAGACGCTGGAAAAATTCAGCATTGACAGAAAGACAAGAGCAATTATTCGGGAAACATTAACTGACACAGTCTCCAAGGTTAAATTTATGGGGGATATCTCGCAACCATTTGAAATCCAAACTGGAGTGCGACAGGGTGACGGACTTTCACCATTACTCTTTAATATCATTCTTGAAAACATTATCAGGACATGGGAAAAAGAAGTCAAAGGAATCCAAATTGGCATTAGAAAAGATAATAGATTCAATGTGAAGTGTTTAGCTTTTGCGGATGACCTTGCAATCCCCACAAATAATAGAAAAGAAGCCACCAACGCCATAGAGAAGTTACACGAAATTGCACAAAGAACTGGCCTGCAAATCTCATATGAGAAAACCCAGTACATAGAAAGAGTGCCACAAGACAAATTGCCTATTGTGACAACCCATGGAAAAATCGTACAAGTACCACATTTTTAAGTACCTGGGAGAAATCATCCAGCCATCAGGGATCAACCTAAAGGGCAATGAGGAAAGAATAAAAAAACTACAAAAAGCATATAAACTCACGTGGAACTATTATAACAAAAAGTCCATATCCATTAACGCAAAATTGTGGCACTACAACACTGTCGTACTTCCGGAGGCACTGTATGCATCTGAAACAACACAAATAGGTGGGCAAACTAAAATCAAAGAAATAGAGAAACAAGAAAGGAAAATTCCCAGAAATTTTTTTGGCCCGATACAAGAGCAAGGAATCTGGAAGAAGAGACCAACATCAGAATTATATAAATACACAGACAAGATTACGGATACAATAAGGAAAAGAAGAATGCAATTCTACGAACATATCCACAGGATGAATGAAAACAGAATTTCAAAGCGAATTCTTAAAGTCATCAACTCAGGCAGGGGAAAAACAAAATGGATAAAAGAAGTTGAAGAGGACCTCAGACAAGCCCACATAACAGTAAACGATGCAGAAAATAGAACTGAATTCAGGAACATCATCAAAAAACATAAATTTGACACCACAACACAGAAGAGACCAGGATGCAAATGGACAGCGGAGCGAAAGAAACAACACAGTGAACACATGAAGAAAATTTAGGCTCAGAAAAAACATAAACAATCATCATAAAGGAATTCAAGTTCAAACGCTCTCTTAAATGGGAATAATCGAAAATAATAATAATAATAATAATAATAATGATTCTGAAAATACTTCAGATAATTTCTCAGGCAATAATATCAATAATAAGGTAGAGTTTGAGAATACTTTGCTACAAATAATTTCTCCCTCAATTATAACAAGTCATAATGTCAAGCACCTACTTCCAAGCAAAAGAAAACCCTGATATAAGTTTATGACTTGCGTTTGCAAGCTAGGACACAACAAATATGATTTTGAGATTGCACCCCTTTTACAATAGAAAAGTCTAACTGAACAATACATATCCATATATCCTATTTATACGTGGCCATATACTCTATCACGAACGTGTCTCGATAACGTTTCTGAAAGGCACACAGATAACACTACCTGTCTAATTTACCAAATGGAAAAAAATAATAACACCATTCACAGTTATCACAATGTATTCTTACACTGTAACGGCTAGCGTCTAAAACCCAGCCAAAATTACTTGCCTGACGATAATATCGCCTCCTCTTTACGTGCCATAACCAGCACAGCGGCCACACCGACACATCAGCTACGCCGTTTAGCGGCGCCCAATAAATTTAAAACTTCAGCAACAAGGTTTCTAGACCATAAGTTGTAACTAGTACAGCAACGACATGTGTGATGGTGACCGCCACTGTCACCGATACCGACCAAGCAGACAAGATGCGTCGGTGTAGTGAACGGCGTACTGCAGGAACAGCGGAGCGAAGTTGACCCTTCCAGGCTGCAGACTCCATACAATAGCAGCTGCCGTGACGTGTCCGACGGGGCGTGACGGAAAATAGGTTGAGATCAATAAAAGAGACAGTGAGGCCATGGCGCACCTCCTTCCGGCCGGTTCGAATTCGTGAGGTCTGTTTAACACTTTCGCTGCGGCTGAGGCTTATAAGCGTCACAACAAGCCACGAGCCAGTGCGGCTGACGCTTATAAACGTCCGCGCTCACTGTCGGATTACCCCTTTTCGTTTTTCCCCTTTTCATTTTTCCCCATTTCGTTTTTTCCTCTCCTCCCTCCTTGTTTTTCCCCCTCCTCCAGGTCCCCCCCCCCCCCCCCCCAATCTGCCTTTGGCTCGGGAGTGCCATATTTGTGCCGCCATTTTCGTGCAGTGTTTTACAGTGTGTGTTTTTCCAGTGAGTGTTCCGTGTTGTGTCTTTTGGGAAGTGTAGCGAACAGCCATCATACTGTCGCTGGGTGTGATTTTTTTATCTCTTGCGAACAGAAACCAGACTGTCGCCCTGTTTTTTTATTGTGTGTCTACTATGTTACTTGTCTGATTCCTGTGTATTTTATCAACATTGCCAACCCCTTTTGCTTTCTGTTTTAACTTTCCGCATTTTTACGCCATTTTACACTTTAAGTCACCATTTCATCGCCTGTTTTTCCTTGTTTCTTTCTTCTTCCTTTTTTTAAAAAAAGTCTGTAGGCTGTAGAGCAGCGTACTAAGCTGCTGCCAGCCCGCCCCCTTCAGGGGGAATTGAAAATCAATAAAGAAAAAAAATGTCGGATTAGTCTAGTTGCAGCGTCTAAGCTAGCATCAAAGCGTGTAAACTTTTGTTTTGTGTGGTCAGTTTACTTACTTACTTTTACTTTACACATGGCTAAGGCCTTATCGACCATACACCTGCTCTACGAGCCTCTTCCAATTATTTCTATCCAGGGAAATTGTTGTCCAATCAGAGTTGATGCCCATCCTAGCTGCATCTTCCCGGATATTCTCCATCCACCTAATTCGAGGTCTTCCTCTTCTTCTCTTTCCTTCTAATTTCTTAGTGGATGCTATTTTGGGTAGTCTGTTCTCCGGCATCCTTGCTACATGACCAGCCCAGTTCAGTCTTCTCTTCTTTAACATTTCCACAATGGTACTATATTTGTACAGCTCCCGTAGTTCTTCATTTTTCATTATCCTCCACTCCATGACATTTTCATCGAAGATTGGTCCAAATATTTTTCTTAGTATTTTTCTTTCAAATATCAACAGTTTTTCTTCATCTTTTTTCCTGAGTGTAATAGCTTCACATCCATATAATGCTACTGGTACAATAGTTGACTGATAAAAACGGATTTTGAATTCAGTACTAAGTGATCTCATCCTTAAAATTTTGATACAGCTGTAAAACGTTCTATTAGCTACTGCTAGACGGGCGTCTATTTCTATTTCTGCTCTATTGTCTCTGCTAAAAAGACTCCCTAAGTACTTGAAGTGGTCAACTGCCTTGAAAGTGAGACCATTTACGGTCAGTGGTGTATTATTTTGGAGTTTTTTACTTATGACTAGATATTCTGTCTTTTCTTCATTCACATGAAGTCCAGCTTTCTCAGCTATTTTGTAATAATTTTGCATCATCCTGATTAATTCAGCTTTTGAAGTGCTTTTGAAGTGTGGTCAGTTATCGAACGTATATTGTTCGTATGGCGGCTAATGAACCGACGACTGGACCTTCCAATGTGAAAAGGAGCAGGAAAAGTGTTAAATTGACAGAGGAACAGTTACTTAGTGTACTCGACGACAGTGATTTTCTGTGTAGTGAGGACGAGGCATACCACGAAGATTGTCATTCAGAGGCTGCAGAAGAATTGCAGCGTACAGAATTTAAAACATGACCACATCTGAGTCAGTATAGAACATGATCCTACAGATCTTACAAGGTCTTGACATCAGCCTGTAGCTCAGGTGTGCTTAGCAGCGTCGGCTCCGAGCGGTACCTGCCGTTTCACAGCGTTACCGGCCCGCACTCGGACGTTGCCGGGCCGCACTGGAAAGTTGCGCGCCTGCACCGATGCCGCAGCGACAGTGTTAACGCGACTTCGGATAGGACACAGCCCCCTGACTCATGGCTTCCTTCTCAGATGTGGAGAACTGCCTGTTCGTGGTGCATGTGATGTGCTGGTTACGGTTCGTCATATCTTAACCGACTGTATTTTATATAATGACGAGAGGGTTCAAGCAGGTTTAACGAAGGACCTGCCCTCAATTTTACCTGACAATGAGCTGAATGTGAGAGGTGGCATGAGCCCCCTCTCATATTTCTATCTTACGATTTTCCTCTCTAATTGCATGCAGTGAAAAGTCGCTATTCCTTCACACGCGGACTTCCCACGCAGCGTCTCTCGTCACCCGGGTGGTCCGGTGACAGGCGGGCTCTGCTGATCTGGAAAGCGTTAAGCCGACGGGTGTGAGGAAGTCGAGTGAATGCTTTGCAGACGCCGACATTGTCAAAAGACACGCCCGGAGGGGGCTGAAGTAGCGGCTGGGCTAGAGGTTCCGTTACTTCGCAGAAACTTAGCGAAAACACTTTCTGGCGGGCTACCAGCGAGGCGTGGGAATGACTTGTGTACCCAGGCAGTTGTGGCGGGAAAATTCCCGCGCTTTCTGCAAAATAGTAACTGTGATTGGCTTGCTCATGGCATAGCTCCGTGACGTAGCAAAATCAGCGCAGAAATTGGCGCCAAGAATCTCCATTGGTGGAATGGTAGTGCTCT
Source organism: Schistocerca cancellata (assembly GCF_023864275.1). NCBI lineage: Eukaryota > Metazoa > Arthropoda > Insecta > Orthoptera > Acrididae > Schistocerca > Schistocerca cancellata. The sequence continues at coordinate 300,089,540 of NC_064634.1, forward strand.
GGCAATAGAGTGGAATTGTGGAATTTTCCGCCGGTTTTCGAGTTGCTGATTGGAACGTTTAACCACGGCCACTGTCGTGGGGTCGGGAATGTTGTGTGTTCGGCCTGTAGGGGTGCTCTAGGTAGTCGGCTCTCGCCTTTCGGTCGAGGACGTCGAAGCAACCAGTCATCGCCTCTGGTACGCCAGATCGTGTTCTGGCAATTAAGAAGACAGTTTGGTAATGTATGTCCGCAGAACCGGCAGATAGGGATTTTCGTAGGTGATAATCAGAGCTCAGCAGAGCGCGCCTGTTCGTCTTTTTCTAACTTTGTTCTGTCTTGAGTAGCAGCAATTAATGTTGGGTTAGCTGTGTGTCTCTCTTAAGATTTGAGTGGCAAGGAATTGGCTCCACATACCACTTCGTCTTAAACCTCACAATCTAGTTTAGGGACAACTTCACCTTCATAGCGTTTGTTTGAGTATCCAATTTGAGCCAATTTGATGTATTATAAAGTTTCATGTGTTTTTGTTTATTATTTTGTGTTTAGTCTTAATAAATCATATTGTTATTTTGGACAGAACTTTCATCTTGTTAATCGGTAGAGCAACCCATCATTTCTCACTACGTTAATGAAACCTTCCTTTATTTAACTTATTTATCAAATTAAATTATTGCAGGTGCCAAACTCTTTTCTACTCCACTTGCAGGGTTGATTACAGTCAGTTCGCGTATATTTTTAATGCATGTGCAACAGCAAAAGTCAGAATTAGAATAGGGGGGGGGGGGGGCTTAGAGCATCATTTACATATGGAGATTCTAGAAGAATTTAGTGTTAAATACACTGCTTGCCCCGGCCCCTCGCAAATGTGGCAAGTGTTTTACGATTTTGTTTTCTGTCTTCACTTCTACCTAAACTCTTAGGTCGCCGCTTTTAGTATGTTAGAGAACGACTGGCTCATACCGTTGCTATTTATATGATCCATCGATCTTCTTTTCTGGACTTGCCTCTTAGTGGCTGTCCAGATCAGATGTCATTGTTTGCAATCGTCTGCCTTGCCTCGCTTGCTTCATTTTACCGTTCAGAGGAGTCGCGTGTGTTCACGTACACAAAGAGTACAAGGGAGCGTATGTGGTCTTTGTAGTATTTTAGGCTATCCTCATTACGCGTGCTATAGCCCCATTCGCCACACACAGTCAGCTCACGGGCGCTGATGACCGCGATGTTGAGCGCCATGCAAATGCAGCCACTTACACACACACACACACACACACACACACACATGTCCGATAAGCCGCAGCTGCAACCGGGTAGCGCCACATTCCGCACTGCTCGAGCGCTGCACTGCAGCGAGTTCAGAAGAGGCAGGCGCAGGATTTCAGGTCGCTCCGCAACTTGTGACAACACCCGGCACATCCCCCCCCCCCCCCCCCCCCCCCCACGCGCCAAGCTCAAGCCCACAGGGAGGGGACCGCGGCTGAAAACTCGTACTTGCTCATTAGTCACAGTTCACCACTCCACTTACAATAAAAGGTAATACGACTACTGTTTCATACGTCACTCTTTAGATGACAAGAGGTTAAATTTAGGAAAGAAGTAACTGTCACGTGAGCATATGGGTGCATTACCAGTTATTGCACTGACGGCAAAGAACACCTTACAATTCATAAGGTAACTTCCATTAACTTAAGTGTACTTCTTAATTGGGTGCATCCTAACTTCATTAGGTTTAACTTGAGCTATAAAGGGTGATTATAATTAAAGTTAAACTTTCAAAATGCCGTAGAAATAACACTACTAGGCAGAATGCCGTCAAATTACAAAATGGTTCAAATGGCTCTGAGCACTATCGGACTTAACTGCTGAGATCATCAGTACCCTAGAACATAGAACTCCTTAAACCTAACTAACCTAAGGACATCACACACATCCATGCCCGAGGCAGGATTCGAACCTGCGACCGTAGCGGTCGCGCGGTTCCAGACTGTAAAGCCTAGAACCGCTCAGCCACTCCATACGTTTTCCCCCTTCTTCGATTACATTCCGTTGCAATTTGACGTCATTCTGACCTGTGGCCTTATTTCTACAGCGTTTTGAAAGTTTAACTTTAAGTATAATCACCCTTGTATATTTTCTAAAAATCCTTCCATTTTGGAGTTTCTCACCAACAAGGCGACCAGGGTGACGAAAATCAAAATACGGGCAGGTCCCACAAACCTGGGCAAAAGCCTCCCCTAAATTTTATCTGCCCCACAACTTGCCGGGCCAACGTTTTTCACACAAGCATGATCCCCTGCTCTCAGCGAGGCCGGCCGTCTTCCAGCATTATAACAATGTTTTTCATTTTTTCGTGGACTACCTTCATGTTATTACGGATGCGCTTCCAGTAAGCGCAGATCTGACCAGCGTCCACCTTCTTCGGAAGCAACTCGTTAGGTGACCATAAATTCTCGGGCGATGAATTAGGTTTCAATACAAACATCAGGCTAGTTTTTTACCCCAGTGAGATTCGTGCGTGGCCTTATTGAAAGCGTACCCTAACCAACACAACGGACTATTGTACCGAGTATGATCGTTATGATGGAAAGCGGTCAAAGGTGCCCTTAAATTACATTTACCCGTTCCGCCATCTCCTCTTCAGAGCAGAAATTACGAAATTTGCCCGATTTAAAGGAAGTAAGATTATCAGGCTCTAACATACGACGAGGTCCAAAGATACAGAATATTCCTTGCAAACACTTTATAGTCGTCTGGGTGGTAATGTTATGAATAGAAAGTAACCAGGAGCAGCGCGTGAACGCATCTGCACGAACGAAGACATAACAGTCACACACTAAATTTTAAATTCTCTGCCTAGAACCTGTATGATGATAGATGTTATACATTTCTATTGCTGTTTCGTTTTCTGTTGCTTTCACGCAACTCTTTCCGTCGATTTTGTAACCATACTTTAACACTAACACGGAACGCTTTGAGTGCGAGGTCGCAAAAGGTCAATGATGTTTCCGGCGTTCGACGCCCGACGTATCGTCTACCATGCAACCACAATGTTGGCTGCTAATGGCAACAGTCGGACAGGACTGGAGATATCCAACGGTGTGCACAGCATGAGGCTAGGGGGCATAGTTGAACTGCTTAGTCGGCAAGTGTTACAGTGCTAGTGGTGTTGATACAAAGCAGAGCAATGGCAACGACAAACAAAGCAAGCATTTCATTATTTCTACAACGGTTGCCAAAGTTGACATTTCGTCAGATAGGAAACAAAGGAATTTCACAGAGTGGGAAAGAAGTAACAGATGAAATATTATCGTTGCTGCGAGATGGGCCAGTACAATGTGTGGTGTCGTGTACGCTCGACTTTGTGGACAATGTACATGAAGAGTACAATGATTACGATACGTGCTTAACAAGTGGAAACGATATTGAACAAGTGTTGAGCCATGTAGTTCACCATCCTAGTTGGACAGATAGCCACAAATCGCGTCTCCAGTGAAAGGAAGTAAAAGACAATCGTTGTCCAAGGAGCGGACACTAAATATAATTATGTTCATTGAAGATCATCCACAGCATAATAAAAAATAATTATGAACATATTTAGAATAAGTCCCTAGCAATATGACCGGATAGTCAAGGGAGAACAAGGCACACTTGCTACAAAAACAGGTGTTTGCGCATTTCAAATGTGCTCGATACTATTTACAGGATGTTTATGACAGTGACCTACTACGTCACACACATCAAATCGCGCGCGAAATAGATTACAGTCATTTCAAAGGAAGTACTGGATGGTTGCATAACTTCAAACAAATGGTTCAAATGGTTCTGAGCGCTACGGGGCTTAACATCTGAGGTCATCAGCCCCCTATAACTTAGAACTGCTTAAACCTAACCTAAGGACATCATACACATCCATGCCCGAACCTGCGACTGTAGCGGTCGCGCGGTTCCAGACTGAAGCTCCTAGAACCGCTCGGCCATTCCGGCCGGCTAACTTCAAACAGAACTACAGAATCTGAAGATATAAGATAACGAAATTTCAAACACAGCATCAACTAGACGATGCATAGCAAACTGCGAAATCGACCCGAAAATTTGTAGATGAGATAAACAAACTGATCCCATCGTCCAGTAAGGAATATGTTTTCAACTCCGACCAATCTGAATATTAAAGGAAATGCATATTAAAGGAACCCTGCAAATTTTACCGTGCCTATAAAACATATTATGGCACTGTCTACAGCTACGCGTTAGTAGATAGCCAGTTTCACAATAAGTTCCACGACAGACTGCTTCGCATTCGATTGCTTGCTATCACATTCCATCAGTTCTCATACTCCGTTACCTTAGTATGATTCTATATGCATTCTTTAAGACTGGGTACCTAGCTGAAAGTCCCTGCACAATTTGTAACTCCCAAGGAGTTCGCCTTCAGTCTCGATGGTGCGGACTTTTCTGATCTCTGTGGCGTCCCATTTTTCTTTCGGTATTCATGGTGCAAGTTAATGGTTAGTTTAGTACATGTCTTGAATGTCGACGATGTCCATTTTGTGAAGTGTAATACATACATCCCATAGAATATTGATCCTCTGCTCCTTCCGGACATTCATTTTCTGTCGTTCTCCTGATGCATCTTCCTCATACACATGGTGAGTCATTAGCAGCTAATATATTTTCGTGTCATAACTGTTAACACAATACTTTCAAACGAGCGTTACTAACGACTGTACTTGCCACTGCGGACTCAAGCGGTTCCTTGTAAGTAAAATTTTCTGATAACGTGTAATTAGTGTTTAAAAGTACTGGGATGCACTAAAAATTAAACAATTTTCAACGGAGACCGAATAGTCTGACTCGCAGCCATTGCCAGCTATCCATGCAACCCGTCCGACTCTTGCGTTGTGCGGGAGGCGGACGCGCAGGAGTAAGTTAACTGTTTGTCAAAACCATTTGCAATTATCTTTCCTGACATGATCATACAGTGCAAGAGGTGATATATAAATCTGCGCATTAATCTTCCTGTGAAAACAATTTATTTGGCAAGATCCCTACGTTAACACGATTACTGGATTACTAGTTCCGGCAATATGTATTGCCACCTTCAGACCTAAAAAAAGGAAATATGCCAACGTTACAGGCTTACAGTCATATAAAAAAATTTAGTACTGCATGCACTGCAGCTCAATAACAAAAATTACACGCCCATAATGGCTACAAACCGACTACAATTTTACCCAAACAGTGATGCCATCTTGGTGTGAGGATGAATATATGGGATGTGTCTGCGTATATTTCCCTTTACAGCCAAAACTATTCGCTGCAGACCGCCGGCGTTTATGTTGGGAGTAGTCTTAAGTCTCACATTGTGCTCTATGATGTTTTGGTCGCGGTGGGTGGAAGTCGGTCGTTGTGGGTGGCAAAAATTGCAGGCTAACGTAATTAAGGCTCAGCGCTGCCATCACAAATTTAGCAGGAAAAATACAACAAAGGAAAAACTGCTGGAGAAAACTGCGATTCAGTTCCAATCCAACATTTAAAAAAGGGATAATTAATATCTGTGTGTAAGAATAAATAACGAGAAAATATATTTGAGCAAAATGCCAAAACGTAAAAGCAATTTTTCGCTTCCCCGTATAGTGTCGAAAGACAAAAGACGGCGCGGAACTATCAAATCGATCAAGAAAGAAAAGTACATCAAGCAGTGTTACGACAAAATTCTCAACGAAGAAGAAATAGTCTAACAGAACTGAAAAGTGAAAATATTAGGAAGACAGGTCGGAGAAGAAAACAACCATATAGAAAAACAGGAAAAAGATCAAATAGCAGTAAAAGTAGTTAACAGGAGACAGAACTAATACATAATCTTCTCTTAGGAAATCAGGTCACCGCTCAGAGAAGTGGCAGAGAATTTGCAGCATTAGAAAATTGTAGCGAAATGCAGGAAGATCTGCAGCGGATAGGCACTTGGAGCAGGGAGTGGCAACTGACCCTTAACATAGACAAATGTAATGTATTGCGAATACATAGAAAGAAGGATCCTTTATTGTATGATTATATGATAGCGGAACAAACACTGGTAGCAGTTACTTCTGTAAAATATCTGGGAATATGCGTGCGGAACGATTTGAAGTGGAATGATCATATAAAATTAATTGTTGGTAAGGGGGATGCCAGGTTGAGATTCATTGGGAGAGTCCTTAGAAAATGTAGTCCATCAACAAAGGAGTTGGCTTACAAAACACTCGTTCGACCTATACTTGAGTATTGCTCATCATTGTGGGATCCGTACCAGATCGGGTTGACGGAGGAGATAGAGAAGATCCAAAGAAGAGCGGCGCGTTTCGTCACAGGGTTATTTGGTAACCGTGATAGCGTTACGGAGATGTTTAGCAAACTCAAGTGGCAGACTCTGCAATAGAGGCGCTCTGCATCGCGGTGTAGCTTGCTCGCCAGGTTTCGAGAGGGTGCGTTTCTGGATGACGTATCGAATATATTGCTTCCCCCTACTTATACCTCCCGAGGAGATCACGAAAGCAAAATTAGAGAGATTCGAGCGCTTACGGAGGCTTTCAGACAGTCGTTCTTCCCGCGAACCATACGCGACTGGAACAGAAAAGGGAGGTAATGACCATGACACGTAAAGTGCCCTCCGCCACACACCGTTGGGTGGCTTGCGGAGTATAAATGTAGATGTAGATGTAGAATCGTTGAAGACATCTACAAATGGTGAATGCGCAAGGAAGCAAGGACGTCACTCTCTTAAAAATGAGGCGTTTCATTGCGATCCAACTACAAAATATAATGAACATCCATGAATTACAATCGGGAGAATGGATAAACAGTGTTCTCTAAATACTATAAGGCGGAAAAATTTAAAGGAGAAACAACAATTATATGCTGCTCAAATGGTAAAATTACGTTACCAGCACTAAAATTAACCCCACCTGAATGCTTTGAATGTATGAAAGGCGTATCACTGATATCGAAGGATTTTTTAAAAGAAATAACAAGCTATAGCGCATACTGCCAAACGACATCGTTTGGAACATCAGCAATAACCGAGCAGGAAGGATTTAATGCGGTGTTTAGAATCCAAGGATAAGCGTATCATGAAATTGGGTCGTTGTCACCATTTGCAGACGAAACACTGATGTTTTTACAAGTTTACATTGTAGGAAACGAGAACGATGAAGCCGATTAGCGCTCTTTGAACGTTACTGGATTGCATCGAGATACAATTCTGGATCTACAACGTTTCCTTCTAAAAATTAATAAACTGGTACAAACGTTAAAAAATCAAATCGAAAAAATGGTCGCAGATAGGCGACCACGAAAGACTGTTCAATGCACCTCAATCAAAATAAGTGGCCTTAGTACTTGTGGACAATGAAATTAGTTATCGTGGTATTGTGACAAGAAGCAATATAGTGCAGCATATCGCTGGAACATTGATCCATACTCTGGTAAGCTTATTTTAACACAAGAATTATTCAGAAAGTGCATCCATCGATAGAAATGAACTACCTCAATACAGATTAATTGTGTGAGCGAACAATTTTAACACCAAGGAATGACGTAGTGCATTAAATAATGCAGCAAATACAGGGGATGATTCCAGGTGTAAAAACAATATACAAATCGACTGATACAATAATGGATTAAGAAGAATGTATCAGCTTTTCAACGGAATTTTTAAACTCGTTAAATTCGTCCGATATGCCTCTTTATTCACTGAAACTGATTGGGTCGCCAATAAAATTATTGTGAAATATAACTCACCCAAATTATGTAATGAAACAAGATTGTGTGTCAAACAAGTACTTCACAATATTATTGAAGCAATAGTTTCAACTTAAACAAGAAGTAAAATCGGTGTTCATACCAAGAATCCCGTTGCTCTCAACTCATACGCCATTTTCTTTTTAAAGATTAAAATTTCCTGTGAAAGTAGCTTATAGTATGACAATCAATAAGGATCAATGCCAAAGATTTCACTACTGCAGGGTTAATTTGAAGGAACACCGTTTCTCACATGGTCAACTCTACGTTGCATTTTCACATGTTGGACATGTAGAATATATGTATGTGTGTGCGCCACATTACCACACATCAGATTTGTCCGAATAAGAAAGACGAAACGAAAACGTCTTTCACTGCAGTTTTGTATCCATTATTACATTTATAAAACTACTAACAGAAAACTGAAACCCCAGCAAACGGGTCTGTTATCAGCTAGTTTATTTTATAAAAAATAAAAAGTACATTTTATATGAAATTTTAAACTGGTTCATGTTTTTATTAACATTATTTTATAGAAGAATTGTATTTTATATTGCTATCCTATATTTAGTAGGGATTTGTTTTCCAGTTTCCTGTTACGTAATTGTTAAGAGTCATCCTTCGCTTGCAGCGCGACCGATCAGTAACGTGAAATCCTTTTTCATAATTCTGTAAATTTCGGCTGTGTAGTTTTCTCCTAAAACAAAGTCCCGAGTCCCAAGTGACTGGAAAAAACCGTACGTGGCTCCTGTATATAAAAAGGGCAAAACAAAGAACTCGCAAAATTACAGACCAATATCTTTAACTTCGCTTTGCTGCAGAATCCTTGAACATATTCTCAGTTCGAATATAATTAATTTCCTTGAGAAGGAAAAGCTCCTGCCCAGAAATCACGAACCCTGATCTCTTTAATCCAATCTTCATGGTCCTTAAGCGAAATGTACGTTGGTAGCAGTAGAATCGTTCCGCAGTCAGACTCAAATACCGTTTCTCTTAATTTTCTCAATAGTGGTCCTCGAAAAGAACGTCGCCTTGTCTACAGTGATTCCCATTTGAATTCCCGAAGCATTTCCGTAATAGTTATGTGTTGTTCGAATCTACTGGTAACAAAACAAGCAGCCTGCCTTTGCATTGCTTCGACGTCTTCCTTTAATCCGGTCTTGTTCGGATTCCAAAGACTCGGGCAGTACTCGAGAATGGTCGCTCTAGTGTTCTATATGAAGTCTCCTTTGCAGATGAATCCTACTTTCCTAAAACTCTCTCAATAAACCTACTACAGTACTTACATGCTCGTTCCATTTCATGTCGTTTTGAAAAGTTACATCTTAGTATTTAATCGACTTGATTGTAGCAAGCAGCACGCTACTAGTACTGTATTCGAACATTATGAGTCTGTTTTTCCTACTCATCTACATTAAGTTACTCTTTTTTAATTTAGAGTTAGGTACCATTCATCACGCAAAGTAAAAATTTTGTCTAAGTCATGTTGTATCCCCCTCTTACAGATGCCGCGCAATCACCAAACGGCCGCGCCGTCGAGGATAACGTTCTGTATTCTATTAAATAAGAAGTCTCCGAGATACTCACGTTGTGGGGAACCTAATCTGTAAGCTCGGACCTTCGTCAGCAGTCTGCAATGAGGCACCGTGTGAAACGTTATCCGGCAATGTAGGAATGTCAGCACCAGAAAAAAAGACTAAGACTTAGGAAGTACATTGCAAATCAGTGCGTTGTCCAAAACTGGCTTCTAATTGATGCCTCTGTTATTCCGTGATATTCTGACAGCTTTCACGACCTACGACACATTTGCAATAAGGTTTGACAGTGATCTAGATAATATGTACTGTGTTAAAATCCAGCCTCGAATCCGTGTCCGGATTTGTAACAGAACAAAATCTGACTTCTGTCTTACCAGTAGAAACCCGGAGATGAATTCCCGGGGATGAATCCCTTGGCTGTCCTTAGCTGCAGTATGTTATGATGAGTTTCCTAAGAATACGAACCTTGAAGTTTACCTTTAACCGTGGTGTGGATCACTGCAGGTTGATAACATGTTTGTAAACTCTGTGAAATTGTTATGGAAGTATCATGCATGAAGTCATGTGGGAAAGCGACGTTTTGATCGCAATCAAACAGCAGACATCAAGGTCATTGTTTTAAAGACTCATTGAAAACACTTTGGATGCATTAACTGAATACAGAATTGGGGATGAAATTTTCATTTTCTCATTAATTTAAATGTTTTATAAAAGTCGATGGTTACTTACATTTGATGCATTGAACTATGCCTCATTTCCTTACATCTCAGATTGGAGAGATAATTTGCTGTACAATAACATGAGTAGTCTTCATTTCGAGAATTAGCATCGTTATTCCACTTGCCGACAATTCAATGGGACGATGTTTCGGAATAATTAAAGAATACCAGAAATAAATAAAATAATAATAAGTGTGTGGGTCATCACTTGGTCTGGGCGGCGGCAAACTGACAAATGCCAGACGGCGAACATCGTCCTCCGCTATGCTCATCCTATTTAGGTAACCCACGTTACTTTTTCTAATGTGTTTATCCTCATGTATTTTTCCGCTGTCCGCTACTCTCTCAGCTATCAGATGGACTGGTCGAACATGCCACAACAACTTAACGCCTCTTTTGGTAAGAGTTACATGCAGAGTCCTTCATGAACGGCGCGCGTTAGCTCGTGATTTACTTATCTCAGGTCATAGACACAATTTCCATTTTCTTCCTCTTTCACATTTTTTATATCTTCCCTCTGTACTGATTTTTTTGTGTTTATAGTATTCTCAGCCTGCGGCATGCCATTCTGTATGATTCTTATCCATTGCAAACAAAATCAACATCGTGAGGAGACTAACACTTTGTTTTCAAAGAAGAATGTGTGCGCTTTTTGATAAAATTCTTTCGTGTGCGAGACCACAGAGGCTAAAAAACGTACTTGTCTCGTTTGTACGTAATCATCGCGCTTGTCTTCATGTTCCGTCACAGACTACTTGCTGTCACTACAGAAGTATACACAGCACTCGTGCTCTTTGGTACTTATACCATTCGTCGACCAGTAAGAAATAAAATTAAGCACCTAACAGAAGTGAGCACTCGACCCTCCTCCCCAGCCACCCTGTTACACAGTCAGCAAATTGCCTACCAACACTACATTGTCGAGTGACAATGTGAGATGTAGGGACGCATTTGCACACACACATCTGCAACGACACCTCGCAAGTATTCACATTGATGAGGGCTTCCTGTAACAGTAATCTATAGGCTGGTAGTTTTATTTAGATCATGACTCGGTCACGTGGCTAATAATTTGTTTGTAATGCTCTCCGGCGGTGAAAGTTTGCGTAGCCGGCCGTGGTGGCCAAGCGGTTAAAGGCGCTACAGTCTGGAACCGCGCGACCGCTACGGTCGCAGGTTCGAATCCTGCCTCGGGTATGGATGTGTGTGATGTCCTTAGGTTAGTTAGGTTTAAGTAGTTCTAAGTTCTAGGGGACTGAAGGCCTTAGAAGTTAAGTCCCATAGTGCTCAGAGCCATTTGAACCATTTGAAAGTTTGCGTACTTACGACGTATTCTGCTAAACACTTTTAGTTGGGTCGGTCGAAAATAGGTCAGCATAAGGTCCCAGCTTTGTAGCCATGGACAGCACAATCATTGTCAAAGATCACTCATTGTTTTGCAGTTTATACCCCGTTTCATAAATTCACATAAATGCAGTTTCTTTTCTTATTTCTGCATTACAAATGAACGTTTCTCACCAAAATAGAACGCTAATTTAGTTGAAATCATAGCACCTCGACTTAGAACGAAACAGTTCCTGGACATTTTAAGTTCACGGGGAGCGTTAAAAAATTAAAGCTTTTTGTGGATCAAAAATCAATTTAGAATATTACTTTACCTCATGAGATTAAAACTTGGTGACATAGTAAAATGCGCTGCGTATTAAGTCGCAAAACACACAGCTATTTGCACAGCGAGATTAAAATAAGCTCACACCTTCAAGCGTAGATGATAAGAATTATTTTGACAACTCTCAAGAGTTTAATGTAGGCTAGTTTCAGAAGCCAGTGTTTTCATAAGAAGGAGAGGTTGCTGCCTCCAAGTAACAACAGATAGCAGTACATGACTGCCTTTCATACATCATACCGAATCCACCCGAGGATTAACTATGACACTTCTTCCCATTCAGTGATGTGACAGTTTACACAAAAATTACGACGTGGATAAGTCAAGCACGGAGAATTTTGGCAGAAAAACTCAATGTTGGTACAGAAACCAAATGAAATAAGAAAAGATAATGCCAAATGTCGCTATGGATATTAATTATTGCTGATATGGGAGTGAGATTTAATGAGTTTTGCTAATTTTTCATCGCAAAAGAATTGACATTATTCCTAAGAAGCACGATATTTCCGCTTGGAATTAGGTTCTCCTGATTTTCGATGTGCGTAGTAGTCAGATATTACACTTCTCTACTTCGGACCGCGCACATATTCAGTTTCTCTTAAAGAGCGGCTGGTGAATGTTTTTACTTTACTTTGCCGATACCAGTTCCGCTGTAACGTCGGTACATATTGTGGTTCGGTTTCCACTTATCGCCCCACAGCCTACATCCCAACGTCAAACAGTCCATATCACATTTATGGTGGGATTACTTTACTCCTTTATCACCCCCCTGTAACATATATATCATAACTGGAACCTTTAACAGAAACTCGAGTGCTCCGGTGAATCTCAGGTATACGAGTTTTGCATCTGAAACGGCACTGAGCCAGGATCTGGAAGAGGTAAGGTGCTGGGCATACAAGACTCAAACATTCCGTACATTTATTGTTACATTTTTATTTTTTGTTTTCTCAAATGTAACAAATGTTTAAGAAATTGTCCAAGGGGCAGTGAAGACTATTAACAATGATTTTTTTTAAAAAAAAGATTGAAATATTGGGACACATTCAAGGAAATGTACATTTAAAATACAATCCACCAAAGCCAATATCTCAACCATTTGTTTACAGTTTTAAAGACAGTTACAAGGAACTTCTTAAGCTTGCGTAGAATAACTACTATTGAAATTAACAATAAATTCCAAAAATATGTAACTTAGACAAAGGTTTAAATTCACTAAGGGAACAAAAGTTATTCAGTAGCAAAATGTTTAAATGATCAAAACACCACAACGTAGAAAACAAATGCTTTGATTAAAAGATTCACAGAACACTTAAAAGAGAGCTGGAATTTAATCAACCAAGACAACGGTACCTCTTTACGTTGAGGCCGCGCATCAATCAGTTGCTTGGTTCACCTCAGACTCTAAAACATACACGTGATACACATTAAAATCATATAACAGATACAAAATACAGATCGTAAGTTCCCTCAGAACAAGGAAACCGTGCCAATTTACTCCACAAACACAAGTAGATAATTGAAAACGAAAATATTTTAAAACAATTTGAACTCCTGATCATTCAAAAGAATCAGTGAATGAGTGCCTTAAATACAAAAGATATTACAAAGTCTGAGTCCCTGAGTGTTAAAAAATGAGATACAGGTACAGATTTGGATAGAAAAAATGTCTGTACTTAATCAGATAACAATAGAAATAGGGCCGGCCAAAATGTGATCCGTTTTACAACTGTCTTAAATATAACTGGGTCATGTTCCGCTTACCAGGGATGCCGATCCAATTTTTAAAAAACGCAGGCCGAATAACGGCCACTAGCGAAAACTAATCAACGCTATAGGCATGAACCCACTAACAGTTCTCAGTTAGCAGTGTTTAGCAAAACAGGAGTTTCTGCAAATCGGATCCAACATTCAATCATACGCAAAGTTGGCTCTTACCATTTGTATCTTCGCCGGATCCCAGAGGCAAAAGGAATGGTTTCAGGACTACATCCATTCACCAAGCCACAAGATATGGGATCTGACAGATTGAGAAGACGCAACCTGCATTCGCAAAGGCAGAGGGAAGCAATGAGTCTTCAAATGATGTCGGCACATTGTCCACGGTCGACAGTCGTTAAACACAACACAGCGACCTCACGCACCCTCGGCGGGCGAACACTGTTAGCAAGCGGAATAGCCAAGGCAAGGCTGTGCAGAGAGCCACGTGTGCCATCGCTTCGAGGAGAGGCAAGATTGCCCCATAATGTGGTGCCAGGAAGCCTGTCACTGGGGAACTTACCCGAAGACGTTCCACCAACAGCGGGAATCGATATGAGGTAAGTATGGCTCAGTCTCAACCTTGGTGAAATTAAGACTGAAGTTTATCCACCACCAAACAATTAAAACCAGCACGGGTGTAAGTATTTCCAGTAGGTTACAGTTAGTTTTGTATGTGGTTGCTGGGAGGACATTAAAAAAAGTGTAACGATATGGTTTAATGTCCTAACGAGAGTTAATTGATTAGAGGTGGAAGGGCAGCACTGGGAAGAGATCACCTGCATTTAAAATAACTCACGTACAGATGCTGTTGCAATGAGCACTTGGAAATTCGTTTTTTCACAAAAAGCAGTACGATTGAGCAGCTGATTGCATTCATATTTGCAAATCAGGTTTCGTGATGTAGAAAAGATTATTTTAGGGACTCTGTGTCATAGCAGAACTGGTGTTTTACAATAATTAATGAAATGCGGACAACGAGTAGTTGAGTCACTTACCCTCTATTAAAAGAACACGTGATATTGCTGTTGCATTGAAATAATGAAATAGTATATACGTATCTGTTTCGTACTTTTACCTTTGTTTGTTATTGTGTACGTATTGTTGAAGTAGGTCATTAGGTTCTGCGATTAGTAGTAAAAATTTTCACTAACGGAGTACTTCTATGCGTGACAAGAATCAGACATGATAAAGCAAGATAGTGCGATGTTTTGCTTATTACTAAGCTATGGTTTTGCATAATACTGACATATTTCACGTTTTTATTTCTATTATGAAAAGTATGTAGTTAAATTACTACGCAGATAGTTCCAGTTTCTGACGAATTTTGGGCTCTAATTAAACCTTGGAACACCCAGGTAACCTAAAACTTCGAACGGAACATTTTTCTTTCATTTCATGTTCAGAAGTGCCAAGCATCTCTTGAGAAAAATCTGAAAACTCTTGTTAAGATTTCTGTGACATAGCGTAGCATCTTATTAATTCGTCTTTATTTCATCTGAAATGCCACACCCATGAACGCCACGCTCTGTTTCCAGCTTATTGTTCTAGCTGCGTTATGTGATGCTCACGCAGCAATGTAGGAGACTCTGTGTAGACCTGGGAGCATTTGTGCTCATATTTGCTACAAGATTTGGGGAAAATTTGACTGTAAACATGAACATGTGTTTTGCCTCATTACTTTATTATAATGCTACTGCTCTTTTAAGAATTCTCGAAACATTATAAAAATTACAATTTTACATTTCGAAAAAAATTATAGTGGCCGTGGGACATCAGCTGGTATTACAAGTGGGAAATACTGGCACAATTGCATTTGCAGTAAAGTTTTCTTTCGTCTTAAGTCGATTGTGGAAATTTTGGATTACCGTTACGTAGGACGCACCGAACATGTTGGACGGAGCTCTTCGACTAGCGTAGAGATGCACACTGTAAGAAAAATACAGACACACGGCTTCAGAAAGTGTGTGACTCGCTTTTACAGTCGAGAAAAAATTTACGTGGCCTGCTTCAGAACGTTTCTTTCATTTGCACGTGGTACGTATTGCTTTATTTTTCAAACAATTACAAAGCTTCACGATTCAAATGAATAATGATAATAATAATGAGCGTATGGCATTGGTGGCTGGGAGACCCCTCACGGGGCTGTTCGGTCGCCGCTCCACAAGTTCTTTAACGCCACTACGGCGACTTGCGAGTGAATGAGGATGAAATGATGATGAAAGACACACAACACCAAGTCATCTCCAGGCAGAGAAAATCCCAGTCCCCTCCAGGAATCGAACCCGGGACCCCGTGCGCGGGAAGCGAGAACGTTGCCGCAAGACCACGAGCCGCGGACACCATTCAAGTTGTCAAATACACACTCTACAGTGCATACCAGAATGAGTGTCGAAAGTATTGGTCCTCTAAAGTCTTCTTCCATCTAACGAACTTAAGATTAGGAAACATTTGCATTACAATACCCGACTCACCAAATCGATGAGGAATAAACCAACCACCACGCCTCTGAACTGCTTCGAAATCATCGTTTAATCCAATCACAAACACTGGAGCAGTATTCAAAATACGCAGAAGAGACAAAGAAACTGGTACACCTGCCTAATATCGTGTAGGGCCCCCGCGAGCACGCAAAAGTGCCGCAACACGACGTGGCATGGACTAGACTAATGTCTGAAGTAGTGCTGGAGGGAAGTGACACCGTGAATCCTGCAAGACTGTTCATAAATCCGTAAAAGTATAAGGGGCTTCTGAACAGCACGTTGCAAGGTATCTCAGATATGCTCAGTAATGTTCATGTCTGGGGAGTGTGGTGGACAGCGGACATGTATGAACTCAGAAGAGTGTTCCTGGAGCCACTGTGTAGCAATTCTGGACGTGTGGGGTGTCGCATTGTCCTGCTGGAATTGCACAAGTCTGCCGGGACGCTCAATGGACATGAATGGATGCTGGTGATCAGACAGGATGCCTACGTTCGTGTCACTTATCAAAGTCGTACCTAGACGTATCAATGTTCCCATATCACTCTAACTGCATACGCCCCAAACCATTACAGAGGCTCCACCAGCTTGAACAGTCCCCTGCTGACATGCAGGGTCCATGGATTGTCTCCATAGCCGTACACGTTCACCCGTGCGATACAATTTGAAATTAGACTCGTCCGACCAGGCAGCATGTTTCCAGTCATCAACAGTCCAATGTCGGTGTTGACGGGGCCAGGCAAGGAGTAAAGCTTTGTGTCGTGTAGTCATCAAAGAAGGCTCCGAAAGCCCATATCGATATGCTTCGCTGAATGGTTCGCATGCTGATACTTGTTGATGACCCAGCATTGAAATCTACAGGAATTTGCGGAAGACTTGCAGTTCTGTCACGTTGAACGTTTATCTTCAGACGTCGTTGGTCCCGTTCTTGCAGGATCTGTTTCGCGCCGCAGCGATATCTGTTTAGTTTGTATGACTGCCCTGGTGCGTGTAGCGTGTAATGTAGTATTTACGTTGCTGGCGAAAGAGTGAGTAACAATCTGGTACCGACACTGCTTGCTCCCCTCGAACAGCAACAAAGAAGTTGCTGACCTTTTAAAATTTCACAAACCCTCGCTATTGAGGCTCTGCGGAGAGATTTATGATCGAGAACATTTATCTCCTAATCACAATGCGGTGAAGATAGTTTTTCCCACCATTGGATTTGGTAAGAGAGGACGTAGTGTTGTGTGTGATTATAGTATGATTACGTGATTGCAGAACAATCACTGAAGTAGTCAAGTCAATTAAATATCTGGAAGTAGTCGTATGGAATGATTGCAGATGGATCGACAGCATCCTAGGTGAGGCAGATGGCAGACAGATTCGCTGGAAGAATTCTCAGGAGTAGTCAACCTACTAAGGAGTAGCTTACAAAACCCTTGTTGGACCAATACCTGAAGGTTGCTCGTCAATCTGGGGTCCGAACCATATACGAGGGCCGTTCAACATGTAAAGCCCACTTTTTTCTCTCTGTTGTTGACAGTCAGCATTTGGTGACAACATACATCAACATGTCTTGTTCGTGTCCTATTTTTATGCAGTCTCCATCACGTGCTATGGCCGTGCGCCAACGTTGTGGAAGAGCATGTATTGCCTGCTGGTAAAAGCTCTTGTCCTGTGGGCGTAGCCATGTTTTCACTGCCTGACTGACACTCTCCTTCCCCGTGTGTTCCCCGTAGAGAATCTTGAAGTGGCGCAAAGAGTCTGGACTGTAGGTGGTCTGCTGTGAGCATTCGTGGAACCCATCGTGAGCACCTCTTTGGATATCCGAGAGTCTCGATCATTCCAGACGCACTTCCAATGCTGACCGACAACTTTAGAGTCAATTTTCGAATTGTGATGCGCCGGTCGGCACAAATAATGGCATCCGCACGATTCAGTATGTCTGGAGCAGTGGCTGTGACAGGACGACCCGAGCGTGGCTGATAATGGAGCTCTGTTTCTGCATTTCCTGAGACACTAACTTTCTTTCCCCATCGCCCAACTGTACTCCTATCAACTGCGGCATCTCCATACACTGCACGTTTATGGATGTTCACAACTGTTTCTTCTTCTGCACACAAGAATTCAGTAACAGCACGCTGCTTGCAACGTGAGTCGTATGTAGACACCATTTTGAAGCTGTATTATGTCTCTGCCATCTGCCAGAACGGTTCGAAACTTCACCGCCGCACAGAGCAAACATCAAATGTGA
This sequence comes from Schistocerca cancellata, assembly GCF_023864275.1. NCBI lineage: Eukaryota > Metazoa > Arthropoda > Insecta > Orthoptera > Acrididae > Schistocerca > Schistocerca cancellata. The sequence continues at coordinate 300,107,691 of NC_064634.1, forward strand.
AGCACCAACAAGGGCGTTTGTCTGTGTATGCTTTTTAAAGAAATATGGGGCATTACTTGTATTGTATTGTATTGTATGTCGACTGGGGACCTCGAATCGACGGAGAGGCTCCGTCCCCGCCGGAGCCGCAGTGGTCCACAACCCCACGACGACTACCGCAGTCCACTTCACCCCTCCGCCGCCCCACACCGAACCCAAGGTTACTGTGCGGTTCGGCCCCCGGTGAACCCCCCCAGGGAACGTCTCACACCAGACCAGTGTAGCCCCTATGTTTGCGTGGTAGAGTAATGGTGGTGTACGCGTACGTGGAGAACTTGTTTGCGCAGCAATCGCCGACATAGTGTAACTGAAGCGGAATAAGGGGAACCAGCCCGCACTCGCCGAGGCAGATGGAAAACCGCCTAAAAACCATCCACAGACTGGCCGGTTGACCGGACCTCGACACAAATGCGCCGGGCGGATTCGTGCCGGGGACGAGGCGCTCCTGCCCGTCCGGAAAGCCGTGCGTTAGACCGCACGGCCAACCGGGCGGGATGGGCATTACTTATTGAACATCCCTCGTATTATTGATAGAGGAAATAGAGGAGAGTCAAAATCGACAGCGCGTTTCATCACAGATTCATTTAGTAAGCGCCAAAACGTCGAGGAGATACCCTTCTAACTTCAGTGGTAAATACTGAAAAAAGGCTTTGACATCGTTGTTGATTTACTGTTACAATTCCGGAATCATACGGTTCTGGAAGAGTCAGACAGTATATTGTTTACCAAGGACATAAAGTTAGAGAGATTAGAAATCACTCGGAGGCTTACCAGCAACTCTTATTACGCCGGTCCATTCGCGACAGGAACAGGAAAAGGGAAAGTAACTGTGGCACAGAAAGTACCTTCCGCTATACTCTGCAAGGTGGCTTGCGGAATGTAGATGTAGACATCTGTGAGTTCTGCAGGAACTGCGCGCCGGAGTTCTTGCGAAGCTCCTCTCAATACGGGAAGGATTTCTCTAGGAGATTTGGAGCAACAACACGCATCTCTGAAACACCCCAACGGACATGCTCTGTAAGGTGATGATATAGCCAGCTATTTCACGCAGTGAATTTCTCATTTCTAGAGCTTTTCCTCCAGTAGACGAGCCCTTTACAGTCAATCTTTATCGGCATGTAGCACACAAGTATTTCCTGTGCACAAGTATAAGGGCGAACGGAAGCACCGAGACGGCCATTTGTGTAGACCTGGGGATCACGGTTCCACAACAGTACGGGCTGATTTCTGTGCCCTCCTCTAAACATAAAGACATACCGCCACAAAATATTATCTCTACCTCTTCCTCAGGCACCTGTTTCACATTCGTTATAAAAGGCTCTTGCTTCTCGCTAAATCAAGACTAACGTTAATCTGCAGTAAAGACATGCTAAATGACTGTTACGAAATATCAGTTATCGCTTTTATTTTAAATCTCTGCGTGTTAATCTAATTTACTAGACACAGTTCTTGCGTTTTCGTCAGGGTCTACAGTAGATTTCGGTAGCGCGAGTCGATAGTCGTTTGTTTGTTTTTAAAGCTAGTGACCGCTTGTTGGCGTTAGTCAGCCAGCCAGTCAGGCAGGCAGCAGTAGCCGGCCGCGACACACGGAGCAACAGGGAAGTTGCTATTTTGTGACTTTTATGATTTCGTAACCAGGAGCGAATTTTATAACGTCATCTCTGTGCTTTAAGAGTTTAGTTTCTTGTGTTTCTGCATGTTTATTTTATATCTAATAGCCACAGTTCTCGCGTTTTCGTTTGCGTCGTAAAGTAAATCGATTTTGTGACATATTACACGCTCGTAATCAGGAGCGAATTATTTAGTTTCACCTGAGTGCTTCAGTAGTTAGGGTTTTGAATCTCTATGTGTTAATCTAATTTATTAGACACAGTTCCTGCGTTTTCGTCAGGGTTTACAGTAGAGTTGCGCAGCACGTGCCGATAGTCCGTTTATCTGCATAGTTTAGTTTTCCACGGTCTTCAGTGTGGACAGGGACTGCGATTGTTGTGTGCGCATGCGAGCCATGTTGGTGACACTTCCCTCTCAGCTTCAGGCTGTGATGGCTTCGGTTACACAGCTTGAGGCTGCAGTGGATGGGCACCACTGTTGTGGGCCGGCAGTGTGGATCCAACGGACGTCCAGGACGGCTGAGTCCCCCGATCGGTCCTCACCGGTGGACAGCCCAGTTACTGCTCGAACTGAGGTTAAGCCATCATCTGTGGTCGAGTGGGAGGTCGCCCCGGGGCGTAGCAGGCGGCTAAAGACTTGCCAGGCGGCCGCATGTAAAGGTACGTTGTCCAAGACGCGACGCACACTAGCGACTGCGACGGGTCGCTACGTGACGTCAGAAGTTGCTTGCTGGCGCATGCGCAGTTCGAGTTTGGGATGCGACGCGCGGCTGTTGCGACAGCTGCTGCAGCACTGCACCAGTGAGCAGTGTTGAGACGGGAGTCGCACGACACAAAGACGTACGGCTGCCAGAAAGATGTCGAGCCAGTCAAGGAAAACTGAAATGAGCCACCCACAGGATGTGATGCTCTGTGAGCTGGTCTCGCGACATCCTTGCCTTTACGGTTTGAAGAACCCTAAATATAGAGACACTATGTTCAGAGACAGAATTTGCGAAGAAATTGGTGCACAGTTGAAACTGGCAGGTGAGCGAAATATATAATATTTTCCCATTAATGCAAATTTTTCAGGCCTGTTATGAAAATCAGTATAATCCATGCAGATGTAGAATTAGAATGATGAAAATGAACTTGAAGGTCAATTTTCGCATTACTCTTTTTTGTGACGATAAAAATTGAAAACGTCAAGTACATTATAAAATGAACAATCTAAAGAACAACGAGAAAGCTTTCTGTAATCAATAGATGCTCGTTTTTGAGGAAGGCGTTTCTCAACAGATTGCGCAAACAGTATGCTGCAATAAGTAATTTGTCACCTTCGCTTCAATTCATTGGTAGAAGATGGTGCTCAAAAAAATTGTGCCATAAGTGCACTACTGTTTTACAAGGCCCTTCTGGTCTGACACAGTTCACAATTGAAATTCGTCTTTTGTAAATCCTGGAGTCATCTTTTGAGTGCAGCTTGGCAAGATTAAATGTTCATGTCATCCATAACGATGTATGCTGTCAGAATATAAGAATATGGAAGTTCATTTGGATGGGAATAAAGACTCAGTCGGCTATGAAAGTTGCCTTAGCTTGTTCCAAAAGTTTCTGCATGGGAGAAACTGACAAGTATAATTTGGGGAAATTTTGTGAACAAACACGGACATTATTTCTTCCACATTTCTGCCAGTGTATACTGTAGACGTTCAGAATGAAAATTCTAGAGATGTTTAAGGTGTAACCCTATCTTGTTGTCAGGAACTTGAAACAATGCAATGACGCAAGCGTGCGGTTATTGTTAATAAACTTATCTTTCATTGGAATTTTAGGTGAAATGTGCAAAAACTGATGGAGGAATATTCGGGACTCGTATCAGAGAAATAAACGATAAAGAAAGCTTGGAACAGGTTCAGATGCCTCAGCAAAACCACGAAAATGGGTTCTGCCTGATCACTTGGGTTTAAGAAACCTACATTTCGTGGCATTTTAAATGAAATTGTCAAGAGCATATGGAGAAATATTAGTAACTCATACCGGAGAAATATGACATAAAATGGTTTCATTAGGTCCAAATGTCAGCGAAACAAAACAAATGCATTCTCTGTCGTGTGATGACCACACGATTCTCGTTGCGCGTCGATAGAACTGGCGGCTAGTCGCGACGCTCCCGGAGATATATGAGCCCAAATCTCGGTAACGAAGTTCGATATCATTCTGATCTCAACTTTAAAAATAATTTCAATATGTTAGCTTCTTTTCATCGGCAACGATGTATGACCCAACGTAAACCATACGTAAAGTAGCCAGCGACCACATTTTTCACTGTACACAATTCAAATTTTATGCAGTAGGTTACTTGTAAATTAAGTATAGGGATAACTGTGACGAATATCGGAAAAATAGACACCTCATTATCAAGCTGTGATGTGAAACTGTAAGATACGCAAACATCAATTTTTTGTGCCTTTTACTTTCCTCACAATTGATAGAGAAGTAATATACAGCGAAAAAAACACGCAAAACCGGAAGAGATACTTTTCAATTTTTTAAAGTAAAAGGAGAATCTGTATCGAAAAACTAACTCTGGGAGCCGATGTAACTTTATTGCATTAACATACAGTATTTTTTACAGCAAGAAAATCGGAATTCTTATTTTTCTTATGTATTTGAATCCGCCGCCGCCGGCCGCAGCTTGGGAAACGGCGACGACTCCAGTCGTCTTGCGGCCGTGCCGCCGTCTGCCAGGGTGGGAAAAGAGGAGGGGGCAGCGTCGCAGTCGCAGCCAACTGTCGCGTCTTGCACAACGTAACTTAAGGCCTCCCCGGTTTGTCTGACAAACAGGTTCCAGGCGCTGTGTGTGGCTGACGCTGTCGCTGAGCCACATGCTGTCGCCTGTCCTGTTTCAGAGGAAACCTCTCAGCTTGCAAAATCAGGACAATCACAGAGGGTGGGATTATTGATAGTTGGGAGCTCGAACATTAGCGCATTATGGGGCCCTTAGGGACATGGCTGCCAAGAAGGGAAAGAAAACCAATGTGCACTCGGTGTGCATATCGGGTGGAGTCATTCCAGATGTAGAACGGGTCCTTCCGGACGCCATGAAGAGCACAGGGTGCAGCCAGCTACAGGTGGTTTCTCACGTCGGTACCAATGATGTGTGTCACTTTGGATCAGAAGAGATTCTCTCTGGTTTCGAGCGGCTAACAGAAGTGGCAAGGGCTGCCAGTCTTGCTTGCAAGATGAAAGGAGAGCTGACCATTTGCTAGTCGACAGAACCGATGCCGGACCTCTGGTACAGAGCCGAGTGGAGGGTGTGAATCAGAGGCTCAGACGGTTCTGCGACCGTGTAGGCTGCAGATCCCTGGACTTGCGCCAAAGGGTGGTTGGGTTTCAGGTTCCGCTGAATATATCTCGCGAAATTGAAGTAGATAGTTCCTGTGAGTTAGTATGGGCAGAAGTCATTGTTGGCAACCGGAATAAAATAATAATTGGATCCTTTTACCGACCTCCCCATTCAGATGATACAGTTGCTGAAAGGTTCAAAGAAAACTTGAGTTTGATTTCAAACACGTACCCGACTCATATGAGTATAGTTGGTGGTGACTTCAATTTACCCTCGATATGTTGGCGAAAATACGTGTTCAATTCCGGAAGTACGCATAGAATATCATCCTAAATTGTACTAAAGGCATTCTCTGAAAATTATTTCGAGCAGTTAGTTCATGAGCCCACGCGAACAGTAAACGGTTGTGAAAACACACTTGACCTTTTAGCAACAAATAATCTTGAGTTAATAATGAGCATTAAAACGGATACAGTTATTAGTGAACACAGGGTTGTCGTAGCGAGATTGAATATTGTAACCCCCAAAAGCTCTAAACATAAACTAAAAATATGCCTATTCAAAAAAGCAGATAAAAATTCACTTGACACCTTCCTGAGAGACAATCTCCACTCCTTCCAAACTAGTGATATAAGTGTAGACCAGATGTGGCTTGAATTCACAGAAATAGTATCGGCTACAATTGAGAGATATATACCAAATAAATTAACAAGCGACGGAGCTGATCCTCCTTGGTACACAAAACGAGTCAGAACACTGTTGCAGAAACAATGAAACAAACATGCCAAATTTAAACATTTACAAAATCACCAAGATTGGTGATCTTTTACAGAAGCTCGATATTCAGCGCGGACTTCAGTGCAAGATGATTATAACAATTTCCACAATGAAACTTTGTCTCGAAACCTGGCAGAAAGTCCAAAGAGATTCTTGTTGTATGTGAAGTATGTTAGGGGCAAGAAACAATCAATGCCTTCTCTGCGCGATAGCAATGGAGATACTATGGAAGACAGTGCTGCCAAAGCAGAGTTACTAAATACAGCCTTTCGAAATGCCTTCACAAAAGAAGACGAAGTAAATGTTCCAGAATTCGAATCACGAACAGCTGCAAGTATGGGTAACGTAGAAGTAAATATCCTCGGAGTAGTGAAGCAACTTAAATCACTTAATAAAAGCAAGTCTTCTGGCCCAGACTGTATACCAGTTAGGTTCCTTTCAGAGTATGCTGATGCATTAGCTCCATACTTGACAATCATATACAACCGTTCGCTCGACGAAAGATCCGTCCCCAAAGACTGGAAAGTTGTACAGGTCACACCAATATTCAAGAAAGATACTAAAAGTAATCCACTTAATTACAGGCCCATATCATTAAGGTCGATGTGCAGCAGGATTCTGGAACATATATTTTGTTCGAACATTATGAATTACCTCGAAGAAAACGGTCTATTGACACACAGTCAACATGGGTTTAGAAAACATCGTTCCTGTGAAATACAACTAGCTCTTTATTCGTATGAAGTGTTGAGTGCAATTGACAAGGGATTTCAGATAGATTCCGTATTTCTGGATCTCCGGAAGGCTTTGGCACCGTACCACACAAGCGGTTTATAGTGAAATTGCGTGCTTATGGAATATCGTCTCTGTTATGTGACTGGATTTGTGACTTCCTGTCAGAGAGGTCACAATTCGTAGTAATTGATGGAAAGCCATCGAGTAAAACAGAAGTGATTTCTGGCGTTCCCCAAGGTAGTGTTATAGGCCCTTTGCTGTTTCTTATCTATATAAACGATTTGGGAGACAATCTGTGCAGCCGTCTTAGGTCTTTTGCAGATTACGCTGTCGTTTATCGACTATAAAGTCATCAGAAGCTCAAAACAAATTGCAAAACGATTTAGAAAAGATATCTGAATCACCAACTGCGACATGGTCGTGTATACAAACAGTGATACAATACTGTCAAATGTTTTATATCCAGTCTTTGATCACAATATGAATTCTTTAGATGATGACCATCTTGAGGATGGTCATTATGGACTGAAACCGGTCATCGTCTAAAGAATTCATATTGTGATCAAAGATTCGAATAAAAAACATTAGATATCTGAATGGTGCGAAAAGTGGCAGTTGACCCTAAATAACGAAAATTGTGAGGTCATCCACATGAGTGCTAAAAGGAATCCGTTAAACTTAGGTTACACGATAAATCAGTCACATATAAAGGCCGTAAATTCAACTAAATACCTAGGGATTGCAATTACGAACAACTTAAATTAGAAGGTACACATAGAAAATGTAACAGATCTACAAAGGAGGCTGCCTACACTATGCTTGTCCGTCCTCTTTTACAATACTGCTGCGCGGTGTGGGATCCTTACCAGATAAGATTGACGGAGTACATCGAAAAAGTTCAAAGAAGGCCAGCAAGTTTTGTATTACCGTGAAATATGGGAGAGAGTGTCACTGAAATGATACAGGATTTCGGCTGGATATAATTAAAAGAAACTTCTCACGAAATTCCAATCACCAACTTTCTTCTCCGAATGCGAAAATATTTTGTTGACACCGAACTACATAGGGAGAAACGGTCACCACGATAAAATAAGGGAAATCAGATCTCGTACGGAAAGATATAGGTGTTCGTTCTTTCAGCGCGCTGTACGAGATTGGAATAATAGAGAATTGTGAAGGTGGTTTGATGACTCCTTTGCCAGGCACTTAAATGTGATTTGCAGAGTGTCCATGTAGATGTAGGTATAGATTTTTACTAGCGATCACCAAAAACAATTGACAGCAAATCTATCGTGGACACTGTTAGTACCTTTTTGTGTAGTGTCCTCCAGTGCTTAGTGGTCCAATACAACAGCTATTGCGGTTCTTAAGGGGTCATTGTACGTGAAATTCGTTGAAATTTGACATATACTGTTTTCTACTCCATAATGTACTTTGGACTTTGCTGAACATTTTGGTATACAATACATTAAAATCGGACAATTACGAGACCTTCAAATAATATTTTGAATGTTGACGATTGACTGTCAAATTTCGCGGCTACGTATATACTGTCACTTTGAGCAGTCATATCTTGGGAACTACGCAGTCTAGTAGGCTGTGAATTGCTTTGTTTTGTGCCTACTGCTATGTCTCAGAAGTTGGCATTACGAATAAACAAATCAAGCTGGGTAACACAAAACTGTCTGGTGACAAGACAATAAAATGTACTGGAAGACTAACGAACAAAGTAATTGATGAACTACAGGAATATTACGGGAAGGCCATTAGAGATAATTGTGAAAATTCAGAGAAGTTGAAAAGAGCTGTGTGGAGCACTTTCTTTCATCGAAATCAACCGATGTAAAGCCATGTCATGCTCTGTGTCCACCTCCTCCAAACGCTTGGTGTAAATATAGGCACGCTGAATTTTCTGGCACCCTGCATGAATTTACACGTAAACATTCTCTTCCTTTGGCGTAATGGAGGCAATCAAACCTATTTACAGGGATTTGGCAAATCCTGAGCTACTAAAGAAGTGTTTACATGGGAAGACCTAGAATGCGAATGAGTCCTTTAATAATGCTGTGTCGTGCCGTGTGCCTAAAAATGCATTTGTTGGCCCTACAGCTCTAAAGTTAGCAGTGTCTGGTGCTGTAATAACTTTTAATGGTGGGAACTATGAAAACTTAAGGTTCTGGGGAATTTAGAGGTAAGATTTGGAAAGAAAACAGCTAATGGACTGCGGAAACTGGATGAGCTTAGTGTATGTGAAGCAGAGTTAGCTGCTCAGAAAATGACAAAAGAAGCAAGAAAGAAAATGAGGAGGGAAGCACTGGGCTCGTATGACACTGAAGAAGACACAGACTATGGGCCAGGGCAATTCAGTGCATAAAAGATGCAGAAATGTAAGTCTGTATAAGAATTTGTAATTAAAAAAGCTTTAAGCCTCAATATCTCTGAACTACATTTTTTGCAATAAATGACCCATTTTATAAAAAGGTACTGATGGTAGAGACATGGAATTTTCACAGCATGCCAAGTGTGAGATTCAACACATATGGAACTAGAATAATTAAAATATCCTTAGTTGTTCTGTTTTTATGTTCATTTATTTACAGAATTCTGTCAAAAAATTGAGTGTTTGAAAAAAAAGAGAACATGCCCCACAATACAATTTTAGTAATAATTCTAGTACAGTGTATCTAGAAACGTGCATTCAATAATTATGGAAAATTGTAAGTTGGTGTCTTAAAAAGTTTCGAAGATAATGGGTCACAAAATTCGATAATTTAACGTTGGCGGCATGGGTCATACAATCTCCCCTTAATGTTGAGTCTAGAACTCGGTATCAAATGCTGGTAGAATCACGGAATTTTCATTTTACCTTTAACCTCGCCTTCCCCTTTCAATGACGTGAGGATTCATTACGGACGACACGTAAGTTCAGGTTCCACGTAAAACAGTAGGTCCTTTTCCCTCAGAAAGATTACTGGGGTTGATTAGGGGCAGTAAGTCGCCGAAGTGGCAGCCGACTGAAAAATGTGCACTAAGCTGTTCAACCACACGGAAATATTATTATTACGATGCGGTTGTAAATGTTTTCCAGAGTACATCATTCATCGTGCAACACAGTTAGCAGGAAGAAAGCTTACGGTTTAACACAGTCGACGACCAGGTGATTAGAGACTGAGCAAAAGCTGTGATTGGGAAAGGAAATCGGACGTGTTGTTTTGAAAGGCACCACCCTGGTAATTGTCTTAAGCGAGATGTAGATGGAGATTTAGAAAAGTTACAGCAAAAAATTGAGGATTTGATGCGCCTTCCTGCCGAAGTTGAATCCAGAGCCTTACTGGCAACTTCATATCGCTCACCAGTAGAACTTAGTGACTGAAAAAGCGTTGATTAAGCTACACAGACCTATAATGCATCGCTACCGGGCAGAATACTTTCCTTCTTTCCCTCGTTATGTTTAGAAGGCTACACAAAGCAAACAAAAATAATAAAGAAGTTACTAATTACCTAAATCACGCTTTTAAAATAATCTATCGGACAACATTAACAATCTTAAGTGTTTAGAAATGGTACGTGTTACAGTCAGCTCTTTCCAAAAATCACTGAAAGTCTTAATCGACCTATGTTTCACCACCAAAGCGTGCCGAAAGACGTTCCTGTAGGTTACGACCAATTAATTGAGAAACACAACGGCAGAATGGTCTTAGAAATCATAGAATGCAGTTTAACTTAAATATTTGAATAAATACTGCTCGCAATCACCTTGAGCTTCGAGTGCCACGCGTGAGTGAAGTTGCAAGCAGTTCAAAGGTTAGATATGCTATTGCGTTTTTGACAGAGTAAAGTCGATGATTTCCTTGATATGTGTAGCTGCTGGTTTTCTGTTAACTTTCTACAATTTTGCTGTTCAATGAAAAATATACTGATTTTTCGGCAAACAATCGTTGTGCACAGGGAAACAATAGCACGTTATCTTAGGGGAAACTGAGAATTTGGTTTGTATTGACCAAAACTTCAGCGGATTAAATTTAATACCAGTATTTGATTCTTAACAGCAGGAGAAATAAAAGTTTCTCAGCTCAAATTCTTGTTCGGTTTCAGCCAGGAAAGCCGTTGGATATGAACGTCTCTGACTGCAGTTCTTATGGTACTCGATTAATATGCGTGAGGAGAAACTCGTCGGTCATCCTTAGGAAGTTCATGGTTTCGTTAAACCACTAAAAGTAAATACCAGGGTCGTCGCCTCCATCACTTTACGGCCGATTCTTTTCTCCAACAGATGGTGGCAGTCCGTCACTCGTCCACATGGAGGTGGTTTGCACAGTGTTTGCGGTACTGGACTCCCAGTCTGGCAAATCTGAATTTAAAACTCTGTACTTCAGTCCAGGCTAGGTTTCCCGCGGCTTCGTTAAATCACACCAGGCTAATCCCATAATATGATTCTTTTTTTCCCATTCCCCCATTGCAAAAATGAAACAGTGCAAGAGTAGGATTACGTGTGTGTGCAATGGATGGCGGCGGCTAAACGTCAATAAACAAAACGTTGACTTCACCGCACCCTACCCAGTAAATCCTTATGTGCTTCCCCTCTAGTGCCTCCTTTTACATGTTTGTAAACTGATATCATCAAGAACGCTTTGTACACTCCACTAATTTATGACAACACATATTTTTTTGTTCCACGAAATAGAGATTTAAAATGCTTTAAACATGAAGATTAGCGATTGCACTGTAGTGAATATGCTAAAAACAGGCAGAAATGAGACATTTCACACTAAATGGTAAGTGTAACTGATGTTGTATTGGTACATCGCCGTCGCTTTGATCAGTAAGTCTTAATAATCTATATCTCTCATACTCGTAACGAATCCAAGTACAATGACGGAGAAAAATCGCGACACCAAAAAATAATTAATGTAGAGTAACGAAATTTCGGGAATAAGTTATGTTGTCCATGTAACATATTAAAGTGATTAAGGTTGCAGTAACTTGCAAAGTAATGAAATTTGTGGAAAAAGTTACCTTTTCTAGATAACATATTTAAGTGATTAACGATGCAATATCATAGATTAATGTAAGCGCGAGATAAGCCATTGCAAATTAGAAATCTAGTACATTAATGACCGATGTAATCGCCAGAATGTTGAATGCAAGCACTGAAACGTACAAGCATTCTGTTGCACATGTGGCGGATGTCACTTTGTGGGACTGAGTTCCATGCCTGTTGCACTTGGTCCATCGATACAGGGACGCTTAATGCTGTTTGTGTATGACGCTTGAGTTGTCGTCTGAGGATGTCCCATATGTGCTAGATTGGAAATAGATCTGGTGATCGAGCAGGCCAAGGCAACACATGTCGACATTCTGTAGACCACGTTGAATCACAACAGCGGTATGTGGGTGAGCGTTATCTTGTTGGAAAACACCCCGTGGAATGCTGTTCATGAATGCCAGCACAACAGGTAGAATCACCAGATTGAGTACAATGGTGCGTGGGATGAACACAAGAGAGCTCCTGCTGTCATACGAAATCGCAACACAGACAATCGCTCCAGGCGTAGGTCCAGCGTGTCTTGGTTGCAGGCCATCACCTGGCCTCCTCCTAACCAACACACGACCATCACTGGCACCTAGGCAGAGCCAGCTGTCACCAGAAAACACAGCAGAACCCTACCCTGCCCTCCAGAGCTGCCACTTGACACCACTGAAGTCGCAAATGGCGGTGGTTTGAAGTCAGCGGAATGCATGCTACAGGACGTCTAACGTGGAGCTGTGCTTAAAGTCGTGTGACGAGGGCCCCCCGTCGGGTAGACCGCTCGCCTGGTGCAAGTCTTTCGATTTGACGCCACTTCGACGACTTGCGCGTCAATGTGGATGAAATGATGATGATTAGGGCAACACAACACTCAGTCCCTGAGCGGAGAAAATCTCCGACCCAGCCGGGAATCGAACCCGGGCCCTTAGGATTGACAGTCTGTCGAGCTGACCACTCAGCTACCGCGGGCGGACTGTGCTTAAAGTAACCGCCTGGTAACAGTTCGTTTTGTCATTGTGGTGCCAACTGCTGTTCAAAGTTGTTGCTGCTGATGCAGTACGACAGGCCACAGTCACAAGCCGAACACGATGGTCTTCCCTCTCGGTAGTGGCACGTGGCTGCCCGGAGCCCGACCTTTTTCTCGTGATCACCGCTGCCAGCAGTCGTGCACAGTGGCTACATTCTTGCCAAGTCCTTCTGCAGTATCGCGGAAGGAACACCCACCTGCTCGTAGCCATATTACGCTACCTCATTCAAACCAGTAAGGTGCTGATAATGGCGTCTTGGTTGCCTTAAAGGCGTTCTTCACTAACATCAATTCACGAAGTCCACTCACTCTCAAAGGTAACTTACGTTCACGACCTTTTCGGCGTGTCTTTAAAGCAAACCTGATTTACATCCACACAGTGCCGCTGAAAGTGCCACTCTTATCTGACTGACGTGAAATTTGAATAATTTTTCAGATGTAGAAACACGTCTACAAACTTTCGGTTATGTCGCACAACTCCTTCTTGGTGTTGCGATTTTTTTCCGTCATTGTATATTTTTGTGGGTATGTGTTTTTTTAAGATCGAAAGCCGTAGAGGTCCACGATCTTTTGAGCTCCCGTAAACGTATACAGAAATCGTTCCAGACTACTAAAGAAGCAGAACACTTGTGTTACTTTTCACTGCAGTGCTGTTTAATCCTTAGTATTGTGTGTAAGTAGGCTGTATAGGTTTCTTTACTGGTAACGCCACGTAGCGCTCTATATGAAAATCACTGGCTGTGCTGTATGCAGTCTGTGGCTCGTCGGCATTGTTGCAATATTCGCCATTGTAGTGTTGCGCAGTTGGCTGTTAACAGCGCGTAGCGTTGCGCAGTTGGAGGTGAGCCGCCAGCAGTGGTGGATGTGGGGAGAGAGATGGCGGAATTTTGAGAGCGGACGAATGGTTCGAATGGCTCTGAGCACTATGGGACTCAACTGCTGTGGTCATCAGTCCCCTAGAACTCAGAAATACTTAAATCTAACTAACCTAAGGACATCACACACACCCATGCCCGAGGCAGGACTCGAACCTGCGACCGCAGCAGCAGCGCGGCTCCGGACTGGAGCGCCCAGAACCGCACGACCTGAGAGCGGACGATCTGGACGTGTGTCCACCAGAAAGAGTAAATTTGTAATATTGGATATCATGGACTGATATATATATATTATGACTTTTGAACACTATTAAGGTAAATACATTGTTTGTTCTCTATCAAAATCTTTCTTTTGCTAACTATGCCTATCAGTAGTTAGTGCCTTCAGTAGTTTGAATCTTTTATTTAGCTGGCAGTAGTGGCGCTCGCTGTATTGCAGTAGTTCGAGTAACGAAGATTTTTGTGAGGTGAGTGATTTGTGAAACGTATAGGTTAATTTAGTCAGGGCCATTCTCTTGTAGGGATTATTGAAAGTCAGATTGTGTTGCGCTAAAAAGTATTGTGTGTCAGTTTAGGCACAGTCATGTATAATTTTTCTAAGGGGACGTTTCATGTGTTACATTGTATGTTAACCGGGGACCTATAAACGACTGAGAGGCTCCGTCCCCGCCGCAGCCGCAGTGGTCCACAACCCCACGACGACTACCGCAGTCCACTTCATCCTTCCGCCGCCCCACACCGAACCACTCTTTCAGGGTTATTGTGCGGTTCGGCCCCCAGTGGACCCCCCCAGGAAACGTCTTACACCAGACGAGCGTAACCCCTATGTTTGCGTGGTAGAGTAATGGTGTTGTACGCGTACGCGGAGAACGTGTTTGCGCAGCAATCGCCGACATAATGTAGCTGAGGTGGAATAAGGGGAACCAGTTCGCATTCACCAAGGCAGATGGAAAACCGCCTAAAAACCATCCACAGACTGGCCGGCTCACCGGACCTCGACACAAGTCTGCCGGGTGGCTTCGTACCGGGGATCTGTTTAATCCTTACTTACTCTAGAGACTTGCCAATGTGTCAGTGCCCACTAAACGCTAAGGACAAGATTTTCGACGTCATAAAGTAAGAGAAAACGCGTAAAAGGAGGGGGAGGTAGAAGGAGAACGCGGGGAGAAAGAAGAAGAAAAAGGAAACATGTTCGACTGTTGTGGTTCTAGCTATGATGCGTGTAGCTGTCATTTTGGCTCACAGATTAATGCGTAAGTAAACGATTCGGTACAGGTATGCCATTGCTCCACATCGGATGTTGTTCAGATCTTTTCAGGCTTGAGTAAAACAGCAAACCGAACAAGATGCAGATGCACTCGCTAGCAGCAATAATGTCGAAAGTCTGTGAGCAGTAGGACAAGAATGACTGTCACAGACAGGCTGTTTGGTCAGAGTCCCCGGTTCATTATTACCTGCCTTTTGCGTGTTAATAGACCAGCAAGAAACAACCGGCACCCCTATTTATGCCGAGCAGATTACGTCGCTTGACGACTTGGGTTTTTTCGATTTAATAAGTGCATTGCATCAGTCGGGGATACGCTGCTCGCGACCGGTCGGCAGAAATTAATTTTTTCTCTTGTCGCCGTGGCCACCATTACGAAATAATCTCTACGGTGACATAACGGCGCCGTGTAATTAGGACGACGTCACCGGATAGGGGCCGGAACGCAGAATGAGAAATGGTGGCCTGCCTGCTCGCCGAGAGCCACTGCGGCAGGAACAATAAGAAGCGTGAAAGCGGACTTAGTGGTGTGCAAACCTTGGAGAAGCGGGGCAGAATAAGAAGCCTTCTTTCGTGGAGCGGTGGGCGTAGAAGGGGTTGAACTAAAAGAGGCGACGTGGAATGTCGTATGTGAAACATAACTCATCAAAAAAGTATATCCACGAACGTGTGTACGCTTGGATTTCAGAGAACTGAGATTCCAAAGAAGGAGCCTTATGAAATTAAATAGTAATTGTATTGTGGGATAAAAGTAAAATTATAAACAAAGTAAAAGCAACTTTTCTAGAGTGCACATCTTTGGAATCGAAATCTATTGGCGTGTTGTGCCACGCCATGCGTTGTAGTGTAATCGTACTATCTTTGGAATGCTTTCCAAAAGGTGATAGAGTCGTCGCAGAATGTTCGAATGGCATCGTGCGGATATGCCAATTACTCGGCATGACACTTCCGTTGTTGACGACCCACCTTCTACATCTACTTCTACACCTTACAGTAAACTGACAATTACCGCACTGTATAAACTTGAACTAACGTCTAGAGGCATGCTGGACACTGAACAGTGTACACGGGTCGATATTGTCCCGTTTACAATTCGGGACATAGTACACACATCTGGAATGCACTGAAAATCCATGTTTAGTCTTACACACGTGGCTACAAGTTGAGATTACCTGTGGTTCAAAGAGCGTCGAGAGACATATTTGCAATAAAAACATACAAACTATCTAGGTCATGAGAGAGGCACAAAAGTCTGGACCGTTTATTTTGTGGTGAAACCGATGATTGTTCTAGAATGTAACGAAAGTATTTATAATATTAACTGAATTTTCCGTCGGTACTTGGAGGAACACGATAACAATATCAAAAAGGAAAACACTTTCTAATGTTCTGCAAAATTGTTCTCATTTGGACACGTTCCGGCTTTCGGCTTCTCAGGCCATCTTCAGGTGACAAGTGAATGTCACAAACACAGATAAACATGATGTGCGACTCACAGCCGGCCGCTGTGGCTGAGCGGTTCTAGGCGCTTCAGTCCGGAACCGCGCTGCTGCTACGGTCGCAGGTTCGAATCCTGCCTCGGGCATGGATGTGTGTGATGTCCTTAGGTTAGTTAGGTTTAAGTAGTTCTAGGTCTAGGGGACTGATGACCTCAGATGTTAAGTCCCATAGTGCTTAGAGCCATTTGAACCATTTGCGACTCACACAAATATTATTTGTATATAAGGTAACAAAATGACAAAAGTGTTTACAAAGGAAAACAGTACAATAAATACTTTAACTAAAAAGGATGTAAACAAAGTTTTTATGTGGAGATACATTCAATAAATGATGAGAAACAAGATGAATTTACAATCTGAGTTCTTTCCGGGCGGGAAGGAAAGCCTGGTCCCCGGCACGAATCCACCCGGCGTATTTCTGAAGAGGTGAACCGGCCAGTCTGTGGATGGTTTTTAGGCAGTTTTCCATCTGCCTCTGCGAATGCGGGCTGGTTCCCCTTATTCCTCCTCAGTTTCACTACGTCGGCGATTGCTGCGCAAACAAGTTCTCCGCGTACGCGTACACCACCATTACTCTACCACGCAAACATAGGGGTTACACTCGTCTGGTGTGAGACGTTCCCTGGGGGGTCCACCGGGGGCCGAACCGCACTATAACCCTGGGTTCACTGTGGGGCGGCGGAGGGGTGAAGTGGACTGCGGTAGTCGTCGTGGGGTTGTGGACCACTGCGGCCCCGGCGGGGACGGAGCCTCTCCGTCGTTTCTAGGTCCCCGGTTAACATACAATGCAGTACAATACAGTCTGAGTTAGTATTTGCAACGAAAACTTAATTCACCCACGTATTTAAAATGTACTGTGCAGCGTAGTGTACACTGATGTGAGCCTTCCTGGCATGGGAAAATGGTCTACCGAACCGGGACGGGAAACAGAATAGTTGACTGGCCACTGAGAAGTCGCCGTGTCGTAACAACTTATTTCAGTTGAACAGTAGCTCTACCCCCACCCCATCTCCCATCTCTAGCTAACCAATTGCCTCGGTCCATCTGGTAGGCACTAAATATGGTCGTGTTGGAAGTGGATGTTCCAAGGAATATCTACTGCAGTAGAGGCTGCTTCAACCAGGAGATGACCTTCGGTTTCCTATGAAGAAGAAGAAACAATTTCCAGTGATCGCTTTGCCCCAGCTGCCCTTGCTCAGTTGCATATTTACAACAAGTTGGCCAGACACCTTAGACGTAAAATATGATGTGTTGTGTTTTAATCGAAGGTGGAAGTACATTGTGGATCTTCAAACAACTGATGGCCCGACTCAAATCTTCATTTCTTACAGTTCCGAACTACTCAGAGATTTATTTTTTTAATCTCTGTTCTACCATTTCTCCTTTATGAAGCCCGTTTCTGCTCAATAATTTAAACCTAACTGGAAAATTATCGCTACCGAAAATCATTACACAGATGGATGAATGGATTTATCTTTGAGTGAGGCGAGGTCATCAGCGTTTATTTTCTTACGTAGAGTGATGATTGGAATTGTAGTTCTTCATTACATTACGATAACGGAAAAACACCTGAAACGATTCCTTCGCGACCGTAAACAACAACAGCCAGAAATTCACATTTACCCGTATTTCAGACCTTATTTCTACCAATTTAAACAAATGAATCAAAAGAGCTTATACATTCTTCAGCTTTATCTTGTCAGTATACGTATATTCCGAACCACGGTGATAAGCGACACCGCCGGCCGCGGTGGTCTAGCGGTTCTAGGCGCTCAGTCCGGAACCGCGCGACTGCTACGGTCGCAGGTTCGAATCCTGCCTCGGGCATGGATGTGTGTGATGTTCTTAGGTTAGTTAGGTTTAAGTAGTTCTAAGTTCTAGGGGACTGATGACCACAGATGTTTAGTCCCATAGTGTTCAGAGCCATTTGAACCATTTGATAAGCGACAGATAAAAAGCCTAGAACTGACTGAAGATCGAACCCGTGACCTTCAGATGCGTAGTCTGGAACTTAACCAACGAGCCACCGATCC
This sequence comes from Schistocerca cancellata, assembly GCF_023864275.1. NCBI lineage: Eukaryota > Metazoa > Arthropoda > Insecta > Orthoptera > Acrididae > Schistocerca > Schistocerca cancellata. Next base: position 300,125,907 of record NC_064634.1, read on the forward strand.
ACAGCCAGTTAGCAGTCATTCAGTAGTCTGGCTACATTCACTTATCAGTCATCATATATCCGGTAATTTTTTTGTCATCCGTTCACGGGATATTAAACCGATTCCTTGATGGGGCCTCTGTTTTGGCGTTGTTCCGCCCTAATTTTCTCCCTGGCTTTTCCTTCTAACGTGCTTATCGAGCAGCGGGAAGCGACCTATCCAACACCCTAACGTGCTTCTTCCCAGCACAACATAAACATAGCAACAGTATACGTGCCCATCATCAGTGACTAATTTTCTGTAAAAGATCAAAGGTAATATTCTGGTAGCAAAGAAATAGTTATGGATGGCACTCTGACTTTTTGGTATTTGTCCGTGTTCAACCTGACATTACGAAAATATGAACAAATATTTTTGTGAAAATTTTTAGCTTTCTTTCATAACTCTTTGGGTACCATCAGTTTAACCACATGATAATGTTTCCAGAATGAGATTTTCACTCTGCAGCGGATGTTTCTGGAAACATCCCCCAGGCTGTGGCTAATCCATTTCTCCGCAATACCCTTTGTTTCAGGAGTGCTAGTTCCGCAAGATTCGCAGGAGAGCTTCTGTAAAGTTTGGAAGGTAGGAGACGAGGTACTGGCAGTACAGCTGTGAGGACGGGGCGTGAGTCGTGCTTGGGTAGCTCTGTTGGTAGAGCACATGCCCGCGAAGGGCAAAGGTCCCGAGTTCGAGTCTCGGTCTGGCACACAGTTTTAATCTGCCAGGAAGTTTCACACGATAATGTAATTTTAGATCGCTGGATGAAAAAGATGATACCCATATTCATCTAAAAGTATAAAAAGATGTATATGCACATCTGTTGTTTGAGATACAATAATTTTTTTGTGTAAATCTTATCAATTTTAGTCCTTGGGGCACAGAACGTCTTCAAACTCACCAAACAAGTAATGTCAACACTGAAAATTTTAAGCTCTTTCCACCTTTGGAAAAAATTTCTGCGGACGCTCATGTTCTAGGGTACATCATGCGCAACCAACGAGTACGTACTCCTGTTGAAAAAAATTCAGCCATTTGAACGGGATCTCATTGTGGGCTTGCGGGAAGCTGGATGGACATATCGACAGGTTGCTGCTCATATTGGCACAATGTGTCCGTGGTGTGTCGCTGATTCCAGCAGTGGTTTGTGGAGCTTTCTCAAGTCCGTAGGCCAGTTCTGAACGTTCGCGTAGTGGAGACATATATCAAGGTCGACGCATTGTTCGAGCAGTAGTGGTCGACCGAACATCAGTCAGAGAAGAAATCTAGCGCACGTTGCACCTGATCTGCCACCAAAGCCTGTTTGCAGCAAGAACACGTAAACCTCTGGCCAGGATACCACTGATACCACGCGACCGACAAACACGGTTACTCTGGTGTCGTGAAAGAGTAAACTGGAGAGTGGAATGCCGAGGCTACGTTCTGTGCGTATGTGAGTGATCGACTTAACGTAGGCCTGTTGATCTGACTATTTCAGAGTACATCAACCCACGACACGCAGGTACCGTCCCAGACTTCGTGATGGGTAGGGAGTTACAACTTGCGGTCACATTTTGTGTTTTTGCAGTGTAAGGTAACCAGTGCTTGCCACATTGTACACGTTTTAATCCCTGCGCTACTACCATTTCGTCGACGGGTAGCTGACGTGCTTTTTCAGCAGGACAGTGCACGTATACATACGAGTGGTGCGACACATTGTGCTTTTCGTGACATACAACTACTGCTTTGGCCAGCAGGAGCACCAGATCTCTTGCCAATTCAACTCGCATGGGAAATTGTGAAGTGGAAACTTACTCGTTTCCAAAGCCTGCAAGTACCATTGCCGAATCGCAACAGAAGATGCAAGATGGCAAGCGAGAATACACTCCTGTGTTGCCGTTAGAGGTGGGGCGCAGAAAGTACATAGTGTATTGATGAAACAGTATGGGCATCCTTTACTATAACAGGTGTGTTTCACTTATATGTCAACGATGATAAACTACTTGCCCCATCGTTTGTCAATAAAATGACCCTGTCGTTGAGCTTTTTTTCGGCAGTGTGTTAGGAATTTTGACATAGTGCAATAATATGCACAAAAAAGTGAAATGTCTTTTTATTATATAGTTGTGATTTTGAAAGAACGAATTTTGCAATTGCCTTAAGTAATATATGCAGTTAGTTATTTGCATCTTGGGACCCAAGATGCACTGATTATTGTGATAACGTGATACTTTCGCCATAACCGCTGTAAGTACAGTTTCAGTGTTACAATTATTGAACTTTTAGTGCAGTTACTGGTTGCTCAAAGCTCTTAAGTCAGTATCAAACAGATATATCAAAAATATGCAATCCACATTACTTGTGAGCTTTAACGATCAGAGTTAGGGAGATAAGTATCCATTTTTAAAAGGTCAAACAATAAAATTTGTTGTATGTGGATCTACACTTCTTACTTCGGTGATATAAAGAATTTGAAAGCTTGAAACAAGAAGGATGCAACACCCTGAATGTATTGCCATATGAGAATGTTAGAAGTTTAACTGTCGCAGGACTCGTCTAGCGCAATCCTCTTTAGTTGACGCCGCTTGGGCGACTTAGACGTCAGTTTTGTTAACTGTAACCGTCTAGTGTAGATGACTGTAATGAGTCCATGTATAGTGCAGCATCACATGTAAATTCTTGTTTTGAGTACAGGGTCATGTTAATGTAATGATAATAGTGGCAGTATTAGTAGCAAGTGACTGCGATGAAGTTGATAACGTTGTGGATGATAAACATAGTTCCGACGCATATCCCATTCTACTGGAGTAGAACCAAGGGTACATCTGAGGTCAACTTCCGTAACCGCCAGACGGATCTTCAGCAGTGCCACGTGTCCTCATCCCATGAGGCACACCACAAAGGTTTAGAGTTTTAACACAGGACAAAGGCCTACAGTGTGACGATCAAGGACTGAAAGCTGTCACCAACTTTTGACCACTTTCCGGACAAATACTGATGACGAAAATTGACGTCTACCCTCCAGTCGAGCAACAACGCAGAGTTCTGTGTTTGCGACATTGTCTACGGAGACGGATTAAGCAACCGTAGAAGAGAGCATGTGAGAAAGGTTACTCATTCGGGGTTGGGTACGAAGAAGAAAGTGAATCTAACATGCTTAGACGCTTCAGAATTGCTATAAACTCTTACATGTGTCATTTTCTCATAGTACATTAAGACTCGGGTATAATGAGGCCGGTCACATTTTATTAATGTCGCACGTTAGGTTTTATCTCGTTTATTACTGAATCACGTGGTTGTCACTTGCTCAAGAATAGCATTTTATAGCAGATATCGAGGGAATTGTCGAACTACGCATGTGAGGTTTACATTAAGATTTGTATCGTTATAATACACTGTTATGAATGAGAAAATTAACACAATCACAATTTCTAAGACTTAGTATTACAGAGCGGCTCCTATCAATATGCAACCATAAAAATAAAAAATAAAAATATTCGGCGTATTTATCTGCGTGGGTTAGCAATCGTGCATACTGTGGTAAACAATCCCAAACACATCTCGGTAAAACATCTTGATCAATCACCCAACAACCCATTCGGATAGAAGAGACTTGACTACTTGAAAAACAAATCAAGTAAAGACAGTACAAAGGAATGCATGAAAAAAGATTGTGTAGTGCTTATTCGTTCGATAAGTTCAGTTAATTTCTCCGAAACAGCTGTAAATTTTGTTCAGCGTGATTCTTGGAATAGTACAGTTTTAACTTTGCAACGTACAGTTATTTGATGATAGCTATCTTAAGTGAACGCTGTTACAGAAGATTCGTAGAAATTGATAAAGATGAGTGCCGGGCGGCTTCATTTGAAATAGTGGACTCTGTCCATTTGCAGAGTTCTCTTCATCAACACTCAGGACAGTTTACTAGCGGGTAAATGAATTTAAACGTGGTCATGCGAGCACTGCAAATTTGGGAGTTTCTGGGCTCGCAATAGTGGTTTATTTGGCAGAAAAGGCCCATAAAACTAGTAGAGTCTTATCAACATACAGTGGTATTACGATTCGAATGATCATAGAGAGATGGTTGGCGCCTCTTGAGAGAGGTGGGAGTGGGGAGGGAGTGGGGGTGGGACGCAGTATATATTTATATATATAAATGATCAGCAATCACTTGCACAGAAGAAATTTTATTTACTTAACCGAGTTGAGGCACTTAGTGCCCTTCTTCAGAAGACTGTTCTTTGGGTTTGGAAGAAACATGAAATCAGATGTATATTCCGTCCGCCAGCTAAGATTAGAGCACTTCTCGGCTTTTTTAAGGACGATTTACGTTCGAGGAAGCCTGTCGTTCACATAATACCATGTGAGAGCAGTAAAATATACATTGGTCAAACTATTTGTACCGTCAATGGCAGGTGTATTAAACGCTATCGCTATATGTATTGTTACAAGCCGACAAATCTGCGGTGGCTAACCATTGTCTTACAGAGAGACATGGGTTGATGTACAGTGAGACACAAGTCGTTGTAAATGCCTCGCATTACTGGGATTTATTTTAAAACAAGCTCTCGAAATCAGACTCGCTGCTGGAGCCCCTGCAACTCTTCTAGCGCCAGAGGACAGCAGCAACGATTGAGCGCTTACGCATTACCTTAGTGCATGCGCCTTCATATTTCGGCTTCATATAAAGTTCCATTGTTCACGGTTTGAACCATCCTGTAAGTAACTCCAAACCCGATGTCTGCGCTTCCCCCAACCTTCTTGGTCGTATCACTGCGGAAATCCTAGACTCTATTGGTAGGGACCACCTCCCAGGCCTTCTCACCATCTCCTCAGCCCATTGCCCACCTACTGCCCCTGGCCCAGCTGCCCCTTCGAAGTTCGTCCATGACTATTGCTGAGCCGACTGGGACGCCTACTGGGACTCCATTGCCACCCAGGTCGAAAGCCACCAACTTACCTTTCAGCATCCCAATGACATCACTCACGCCTCACTCTACCTCCAGAAGACCGTCACTGACTCCCACATTCCTACCAAACTTATCCACCCTCACCACCCCACTCTTCCTCCATAGGCCGTCCTTCTTCTCTGCAAATCGCGTGGGTTCTACTGCTGCTTCCTCTGCACCCATAAGTGGGATACACTCCTCCTCCACAGGCTGTTCTTTTTCTCCACAAATCCTGTAGGCTCTGCCACTCCTTCCTCTGCACCCATGACCGGGATACACTCCCCCGCCACCAGCAATTATAACGACACATATGCAACCTCTTAACAGCAAAGAAACGCCGGGACTGGCGCCAGACATGAACATGACTCAACGCCATCCTCCTTGTCAACTCCTCTAAGTACTTATCTGCGTTCCACCGCCTTACTGGTAGCCATCCCACCCCATGTTTCCCCCTTCTTCATGACGACTGCCCCTTCTCTGACAATCTTAGTAAGGTTAACCATTTTGCTTCCCACCTCTCTGACATATTTTCCATTCCAGTGATCCCACTCTGATTACTCCCTCTTCCCCATGGTCCTCGAATGCACTGATAGACTTAACCTCCTGAAGCTCCTGTCCAGCTGGACATGGGGGACTACATCCTTCCACCATCCTTCAAACATAAAAGTCCTTGGTCAGTCCCATCCTTTACTATGCCAGAATTGCCTGGATTTCCGCACCACCCAGATTCTATAAAGCCCTCCAAACCCTCGAACGCCATGCACTCTTCCTCCCTTTCCGTATATGCCTCCCATGCCCCACACAGATCCTATATGACCTCATCTCCTTCCCACAACTTCTCCTTTTGCTCAAACACTTCCGAACCTTGTACATTATCTGCAGACCTGATCACCCTCACCCCCTTGTGTCCCCTATCCTACCTATCCCCCGCCCATTGTGCTGCCTTTATTGTTATGTGCCATCCTCTCTCCTCCTCAATGCCCTCCACCTCCTTTACCAATGCACCTTCCAGCGCCTACCCCTCCCTGATATCTACCCCTCATATCTGGCCACCTTTTCCTCCCCCCACTCCTCAGGATTCCCTCTCACCTCCTTTTCCCTTCTCCTGAGCGGTTTTTCCTCCCTCGTACACCCACTACCTTTGCAGTGGACCCCCTTCAGGTCTCTGCACTCCCTCCTGACTTGCTTTCCCTTTCCCACCCCACCTGTCTCCTGCCCCTTGGTGCGCCACCCATCCGATTTTTTCATCTCAACCTCTCTAGCCCCCCCTACCCCTCTACCCCTCCTCTCCACTCTCTTTCCTCCTCTCAGACCTCACATCACTCAGGAGGTCACTCCCAGCAGTTTTTACCCTTTGTCATGTGTGTGTGCTCCGTCTCGTGCAGTGGTTTTAAAGTGCCGTCACTCACATGTGTGCTTAATACTGTGGCCAACTTTTATCTTGTGCAAGTGACTTTGGTGTATTTCACGTGCTACACACATCGCCTGTGCCACTGACAGCCCTCCACTGCCCATATGGGAACAGGGAATGAAATTAAAATAAAGAAAAAAAGTTTGAATCCGTTATCGGCGAGAGCGGCTTAGCTTTTCTCACCCGATGATTGGTCACGTGGACCGCGGAAGTATTATGTGCAGATGGCAGATTGATTCGGCTGAAGAGCCGACAAGCATTTGAAACTCCTGAAGCGGAAACGTGTGGATATCGCCGCTTACTTGTCAGTCGTGCAGTGAGTCGACTTTACTGTCGCTATTACGCACAATGTTAGGGACTAGGCTATGGTGGCGTTGTGGTAATGTACTCTTGCAGAAATTGTATTTATTCTGCCAAATGAGTAAATGAACAAGTGACAAAAATAAAATAAGATCACAATGTCCACTAACCGGCGATCACGATAATTGTGTCTGCACAACAGTTCCAATCGAACACCGATCCTGGAGGGCGCACCCTCCTCGGTGACAAGGACGTCTTCCGATCGCGTGAGCGCGGAAGAACAGTGGACGCGTATTCGGAACGAAACGAACCTTTCTCAGCAATCGAGAGGCGCCGTCTATTTCGCAGACGCGACGCAGCGAAAGCGGAAACGAACGGGAAGCGCCAAACAAACATCCGTACGCGTCTGTAAGGAGCTCGCGTTAAACTCGACCTACCTGGTCCGCAGATTGAAGTTCTAATACTCTCGAAATACGCGTCTGTACTGTACGGTGGTTCAATTCGCACAGTCGTTGCTTTTTTATTCACACGTGCTAGTGCGCGCCACAAGACACCAAAATTTTGTCTGTCGGCAGGTATGCACTCCGACGGATATCTGCTTGGGCCGGCTGTGAGCGACTCAGGTCCGTTCACGCATTTTTGCAGTACGGCTGCCACACTCCTGTTATTAAAATAACTTTCCTTCTATCTTGACCAGCCCGCAGCTGTTGCTCTCGCAGTAGCGTTCTCGCTTCCTGGGCATGGGGTCCCGGGTCAGGGATTTTCACCTGTCCCGAGATGACTGCGTGTTATGTCGTCACCATCATTCATCCCCATTACGGTCGGAGGAAGGCAATGGCAAACCACTAGGACCTTGCCTAGTACGGTGGTGCGGGTCTCCCGCATCGTTCCCCTTCGTTCCGTCAAGAAGCATGAGACTCCATGTCTAGACCAGACTTTTGTTTTTCCAACAACCTTACGCGTTTCGACTTCCCGTCATTTTCAAAGGCTACAAAATACAACACAAAACTGATGTGAGAAGAAATGAAAATATGATACATTTCACTTGGATAAGAGACATATTACAATGACTAGGATATGGCTTTCTAACTTACCAGTGTTGTGTCAGGCATATAAAATTGTTCACTAGATAGATTGTATCACGTCAACATTTTCGATTACGAAACAAGTGCAAACTGTTACCAAGGAAAAATTTTGGGCGCCAAGTGGAATAAACCGCTAGGCGGCGCTGGGTACGTGGTACGCGCTGAAATTTTTTTCTGTGTGCAACCACTATTTTCATCGCTACATCCTATAAAAGAATTTCATCAGTCAATTTGGAAATAACTTTACAGTGTTTTACAAAAAGGTATTACTTTACAAAACAATTCATAACAGATTTCCTTTTTAATTAATACGTTTGAAGAACGCGCTGACTGGCTGCTGGCGCCAACTTCCTGTTAGCTGACAAATCTTTTGTTTCTTTTTTTGAACTACTACAGCTCATAAACTAGGGTCAGTAAGAGTTCATAAATACTTAATAAATGTTAAAATTAAAGAGATCACTAGACGGTTGGAAGGGAACTGGTCACAATTCGCACACTTAAGATAACATACATAAGATCGTCTGTAGTTGTATGATCATAAAACTGTTTTCTGTGAATAACAAAAATTGTAAATCACCAGGACGTAATTAAACAAGGGGGGAGGGACGAATTAATACTGTGACTAAAATTTTTATAAAATAACAAAATAAAGCGAAATCGTTGTGAAACAGCTATCGTAGCAGTTTTCAACTTGGGCCGTGCAGTGTAAAGTACTGAGCAACCACTTGTGAATATGCTATCGGCCTATGACCAATCCGCGCCAGTGATAAGATGTTTGTTGTAAATAATTAAACTTTTACTGATTTTGTGCACAAAACTAAACACATGAGGATGCTGCACAAAGGTGAACAGTCTTGAAGTTAAATACAGAACCGTACACCATTTATCACTGTGTAGCGGCGAACTGTAGTGTGTCGCCGTCTACTGAAGCCCCAGGATGGCGGCAGAACTTAAGTGCTCCGTAAATGTACTGAAAAACCAGTTCTTGGTGAAATATACGTGTCTGTTTAGTATTTCTGACGATAATTTTGTTTTACTCTGGAAAATGTCCAGTTTCTCATGCGTATTTAACAGCAGCCCGTTGGGGGAGTCGTGCAGAATTTTAAGACTGGTTTGCATTTCACCTGACAAGTGGTTGTTTCGCAAAGGATGCCTTTTTACAAAGCCTTCATTGCAAGCATGCGTGTGACAGAAAAAAAAAACGATTGTGTGGCATTGCTGGTCGGGAGGCCCCAGCCGGGAAAGTTCGGCTGCCTGGTACAAGTCTTGAAGTCTTGTTCCAGGTGCCGCAACATTGGGTGACTTCCGCATCGGTAATGATGAGGACAACACAACACCCAACCCACAGCTGGAGAAAATGTCAAAACCGACTGGGAATCGAACCTGGGAACGCTGCATAGTTAGTGGCAGGGGTCGAATTCCGAGGTCTGGCCACGATGTCTCGCCCGTCCTACCACCGAAGCGCGCCATCACATTTTTCTTAAATATAGTAAGCAACAAAAACAAGGGAGCCATATGCCAAAAGTTATGACGATAATATGAACCATAAAGTGCCATCTTGCCCGCTGGGATTGAACTCACGAGGGTTTAAGTCAGGGGAGTGCAGTAGGTGGTATAGCACTTAGCAGCCCCATCAGTCAAACAAATCAGTAACAGCTTGCACTGTACGTGCTTGAGCATTGTCCTTCAAAATGATGGTCAGATCATGCAGAAAGTCTCATCACTTCTCTCTCTAAGCTGGTCGTAGGTTGTGTGCCAAAAATGAACAGCATAGAGCCAGAAGTGATGACACTTTCTGCAGGACCTGACCATTATTTTGCAGGACAATGCTCAAGCACGTACAGTGCAAGCAGTTACTGATTTGTTTGACTGATGGGGCTGCTGTGTGCTATACCACCCACTGCACTCCCCTGACTTAAGCCCTCGTGAGTTCAACTCGATTTCTAAAGTGAAGGAAACACTTCACGGCATTCGCTTCAGAACTGCTACAAATTCGTCGGGCAATAGACCGCGCCGCTCGAACTGTCAACACAACTGGTACTGCTAAGAGTAACCTACGACTTCCACATCGCTGGCAACGGGTTATACACAATGCTGGTGACTACCTTGAAGGTCTGTAGAGCATTGAAACACGTATCTATTTTGTACGAGCTGTAAATAAATAGTTGCCACAATTAAAGTTTAAACCCTCGTATGTTGCGCTTTGGCCTGTCCGACATCTGCCATGGGGCTCATCAGTTTCTGCTTTTCGCAATCAAAAAGCTGTCAGAAGTAGTCCTAAACCTCTTCCTTCTATTGTATTCCACTACCCACCCATTTTTGCTCCTTTTCCTCCTTAAACTGCCCAGATTTTTGCTGGCCTTTTGTGATTCAGCCGGTATGGCAGCACTTTTTTCCTCCTGTTCCACAGGCTTCCTATCCGTACTACAATCCTACAAAACCACTGAAGAGCCTCATTTGCATACGCAATTCCCACTCCACTTTAGTAACCAAAATGTAAGAAAGAAAGTACAATGTCCACCACACAATACCCAGGAACTAACAATTATATAACACGTCTGGCACTTCTTACCCATACTAAAATAGTAAGTTAGGAAGAACACATATATTAAACTACCGAAAAATAAGAAAACACGTTTACAAAAAATTGGTCTTTACGCAGCATTGTGCAAATTTTCTGAGCCAAACAAAATTTACACTATCTTTTGGACATATAAACTAGGTAGTCGACTTAAGCTTCTGAAAATAAAACAGAAACATTAAATCATCAAACGATCATGTTTAATACGGAAGAACATAAAGGAAAATACCTGCAGAACCCGACTTTACGACCTTTTCGCGTTTTCTGGAATAATACATAAAGAAATGTGAAAACTTTAATAGAAGGCTTAAAAAAGGTTTAATAGATGTATTTAATGAGTTATTAAAATTGGCTTAATTGTTGTTGTAAGCTATCATTACTGCAGCACTACACTCGACGCTGTCGCTTGGAGCAGGACTGCAGTCTATTGTAAGTCCTTCAGAAGAGTAAGTACCTCCTATCCATAACCCGAGAGTATGGTGAGCGATACTCCCACATGTAGGTGAGCATACAGGAGACACTGTAATATTGTTACAAGCTCCGCTGTTTGGATGGTGGTGTGGGATGAAACCAAGTATTTTCACGGATTAGGCCTACCGCCTTAAGGAAATACAGTGGCAATCTTGTAATTTTCTTATAAATATAAGTATTTCAGCCGCAGGTCAGACAAGTGGTATCGTTACCTACATAATTTAACATTGGTTTCATTCTGGCTGTTTATTGTACACTTACTTCGCCAGCTACTATTCGCTATTTTCGGAATCGTCTGCGAGATCTGGCCTGTTTCGTAGTGCGCGTCTGAATGATCTACACTAGTAATTAAGTAGTTTTAACAGTGAGAAGGCTCTCTCTCACTGTAAATCTCATATTGTGAATATCTTTAATCTCATAATTGTGATGGAAGAGTTATCAGTTTTATACTGTTACGTAGTTCACTACAGCCTTCAGAAGCCAGGTTTATTTACATTGTTAGCCCCTCTCTAGGTGTATTCAGTTGTACGTTGACGTTTTATAATGTCACGAGTTCAGGTGCGTGTAGTGGTATTTGTAACTTAGTTTCCTAGTATTTCACTATCCCCGTCTTTCTTTCTTTTTGAATATATCATCTGATGATGAATTGGTACCATTTCTATGACCTAAGGGTGAAGTGTATAATAAAATATCATACTCGTACACATTCTTTTGGTTTTGACAATAGCCAGTAAGGACCTCCGAATTCTTCACTTAGCGGGGCATCAGCGTATACGGATCTGACGCTTCTCCATTTGGTTCAGATGGTTCAAATGGCTCTGAGCACTATGGGACTTAACATCTATGGTCATCAGTCCCCTAGAACTTAGGACTACTTAAACCTAACTAACCTAAGGACATCACACAACACCCAGTCATTCTCCATTTGGAAGTGATAATTTACTAGCGTATTAGGGGTATCTCCTCCCGTAAAAATGAGGCAGACCTATGCTTCTGGATGAAAGACATACAACAGTAACCAGCATCAAAGCATTCTTGTCCCTGGACGGATCTGCTTCTGGATGAAAGACATACAACAGTAACCAGCATCAAAGCATTCTTGTCCCTGGACGGATCTGCTTCTGGATGAAAGACATACAACAGTAACCAGCATCAAAGCATTCTTGTCCCTGGACGGATCTGCTTCTGGATGAAAGGCATACAACAGTAACCAGCATCAAAGCATTCTTGTTCCTGGACGGATCTGCTTCTGGATGAAAGGCATACAACAGTAACCAGCATCAAAGCATTCTTGTTCCTGGACGGATCTGCTTCTGAGGGTCCAAGGACTAGTGGCCGCAAATTCCGCCACGAGTGATGGGACGAGCTGGTGCAGCCAACATTTCGAGGTATGGCACACGTTACTCGCTCTTGAACATTCGCTTAGAAGTTGCCTAACGTAAACTAACCTTGTTTTGGGAATAATTTCACAATGAGATATTGATTTCGTACGTGAAACAAGGAAACGCTCATAGTCACCAGTATGGCATTCGTTGAGGTGAGTATCATAGCGCTACGGTAAGGTTTGAGTAGATTGTACATGCAGGTTACCGTACAAGCTGATGTTACAAATCATCATGAATTTTGATTTAAATAGAGAACGAATAACCTGTGCACTTTCACCACTCGTTAACTGTTCTTTTTTAATCGTCAAAGAAGCTGAAATCAATTGTAGACACAAATTTCTCTCGACAGTGCATTTACTGACTACTGAGTCAGCCATTCATCAGCGACTGTAACAGTTGAAGCAGGTAATTTGTAAAGGGAGGTAAGTACGTCTTATTAGCCTTGCAGTTAACTTTATGCCGCAGCAAGGTTGTGAAAGCTAGCAATCTAGCGGCTGCACTTACTAACTAATAATGTTTCACTAAACAGGTGAGCTTCTCTCATGTTTATTCCGAGGCTTAAGGCGTCTAGGGGTACACAACATATTTCACAAAACTGAGAGCATGTGCGTGAATGCGCGTGCGCGCACCGCGTTTGTGTGTGTGTGTGTGTGTGTGTGTGTGTGTGCGTGCGTGCGTGCGTGCGTGCGCGCTTGAGATAAATCTTTTTTAAGTGTTATTTTGTAACCGATTTGTTACAAAAACCGATTTGTGAACAAAACGACGCCGACCAACTTCAAGAGCTCGTAGAGGATTTCTTGAGGAACATACTCATCGTATGTCCGGAAGCTTTATCCAGTGATGAAAGCGTCATGAAGGACGCTACAGCACGTCGAGGTTATAGAGGCGAACGTCTGTCGCTGGACCGCTCCTTCAGCAGCAAACCTGAGTTGATTCTTACACAGACCGCCAGCAACCCTTTTTCACAATGCTTCTGGGAGCATTTCGGGCGTTAGACATCCAACCTGTCCGTGCTTGTTACAACGCCGTGGCAGCGTACAAACTCACGTTTACTGCTGAAGGGGAGCCGTTCGACCCAGTAGCTTTTGAGGCTCCGTAGGGTCGTTGGATGACGTTTCCAGTCATGGTTCCTAGCCACAAACTGTTGCTTAAGACATCCTCTACAACCTGTCGCAGTTTGTCCGTATCGCTTTGTTACACCCTGTACAGTGAGGTGCCATGTTAAAGACAACATGGATTTTCTTTCACCCAAACGTACTTCATCACTATCCGCAATAAGCGTACATTTCTTTCAGTATCCCCAATTAGAAATATACGAAACAGCGGTGGAAAATGAAGATTTTACGTTCTATCTACGTCGAGGTCATTAGACGTGCTTCGCTAGGTCAGTCGGAGGAGGAGGGCGAAGGAAATGGTCCGTTCAAGAGATTCATGACAACCGACAACTACGCATAATCTAAGATAATGGGGCAGAAAAATAAACCCAGTTCTGTTCCAATAAAGCCAGTACAGTAGTACTTTAACCCTTTTATCTTGCTTGGTTGCGTAGTAATGATAAATATGCAGTATCAGGGTAAACATGACAATTTTTTACGACGTACCACGATGGCGTAGGGGAAGTCGAGGCGAACAGTTTGATATAGGACATTTGTGGTCTATCATTACTGAGATATTGATACCCTCTCGTCATCTTATGCCACCAGCTTTCGTTAACATTAGTAATATAACCCTCCCTGTGAGTGTAAGGAAAGACAAGTGACTTCAGAATAAATTATGCAAAAACTAATTACGTTTCCAGTTCGATCTAAACTTAACTCTTCCAAGTACAATCGTCTCGTAGCAAGAAGCCCAGAGAAACAGAACGATATAATTGTTAATTGTACGCAGTTAAAATTCACATTGTGAGGTAAGATTTCCGCAAACTTTAATTTTATAATTTGTAGCTGTACGACTAAGCCAGTGTCGTCAGAGGGCGAGGGGATATTCCAAAATCTCGCGCGTCGCTCATGAGCTGTAGCTTAGGTGGATTTCCTAGGCCAATTTGAAGCTTTTGCCCAGATTGATTGTTGTTGTGATCTTCAGTCCTGAGACTGGTTTGATGCAGCTCTCAATGCTACCTTATCCTGTACAAGCTTCTTCATCTCACTGCAACCCACATCCTTCTGAATCTGCTTAGTGTATTCATCTCTTGGTCTCCCTCTACGATTTTTACCCTCCACGCTGCCCTCCAGTGCTAAATTTGTGATCCCTCGATGCCTCAGAACATGTCCTACTAACCGGTCCCTTCTTTTTCTCAAGTTGTGCCACACACTCCTCTTCTCCCCAATTCTATTCAATACTTCATCATTAGTTATGTGATCTACCCATCTAATCTTCAGCATTCTTCTGTAGCACCACATTTCGAAAGCTTCTATTCTCTTCTTGTCCAAACTATTTATCGTCCACGTTTCACTTCCATACACGGCTACACTCCATACAAATACTTTCAGAAACGACTTCCTGACACTTAAATCTATACTCGATGTTAACAAATTTCTCTTCTTCAGAAACGCTTTCCTTGCCATTGCCCAGCTTGATAGACCTCTAAAATCCTTTATAAAACTGTTCGTCTACACTTTACTTATACCACTGTGGTACACTGTTAACAGTTATCGTTCAGTGTGTTAAGTCAGAGTTACCTGTTTGTTATGAAATTCCTTATAAATACACTGACGGAAAAAAATCGCAGCAGCAAGAATGAGTTGTACCACATAAACGAAATTTGGCAGCAGTGTTTCTATATCTGAAAGATGATGTCTATTCAGATTTCGCGCCAGTCGCTTAAGAGTGGCGCTAGTAGCGCTACTGTGACGACACAAAGCGGGTTTGCTTTAAGTACACGCTGTAACGGTTATGAGGTTGGACGTTGTGAGTTGATGTTAATCAAGAACGCCTTTAAGGTGGCAAACACATTATTATCACCATCTCACCGAGTTTGAACGAGGTAGTTTAATAGAGCTACGAGAAGCTGGGTGTTTCTTCCACGGTACTGCGGAAAGACTTGGCAAGAATGTAGCTGCTGGCAGCGGTGGTCACGAGAATGTACGATCACAAGAAAACCGGTCTGCGGTCGGCCAGGTGGCACTGCGAGACGGAAGACCATCGTGTCCGGCGTATCGCATCAACAGCAGCATCTGAGCAGCAATCGGCACCAGAGTGACACAACGAACTGTTACTCCGCGTTAGACGTCCTGTAGAGTGTGTTCCAATGAACCCAAACCACCACCATTTGCGACTTGAGTGATGTCAAGCGAAAGCACACTGGAGGACAGGACGGAGGACTGTTGTGCTTTCTGATGAAAGCTGGTTCTGCCCTGGTGCCAGTGATGGCCGTGTGTTGGTTAAGAGGAGGTCAGCTGAGGACCTGCGTCCAATGTGTCTGTGTGCTAGACACACTGGACCTACACCTGCGGTTATGGTATGGCGTACGATTTCGTGCGACAGCAGGAGCAATCTCGTGGTCATCCCACGCTCCCTGGCTGAAGATTTGTTCCTCAGTCTGGTGATTTGACCTGCTGTGCTTCCAACCATGAGCAGCATTCCAGGCTGTGTTCTCGAACAGGATAACACTCGCCCACATACCACTGTTCTAATTCAATATGCTCTAAGACCGTCGACATGTTGCCTCGGTCTGCGCAGTCACCAGAGCTGTCTCCAGTTGAGCACGTACTGGACAACTCCAGCGTTAACCAGCATTAACAGTCCGTCTACTGACCGACTAAGTGCAACATGCATGGAACCCCATCCCACAAACTGACGTCCGGCACCTGTTCTACACAATGCACGGACTTTTGCACGCTTGCATTCAACATTCCGGCGGTTACACCGGTTATTAATGTACCAGAATTTCACATTTGCAATGACTTACCTCGCGCTTTCATTAACCTGTGATTTTGCAGTGTTAATCATTTAAATACACTCCTGGAAATGGAAAAAAAGAACACATTGACACCGGTGTGTCAGACCCACCATACTTGCTCCGGACACTGCGAGAGGGCTGTACAAGCAATGATCACACGCACGGCACAGCGGACACACCAGGAACCGCGGTGTTGGCCGTCGAATGGCGCTAGCTGCGCAGCATTTGTGCACCGCCGCCGTCAGTGTCAGCCAGTTTGCCGTGGCATACGGAGCTCCATCGCAGTCTTTAACACTGGTAGCATGCCGCGACAGCGTGGACGTGAACCGTATGTGCAGTTGACGGACTTTGAGCGAGGGCGTATAGTGGGCATGCGGGAGGCCGGGTGGACGTACCGCCGAATTGCTCAACACGTGGGGCGTGAGGTCTCCACAGTACATCGATGTTGTCGCCAGTGGTCGGCGGAAGGTGCACGTGCCCGTCGACCTGGGACCGGACCGCAGCGACGCACGGATGCACGCCAAGACCGTAGGATCCTACGCAGTGCCGTAGGGGACCGCACCGCCACTTCCCAGCAAATTAGGGACACTGTTGCTCCTGGGGTATCGGCGAGGACCATTCGCAACCGTCTCCATGAAGCTGGGCTACGGTCCCGCACACCGTTAGGCCGTCTTCCGCTCACGCCCCAACATCGTGCAGCCCGCCTCCAGTGGTGTCGCGACAGGCGTGAATGGAGGGACGAATGGAGACGTGTCGTCTTCAGCGATGAGAGTCGCTTCTGCCTTGGTGCCAATGATGGTCGTATGCGTGTTTGGCGCCGTGCAGGTGAGCGCCACAATCAGGACTGCATACGACCGAGGCACACAGGGCCAACACCCGGCATCATGGTGTGGGGAGCGATCTCCTACACTGGCCGTACACCACTGGTGATCGTCGAGGGGACACTGAATAGTGCACGGTACATCCAAACCGTCATCGAACCCATCGTTCTACCATTCCTAGACCGGCAAGGGAACTTGCTGTTCCAACAGGACAATGCACGTCCGCATGTATCCCGTGCCACCCAACGTGCTCTAGAAGGTGTAAGTCAACTACCCTGGCCAGCAAGATCTCCGGATCTGTCCCCCATTGAGCATGTTTGGGACTGGATGAAGCGTCGTCTCACGCGGTCTGCACGTCCAGCACGAACGCTGGTCCAACTGAGGCGCCAGGTGGAAATGGCATGGCAAGCCGTTCCACAGGACTACATCCAGCATCTCTACGATCGTCTCCATGGGAGAATAGCAGCCTGCATTGCTGCGAAAGGTGGATATACACTGTATTAGTGCCGACATTGTGCATGCTCTGTTGCCTGTGTCTATGTGCCTGTGGTTCTGTCAGTGTGATCATGTGATGTATCTGACCCCAGGAATGTGTCAATAAAGATTCCCCTTCCTGGGACAATGAATTCACGGTGTTCTTATTTCAATTTCCAGGAGTGTATGTTACCTAGACAAATGTATTCCCTATATTTCATTACTCTACATTAACTATTTTTTTGGTCTCACGATTATTTGTCCTTCAGAGTATGAGGCTGTTGGTTGCTCTATGCGTCATGTTGTTCAGGATACAACATAGTTAGTGTGAACTAACACAAAATTTTATGTGCTGCATGTGTTGTGAGTCTTCAACAAACTGTTCACATTTTATGTTTTTCTATTGTCTCTGTTCAAGTGCAGTATTTCGAAATTTTGCTATAAATTAATGCAAGCAATACCTCGTGTTAGCTTGTTTGACACCTTGCGCTATATTCTGCTTGGGTGGCATACGCGTTTCGCCGCGTGGCTGCATCGGCGGCTTGTCGTTGCGTTAACGGCAGAAACAAAACGCAGTTACAAAACACAAAATCTGATGTATTATCTAAACTATCGGTCGTCGGATAAAATACTATTACTTTTTTGTTCATTTCAATAAATTACACCCGGAAACAAAGATGCGTCGCAATAAGATCACTCTTAAATTTTGAACAAACGTGTTTTGCAAACAAATGATTGGCGGGAAACGCCTACAGTTTTGTAGCAACACTACGTTCATAATCCTCTAGTTGTGATTTTTTTATACACTTCAAAAGCCGTGGTCCCAATTGCTGATTCTTCTTGTTATTGTTGCACAGTGAGATTGCATGTAACTAACTCAAACACCTTTCTCTCTTTAAGAAGTTACTGTAAATATTGAGAAACATTGTACTCATATAAACACGTGACTGATGTATCCTATCAGTTTGGCGAAAATTATGCTCCACAAGATTTAATAATTATCTGTTAAGTTTAGCGTTCCGTCTACTATCAAATTAAGCACCGAGTACTTTTCTCAGACTGTGTATGCTGCAATGAGTCTAGATTCAGTAGCTCAAGATATCCATTGTACATACGGAGCTGTTGCCACGGAATCATCTGTGCTTCAATGCATTCGACAGCAAAGTGAGCAATGTATTAATTTCTATAAGATATCGGAACAAAAAACCATTGACACACTATGGAATACAGCGCCTCGTTTAGGCTCGTGTAGTTGCTGAAGGTAGAAGAGAGAACTACAAAAATGGGGTTGGGTCAGTGCAGCCACATTTGTATTTATTTGGAACTGATTACTGCCGCCAAGCATCCTTAACAACACAAACACTGACTTACAGTACTGACACGAAAGAAATCCAGTATGTGATATTTGCAGCCAGTCTCCTGGGCTGCTAAATTCAACTATATTTTATCATAACTATAAAAAAACTTCTGTCTCCTGTATCTGATACTTATTTTTATGTACCAGACATGTTGCGTGTTTTCCTGCTATGTATCTTCATAGGTCTGCAACACATACAAAGTTATTTAATTATATATATTTTGGTATGAAATTTGTGATGATTCTTTGGCAGTTTCTATGGTTGCGTCGTTTTTTACTTACATTCGTTTTGTGTCTTGCCGATACAAGTATTTGTTCTTCTATGTGTGCTAAATGCACACAGTACAAGTTTCTTCCCGTCAATATTTTTTTGTAACATAACCCATACTAAAATATACTGCACATGCTTATACTGCTTCGTCAAATGACTGACTGCGGGGTAATGAGAGCTAAAGAAGAGGGAGGTGGAGTAAAGTCTTGAGGTGGGAGGTAGGGTAGGTGGTGGGGCATGTGTGTGTGTGTGTGTGTGTGTGTGTGTGTGTGTGTGTGTGTGTGTAATTTTTTACTTGTTTTAGCGTTTATTTTATGGCAAATTGTGAATTAGTTTGATTATTGGTCTTCTGTTGTTGCTCTTTTGATCAATGAGATTGCTCTTTTGATCAATGAGAATATTTGCCCTTTATTTGTGTTTTTTTTTACGAAATATTCCTCTTGTAAAGTGAGCATTCCCTTTTTTTATCATTATAGAGTAAGGTACCCGTGTCTTTTTTTATCCCAGTGTTAAGGTGATTTCCTATTACAAAATGTTTCGCGTATGTGGAGTGGGTATGTTCACTCTTCAGTCCGCTTGGGTGTTATTCATATCTGACGATAAAATTTCTTGCAGGTATCGAACCATCCCCACTCTCAAAATATAGAAGCCATCAGACATATGATATACAGACTATGCAGAATTCTTCTAAGCAAACAGAACTATAAAGAAGAACTAAATATGATTGTTAATATAAGACAAAACAAGAGATTTAGTAGAAACATGATGCAAAACAGTGCGACACCACTAAAAAGAGACTAGAGACAGAAGATATAAAAATTAAAAACAATTCAAATATACCAAAAAATAACGATAACGCACCTTGCACACTCACACAAGGTAACACACCTCTCAACAAAAAATGGTACTACGACATACCACAACCAGTTCACACACAATGTGTTACTTACGTCTTCAAAGAGCATAAAATTAAAATTTTCTTCAAGACTAACAGCACAATACAAAAAAGACACATAACTGTGACAGAAGAGAAGGATAAACACAACAAAAAAAATGGCTCTGAGCACTATGGGACTCAACTGCTGAGGTCAGTAGTCCCCTAGAACTTAGAACTAGTTAAACCTAACTAACCTAAGGACATCACAAACATCCATGCCCGAGGCAGGATTCGAACCTGCGACCGTAGCGGTCTTGCGGTTCCAGACTGCAGCGCCTTTAACCGCACGATAAACACAACAGTTCAGGAATATATGAATTAACATGTAATAACAAGTTTTCATTGGTGTTGCGCCACAGTTATACAAAATTTTTAAAAGAGAAAACGCCATCTGACTGTATATTACTGTGTCTTCTGTACTATCTAGATTTCAGCTTTTATTTATTATCAAGTATAATGCTAGAAGTTGTCAGATAATTATGGTCTTTTATGCTCGTTATGTTCTTTTATACTCTTTTAAATAACATGTAATAGCTGCAGTTCTAAAGATATTGGGATGACAGCAAGAAATTTTAACATCTGGTGCATGGAACGTTTTTGGGCAGTAAAGAGTGAATGTACCCGCTCTGCATATGCAGGATCATTTAATAAAAGAAAGTCACAATCATACTGAGATAAAAACAGACGTGGCAGCCTATGCCATAACAAAAAAAGAAATGGAATAACGATAACACACTTGTACTGCAGGAAAAATATATACTTCATACAGAAGGCCATAAATAAAAATGCAAATATTCTTAATGATCGAAAGAGCAACAAAGACCAACATTCAAATTAATTCATAGCCCACTATTAAAAGCACACACACACACACACACACACACACACACACACACACACAAACTCTTCCCTTCTACAGTTCACATTATCCCTCGGTGTCATGTGACTAAGCAGTGCAAGCATGCGCAGTATACTATGGTATATGTTAGGTGTAAATAAATATTTACTGGAAGAAACTTGTACTATGTGGATTTAGCACATACAGAATTACGAATGGTTGCGTAAATAAGACACAAAATGAATGTAAATAAAAAACAAATGCATGTACTTATAAACAGAAATAGCTAGATTTAAACAAACCAAAATATGTATAACTAAGTAATTTTGTATGTATTATAGACCACTGAAGACTCCTAAGACGAACAGGATAAACACATCTGGTACACAACAATAAATTTTAGTTGCAAAAGGCGGAAGTTTTCTTATCTTTACGATGAAACATATTTCCAATATATGAGTTTTTCAGTCTTTATTGCAGACTCTCCGAAGAGGAAATACTACTCTAAAACGGTCAGTATACTTTACCCCACAGAATAAGGCGCTAAAAACGTTCCTGGAAATTGAGTACGCTATCCTTATCAAAAGAAAAGAAGCACAGCATAGTAACTGAATATGAATAAAATTACTGGTATTCTTCCTAGCTGAATGGGTAACGTCAAAACTGTGGGGAATGGTCGCATGTTCGGCGACATATGGTTGCCTTTTCCCAAAAGAAACACGTTCTCTTGTCTTGACAACTGTCTATGATGTACTTCACATTCATAAAATACGGTAATATGGAGTTAATATCTGAAGCTAGAGGCGACAACGAGTTGGCTACGACTCACAGACAGTTAGTGAGTTCACTGTACGCAGCTTGCCGCATCGACTCGCCATACTTCCGCAAGAGGTTTACGATCAGTGTTCTTGGACGTTGTTGCTAACGTTACATACGACAACCAGACTATTTGTGTCTTGACTTCAGCACAACTTGGCAACCTGAAGATGTCCAAAGAAACGAAACCGGTCGTAGCGGAATAAATGTGGAAAACTGCAGCTGTGGTGGTTTTGATTAACCGTTAACATTGTCAGCTGTGAGCTCAACATGATCACGATTCTGTCAGGGGTTTCTCTCTCCTGAAAGGTATGATAAAACACACAGTAGCGTAAAAAACACTGGCTCCAGTGTTTTTTGAATCCCACTGAGCTGAGTTGGTTCTGATATCTTTATGTGTAATGCGAAACGCCTATGCCACACGGGCCATCGTTATTAAAAGATGCAGGAGCCCGTGCGGCGGTGCTCCGTCCTCTTTAAAAATGAAACTTTCAACGTTTTCCGCATTGTGGAGAGAAGAAGAAGAAGAAGAAGAAGAAGAAGATCTGTCCTCAAGGTATGAGCGAGCAAGCGAGCTGCACTTGGGAGACCCCTAGGGACAACCACATAAACCGGAAACTGTCAACAGGCACCAAGGTGAACTTAAAGTTTCACGCGCGTTATAATTTACCCCAAGTTACCATTTTGACTCATGTAGAAGACGAATCTTTTTGAAATGTCCTGTAATAGATTAGTAATAGCTGATTACCGTCACAGTTAACCAGGAGGTGATGGCTGTCACTGTTGATTTGGCCATCAATCTACAGCTTGGTTCTGTACAAATCAACACTTTTGTTGCTGCCAGCTAGTCTCTTCATTACAGCATACTAGTATCTACTGCACACCACCTATTTCCTTCTGTGAACTCTGCAGTTTTCAATAACTCACCTTGTAATGTGTGGCCGACTAATTCCATCTTTTAAATTAATGTTTGTTATTACGCGCCGGCCAGGGTGGCCGAGCGGTTCTAGTCGCTACAGTCTGGACGGCGCGACCGCTACGGTCGCAGGTTCGAATCCTGCCTCGGGCATGGATGCGTGTGATGTCCTTAGGTTAGTTAGGTTTAAGTAGTTCTACGTTCTAGGGGTCTGATGACCTCAGAAGTTAAGTCCCATAGTGCTCACAGCCATTTGAACCATTTGTTATAACGCATTCTTTATTGTTGACGCGTTGCAGAACATCTTCGTTCCTATCTGTGTCGATCTCCAAGAGTCTTGTGGAACATCGTATTTGGAAATATTTCAATAGTTTAATTTGTGTTTTTCCATTGACCCATGTTAACCATATCACGCTGATTTTTCTGTCCGTGACAAACTCCCATATAAAGATAGTCCTTCACTTCATTTCCTCTTCAACACGTAAGTCTATCATTCGTTATCCCTTCTCCCCCTCCCTCTCACGTCTCCCGACTTCTGTCTTTTGTACCACTCCCTAAGTGCTACTCCAGTCTAATTTGCATAAAGAGAATGGATTATCTTTCTTTCCTTCTAGTCGATACCAAATTTCGTAAGAATTGAAAACATCATTTTATTCCATCGCACATTATCAAAAGCATGATTGAAATATACGAATGAAATGTATGTTCTCTTATTTCTTCCAACTCTGTCGTTATTAACTGCAGTGCTTAAATTGTTGACTTCACCACAGTGTTTAAATTGCTTCTCGAATGCCCCTTGTAATATACCGATTCAACATTGTCTACACAGTGGCTCGTCCGTGGAAGGGAAATCTGTCATTATTCTGAGTAGAATTGCATCGCAAGCTGTATTCACCTTATTAAAAAGAACTTTGTACTTAGCTGATTGTCTCGAAGTAGGCTTCGTTTTCTTCTTGTAGAGATATGATAACGTCTGCGGGTCTGGTTTGTACGAAGTAACTCCACTGGCGGTAGGATTCTGAAAGTCTTATCGAGTGCAGCTAGAATTAGGGCTGTCCGACCTTCGATAAGCGTGTATTTATTAAGCCGAGTCGTAGTGCTTGAAATATTACTCTCACGATCCGTGAAATGTAGAAACTTTTATCAGAATAGACAGACTCAGATACGTATCAGATCTGAGCAATGAGCAGATAAGGAGACATTATACGAGAAAGTAGAATCGTTCCTGAATGTTAAGCACGAGCTCGTAACGGGGAAACTCTTTAACTATAATCCGTTCATCATAAGAATAAACCTGATGCAAACAAACAAAAACGCAATGACTTGTCAGAAGCCGTAGCACACGTACACTGGTGTTCTTACACTCTTGGAAGTAGGTCTTACTTATGTACTAGACATCTTATTACTAAGTTACGTTAAATGAAACTTTAAGATATTCGAATGTATTCAGAGCCATCAACGTTTTTGTTAATCACGCTTTAGCTATGTAGTTTTTATTTCAAAAATCGTGTACAGTCACAGCCTCTGCGGCGTTGTGCTCTGTCGCGTGTTAATGCGCAATATGAAAATGGCCGAGGCTGCTTTCTTTTCCGTAGTGAAATACGTGCGTGGAAAATGGTTAAAAAGTGCCGAGAAAGAAGCTGTTCGTAATTTTTTTCATACATTTACGCAGATAATCGGCTTTGAAGTTTTCCCAGCGCTGTATACAATGTTGATTTTTCAGTCACTATTTGAATGCGTAGCGCAGTCGGTAGCTATTGCATGTGATTCTAATGCTGTTGTTCGTGTGTTGGTTCAGATCTCTTTCTGGAATCAGATTTTTTTCTCGTTCGATTTGAGATATCTGTATCTCGTGATTATAAAACTCATCATTATTTATGAATAATGTACATGTTCTTGTTTCTAATTACATATTGGACGCGAAATTCCTGCTTGCATTGCAAGACAAATTCTTAATTATCGATGTTTTATGAAAGACTGTTCATAACAGTTTTTTAAATTAAGAAAACATAACAATTTAATTTTATAAGGCAAAAATGAAAATCCAAATCCTCTTTATTTGCACTATGTCCATCGTTTTATACCATAGAGGTAGATAGGTATCGCAGAAACATAAGAAACAATCATTTTCAGAGCATCGAGCACATCATACAAATGCTGCGTTTTTACATTTGCTACTTTACCACTGCAAAATGAGCCCAGCAGATCTGATCTGG
The DNA here is from genome assembly GCF_023864275.1 of Schistocerca cancellata. Classification (NCBI taxonomy): domain Eukaryota; kingdom Metazoa; phylum Arthropoda; class Insecta; order Orthoptera; family Acrididae; genus Schistocerca; species Schistocerca cancellata. The sequence goes on from NC_064634.1 coordinate 300,150,630, forward strand.
AGCCAAGCTGCGGGTTTTGGCCCGAGAAGTAAGAAGACTGTTAAGCTCCCAGACGTACTGGAACTAACGGATGCAGCTGTTTCACACATCACTGCCGAACGCTGGCGGGATATAGTACGGCTCGTCACAAAACAAGAGAAAATGCTGCGCCTTGTTAGCTTCGTGCATTCTGTTGTTAATGGGCTCGTTATCAACGTAGCAGGTGACGCTTCCAGAACTGAAATGTATTTCTCGGATTCGGATAAAGAAGGAGCTAAGAGATTACCAGACGACTGACTGTAATTAATACCTTCAGTGGCTTCAATATTTAACTATACGGTGAAATCCTTCAATATTAACTTACGTTACACATAGCTTATGCAAAAAAAATTACCCTGCGGTTAAGTCAGGAATTTTCACCATTTTTATTTTTAATTACAGTAATACGTTAGCTAAGGCCGATAACATGTTGTGGTTTTCGTCTAGTCGTCTAAGGAGCGTATTGTGGAAGACTTACAGTGTGTTATTTCGTTCTGCTTGAAAATTAAATGACATTTGAAGCTGTATAGCTCCTCTGGTCGTCTCTTTTTACTGTGAACTGCAGCTGGCCACGACACGGCAGGCTAGCTGTACCAGCTGATCGGCCAGTGCTGTCCAAGTTAAATGTGCCGTTAAAGCTGTTGTCCCGTATTATCGCTAAGTCGATGTGCGCGTAACGCACAGCACAAAACGTACCATTATTATCGTACTTGACAGTACTCGACACAGCTTGGCTGCAGTCCCACGTGAAACGCATATCCAATGATGTGTCAGCAAACGCGGAAGAATACCTAGTGCAATGTTTACATTAGGTTTATTCCTATGATGAACGGATTATATGTACACATTACAGTGCGAGAAGTACAAGAATAATCTGTCACTGATGCTGCCGAATACAACGTCACTGGACGGCGCGTAATTACATTTAAGAGCGGCACAGCAACACACAACACACGTAGCTACGACGGCCATCTGACGCTGCAGTCTGATGAATTACAAACCATGAAATGAAATAAAAATCTGCAATTTCAAATATGTGTTTATGTTTCACCTCTTCAAGCTTCAGAACTACAAAATGTAACATACATTCGCTTCCCTACGCTATCAATCCTAACACAATATCTGCTTTCTACCGCATGACAAAACACTACTTCTTTCATTACTCCACAACTTCCCGGCTGGAGTACAAAGACAAAATACAAAGATAACATTTGAAGCAAAGAGGTTTACATCGTTGTCGATGACATTAACTGATAAATATATAGACTTGGTAGCTTTAAATTTACAGATTTTTATGTTAAAACATCAAAATCTATTTTAAACACCTTAGATATAAATAGCTATGCATAGAATAATGAATTTTAGTTTATATAGTTTTATACGAATTTTTTGATGTGTGAAATAAAATTACCGATATCCATTGGTACCGAAGAATTAAAGATATTTCTCGGGCTTGATTACATCACACACTGCTTATCCTACAACCAAACTGACCCTCTCCTAATTGACTTCAGTCTTTCACTTTTTGATTTACTGCAAATGTTTTGTGAATGTGATAAGAGACTGATAGTATAATAATTTTGACATCTGCTTTCTACGGGAGCGCAACGAATTACATATTCTTCTAAATCTGATGGAATTTCCCGAGTTATATAAATTTTATTTCGGAGTTTTTAGAGTTTTTGCTGCACCTTTCTGCCTGGTATCCCTATTTTTTCCTCTGTGTTTCATTCTTTCCCCGCAAATGCGAGTGATGACATGGAGAACCTACTGCTCTTTGGTGCCATATATTTACCTTAGCCTGCCGGTGTGGCTGAGCGGTTCTAGGCGCTTCAGTCCGGAACCGCGCTGCTGCTACGGTCGCAGGTTCGAATCCTGCCTCGGGCATGGATGTGTGTGCTGTCCTTAGTTAGATTTAAGTACTTCTAAGTCTAGGAGACTGATGACCTCAGATGTTAAGTCCCATAGTGCTTACAGCCATTCGAACCATTTTTATTTACCTTAGGCTAGGCTGTTGGGATACCTTTTTTTTCAGTGCGGTTTTCCTATTACTTTACTGAATATTTACTCTTTAGTTGTCGCTTTTTCCCGGGTAGGACCGTTGTTGCCTCCTGAAACCTGAGCAAAGATATCTTACTTCTGTCAATGTTTTGTTTTTATTTTATTTTCATCATCTTGCGTTTTATTTTCTAGACAATGTTATTTTGCCCTCGTCTATGCATAAGTAGTTATAATGCAATTTTTACGATTTTTGGCGGATATCGGTATTTCGCTTTGGGATATTTAAGGTCTGTATATTGTTCTTCGAGTAGTGTAGTTGTGGCTTAAAGAAAAGATTATTTTCGCTATTTGTTGTAGTCATCTTAACCTTATTGGCTTTACTTTTGGATCTCTGTAAGCAATTTCGTTGTTGATCCTCGATTTCATTTTTGTGGTTGTTCTTAGTATTTTCCTTTCTGTTGCCATTATTTTTTGTGCGTTGGTTTTGTTTGCCAATCACATTGAAGCAGTATATTGTAAAGCAAAGGCTCTGAAAGTGTATACACGAGGGTGTTATCTGTCACATTTGTTCTGCCTCTTAATATTCGTAGTATGTTTAGCCTTTCTTTGGCCTGGTTGAGGTTTCTCTGGCATGCTGATTCCACGACATGTGATCCCTAGATATTTCGCGATGTCTTTTGCTAGGATTGTCTGTCCCCTCCCCCCCCCCCCCCCCCCGCCCGATAGTTTTTTTCTTTGTTTCTTCTAGTGTTCGCTTCGAATTTCATGTCGCTTTGTTGTGAATAAAGATTGTTAATTACATTTTTGCAGCGTTGGGCTTAATTTTGCAGTTTCTGAGTAGCGTTCAAATTAGGTTAAGTACTCTTGAGTTTGCTGGTTGGTCCCTTTTATTGTCTGTGTGTGATACCAATACGCAGTATCGTGAAGCACTAGTTCATTCGTAGAGCTCCACTGGCACTTCATCATTACCTAGAATTTGTTCATCGTGAATTCGTGTAAGACTTTTTGAAATTGAGAAATAAGAATGTAATCTCGCTACCATGTTCTTGTAGCGCGAACTTATTTTCAATCGGCCCCATTTCTTCTGCACAAAACGTGTCTACTGCGGATCACTGTGTATAAATCCTGTGTGTAGCTTTATTTGGTAAACCACCCCCTCGTAATTAAAGTTGAAGGTTAGAATTACTCCGTCTTCAGACTATTCCTAGCTCCTCATGCTAGTTACAAGAATGTAAACAAAACCCCTTTTCGTGTTATGATATTCCTTCAACTCCACAGGTCCCTCCAGCGCAGAAAGCTTTTCCCAGCGCTATACTTCTGGATTCGCTCAAAAATAGGCCTACGGAAACGTATCTTTCCTTTAATTAGAGTGGAATCTTTGTTATCATCCACTCATTTCCGGTGTGACGTATAATTATTCATCGAAACCCCCTTGATATTCTGCTGGCTTTTCCGGCGACCACATAGGGGCGCACTGGCTCAGTGAGGACAGCACAGTTGCGTGCTCGCAAAGTGTCCACAGGCTCGCGAGCAACTAGAGCGAGAATGCTTGGGCGAGGACTCTCCGTGTTACTTGTTTCCGCGAGAGGCTCATGAGTCGCTAGCGAACATATTCTCGTGTGTTTACACACACCTTACGATGTCATTCTCAGTATGTACATTTAATTTTTCTCTTTGACGTTCGTTTCACTGTTCTTACATTTCACATTATAAACTTCCTGTTTTAACCATTGTTAGCACGACGAGAAAGCCACTGTTGTAGCACCTTGTTAGTTACGCTGCACAGCGCTCGTCTCCCCATGTGAAAACTGCCGTAACTGTTATCTCGGTGAAGAACCATTCTTTTCTTTTTCTTTAAGCGAGCTGTAAATGGCCAGAACGAAATTTATTAACGAAATGACAGCAAAACCTCTGAATCCCATTGCTACATTTGTACAGACTGGTGTCATCTTTTCTCAGCAGTGCTCTGCAATTGGCGCACTCTGTTCAAAATAAATTAGGCCAGTTCAAAATATGGGTGCGATGCAAGAACAGAAAGGAGATTAAATTCTTATTTCTGAATTTAAAAATCTTTGCACGGAATTGGAAAGAACAAACGTCCCGATATTCATGAAACAGGAGTTGAACTATGCAGGCACCACGCTAGAAGAGTGAGGGCAAGAATTAAAGAATTAAACCAGAGAGAGAGAGAGAGAGAGAGAGAGAGACGTAATTACCCTAAATATCCATTTCGTGTCATATTTAATACATTACTGGCCATTAAAATTTCCACACCACGAAGACGACGTGCTACAGACGCGAAATTTAACCGACAGGATGAAGATGCTGCGATATGCAAATGATTTGCTTTTCAGAACATTCATACAAGGTTGGCGCCGGTGGCCACACCTACAACGTGCTGACATGAGGAAAGCTTCCAACCGATTTCTCATACACAAACAGGAGTTGACCGGCGTTACCTGGTAAGACGTTGTTATGATGCTTCGTGTAAGGAGGGGAAATGCATACCATCACGTTTCCGACTTTGATAAAGGTCGGATTGTAGCCTATCGCGATTGCGGTTTATCGTATCGCGACATTGCTGCTCGCGTTGGTCGAGATCCAATGACTGATAGCAGAATATGGAATCGGTGGGTTCAGGAGGGTAATACGGAACGCCGTGCTGGATCCCAACGGCCTCGTATCACTAGCAGTCGAGATGACAGGCATCTTATCCGCATGGCTGTAACGGGTCGTGCAGCCACGTCTCGATCCCTGAGTCAACAGATGGGGACGTTTGCAAGACAACAACCATCTGCACGAACAGTTCGCCGACGTTTGCAGCAGCATGGACTATCAGCTCGGAGACCATGGCTGCGGTTACCCTTGACGCTGCATCACAGACAGCAGCGCCTGCGATAGTGTACCAAACGACGAACCTGGGTGCACGAATGGCAAAACGTCATTTTTTCGGATGAATCCAGGTTCTGTTTACAGCATCATGATGGTCGCATCCGTGTTTGGCGACATCGCGGTGAACGCACGTTGGAAGCGTGTATTCGTCGTCGCCATACTGGCGTATCACCCGGCGTGATGGTATGAGGTGCCATTGGTTACCCGTCTCGGTCACCTCTTGTTCGCATTGACGGCACTTTGAACAGTGGACGTTACATTTCAGATGTGTTACGACCCGTGGCTCTACCCTTCATTCGATCCCAGCGAAACCCTACATTCCAGCTGGATAATGCACGACCGCATGTTGTAGATGCTGTACGGGCCTTTCTGGATACAGAAAATGTTCGACTGCTGCCCTGGCAAGCACATTCTCCAGATCTCTCACAAATTGAAAACTTCTGGTCAATGGTTGCCGAGCAACTGGCTCGTCACAATACTCTCGATGAACTGTTGTATCGTATTGAAGCTGCATGGGCAGCTGTGCCTGTACACGACATCCAAGCTCTGTTTGACTCAATGTCCAGGCGTATCAAGGCCGTTATTACGGCCAGAGGTGGTTATTCTGGGTACTGATTTCTCAGGATCTATGCACCCAAATTGCGTGAAAATGTAATCACATGTCAGTTCTATTATAATATATTTGTCCAATGGATACCCGTTAATCATCTGCATTTCTTCTTGGTGTAGCAATTTTAATTGCCAGTAGCGGCTCTGATCATGAAACTGATCTCAGAACTGTTCAGTAACATATGGTCTGGAAGTTACGTTACATCAGGATTACAGCGATTGGAGACAGAGTCACGGAATTAGAATCATACTTTCTTCATGAAGGTAGGGCAGCATTTTGCAGTGGTAAATAGTATGTTATGAGCACCAACAGGACTAGTCGCTTTTATTTATTTCTACATCCCAAGTGGGCCTAAGAGATGAAGGGGAAGAAAGTCTTTTCCGGTGCCTGTGGACTATTCTGAAATCGCCCAAACCCACGTCCAGGCTTATTGGAACATCGACCCCTCGTCGTTAAGCCGCCGGGCGTATTTAGTCTGGTGACGGCAGACCTCCATGACCCGGAAGCGGTCGCGTTAACACGCGGGGGTTTCCGGGCGGGTATGTCTTAATTGCTTATGACTGAAATACTGGCACGCAGTCTGGGTCGTACGACACTTTGCAGTGCTACCCGTTCGCAGCTTAAGACTGAGCAGTAATGTCACTGAAGCTACTATGCTCATAGGTTCAGCATCTGGAGAGGTCGCTCTCATAGTATGTGTACCGGTGATCCCTGCCCATTTACCCAATCATTTCATGCGAATTCAATTACCAATTAAGGTCTCGTTTGCATTTTAACCATAAACTCGGTCCAAGATCAGACGTTCAGATACGTTGGAATTTGTTCACGATCAGAGTGTTTTTTTACATGAGCAATTTTACGTTGCTTTTTCATGAATTGGTAGTTCAGAAAACCAGTTCATACTCTTACGACACAATAGCCAAAGAATGTTGTACATTCTGAAGTATTGCAGTTGTTTTGTGTACAAAAAATTAAGAAACTTAAAAACCTAAAACAATGAGGTATTTTCAGACATATTCTATATCATTTATTATAATTTAGAGTTCCATACCTTTGAAGTGAGCAAAGTCACTATGAGGAGCTGAAATTTGCGTCCTAACACAATTCCCAGAGCTACTCCAGATTACGACGTATATCCAATTCCCATACATATTCAGCAACTGCAAAGCATTAGCGGGTTCAGTAGTATGATAGAAATTTGTGACGGCATGACACTCAGTTAAATGAATCCAGATACCGTGTATACAAATGGAATATTAGGGTAAATGAAAAGTTATCACATTTGTGCTTGGGTTAGAATCTGTCATTACGCAGGGACAGCAAGGTGAAAGCAAAGCGTTACCCCCCCCCCTCCCGAAAAGAAAGAAATAAAAAAATTGGCCAAAGTGAATAGAATTAGTTCCAAGAGAATAAAAATTTAGTGCTGACATCACTTGTGAAATCAAAATATTATTTTGTGCTCCTATGTATCATGTTTGGCCTGATGAAGCACGTGACTCCACAGAAAGAGCTGCACGAGAAGCATTGCAAAATGTCTGTTTCAACTTGATCGGTTCTCATGAGACAGAAATCTTGAAGGACTTTGTGTGTGACCCTTTAACACATCCATAGAAAGATTAGATTTACTCATAATATGTCCTTGCAGGCCTGTTTCATACAAACTAGGCTGGATGTCTTCACAGTTAATCATAGCGGTTCTGTGATGAATGTGGGGAGCGTCTCCATCTTGGACATGGTAATGAGACATGAAAGTGGAGTACGATTTGTTCAGACTATTTCTGACCCTTGTAACAGGATGTACAGCAGAACACCCCTTCATTAAGAATATCTATGGATTGGGCTTTCAGAAGTGCAGAACAGAAATTTTCTCAACAAAGATTGCCTCTGAGGTCATGTGACTTTTGGGTACTTACCACTGAAACGTAACTGTTGTTTTTAAATGAACACACCACCATTTGACTGTATTGTTGTTTGTTAAATTATGACCCAGCCTCCGACCTTTCATGCTATTTTCAAAAAGTAAACGTTTTTTTCTAAATACGACATGCTCCCACTATTACGAGGGCGGTTCAGAAAGTAACCTCCGATCGGTCACAGTGCGGGTTGTGGGCGGAGTAGCGACGCCATCTGTGCGTTCACGCACTCAACAGGTCAGTCGGCATCAAGCCGTGGTCGAGTGAACGTCGTACCTGCGCTAGTTCAGTTTTTGTGGCAGTTTGAAATGTGTGCTGCAATAGAAAACCCCGCCAAATGTGAAGTGCGTGCTGTCATAAGGTTTTTTACAGCCAAAGGATATTCTGCAGCAGCTATTCATCGTGAGTTTTGTGCCGTGTACGGACCAAGAGTTATGAGTGAAGGAGTTGTCCGTGAATGGGTACGTTTATTTAAAAGTGGACGAGAAAACGTTCATGATGAAGAGAGGAGTGGTAGACCATCATTGGTGACTGACGAACTCGTTCAGACAGTTGATGCAAAAGTTCGTGAAAATCGACGTTTCTCAATGTCGGAGTTGTCTACTGGTTTTCCACAGATTTCTAAGACTCTCTTGTACGAGATAGTGACAGCAAGATTGGGTTACCGTAAGTTCTGTGCACGATGGGTGCCCAAAATTCTTACCGACCACCACAAAACTCAAAGAATGGCCTCTGCATTAGACTTTCTGTCACGTTATGAGGACGAAGGAGAACCATTGTTAAACAGAATCGTGACCGGTGACGAAACCTGGATTAAGTACGTGAACCCTGAGACAAAAGAACAAACAAAGATGTGGGCACATTCAAATTCGCCTACCAAACCAAGAAAAGCCTCGCAAGATTTTTCTGCCAGAAAACTGATGGCAACGGTGTTTTGGGATGCCAAAGGGGTGTTGTTGGTTGAATTCATGGAACGTGGTACGACCATTAATCAAGACGTGTACTGTGAAACAATAAAAAAGTTACGACGAGCTATACAGAACAAACGCCGTGGTATGCTGACTTCCGGTATCGTTTTTTTGCACGATAACGCCCGTTCTCACTCTGCTCGCAGAGCAACGGCCCTTCTTGAGTCCTTCAAGTGGGACGTTATCAACCATCAACCTTACAGCCCAGACCTGGCGCCAAGTGATTATCACCTCTTCATGCATTTGAAGAAATGGCTCGGGTCACAGCAGTTTGATGACGACGAAGAGCTCAAAGATGCGGTCACATGCTGGCTCCAGGCACAAGCGGGTGATTTTTATGCAGAAGGAATTTCAAAGCTTGTGAAGAGATACGATAAGTGCCTCAATCGCTATGGAGACTATGTAGGAAAATAGTGCAAAGATGTAGTTGTAAGATGTATATATTAAAATATTTTTATTTAACTTGGTGTATTTTTTTAAATCAACCGGAGGTTACTTTCTGAACGGCCCTTGTTTTTGCTAATCTTGTTATGAGATGGAGATTTTATATCTGGTATTTCATGGGGAGCCAATATTTTTCTTAATTTATGGCCAATTTTGAGCTTTATGTCCAGCAATACATGTTAATGACATAAAAGCAATTACTTTAAAATGGCAAAAAGGCCAAAAATTGGTTCATAATTAAATAAACAATACAGTCAAATCGCAGAGTGTTCATTGAAAAATTTTTGTATGACTGTTGCTCAGCAACATCAAACACTGTTTTTAACTGTTGTTCTTTTCGCGTATGTTGATTTTCATCCACAGCACCAACACTTATTCGCCACAGCTCACCTTAACAAATAACCTTGTAAAACTTGACAAATAAGTATAATATTAAAGTTTCTGTCTTAAGCTCACAATCAAAACAACAAAGTTAAATGAAAGCCTCATGGCAATATCAGTTTGATGTTGGTTTTATCCACAGTGCACTACGCTTGTTCTATAAATAATTCTACTATATGAGAACACCCTACAGTTCTACCATATAAAATTCTTTTCCTCTTATTTATCATGTGTATCACAAGTGTATTAAACTGAGCATCACACTTTAACTACATGATGCAGAAAATTTATATTTAGTAGAAAAAATCCATATTACTTATTTATGCTCTTGTGACAAACCAATCTTAAACTTGTTGCAAATATATTCCATAATACTGGACTTGTCAGCACACAGGGATGGATTGAACTGTTGACAAAAAAATTAAAGGAAGCAAGTCATTGAATTCATTATTGATTTTTTAGTCATGAGAAATGCTCCTAGCACCTCATCTGTTGTTTGAGACAGGCAGTTACTTGATACTGTAATGTGTTCAAGAATCCATACCTAAGGCAGTAATTTTTTGGATGTTGTCACATTTCTGATAAATATTTGCAGTCATAACTCTTATCCAGTCTCAGAGGTAGTTTGCAGTTCTAGGGAGAACTGTGATAATTTGCATATAGCAGTTATACTAATTGTTATAAATATATTGTGTCATATATTTTCACCATCGTAAGTGCTTCATTTGAAATTTTGTGGTAGATTAAAACAATCTGCCCGACATAGATTCGAACCTGTGACTTTGTGGGTCACAAGTAGTGCTTGCATAGCTCAGTCAGAAGAGCACTTACCTGCAAAGGCAAAATTACCAAATTAGAATCTCAGTTCTGTATGCAGTTTTAATCTGCCAGGAAGTTTCAAATTGGTGCACACTGCACTGCAGAGTGAAAATTTATACTGGATTTGATTATTTTTTGGTTATTGGTTATTAGCTTTGGCATTACAAATGAAAGACTGTCAACAAAACCAAAGGAACATTGCTGCACAGCTAACACTTTCAAAAATAGATATTCTGAGATGCACAGAACTGGTGTGCAAGGCTGCAGGAGAACATCTTACTGTTTACAATGTCACAGATGGTTTGGTTTGTATGACAGTTTCAGTGCATAAGGTAAATACTGTTTCTTTCTCTTTCTTTATTTGTTGGGATTTAACAGTCCAACAGTATCATTCACTAATGATGGAGGACAATGTCAAATTTTAAAAAAAGGAAAAAAAAAGAGACCAAGCAACCATCTTAGAAACCAACAGAGATTAAGTCAATTTCATACCAAAATATTAAGCCACCTACCTGTTTCTGAAAGCTCCTGAAATACCTAAGGCTTGGTCTGAAGTGCTAAAATGTAATGTGTCACACACTGCTGATGAACCTCCAATTTGTGGTTAATATGTTTTCTGCTAGAGGAAATGTTAAAAGAGTCAATTGAACTCAAAATATATTGACACCCCACACCTGAATGATGGGAATCAAAAGATATTTGTATATTTCCTTTTAAGAGGTTGTAGAATGGCTAGATATGTATGGTCTACATATGAGCGAGTGAGGTGGTGCAGTGTAAGACACTAGAATTGCATCATGAGGGTGTCAGTTCACATCGCTGTCCAGGAAGGTCAGCATTTCACACAGCCATTCATTCACACATCCATATTTGGTTTTCTGTGAATTCCTTCAACTGTTTAAGGTGAATTCTGATTCCCTTGAAAAGGACACAGCTGATTTCCTTTCCTAGCCTTCGCCAATCAGAATTTGTGCTCTGTCTCTAATGTCTTACTTCAGTTGGACATTAAATACTAATCTTTCTTCCATTTTTTGATCTGCATAGGTTTCTAGATCTGGAGACCTTCTATCTTTGAGTTATAGAACAAAAGGTAAAAACAACATGTTCAACTGGCTCATGTCTGTTGTGTGAAAAAGTTATTGTTATTTACAGTAAATCTTTATAATTATTACATTTGTAACTAATTAGTATGTACATTGCTAACTGTAGGTAATAACTGAACAAGATGTGTTGGTCAGTTGAAGAAGGTAGACAGTGTGTGTAAAGTGGCCTGTGAGTACTGTACTCGTAATTTCATGAGTACCATAGCATTGGGCACTGTTATCACATCAGTTGATTCAAAATGTGTTACTTACTAAAGTCACAGTATAATGCTAAAGCAGACATGGGTAAATAGAGCACTTCGTCTCCTTAGCATATCAATAGCATGTCTTTGTACATGTACACCAAGTGAAATCATTATCTAATTGCCAGTTTTTACATTTCATAGTAGGCTGTAATGTGAATTTAAACATAGGCTACATACAAATAGAGAAACTGGAAAAAAACTGAGATTCCTAAATTTAATGAACAATTAAATTAGTAAAATTTATTATAAGAAGAAAATGTTTAGGGCCTGAAATTGCTTTTTGTTAATCAATTTAAATTCCAAGATGGCTACTTGTTTACTAACTTGCAAAAAACTGTTTGAACTGCTACATAAATATGTATAGTTGGCTTTGAAAAAAGGAGTTGTAGGTAGACATGCAGGTTTTCCAGTGTGCATTTATATGAAGGTTTTGCCTAGTTTGAATTCCAGCAAAGCAGGTACATTCAAGATATTTCAAGAACCATATGATGGATAATTGCAGTATAGTCATTGAACAAACAATTTCTTTTAATTTTTTGGGGGTACATTTTAAATGTGTGTCTAAATTTCAGTTCACAAGATAGTTCAAAGATGACAGAAATGAAATATTGAAGTACTGAAAATTGTGGCAATGGAGTTGTTCTTCAGTTTCACACATATCATTGATATTTGTTTTCAAAATAAAGAGTGTTGTACTGAGCAATCAATCTGTCACATAGCAGGAGAAGTCAGTACATTTTTTTACGTATCAGTTTGTTACCCACAAAAGACACAATAAACCCAACAACACAAAATATCCAGTGTATTTATTTCCTTTATTCAAATTGTATTACATTTCCACATTTCTATGTAACAGGATATATAATATATATGATACCAATAAGAACACTTATGCATCAAAAATTAACAGCTTTTACACAATTATGTGTAATGTTTAAAATAGTTTTAACTAAATTTTAGAATGTGATGTGATCTAATTTTCGCTGTGATTTATGTATGAAATTGCTGGTAGAAAAAGAAATCAGGCCTGCTGTTCAATATCCCACTACTTTAAGATGTTCAAGCGACACCACTTAACTCAGATAGTAGAAGCATCTGTGACTGACCCATGAAAATTCTATTGTTACATTGTGAAACTGCTCTTCATGTTTATGAAAAGTCAGCAGTTTCGTTTTTATCAGTGCTATGCAGTAGTAGTAAGGCTGTACATAAAAACGATATCTGTGACATGGAATGAATCTAAAATAACACGTTGGAAAGTCACATGTAATTAATGATACACTGCCTTCAAATTAGCCTGCAAGTGCACAACGAATGTTATGAAACTGGTTCCATGTTGAAAAAGCAACAAACTGAAAATGTAAGCAGTTGAAATACGTGAATGCAGCAGCGATGAAACAAGTATTTTTGAGGATAAGCGATGGGCATCCTCATGAAATTAAGAAAAGAATGTAGTTGACAGAGATGAAGAGGAAGTAGACAGAACATAACATCACGTACACGAGTTGAACATTCCATGAACAGCAAAATGTGTCTTGACTGACTAGAAGTCATAAGCAACACAAGATTACAAGCGCAAAAAAGACCTAATGGCAAATTTACAGTACCATCTTCTTAATAACAATTACTGTTAAATAACTCTACTGGCTTAAAAATACTTCCATCACCAAAGAACGGCATAGCACCCACATATTAATTTTGTCACAGGATACTTTATAACCATAACTATTACATGATCCATACAAATAAATGCATACAATAAGAAATCTAAATTACAGCAAAAAAATAATGAATTTGCAAACAAAAAAAAAGAACCAGTGGATGGACTGTAGCCCAAACGGCCCACCGTTTACAATTTTGGGCTGTGAATATGTTGTTAAGGTCACTTCTATAGCAAATTCCCCCAAGACCACAGTTTATGTATAGTATTTATATATGTATCACATATAATAGCTTACTTTCCTCTCTGGCTCTATGTGAATTTGTGTGTGTGTGTGTGTGTGTGTGTGTGTGTGTGTGTGTGTGTGTGTGTGTGTGTGTGTGTAATTTAGTTTGTTAAAAGTTATGTTTACAATATAGTCAATTTTTTTGGTTTCCTGGATTTTAATCGTTTTCCATCTCTTAAGAATCTACTCTTATTAACCCTAGATTTGAAAGCAGAAGTGAGCTTGTGTTAGTGCGGTGCGGCTGTGTTAGGGCGGCCAATGTGTGGCGTGTATACTTGTGAAGTGTATGTGTGTGGAGGCCACGCCCAGTATCTGTGGAAAGGATCTACTCTCGTGTCCTGGTTTTAGGACTGAGGTTATTTTTTGTTTTAAAAGTGCCTGACTAAAGTCTCTTAAAGAGTTCAACTCCTTAAAAAATATCTATTTTTCTTCTCTCGTCGCAAAATAAACTTACATCTCCAATTCTACGTTAAAAAGTACCAGCTGTACATCATATGTATAAACAAATATATATATATGTATATCTCTTTAAAATCTACAACCGCTGATACGCGTTTTCATCCATTGTGATATAGGAGTCGGTTACGACGTGCGACGTGGAAGCTCTCCAGTGTTAGAGGCAACGTGGCCTGCTCTTGCGACACCTGAACGTTTTTACAACCGAAATGTCCAGAGGCGCAAGATATAGTCCCGAACCTCGGGCTCGAACACTCGTGCAGACCACGTAGCATGCGATATGAGGCACTTGATCACTTTCGGTGATACATTATTCCCACGTACGTAAAGTAATAATTATTCTCCTAAAAATTAGACCTCCACTAAACATCAAAATATTATCATATATATATATTTATGTATTTATGTATATATACTGACGAATGCTGAACGGTCTTCTCTAGAAAAGAAAAAACAAAGCTTGACGATAAAATATAAAATGGCAAATAAAGAATGGAGGAGGAGTTGTGTGGGTGGTCAGCTCACATGAGCTTCTGCTTGGCGCAGTCGGGGCAGATGATGTCGTCGGCGTCGGTGATGAATCCCCGACCAACGAGCGACGTCTTGCACATGGCGCAGATGAAGCAGTCGTTGTGCCAGTGGCGGTCCTCGAACGAGATGAAGCGCGTGCCGCCGATGCCTGCAACAGGACCCGTCTCAATAACAAATGGGAACCGAGGTACTACAGCAGATGTTGCCAATGTTGCTCTTTATTTAATTCTACAACTACTTCACGAGCTAAGTCTCCTGAAGTTTACAGTTTGTGAAACCTCTCATAGGGAGAATGTTTACGAAGATACAAGTTGTGATGAGTGGATAAAAGGATATGGAACGAGATGGTATACATTAACAAGGAGCAACTACCAGAAAAAAAGTCTTTTTTGAAGCTGTATCAACTGTTGCAATAGACAATGGGCGGTCTTCAGTTTGAAAATTAATTACAAGTAGAGGAAATTAGAAATAAGCTGCTGCTTTCTCGGTTGAATTCTAAATTCTGTAACATAAGCTCATCAAAAAGAAAAGTGTTCTGACATTTGTGCAGATTACGTTTTAGTACAGGCCTCAATGACATTTGATACGTTTACACAGTGAGGAAGTTCCACGTTTTCATTCATATAGCCAGAAAGAACTTGACACGGTTGCTGCGTCAGTGTTGCTGTCACGGCCATCTAAATTATAATCTGTTTTCATGTTCACCATAAATGTACATTTTACATTGAGAAAGAACAAGTAGTGAAGTTGGAAAACATAAAACATTCGCAGTGGAGAGACTCCTTCACAGCACAGTTAGTAATAGTTTCTAGAACAGAAAGCACAGACCCCTCGTAACTGCAATGTAAATATGTAAAAATCCAGAAGAGGGCAGATATATAAAACCTATGTGGACTTAATGAATGTGTGTGATGCTTCTAGCGGCCCGAGTTTTAATGTATTTAACTTTTTCTTCAGTTACGTTTGCTGTCTGTCTCTATGGGTTATAAAGAAATAATAATTAGGTTTGTAGGACTGCTCAGCAGATAATCGTACAAACTACAACTCAGTGACAAGAATGCTAATCTTTACGAAACTGTTGAAATTATTCATATCTTAGATTCGATTAATTTACAGTACGTCTTAAGTTTTCGCTTCATCTTATAAGAAGGTGGCGTTTTAAAGTGATATGAATGGAAAAAGCTGTGCGTGGAATAGACTGAACATAAGGTGGCGGAGTCAAGTTATCGCCTAAAATCTCTCATACAGGCACCACTTAATTGTTTTTATGGTAGCCGAAACAGTGAAACAAATGGAAAACTGAATAATAAAATCCGTCAACTGTCTTACATTTTGGGGCCACAGCTTCATCATCACTGCTTCAATTCTAATGGAAGTTAATCACAATGAATATCCTTACATAAGAACTGTAGCCTTGATATGGAGCTGTAGCTTCGAAATGTAGATTGGTTTAGTGAAAACGTTATTGAAAAGGCAGTAGACGATTTTTTATACACCGTTTGGCCCACCTATGGACCACGGTGCTTGTGTTTTTACTATGCTATTGTCGTCTGCAACTTATGGTGTTCTTGGTGAAGTTTAGCCGCTGTCGTCTTGTTAGTATCTTGAGCTTTCCAGTTAGCCCACTATTCCTTCATTTTCCTGCTGAACTCTATCTTTCATTCCCCTGAGAGATTCGTTGTTTCTTTGTGGTTAACTTCTGTAAGTGATGTTACGAAAGATCTCGTTTCAGTAATTAAATGGTTGTCCCCCTGTTAGTTATTACGTTTTGCTTAATACGAATTTCTGCAAGGTCTTTCTCGATCTGCTCGAGCCACCGGAATACCGTGGCTTTACCCTTGTCAGCTACTTTGAAGGTAGGACAGGACAACCTATGGGATCCACTCTGTACAAACGGCCATAGAAAGCTAGTCATCTTCTCCTGATGGAAGCGGTGAGATTTTCTTGATATCGGTAGAATTCACGATTGGGTTTGTATGATCGTCTCCCATCTGATAGGATCCTTGGTCCAACTATTAAGTTTTCTACTCAACTGTTAACCTTTCCAGGGCTAAAAACGTTGTAATATGGTGGACAGTATGCTGCTTCAGCAGTACGTACCTGTGATGGGCTTGGAGCAGGCAGTGCAGCGCTTGGCGAACAGCTCGCCGAAGCAGTCGGCGCAGTAGGGTTTCTCGTCGCGGGACGTGAAGCGCTGGCCAGCCAGCGACGTGTTGCAGTTGGTGCACGTGAAGCACTCGCGATGCCACGGCTCGTTCTTGTAGGTCACGCCTCCGCTTGTAATAATCTGCAACGTCATTCACTTTCGTACACGAGCCGTCCGAAATCGACTAAAACACATGGCCGTATATTACAAGCATACATACATACAAACATACATGCATACATATGAGTGAGACTCAACATTTTTAGAATGCCATCTTTCTAAAAACAAATTGTTTGTTTATATGCGAAAGCTACTATCCAATTTTCTGCGATTTGATCGTTGCGTAATTTGTTCAGTTTACCCTAATAATTTGTTAATTGATTTAAAGATTCTGTGTGCACCTAAAATGATTTTGATTAGAAAACATTTCCGGTCTATGCTTTTATACGTTTTTAAGTGATCAAAAC
The DNA here is from genome assembly GCF_023864275.1 of Schistocerca cancellata. Classification (NCBI taxonomy): domain Eukaryota; kingdom Metazoa; phylum Arthropoda; class Insecta; order Orthoptera; family Acrididae; genus Schistocerca; species Schistocerca cancellata. Next base: position 300,167,570 of record NC_064634.1, read on the forward strand.
AATGTGGATGTTGCTGTGGTCTTCAGTCAAGAGGCTGGTTTGATGCAGCTCTCCATGCTACTCTATCCTGTGCAAGCTTCTTCATCTCCCAGTAACTACTGCAACCTACATCCTTCTGAATCTGTTTAGTGTATTCATCTCTTGGTCTCCCTCTACGATTTTCACCCTCCACGCTGCTCTCCAGTACTAAATTGGTAATCCCTTGATACTTCAGAATATGCCCTACCGATCGATCCCTTCTTCTAGTCAAGTTGTGCCACAAATTTCTCTTCTCTCCAATTCTATTCAGTACCTTCTTATTAGTTATGTGATCTACGCATCTAATCTTCAGCATTCTTCTGTAGCACCACATTTCGAAAGCTTCTATTCTCTTCTTGTCTAAACTATTTATCGTCCACGTTTCACTTCCATACCTGGCTACACTCCATGCAAATACTTTCAGAAACGACTTCCTGACACTTATATCTATACCAGATGTTAACAAATTTCTCTCTCTTCTACAGAAACGCTTTGCTTGCCATTGCCATTCTACATTTTATATCCTCTCTACTTTGACAATCATCAGTTATTTTGCTCCCCAAATAGCAAAACCGTAGAAGAAGAATGGGTAGCTTTGAGAGATGAAATAGTGAAGGTAGCAGAGGATGTAGGTAAAAAGACGAGGGCTAGTAAAAATCCTTGGGTAACAGAAGAGATATTGAATTTAATTGATGAAAGGAGACAATACAAAAATGCATTAAATGAAGCAGGCAAAATGGAATAAAAACGTCTCAAAAATGAGATCGACAGGAAGTGCAAAATGGCTAAGCAGGGATGGTTAGAGGACAAATGTAAGAATGTCGAGGCGCATATCACTACAGGTAAGATAGATACTGCCTACAGAAAAATTAACGAGACTTTTGGAGAAAAAAGAACCACTTGTACGAATATGAAGAGCTCAGATGGAAACCCAGTTCTACGCAAAGAAGAGAAAGAACGGTGGAAGGAGTATATAGAGGGTCTATAAAAGGTCGATGTTCTTGAGGAAAGTATTATAGAAATGGAAGAGAATATAGATGAAGATGAAATAGGAGATATGGTACTGCGTGAAGAGTTTGACAGAGCACTGAAAGACCTAAGTCGAAACAAGGCCTCGGGAGTAGACAACATTCCATCAAAACTACTGACAGCCTTGGGAGAGCCAGGCCTAACAAAACTCTGCCATCTAGTGAGTAAGATGTACAAGGAGGATATCGGTTTAGAAATGCATCTGGTGAAGAAGCTCTGTCTAAAGCAACAATCTGTAATTCGTCTAGCGAATTCAAGAGAGATCAGATTTTCTTAGTGATGAATTTCGTGAAAGGCGCCAAGAACTGAATTTAATGGTGAAAATATTAACGTTGTTCGAACAATGCTCGAAGGAGATCTACGGACATCTTATGAATTTATTCGAGGAACAATGGCCATTGGTATGGATCATCCAAAGCGTTTTACATCAACAGTTAGACGTGAGAAAACTTCGTTGTCGACCGATTCCACATAAAGTGACCCCGATCAAAAACAACAAAGCGTTGATTGGTGCAGAAAAGCTCTGGAAAAATTTTATGGCGGCAGTTCATATTTAGTTTGGAATATCATTATTGGTGATGAACCTTGAATGTACTGTAAAGATCCTGAAAAGTCGATCGATCGGCTGAATGGGTCTGTCGAACAGAACCCAAGCGAACGAAGTCCGGCGAATTCGCAGTGAAGGCTGCTAGAATATTTTTCTATAACGGGACATATTGTTCTATAGCATTAGAAGACAGTCTGTTACTGCCAATTGGTACACAAATGTCCGTTTACCCGAAATTTTCGAAAAAGTTCGTGAAAATAAATAATTTTCCCTTACAACAACGCATTATCCGATACAGAAAAACTAACAACTGAGAGTGTGGATGGCCAAAGGTCACCCGTGCATGTAAGCTGTGGAACATTATAAAAACTTGATTTCCGAAGGGCCTCAGGAGGAACGGCCTCTTTGTTTTAAGGACTGGTTTCATTGAATGCAAAAATAATTGACATTATAGGTGAATATTTTAGAAAACAAATCATTTAATTTTTTTAAAACTCATTTTGTGAAGATTTTCTGTGGCATCCTCGCACATATGATTCCGAAATGTAGGCAAGCAACAAGATTTGTTGACTGATTACACTAGCTGGCGGAACCAATGACTGAATTGCTTTCGATAAACATCATCGTGACGCTACTTTTAAGAAGACACACAGAGACACAGCGACTCAATAAAATGTAAATATTTACGTTGTGATATAGATCGGAATGCGAAAATAAATCTCCTCCCCTCCCCCCTTTCTCCTTTCTCAAATCAGATATTATAAAGGTTATTTAGTTACCTTTATAGCTACATAAACTGCTTATTTACGTGTATGTAAGCCGGCAATGTGTCGTCGCAATGTTAATGTCGACATTCATGGTCTGTATAAGTGACTGTATTACCACTGTGTATTTTGTTCTTTTCTTCCCCAGGTGTGAGTACACTCTTTTACGTATGTTAACAGGTGAAGAGTGGGTCAAGATTTTGTATCATGGTGTGTAGGCATAGACTAAGATTTGATTATTCGACAATAGTTATGTTTAAACATTCAGGACGTTTTTATGGCTTGAGATGCTGACAGATGCTGGTAGGATTGTGAATTCGTAAGAGTTCATCTCATACAGCAGTGGCATGAAGCTATAATGAGACTTGTCATGACGTCACAAACTTGAGGCAGACGTCTTCCATGTCAGTTGCCCCAAACGTTAGCTTCTGATGGAAATGTTTTGACAATAATATGCTAGCTCGTCTCACTTACGAGTGAACTAATCATTTTGATTATTGCCTAAAGTCTAAAGAATCATATTTTACTTCTAACTGGATTCGTTCAAGCGATATTTCTTTTTGTATACATGAATTTTGGCTATGCTGTTTCCTGTCGTGGTTTTAGATTCAAGAAATGCTGAATTACGAAAGCAAGCATTTCACATCAGATACTTCTTTTCTTGGTTATTCGAAACGTATAACAAAAAGTAAGCTACATTAACAAGGTGAATGCGTCGTATTATTGAGTCAAATAAAAAGCGTTTAAAACCAAGAAAAACGTCTGAAAATGTCATTCTGACACTGTTATTCCCGATGCACTATAAAATTTATTATTTAAAACAAATGTTGCGTGCATACGACAGAAATTAAGAACAAGAAGCAAGCACAAGCAGTAGTCTAGTAATGCTTCAGGGTATGTAACATGCCGACGCCAGCTTCAATGCAATCCACAGCTAAGTCTGTTGAGCCATATCTCGATGAACAGTTCTTACCTAAATAATAATCTCTTAAGTGATATATACGAATGGCAATGTTATTTCATGTTTCGACAAGGTTCGTGCTTCCCAGACCACTGCGTCTAGCAGTATTGTCGCAGCACAGTGTGTTAACAGGTATCTGGCGTGTATATTGCTTGCTGTAATCCCTGTTTTTAATTCGCCCTCACATCGTATGATGAAACAACTAGTATGTATGTCCACATATGTTTTGTAATATTTTGATGCCATATTTCATATAGACGTACTTGATTTTTGCTCACTTTGTAAATAATTCTCCTTAAACTGTGTTTGTGAAATGTAATCGCATTATGCCTTACATTTTGTTACCTATACTTTTACTGGTTTGAGTTTTCACCATTGCACTTTATAATGCCACCAAAGCGGAAATCGCGATAGTGAAATAAATAAATAACAAAATCTTATAGTTAAATTGCAGTAACGATCTTATTAAAAAGTTAAGCTGTGCTATTACGTTCCAACCTAACCACTATTTCGCCAATCACTACAGCTTCCGAAAAAAAACTAAAAATCGAACGCCATACACCATGTAGTAACGTCTTACTACAAATCACAGATACAGCATTTTTTAACAAAATATATCCCAACAAATCCCATTTAATTCAAGTATTTTTCGCACGAGGTGCTGACGATCGTAGATAATCGGAAGAGGCATTACCACGGCACCTGTATATCGCTACCGACTTTCCTTCCGTCCTGACTGATACTTGAGTTCACGTGTGACAACAACTGCTTTTTCGGCTGAGTTAGCCCCTTTTTTTGATAAATAATACCCCAAAAATCTGTCGAACAATAGCCTCTGCCTTGTGATTGGAGGAAAGCATAGGTCACAGCCATCTACATTAAGTGCAGCAGAAGTGATCCATAAAACTACTGTCCAATATCTCCTACATCTATTTCTTGTAGAATCTTAAAACATATTCTGAGTTAATATGTAATGACGTATCTCTAAAAGAATGGCCTGTTCCATTCCAACAAGCATGGATTCCCAAAACAACGATCATGTGAAACCCAAAACGTACTTTTTTCGCACGATAAGCTGAAACCCATGGGTCAAGGTAGATAGGTAGAAGGCATCTGACTCAGTACCAGACACAAGCTTATTATCAAAAGTACCATCATATGGAGGTATTAAGCAAGATTTGTGACTGGACTGAGTATTTCGTGGTAGGGAGGACATAGCATGTTATCTTGGATGGAGAGTCATTGACAGATGTAAAACTAACTTTAAGTATTCCCCAGAAAAGCGTGTTGGGATTCTTGCTGTTCATGTTGTATGTTAATGACCTTGCAGACAATATTAGGTAACAGAAACATCAGACTTTTCACACGCAAAAATTTTGCACTTCACGAAATGAAAGAATGAGTATGCTATGACTGCAGTATCAATCAATCACAGTAGGAATCGGGCAACTCGTGTAAATAGCTAAGTGTCTCAGTTTGTACGGGTGTGAAATGGAACGATCATTGAAGCTCAGTCGTAGGTGTAGCAGATGACAGACTGCGGTTCATTGGTGGAATATTACAGAAATGCAATCGGCCTACAAAGGAGACCGCATATAGGACATCTGTGCGACACATTCCAGAATATTGCTCAACTTTGTGGGACCCGTACCGTATAGGTCTAACACGGGATATTGAACGTACACAGAGAAGGGCAGCACGAGTGATCACAGGTTTATATGACCCATGCGAGAGCGTCACAGAGATAGTGGAAGAACTGAACTGGCATTCTCCATCTTTAATGGATGAATTTACGAATATACAAGCCCCTATGTATCGCCCCGACTGGACCGCGAAGACAAGATGCACGGAGGCATTTAAACGACGTTTCGACGTGAATGGAACAGGAAAAAGCTCTAATAACCGGTGCAGTAGGAATACGCTCTGCCATGCACTTCACAGCGGATTGTAGGTATAGATATAGTTGTATATACTGTTACCCTATGCAACGAGCACCCAAAACTATGTATTTCGCAGTATGTGCAGACGAACAGGTAATTTTTGGATGGAAATTCTTGCTAAGTCCGAAGCAATGACGAATGCTGGTTTCCTTTTCTGGTTCAAAGTGGAAAAATTCCTATTTTCGTGGCTCATTTGGGGACCAATCTATTTGCGCAGAAAAATTGTTGAGAAAAACATTACCAGGAAAGTTTATACGGTTTTTAAAAGTAGCTTCGAGGCAAATGAATCAAGAGCATCTCTGGTTCAATATGACAATTTTCTGCAAGAAAAGTGGAGCTCCAGGTATTTGATGAATTTACGAAGGATCTTAGGATAATGACCAACTCTGGACATGCAGGGTGTCTAGTATCTAACCGGCAAACTCAGTAGGACGATGGTTAACACGGACGGTCATTTTCTCGTTCACGTACACCACATTTTTTTTAACTGTCTGTTTATGAATTACGGCGCACACATATGTAGTTGTTCTGCTTCAAGTCTTCAGTATCCCTTACCAGTTGCTGTTGCTTACTTGTGAGTTTCTTGTTACAGCATGTACTACGAACTGCCTGAGCTCACTGCCAAGGTGGTGTGTTGGAGTGAGGCGGGGGACAGTGTGAAAGATCCTTGTCATTGTCTAAGGGATTCTGAGCAGGAGATATATTAAGCACCTTCGAGGAGCGACTAGTATTCGTCTGTGCATGTGACGGTAGAAGATGTGTGACAATACTAGGTTTCGAGGTTGCCTTGATAGTAGACGCCTTGACTGCAACATGTGTCGTGTGGCCATATCTCACGTAACCGCTTGGTGGGGATTGAACGAGTTCATTCTACACGTGTACCACCTTTAGAAGCTGCGGGCACGAGGGTCTCCAGCTCAGGCACCACGCCTGGAATATGTGCAGTGGTTTTTTTTATCAAAACGCTAATGACGCTGCCTCCGGACATACGTGTTATTCACAGATAGGCTCTATTTTGCGAATAATGATTACGACTAGCCACATCTGGAACTACGAGAATTCGCACATTTGATTGTTACTATATCTTTCCAACAAAGGTTTCCATGAAAATTTAGACTGAAATGGTTGGCGCTCATCTTGTAGGCCCTTGTGCTTGTGTTTTAGTACCACAGGTACGAAACTACTGGGCACAGTACTACTTGCTGCGTCCACCACCTCGTAGTTTCAGTGTGATGGAGCCCAAGCCATTGTTGATCGTCGAGCACTGTTAACTGTCGATTTTGTGGAACACTGAATTGATCGAACATGACCTGTTGTGTACCTGGTTTCACGTTTCCTGATTTGTGTGTGTGTGTGTGTGTGTGTGTGTGTGTGTGTGTGTGTGTGTGTGTGTGTGTGTTTGTGTCTCATCAGAAGTACGGTGTACACCACTACAGTTGCCACCAGAACTGAGCTAAATGTCCAGATCAGTGAGATGTTCTACGACTTGTGACAGGGTCTTGCCGTGCTCGAGTCGTAGCTTGTTATGGGGCTCAGCATAGACAAAACACCTGGTGTAAATTTATTGGAAAATGCGTTTAATAAAATGTATTTTATTTAGAATTGTTGTTCAGTTTTATCCAGTTTTATGTTAAGATCTGCGAGTGAGTCACGTTCGTAAAATATGGAAGGAAAAACATTCAGTCAAAGTCACTAATCATGATTTTTATTAACAAACGCTGTAAAATTGTTGTTACTCGTTACGGATGTATCAAACGTGTAACTAATAAACTAATGGTGTAAATAAAATTTTTGCTAAGAAAGAAATGATCTGCTGTGTGATATACCGTTTATCGGAGAGAGTATGTAACAGCCTGTAGTAACGGAGTATAGAATGGTCAGTTCGCCTACTAAAAGCTTAATGAGAGCGGCCGCTAAAAGCACTAACGTAGGCCCTGAACAGACGATGCAATGTTTAGGATCTATGGCAGACAGCTTTTCAGCAGGGTGATGACTCGGGACATGTTTCCAAAGAACGCACTGCTAGGCGGTTGTGTTGAGATATCATAACACTACAGAAAGTGCCCCAACTAAGATGAGTAAGGGAAAGGTATTCATGAAAATGAAGACCTAAATAATATAGCTCTTCTTCTACCACACACTGCCTATATATGTTTTACTTTCGTACACCTACATTATAATTTGCTTAAAAATTGTACTGCAATGTTTTGGACATAGAAAAATAATTTAATGAATAATTTGAAGGAAAAATGGATACGTGTACAATTACGAAGCTGCGAGCTGGGTTTTTCTATTGCTCGTTTTTAAAGAGTGGTCAACTATGGAGACGCCGGAACGTAATATAAATTTATATACGTATATAATATAATATAAATTTATATACGAACTGCTAGGGTAACTTATGGAAAAACTGGATGTGACGTAAGGATTAACAAAGCCGTGACTAAAAAAAAGCAATTTACAAAATGTCTGTTTGCAACCCTTTTTCTAGCCTGTTCATGGCTTAATGGGCGTATGTAGCTTCTGAACGTTTTAACTAAAATCCTTTTTTTTTTTAAAGCGTGACCTATTATTGCAAATTTAACGATAATGACAGTCTTTGAATCAGATTTTTTAAATAATATTGGTAATTGCTGAATCGATTAGATTGAGGTCAAAAAAATCGTATCAATTCTCTGCGTAATAGCCGCAGTCACGTCTATGTCTGCCGATGGCTGTCGTTCCAAGATAGTATAGTTCTGTCTATCTATACATTACATGAACCGTCACTTCACTCACCAAGCTGGCAAGATATTGATGTTATTTACTTGTGTAATTAACGGTTTCTGTGTGTGTGTGTGTGTGTGTGTGTGTGTGTGTGTGTGTGTGTGTGTAACGATCCTTATTGGTTACGTTAAAGTGATAATTTTATTTCGGACGAAGAAAATGCGATAGGAAGTCATACCTTATTGCACTTGACACATCTTGTGGCGAACTTCTCCTCGTAGCATGTGGCGCAGTAGATCTCCTGCTCGCGAGGGATGAAGCTCTTGGTGCCTATGGGAGTCTTGCACACGCAGCAGCAGAAGCACTTCTCGTGCCACTGGCGCGTCTTGTACTCCATCTTCTTAGTGCCTGCAACAAGGAAAGGAGGCCGTTGTCATATGCTGCCTGTGTGATGATTACGAAACAAGGGAAAGACATTTAGCTAAGGCTGAAATTGTGGATGGAGGAAGACTAGCGAAATGAAGCAGATGTGCTGGGCGATTGTCCATCTAACCCAGCATGAAAACGATCACCAAACACCTTTAGAAACACATTTCTACAATAGCTGAAATTAACAAATGTGCAATTTACTTGAAGTGCAACTGCTCCAAGTCCCTAGAATTTGTTTCTTACGCTACCGACTTTTCTGTACCAACTTTACATAAAACATAAGCAAGGAACCATTCATTTAATACATTGTGAAAGTGACAGATTCATTTGACACCATACTATCCCCAGGAACAATGGATAGCAAGCAGCGAAGTTGGTGTATGGACTTTTGGAGCGAGCGGTGAAGTTGGTGTATGGACTTTTGGATTAAAACTAATCTGAAGTTCACAAAATTAAGAATGCAAAATCAATTTTCTCCCATAATCTTCAGACAATGCTATTCAAGCGAGAAACTCCGTGTGTAATGAATCAATGGAAAAAAAACCCTCACCATATCGCCCGCGCACATAGTTTTTCCTCATTTTATGGTAAATGCTCTTAAATGTATCACGACTGAATTCTGTTCTACTTCTGGTATATACGTTATTGTTATGCAGAACCATGATGGATGGATTTAAACAGCGGTCTAAAGCGTAAACCGTCAATGTTTTGCAGATATACGTATTTTGACGCAGCAAATTTCTTGTCAAAATCTCAAGGTAAGGATAGCAGCAATCCGGACGATAAACGCTGCACACAGCAGAGAGGAAGCTACTGTGATTGCTAGTTTCCCATCAGTTCATTAATATGTCAAAAAGAAGACATTCCTACAACTACTGCGCTCACTTTCCGTGAAAAAGAAAGAGTGAAACACAAGCGGGATCATCTCCTCTCTGAAGATATCATCATTAGCAAGATGTTAAGCCCTCGGAAGAGAGAGAGAGAGAGAGAGAGAGAGAGAGAGGGGGGGGGAGGAGGGGGGGGGGGGGAGCGCCATTGCATGGTAGCAATGAAAGATAACCCGCTGTCGGCAGGCACGTGTTGTAAGCTGCATGCTGTGCTACACAGCTCTTTGATCCGTAAACTTAAAGGGGCCGCTAAGGATTTCGCAGAATTCAGTATCTCGATCGTACGTGACAGATAGGGGAAAAGCTCTGGACCAGAGATTAGATTGTGGTGGCTAACTTGCTTAAGAGGACCCTGGTGCGAGGTCGACTATTTGCGGAGACCTACATCATCGCGGCTGCTGCGGCTTCCATCCTTCACGTTATCGTGACAGCGTAATGACAGGAATGGCCAGAAAAGGAGGCGGAGTAGCAAGTCACGGCACCGCCCACGCCAGCCAGCGCACTCATCTACTGAGGAACGGAGCGCTAACGTAACAGTCCAGAGTCAGGGGAACGTGGCCACCAACTCGTTTACGTCTTAGCCCCCCCCCCCCCCCGCCAAGTAATCGCGTTAATAAACAATTTCGTACAACTAGGCAGTCGCAAACTGGTTCTGACAGATGAAGTATCAAATATCTACATGCTAGCAAACTACACTCCTGGAAATGGAAAAAAGAACACATTGACACCGGTGTGTCAGACCCACCATACTTGCTCCGGACACTGCGAGAGGGCTGTACAAGCAATGATCACACGCACGGCACAGCGGACACACCAGGAACCGCGGTGTTGGCCGTCGAATGGCGCTAGCTGCGCAGAATTTGTGCACCGCCGCCGTCAGTGTCAGCCAGTTTGCCGTGGCATACGGAGCTCCATCGCAGTCTTTAACACTGGTAGCATGCCGCGACAGCGTGGACGTGAACCGTATGTGCAGTTGACGGACTTTGAGCGAGGGCGTATAGTGGGCATGCGGGAGGCCGGGTGGACGTACCGCCGAATTGCTCAACACGTGGGGCGTGAGGTCTCCACAGTACATCGATGTTGTCGCCAGTGGTCGGCGGAAGGTGCACGTGCTCGTCGACCTGGGACCGGACCGCAGCGACGCACGGATGCACGCCAAGACCGTAGGATCCTACGCAGTGCCGTAGGGGACCGCACCGCCACTTCCCAGCAAATTAGGGACACTGTTGCTCCTGGGGTATCGGCGAGGACCATTCGCAACCGTCTCCATGAAGCTGGGCTACGGTCCCGCACACCGTTAGGCCGTCTTCCGCTCACGCCCCAACATCGTGCAGCCCACCTCCAGTGGTGTCGCGACAGGCGTGAATGGAGGGACGAATGGAGACGTGTCGTCTTCAGCGATGAGAGTCGCTTCTGCCTTGGTGCCAATGATGGTCGTATGCGTGTTTGGCGCCGTGCAGGTGAGCGCCACAATCAGGACTGCATACGACCGAGGCACACAGGGCCAACACCCGGCATCATGGTGCGGGGAGCGATCTCCTACACTGGCCGTACACCACTGGTGATCGTCGAGGAGACACTGAATAGTGCACGGTACATCCAAACCGTCATCGAACCCATCGTTCTACCATTCCTAGACCCGCAAGGGAACTTGCTGTTCCAACAGGACAATGCACGTCCGCATGTATCCCGTGCCACCCAACGTGCTCTAGAAGGTGTAAGTCAACTACCCTGGCCAGCAAGATCTCCGGATCTGTCCCCCATTGAGCATGTCTGGGACTGGATGAAGCGTCGTCTCACGCGGTCTGCACGTCCAGCACGAACGCTGGTCCAACTGAGGCGGCAGGTGGAAATGGCATGGCAAGCCGTTCCACAGGACTACATCCAGCATCTCTACGATCGTCTCCATGGGAGAATAGCAGCCTGCATTGCTGCGAAAGGTGGATATACACTGTACTAGTGCCGACATTGTTCATGCTCTGTTGCCTGTGTCTATGTGCCTGTGGTTCTGTCAGTGTGATCATGTGATGTATCTGACCCTGGGTCGCCAGAATCGCTAATTATAAAGAACGAGCTCAACATTTTCACGACAGCATTTACACAATCACATTCGAGGAGAACGTCTGGTCATCCGAAACAGGATTTCACTATAGTGGTACTGGCGAATGCTAGGGTGTTTCCATTCATAGGTCTTTTCCTCTCTGATCCTCCTGTAGCTAGCGAACAATCTCTAATAATCGTAACATGGAAGAGGCGATAAACTAATTTTCCCATACTTCCTACAACGGTTGAAACCAATGTTTCGTGAACCTACCTTTTTCAGACAGTAAAATCAGTAGCTGTTTTTTGCCGATATCTTTATCTCAGGAAAATGTGATCTAAAACGCTTCCTTGAATTTTCAAAACTCTTTCAGGCATTGCCTTCAGTGATCGAATAGGAACAGTCTGCAGATCTGAGTTAGCACCCGTCGCATCTTTCACCAGCCTACTGAGAAAATACGATACAAAATTTTATAGTGCTGAGCTAGATATGCAGTTATAATTTTCAAAAAATGGTTCAAATGGCTCTGAGCACTATGGGACTTAACAGCTGAGGTCATCAGTCCCCTAGAACTTAGAACTACTTAAACCTAACTAACCTAAGGACATCACACACATCCATGCCCGATGCAGGATTCGAACCTGCGCCCGTAGCTGTCGCGCGGTTCCAGACTGAAACGCCTAGAACCGCTCGGCCACTCTGGCCGGCTTATAATTTTCATGCTTATACTACGTCTGCGAAATAAAAACTGTTATGGCTCACAGACTAGTGCAATCCGGGGCATCGGGTTGAATATACGCAGTGCAGGATGGTCTAGGCAAAGTCACAGTCACCTGTCAAGCAGCGACCATGGAACTTCTCATATCGCCAACAAAGTATACAATGTAATAACAATTTTACAGCTAGGAACACTGCCTTTGGAGAACATGACGATTGACTTGTAAACTAAATGATTTTTTTTCAGTCTCTGCTTCACAAGTGATATCAAAACCGGCATCGAATTCTTAGTGTCATTATTAGATGATACTGGAAACGGGTCCCATAACGCCCGGCTACCCACGTGATCTGCGAGTAGCAAACTGTTCACCGGCGGGCTTCATTCAACACGTTTCTAAAACCAACTTGCTACGAAGTCGGAATGTGTTAAGATGTCAATCGCTTGAAATAGCAACTGTCATCTCTTAGTAACAATAGTACTAATTGCTGTAATTAAAGTAATGCAAAGGAATTTGTCTTCCATCCTTGAAGAGAAACTTTATAATAAAAGCGTGGACCAAAGCAGGAAAAAGGAATTAGTGTGACCCCTTCAGATGCGAAGAGTCTAGTTCTGCCGATGGCGTCTTAGTCTTACGCCACTGTTCTTGGCACGTCTGCTGGAGCAGTGCTTTGTAAGTTTGCCACGACTACCATGCAACTCCATTTTCAGCCACGGTATTCCAAGGTCGGAGCGTAACGATCACATTTCTCCCTCTGCGTGAGTAAACTGCTGGAGTGACGCAGTGGGAAAACCTAGCGTACGTCAGCTGTCGCCGTACACTGGCAACTTGCTTATTCTTGGGGACTCCTCCTTTTACTATGCCCCTGAAAGGTAGTCTCTTCACTGAGACACTGCTACCTAAAGCAGTAACACCTACTGCAAATACTGTCACCCTGGCTTCCCCTATTCTATTGCTGTTTGTGAGGACACGTCTCTCAGTCACTTTGAAGATGAACACAACCAAAGGAAAACCAAGTTTAATCTCTTATGTTATGGGTAGAAAAGAAGAGCGTCCTGTCGAGAAAATTTTGTTCATTGTTTTCATTTTAAGCAAGTGCATAATCCTTAGAACTGATGTCAAGATTTAAATACAAGTTTTCTTCTATTTAATATTACCCGCGAGTTGTTGCTTTCTTGAAAATGACAGATTCTCCAATATCTTTACACTGCAAAGTAATCAATGTTGTACCACTGATACCTTCGTATCTGACTGAAGTACCAGAGTTTAATGGCGAAGAGAAAGCTTAACTAAGCTACTCAGGATAAGTTTAAAATGGATAAAAGTTCGGTCTACGCAGAAGTCACCGGAGAAGACGACCTTAGCGTAAAATGGGACCACTCCCCTGGAGAAGTTTATGGGAAACTGTGCAAACACAGAAACAGTCCAGCGGTGCTACGACACTGATGACCTCACTCGGCAGAGGCAGGCACTTCCTATCTGTGCAGACAGAGAAAATAATTAAAGTGAAGTCTGGTCGAAATGAGGAGGCAAGCAGTAAAGTTCAACCAGTCCCGATGGCTGACAAGAAGTGTCAAAAAACGCCTAAGCTGTGCTCTACAAAACAACGCGATTTCCTCGGTTCTTAAATCTGCGAAATTCGATCTACTCTTTTGCCTTATGTACACCGTTCCTACCCGTTAGAATAGCTGCTGCCTATGGCTGGAGGCGAATTACGTGGAATATGACGTATCCCTCGTATTCCACAGGAAATCCGCCGATAAGGGAGCTCAAGGCGAAGTTACTCATCACCTGGGCAAGGAGCAACGTTTTCTGCATGCGCGTCATGATGTGCTGTGGTGACGTAGACCCAGGATAACTATCATTGTCGTCACATTGTCGAGTTCCCATACTGCAGGACAAACAAGGAAAATATGGTGCAGGGGCTACCGACAATCTTTCTTCCCGCATATCACTTGCGAACGGATTAGGGGAGTGCACGAACGTCTTTAGTATCATACGTATCCTGCGCCACACACAGTACGGTGGTCTGTGGAACGCAACAGTAGTTTTAGTGTGAAGACGATGCGATATTTTTATGAATTTCTACTCCTCCGGTTAACGAAATCCAAAAAGGAATGCGCTGACAGCAAATTAAGTTTTCTTTCCCAAAAATTTTTGTTCCAAACTTAATCATTCATCGCTACAGTAACATCGATTTTAGATACTAGAAAAGAATGGTTTGTGTTATCAGACCCGATCCTTTAATACACGGTGGTATATACTTAGCGGTTTATGCGCGTCATGTCTTATATCGTTACGTTTATCGGATCACGTAGTCAAAGACGTAGTAAATCTCCTTAAGATTACTTTATTGACGTTCGAGATAACAGTCCTTCACCCTGATGTATATTTTAGCCTAATAACTAGATCACAAGTTCTGTGGAGAAATCCTACTGGGCGTCGCCAGTACGTCCCGTGTATTGTGAGTCCTGAAGGTTTCCCCTATTGTCACACTTTCCTCGAAAGTTCTTAAAATGTCCAATATTATTTTCCAGCAATGACTACTGATTTCTCCTTTGTCTGTGCGTAAAAGCCAGTCCTTATTAACTAACTCTAACTCCGCAATCAGACCCCGCAGAGCGTGCGATGTTCAGCGACCACCGTATCATTCTCGGCCACCGGCATCACTGGATGCGACGTGGAAGCGAATACATGACCAACACAACTAACAAGATCTCTAAGGAGTCCACGGCTTAGCACTTACACTCGGTCGACAATGATAAACATTCCCTGACACTGTTGTTGAAGCTAGCTTTTGAGATATCTGAACTTCCGCAACATCTGTCTGCAGTTGAGTTCCGTGCATCTGAACAAAACTGTCTTCGAAAACGTCACACACGCCATCCTATCTGCGTCTTTCTCCCGAATTCCACTTGATATCGCGAAAGTTCACATTGCGTCCAAGGTCTCCAGAGATTAGCTAATGTCATTTGCTGCAAGCAAGTCATAATGCTGTCAAGGGTATTGCAGTCCATATGGTGGTGGCCACAGAGAGTATCAGCCCGCGTTTACATTTCTTGTGACTGTCTCAAGCATCTTCCTCCCCCCTCCCTGCCTCTTCCACACATGTCTTAAAAGGGAATAATGCAGAGCGATGTAGTAATTTTAATTACACTCACGAGATGAATGATGATTATGTGCCACGTGTCAAATCTAGTCTAAGGTTATTATAGTAAAACTCGTGAGAACTCATTTTATTCAAAGCTATCGCCTTTGAGCTGATGTGAATGGACTTACTGTTCGCTGGAAATCTTTCATTATCGGTCGTAGTCATTTGATGCCAGAAAATCAGACGATGTTAATAGAAGACGGCTGTAGAACAGTGGTTCCGAGGAGAGTTCAGATCATCTCTGCGAGATCTGTATTTACAAAGCTTGTCATATTAACGATTGTATATGCAGGTGTCCATCAAACTGGATCGCACGTTTTGCAGATGTATAAGCATTGTATAGCCAGGAGGTTCAGGATGTGCTTGTCGTTGCGCGAATCTTCAGGAATCTTTATACGTATTTATACTTCGCGTCTGGACAATTTAATGTAGATAAAGAGATGCTCCACAGCTTTTAGGCGTGCAATACTGCCAACTTCCACCAAGGCAAGCGTGCGCCCGGAACGACAAATGACTCCTACATACAGCACAAGACGTGGCGCTACAACGATTTCAATCTTTTTTCCCTTTTTTGTATTTTTCAACAATACGGAGATTACACCGACAGGTGTACGTGCCACTCTGTCGTAGATTTGCGCAAAGCACCCGAATAGATCAACCTCTTACGAACAAACGGTATATGTGAACTAGTTCTTTGTTTCTTTAAAGTGGAAAGCCCAGCAATGAGCAATCAAGTTATGACGCATCTTAACGGTTATGACTGAACCACGTGGTACTATCACGAAGTGTTAATCGTAGTATATATCATAACGTCTCTAATATTTCACAATCTTTTCAGTATTTCGCAACATGGTCTGTGGAAAATGGTGGAACTATATTTTTGTTAGTAGTAATTTTTTATGTCTGTTTAAATACTGGAGCAACTACGATTTCCCTCAATTGAACGAGGTACTTATATAGTAGCAGTTGACAGGCTAATGAAAGAGATGCGCAGTGACATGTTTTTGCGAATATTTCAGGTACTCTTTTATCCAAAAAAGGTGAAGAACATGTTATGTGACGTCGAGGACAGCGGGCGCAGCACATCTGGGCACTGTTAGACTATGCAGCGCAGGAAGTAGTACTGAAGTGTAGCTATACGCCAGCAGACTCCGGTCTGGTGTGATTTAGCACACTACACCTGATATTTGATCTGCACACCTGCACTACTATAGTGTTGCAAATGCTAAGTCATTGCTTGTGATTATTTGTGTTCTTACGATGGATGTCGAATATGACAAGAGTCTTTTGGCTTTATTCACTAGCATCTGATGTAACAAGGCCTATTACACCTTCTCAAGAAGACAGCTGTCTGTCGAAACCTAGGTCAGCGGTTCCAATAAACCTTGCTTTGCCACTGGTTGGTTGATTTTTTGCAGCCCCTCCAAGTTTCAAAACTACGTTGTAGAATTTAGTCAAAAATACACTCCTGGAAATTGAAATAAGAACACCGTGAATTCATTGTCCCAGGAAGGGGAAACTTTATTGACACATTCCTGGGGTCAGATACATCACATGATCACACTGACAGAACCACAGGCACATAGACACAGGCAACAGAGCATGCACAATGTCGGCACTAGTACAGTGTATATCCACCTTTCGCAGCAATGCAGGCTGCTATTCTCCCATGGAGACGATCGTAGAGATGCTGGATGTAGTCCTGTGGAACGGCTTGCCATGCCATTTCCACCTGGCGCCTCAGTTGGACCAGCGTTCGTGCTGGACGTGCAGACCGCGTGAGACGACGCTTCATCCAGTCCCAAACATGCTCAATGGGGGACAGATCCGGAGATCTTGCTGGCCAGGGTAGTTGACTTACACCTTCTAGAGCACGTTGGGTGGCACGGGATACATGCGGACGTGCATTGTCCTGTTGGAACAGCAAGTTCCCTTGCCGGTCTAGGAATGGTAGAACGATGGGTTCGATGACGGTTTGGATGTACCGTGCACTATTCAGTGTCCCCTCGACGATCACCAGTGGTGTACGGCCAGTGTAGGAGATCGCTCCCCACACCATGATGCCGGGTGTTGGCCCTGTGTGCCTCGGTCGTATGCAGTCCTGATTGTGGCGCTCACCTGCACGGCGCCAAGCACGCATACGACCATCATTGGCACCAAGGCAGAAGCGACTCTCATCGCTGAAGACGACACGTCTCCATTCGTCCCTCCATTCACGCCTGTCGCGACACCACTGGAGGCGGGCTGCACGATGTTGGGGCGTGAGCGGAAGACGGCCTAACGGTGTGCGGGACCGTAGCCCAGCTCTTGGAGACGGTTGCGAATGGTCCTCGCCGATACCCCAGGAGCAACAGTGTCCCTAATTTGCTGGGAAGTGGCGGTGCGGTCCCCTACGGCACTGCGTAGGATCCTACGGTCTTGGCGTGCATCCGTGCGTCGCTGCGGTCCGGTCCCAGGTCGACGGGCACGTGCACCTTCCGCCGACCACTGGCGACAACATCGATGTACTGTGGAGACCTCACGCCCCACGTGTTGAGCAATTCGGCGGTACGTCCACCCGGCCTGCCGCATGCCCACTATACGCCCTCGCTCAAAGTCAGTCAACTGCACATACGGTTCACGTCCACGCTGTCGCGGCATGCTACCAGTGTTATAGACTGCGATGGAGCTCCGTATGCCACGGCAAACTGGCTGACACTGACGGCGGCGGTGCACAAATGCTGCGCAGCTAGCGCCATTCGACGGCCAACACCGCGGTTCCTGGTGTGTCCGCTGTGCCGTGCGTGTGATCATTGCTTGTACAGCCCTATCGCAGTGTCCGGAGCGAGTATGGTGGGTCTGACACACCGGTGTCAATGTGTTCTTTTTTCCATTTCCAGGAGTGTACATAATTGTCATAGCAAAATATGTACGCTTTCCCGTACATTCTTCCCGTTGTGACATCCTTGACCGATTATTTCATTTTAGGGGTACTATAGCTTAAGTAATTGTCCCTGTATGTACACATGGACGTATGTGTGCGTTTCACCTACGTCCCCTGCGGTATGAGGCGTACTGTCAACACTTGGTGTGACCCCGGGATCAGGAGGACATCCGGGGAGCATAAGGAGGTGACAAGCTGGTGCCGTCCCGTGTTTGTCCGCGACGTGTGAGCGAGGGGTTCCCTAGGCGCACGCGTGTCGGCCGGGGCGCTGTCCTCGCCGAATAAGGCGCAGCGGCGGCACGGCGCCTTACGTCACGGCTTCCGGCCGGCCACCAAACGAAACTGGGCGCTGCGCTCCGCTTACGGCAGAAAATCCCCGCACCTCGCCAACTGGTTATTGTGACGTGAAAGGATAGCCGGCGCCGAGACGAGCCGGTGACCAACATTCATCTTTTCTGGCACCAGTAAGGGCATACTGAACTGGTCGTTGCTTTACGAATGCTCTCGACCGAGAGAGAGAGAACTTGAAAATAGGGACACGTCGCAGATAAACGATACGAGTCCAATGCAAGCCAGAGATGGTAAATTAGACCGAGCGTATCAACTAATGCAACAACATTTACATCTAAACCAGTAATCTGTAATTCATAATTAAGCACCTGGCAACGTGTGAAAGGAACGGTCGAACAACACAAATCTGTATCTATCCTTTGGGAACGTGTCCACCTTTTCCTGCAATTTGTTCATCCTCTACACGATGCCGTCTATCAGCAGGACGATGCAAGGTGTTACACAACTCACATTTACATGCGTGGTTCGAAGAGCACCAGGATGAGACCCAGATGTTCATGAGACCCAGAAAATATTAGATACAGGCTCCCAGGTAGATGCTATTTTCCTTGACTTCCGGAAGGCGTTCGATACAGTTCCGCACTGTCGCCTGATAAACAAAGTAAGAGCCTACGGAATATCAGACCAGCTGTGTGGCTGGATTGAAGAGTTTTTAGCAAGCAGAACACAGCATGTTGTTATCAATGGAGAGACGTCTACAGACGTTAAAGTAACCTCTGGCGTGCCCCAGGGGAGTGTTATGGGACTATTGCTTTTCACAATATATATAAATGACCTAGTAGATAGTGTCGGAAGTTCCATGCGGCTTTTCGCGGATGATGCTGTAATATACAGAGAAGTCGCAGCATTAGAAAATTGTAGCGAAATGCAGGAAGATCTGCAGCGGATAGGCACTTGGTGCAGGGAGTGGCAACTGACCCTTGTACAAATGTAATGTATTGCGAATACATAGAAAGAAGGATCCTTTATTGTATGATTATATGATAGCAGAACAAACACTGGTAGCAGTTACTTCCTTAAAATATATGGGAGTATCCGTACGGAACGATTTGAAGTGGAATGATCATATAAAACTAATTGTTGGTAAGGAGGTTGCCAGGTTGAGAAAATGTAGTCCATCAACAAAGGAGGTGGCTTACAAAACACTCGTTCGACCTATACTTGAGTATTGCTCATCAGTGTGGGATCCGTACCAGATCGGGTTGACGGAGGAGATAGAGAAGATCCAAAGAAGAGCGGCGCGTTTCGTCACAGGGTTATTTGGTAACCGTGATAGGGTTACGGAGATGTTTAGCAAACTCAAGTGGCAGACTCTGCAAGAGAGGCGCTCTGCATCGCGGTGTAGCTTGCTCGCCAGGTTTCGAGAGGGTGCGTTTCTGGATGAGGTATCGAATATATTGCTTCCCCCTACTTATACCTCCCGAGGAGATCACGAATGTAAAATTAGAGAGATTAGAGCGCGCACGGAGGCTTTCAGACAGTCGTTCTTCCCGCGAACCATACGCGACTGGAACAGGAAAAGGGAGGTAATGACAATGGCACGTAAAGTGCCCTCCGCCACACACCGTTGGGTGGCTTGCGGAGTATAAATGTAGACGTAGATGAGTTAACCGTACTCACCGGATTTAAATCTAATCGAGAATCTGTGGGACAACTTCGATCGGGCTGCTCGCACCATGGATCCACAACCGACAACCGGGAAACCTAGCGCAGCTGGCTACGCACTAGAGTCGGCACGGCTGCACAAGCCTGTCGGCACCTTCCAGAACCTCGCTGACTCTCTTCCTGCACGTTTCGCAGCAGTCCGCACTGTAGAAAGTGGTTATTCAGGCTTTCGACAGGTGGCTACATTAATGTGACTCGACAGTCTATAATCAACACAGTGAATACTCCCTAGAAGAGTAAAATAATTCTCTCTCACTAAATGCCTTCCATACAGGCTCGATAGGACAATGAACTAAGAAGTATGACTTTTTACTCGCGCTACAGAGAACAGCCCCAGAGTACTGACTTTTCACTTTTTAGGGTATGAACTGTACCATGTGTGTACGGAGCAACTGGTGTTATCCGCAGAGCGTCAGTTAATACAGAACGACAAAAGTTTCCCTCCGCCGCACTGTCTACTGACATGTGGTCAGTAAATGTGATGATTGCTAAATGATTTATGAAAAACCTCAATTTGTGTTTCTTCCTCCGCAGTTACATGGTCAATTTGTTTTAATACAACGAACACGAAGACGGCAGTTAGATATCGAATGGCTAGGTCTGATTTAATGGACGAAAGGAAGGTTGCGGCCGGGATCCCGGGAGAGCCAGATAGCTGCGGCTCGGCGGCCTGCTCGTAAAGCCTGCACCGGGGCGCAGCCGGCCACGCCCTCGACCACGCCTCACGCACCGACAGCTGATCGATGACTCCTACAATGCCTTAGTTTGTAGTAGCTGCAATGTCCGTCTGTCGTCTCAAACATACCCCTAGTCCCTGTCATACATGACTATTGCTTGCAGAAATAATGTCCTTAATTATTGGCGTCTCCGTTGTATAACCGCAAGTACGGCTGACCTTGGATTGGCAACTGCTCTTTATTTTCTATGTAGGTAATTTTTTAAATTTTACGTGAATTTCATCTTAAACATCTGATCTTCCAACAACTAACGTTTCTAATTTTGCCTTAGTAGCAGAAGACACATAAAATATCAAAGAAATTGCGCGCTTGCGCTTGTCCGTCGTTCAGTAAAACTTACATAATACCACTGTTTTAATATTCAGAAATGAAAAAAATTGTACATTTCACAAAAGGAACAAACATAGCATCATATGACTACAATAGCACTCAAGACGTAAAATACCTGGGTGTAATAACTTGTAGGGATATGTGCTTGTAAATTATAGATTGCAGTGATCAGTCGTCCTATTCATTGATGGTATTCAATGAACTGTGGATGAAGCCCGACCAACAGGCATTACATGCGTTGAGTGAAAATAATAGTGCATTGAGAATGGCTAGTTTCTAGCCGAAATCTAGATCTGCACAATAAAATTTAAAAAGGACGACTGATCGCTGCAATCTATAATTTACAACTCAACAGCCGCTGAGTGCAACAGCTTTCTGAATGCCTGTTGTACGGATATGAAATGGAATTCTCATGCGCATAGTTGTAGATAAATGACGTGGTACACTTCGGTTCATTAGCATAATATTTGGAAAATGCATCTGTGTACAAAGAAGAATGCTTACAAAACACTCGTGCGAACCATTCTAGAATACTGTTCATGTATTTGGGTTTCATACCATATAGAATTAACGGAATATATCGGACGTATTCGAAGGAGGATAGAAGTAAGGGTCACAAGTTTGTTCGATTCTTGGGGAAGCATTATGGACATTTACTTCTGAAGCTGCAGTGCGAGTTCATGTTGAACGAACAGAAGGTATTTTAATTTATTTATTTATTTTTTGGCGAATAGATACAGGGTGTGGTGTCACCACCAGACACCACACTTGCTAGGTGGTAGCCTTTAAATCGGCCGCGGTCCGTTAGTATACGTCGGACCCGCGTGTCGCCATTATCAGTGATTGCAGACCGAGCGCCGGCACACGGCAGGTCTAGTCTAGAGAGACTCCCTAGCACTCGCCCCAGTTGTACAGCCGACTTTGCTAGCGATGGTTCACTGTCTACATACGATCTCATTTGCAGAGACGACAGCTTAGCATAGCCTTCAGCTACGTCATTTGCTACGACCTAGCAAGGCGCCATATTCAGTTACTATAATTACTATCTTCAAGAATGTATTGTGAACAGATATTACTGTGACTAATGTACCGTCAAGAGCGACGTTCATCATTAATGGATTAAAGTTAAGTATCAAACTAATTACGTCTGCTTTCTGAATTCTAATTCCTTGTCATGTTCCAGACCTCGCGTCAGTATAGTTGTTCCCTCCTCACGCCAGCCTGCGTGAGCTAAAACGCGTGTATTTCGACCTCCACTAGTGACACGGTGTTGGCTCTTCTGCCAACACAACACAGGGTGTCCCTCCTAAGTCTCGTAAGCGCGTTCTCTCTTGTGTTTCGCCAGATATTTGCAATTTCGTTTTTGCAATCTGTGGGGGGTTCAGCCAAAACTAATATTGCTCTCAACACGTCTTTCATGCGGCGCCCAGTGTTGACGGAAAGCGTCGGTCTGCGTTTTATAGATAAGCATTAACAGGAACATTAAACCACGAAGAATAGCCAGTACTCCAGCAGCGACTGAGTAAAGCTGCTGCACGTCACGAGCAGTTAGCGGGGGCGTAGATGGTCCTGTCGTTTCTAGGATACTAATTAATCTCCGTATTTTGATGTCCTTGTTAATATAGACCGATAAAAACGAATACCGCATTAGACTAATCTGGGACCGCGCTATCGAGTGGGCATATGAAATTCCGGTCTAAAAATCATTTTGTTTGTAACGGGAAACAAACCGACGCTTTCCGCTGACTCTGGGCGTCGCCTGTGACAGATGATAAGCAGTATTTGTTTGCACCGACCCCTGCCACACATTCCAAAAACAAAATTGCAAATATTTGCCAAAACATTAGAGAAAATGCGCCAGACGATCTAAGGAGGGACATCTGGTGTATATCACATTAACTTAGAGTATCTGTGTCTTGTGCTCCATAGGTAGGTGTTTTAGCACGTCCTTTGGTAGCATCCTGACGATATGCTCCAATAGCGACTGCAAGCCAAGAGGCTCTAAGATAACGGCGAAAGAATGCAGCGCTTAACCTCAGTCACCTGGTACTAAATGCAACTTTGGCGAGTGTCCGCTAGAAGCGAGAGGAAGGCGTCTCGCGGAGTGAGCTTTCGCTGTGTGACGTAAGAGTGGGGCCCACGGCAGCGGCGGACTGTGTGGAGGACCTCTGCCCACACCTGCAGCCGCACCATTTAGCGCCTCACCTCACCTCAGCTCGCCCCGCGCTTGACTCACTCCTATTTCTGGCTCCCTGCATTCCGATTGCTCTGCTCTGCGCTTAAGGTGATAGCCGCCTTTCCTCGATGAGCAACCTTTACAGAGTCGAGGTCACTTACCTAACCGTAGCACGCAAGGATATGGGAACTAGCTGACCTTCGGACGCCACGTTTAAAAGCCTTAAGATATTAAAGTAAAAGTAAAAATACACAAGAAGATAAAAGATGGGAAACAGCGAAAGTATGATCAGACATTATAGGAAGGAGGACGACCGAAATGGTTTTCTTCAAAGACCTTCCGAACTCTTACTCAGACTGAGAACAGTAAGGGATGGCAGTGGGCCTGAAAACGAAGAAGGCTAATCTCGTAATATTTCTGTTTGAGAAATGATATAATTACATTTCAATTGTAGGTAGAAGCCGAGATGGAGTCTGTAACATTCCGCCTGCAACGAGTCACAAATGCATGAAAAAATCTCGCGGGCAGCTTCAACGTGTGTCATTAATAACAACCGCCACTCGAATGAAGTTATCTTTAACACTGTTTTAAAACCTGAATCGCCGGCCGCTGTGGCGGAGCGGTTCTAGGCGCTTCAGTCCGGAGCCGCGCTGCTGCTACGTTCGCAGGTTCGAATCCTGCCTCGGGCGTGGATGTGTGTGATGTCCTTAGGTTAGATAGATTTAAGCAATTCTAAGTGTTGGGTACTGATGACCTCAGATGTTAAGTCCTATAGTTCTTAGAGCTATTTGAACCAAAACCTGAATCCTATCTGAATGTACAAGATGTTTCGCAATTTCTGTTACGGGCTTCTAGGAGCCGCAGAAGGGACTTCATCGATACAGTTCTGATGAGGAGTCCACGTCCTGAAACGTATTGAGTAGATGAAAAATGAGTTTGAAGACCAGGTCACTTCCAAATTGCGCCCTTCACGGTACGCACGCAGCGGAGACACTGACCTGTTCGCTCTACAGAAGCCTACAGCAAGGGCAAAGTTCTGAGTACTCGTTGTCGGATTCACTTGTACGTAACGAAGGAAATTCTCTTCAAAGCCGAATGTGCGGCGCGTCCATGGAGCACCATAGTCAACCCTTCTAGTTGCGAAATGTTCTTGTTCCTCGCAATCCTTGATTTAGTGGGACGAAAATGGTTTGTGATGTCATAATAACAACAGAGGACTCATTGCGGCCCGCTCTTCCTAGTCTGTGTCTGTGTGTACTATGAAGTGCTTTTGGAAGTGATCCGACATTCAAATTTACTTTATGTTGAAACGGGTCATTTCTGGACATGGGTTCTTTATCAAAACTTTATCTAGAAAGTCCCCTCTACAGCCCCTAGAGTACTGTAATACAAATTGTGAAACAAACTGTATATATGGCGAGTCGCATAATTTGTTAACTTAAACATTTCCCGAACCGTCGAAAATAGCCGTTCATGTGTGAGTTGAACAGGGATGACCCACCTTGTCATACGTGAAAAAATTTTACACAACATTATTAAAAATTTCATATTGTACAAAAAATGGTTCAAATGGCTCTAAGCACTATGGGAGTTAACATCTGAGGTCATCAGTCCCCTAGACGTAGAACTACTTAAACCTAACTAACCTAAGGACATCACATACATCCATGCCCGAGGCAGGATTCAAACCTGCGACCGTAGCAGCGGCGCGGTTCCAGATTGAAGCGCCTAGAACCTCTCGGCCACAAAGGCAGGCTGTTTTGTACAGACAGTAGGGTATGGTAAAGAGTAAGATGATCCGAAAGTAGCATGCTCAAATCCTAATGGTGGCTGAAACTTCGGCACCCGGAAATGAAACAAGTGATTTCGTGGTGTGCAGTTTCACACCATCTATCGAGAATATTTTGGGACATACACTGATGAGCCAAACAACTATGACTAATGCTCCTGCGAGATTGAGTGCAGCCTGGTGGCGTTGTGAGAAAGTTCGAGGGTATGGTGAAAAGTAAATCCACCAATTTTTTTATTCTACTCTCAATATCGGTTGAGGTATCACAGTCAGGGATATTACTTGGTCGACTTTCTCGCTTCGCTGACCCAAGTTTCAACCCTCTGCCGCTAGAGGGCTCCGAACTGTAGCGTGTAACACAGCTGTGTTACATATGTACAGGTGTCGTCCATCTCTGCAAACTTATCAACGACTTGTCGTAACCATGCCACACAGAACGGCTTTGTATTGAATTCCAAAGACGGAATACTAGGCAGATGGTCTTACTCTTTTGGCTCATCAGAATATGTGTTTTGTCTCTTGGAGAGAGAGCGTACAACACTGATTGCGCTGTCCCCCATACGAGGATTTTAATCTCCGAGACATCCACGATGCTTTTCTAGAGGCATAGCCTATGCTCCAAAAACGGGTTTTATCTTCTCCCATCTTTGTTTCATACTCATCTATAAAAAGCACAGTACCCCATGTCCTTCCATGCCACAGTTATGTGATATCATATCGTCGGAATCGTGTGGTCCTCTGGAGCTGATGGTGCATTTACAATTTCACTAGTACTAATTGCACTCAATAACTCAAATTTGTTTCGAACATGACATTACTTAGCACCTCGAAGGAAGGAAACCGCTATCCAATTACCCAAGGATAACAGTGTTTTCAGTTCGCGCTACCGGAGTGTGGGATGACACTGATTTTTCATACTATAACTACAAGTTTCATTTGAAATTTGTAGAAGTGGTCCTTCCGAGTATGTTCTTGTCGCAAGCTGTTTAATAGTTCAGTTACCGGCACCGACTTACACCCGAAGAATTGCAGCGTTGGCGCAGACACTCGTACAATGCGCCAACAAAAGCGGAGCGGGTGGAACAGCGGGGGTGGTGGGCGTGGCTGCACGCGGAGCTGCAGGGGTTGGCGCCGGGCGCGCCTGGCACGGACAGCGGGGTGCTAACTGGCCGGCCTCGGCCGCCCTCGGTGCCGGTCGGCGCCGTCGCCCAGATTCGCACAGCCACCCCTGTGCTAAACTTGGTTATTTACTGCGCGAACCTGCTCACCTGCTGCCTTACCTGCCCCACTTTGAAGCTGGTGTAAATTCGCCACCTCGCTACACGCGTGAAGCGCTGGCTTCTCAATTACCTCAGAGTCGTAATTGCTTGAAGTCACGAAAGGACACAGGCAGGACGACTTTACTGCCGTAAATGCATATTTGTGGTCATACTGGCTACTGCGAAGACCACCCCGTATAGCAGTCGATGCAGCGTGCTAGATTGGGATATGTGCCAGATGTGGATTGAATCCGCGCGCCAAATTAACAGTCTCTGGTCTGCTACATGGGCCAACCGGTTTCTCCGTACTTGTTTAGGCAAATGTCGCGCTGAGTCCCTATCTTCGCCAGAAACACAGTTAAAACAGGGAAACACAAAGAATGAAGTTTACACGAATCGAAGATGGTGCACTCGACTTCCGTTCATTAAAGTAACTGAAGATTGCGCTAAGAAGAAGAGGTTGAGCCATTAGTTTTCAGAACACATCTCATGCCGACAACTTACGGTTATGTTAGAATACAGTTCCAATAATTTGCTCGTACTGACAACGACTATTATGTAGCGCACGCCTTGGAAAACACAGGAAACAAATGAGAGCTTAGTTTCTGTAGATATTTTTCAAAGGAGATGACTGTCGTTTCATTTCCCAGTGTGTTCAAAGCCCGGAAAAACTGAAATACCACAGTTATACATTCACAGCACCTGCCAGGTCAGCTAGCTTGGCTCAACGTCATCGTGTCTGATTGTCTCAATTGAGTCGATGTTCGGTTTCAGGTAATACAAATGTTGGGCGAATGGCTTCGCAACACGCCGCTAGGGACCTATTGGGAACAGAAGTTCCGACGTTAAAATCCACAAAAGTAGTGCGCTGGCTAAATGTCCCTCCAAAATCGCCTTACGCAGATGAATCAGAAGCTATTCGGCAGGTCTTTATCATCAAGAGCGACCGTGCCACTAAGTTTACTTTGGCAGTTACGAACTTTACCTTGGAAGTTAAGAACTATCGCACCTACTGAACACCCACAGCAGAATTATATATTACACGAATCATTAGCGACGCCTGTTTGTCTGTATTTGGCAAAATTAATACGAGCTAAAAGCATTACATTCTTTAATATTTAGACATAGTATTTGAGCTTTTCCATGACATTTCCATGTATTCCAAAGTTGTACGTAGACATGAAGTGCCTTGGGAAGTATAAGCCACATTTAGTTGCCCCCACCAGAGTGACTATGAAGTGTGAGATGGTTCCATAATAACTTTATTTAACAGCATGTTTTACCTATTAACAGAAGTCATAGCAAATCTGCAATTCTTCAAATTATTCCACTTGTATGGCTGCCAGTTTCCTCCTCCAAATGAACTAATAAACAAAAATTAACAATTAACTGTTAAACAGTCGATGTCAATTATTCGTTATCAACTGAACAATCGATCTACGATAAGAATCCTGGAGGAATCTGCCACTGATAACACCTGTTTGGAATCGTAACTTTTTCACACAAGCAATAAGAACGAATTTTTTGTTCTGGTAACATTATTTCAGTTATTTGATGCGATTCAGGGTCGCGCCGCAGCTTTGCCAATAGCGGACCGTCAAAGTTAATTAATTGCTTATTTCGCACCTTTCAACGGTAGAGCAACCGACGCAAGTGGAGGCAGCCAATTACATAACGATGTTATATCTTACCCGCCCTACGACTTTCCAGCGCCGGTTATGTACAGACTTGAGGACTGGTAATAGCTGCGGCGCATGCACTCAGATGACAGCAGCACACGGCGATGGCTTCTGCGCAGCAATTAGCGGCGCTGGGAGCGTGTCCGTCGGGCCGGAAGCCTGCACGCCTCAGGCCTACATCACGCGGCCAGAAGTGTGCCTCACGATTAATGGCTGCCACTTGCAGAGGAAGCTGTGCAATGCACACGCTGCCTACTTCTAGTTTCTGTTGCGGCGTCTTACTGAAGCCAAACTAATCTGTCGCATAATAGTTCTGTGCAATCTAAATACGCAAACATTTTCAGAAAATTTGCTCCGCTTGCAAAGTGTTATTCAGCGAAATGTGTGAATGCAGGTAAGCAAGCATTTTGTGCTCAAATCGCCAAGATCCTAAAATTATGCACCAGAGCATTTTTGAAGTATGATCACAATTAGCTTGTTGTGTCACAGGCGGAGATACGCAACAGAATTAAACACGAGAGTTTAAGACTCAGTCGCTGCTCACGCTTTCACCGGTAGTTCTTTAGAAACAAGATTAAGAGTGGTTCTGTCATCGCGCTCCTTTGCGGTAAAGTTAATTTGCACGTCTTTCTCGCGCGCGCTACTGCACTAGACTTCATGCCCCTGCTCAGTATATATAACTGCCAGTCTCCTCTAAATGATACGAATAATTTTCTTTCTCATCGACTGAGTAGTACAGCACAGGATGATAAATCCGTAATCGCCATGAAATTCCATCAGATACTCCTGCCGTTAGGCGCAGATTATTTCACGTAGATGATCTATGTTCGTCCGAGAATTTGTGTCATTACCTTTTCTCCGCAACTTGCGATGGGTCTTGCAGTTTCAAATGTTAGTTGTTGTCCCCCCCCCCCCCCCCCCCCATCCCGCATCAAAAAGACAGCAATTTATTTCGTTTTCGTGCCGATCGTGTAAACAGATTATTTTCCTGTGTGTATAAATCTCTATTGAAATAAATAACGAAGAGCTTTTTTAAATAATGTTTGTCACCGGAAGCTTTGAACACCAAGCGACGGTTCGGCTGTTCAAGTAACAGTGCAAACTTTGCGGTTAAGTCATTTGAGGCTTCTTCTCTCTTTTTTTTACAAGGGCGCGATTCGCTTCGATAATTTTCCAAGCGCCATTGTGAAAACTTTCGCTACTAACGGACAGGACGTGTTCAAGTTTTAATGACAAACTTCAAAAGATTTTTCTGAAGCACTTGTACCTAAATTCATAGTCACGTCACTTATGACCATATACAGGCACATTTTCTAGCGCTCATGCATGATTTAGTCAGATGTTATGGTAGGTTCAGTGAAATATGCTTCAGAAAACTAGGAAAAGTATATCACCAACGAAGGAACACATGCAAGACAACACAGGAGGAATACTGATCGTGGAAAATAATCACTGAGGATTCATCGAAAATAAACATTTCCATATAAATTTTAGAGGAATTTATTTCAATCGTAACGACTGTCATTAGAGACAAAGAAAAGTTTTTTTTTTTATTAGAGAACAGTATTTAGATGTTGATCCTGTCATCTCGATTAAGGCTTTTTCTTGATAATTTCATATGAATGCTACGAAAGTACAATCAGCAAACTGTAAAGGAATTATATAAAAAAATTTTATGAATTGATAGACACTAGTTCAACTACCACAGATTAATGCGTAGAGCATTTGCTGAACAAAAGAAGCTTTACGCTCTTCGTTTATTAGTTTTTTGAATAAGTTACCTTTCGCTGTTATTCTGTCATAGTGTTAAGACGTGTTGTGCCATTTCTTACTGATAAAATTGGGTTCAATAATGAAAGTGATTCTGAAGCAGAGCGATTTCGTCTTTTGTGATACCATGGGTCCCAGCTCTTGAAACTCTCGAAAATTATTACTATTATTTTAATTTTATGCAGAGAATTTAGGTGGAGGTGACGATATTTACGGCGACGCTGCTCAACAATAGAGGTACGTGAATGTTTGGATTGGATTGGATTGTTTGGGGGAAGAGACCAAACAGCGAGGTCATCGGTCTCATCGGATTAGGGAAGGACGGGGAAGGAAGTCGGCCGTGCCCTTTCAAA
Organism: Schistocerca cancellata; assembly: GCF_023864275.1. Classification (NCBI taxonomy): domain Eukaryota; kingdom Metazoa; phylum Arthropoda; class Insecta; order Orthoptera; family Acrididae; genus Schistocerca; species Schistocerca cancellata. Next base: position 300,197,791 of record NC_064634.1, read on the forward strand.
GGAACCATCCCGGCATTTTCCTTGAGTGATTTAGGGAAATCACGGAAAACCTAAATCAGGATGGCCGGACGCGGGATTGAACCGTCGTCCTCCCGAATGCGAGTCCAGTGTGCTAACCACTGCGCCACCTCGCTCGGTGTACGTGAATGTGTTCATCTTTCTCCTTTCGTGGCAGCTACCGTCAATTTCAGTATATTTGTCGCGACGTTCAGTACCTGCAGTCTTTCTTTTCATTTAATTTCGAAGTCCACGCATGTACGTTGTAAGATTAATAAATGCATTTAACTGTAATTCTTTTTATCCAGGCCACGAGGGATGATTGCACTCAAAATGTACGCGCCTCTATCCCGTTCGTATGTTCGCATACATTTGAGTGCGTACAAGCGTAACTATGTTTAAGACTCACTTCCTACACAGTACTAACGCTTTTTTTTTAACAGTAATATTCAGTGGCTTAGTTTCCACAATTGATCTTTGCCTGTGTCACAACAGCGCTTCACGCGAAATATTTATTACGCGACATCCACAATAACTTTTATTTCAAAATTTCGACGACCGACTGAATAAAGATTTTTCTAACAAAAACAATAGCAAAACATAATAATATAAGAGGACGCGTTACAAAACCATAGCCTAGCCCAAATAAGGTAGTGGGCCGTCTCCGATGACTATGATAAGGAGAGTGTGTGATATTGAAATTTCGTTAGCCCAGAGACACATATCGTAAGGAAATGGAGAAGGGTATTCGCAGTGCAGGCTTACAGCCCCCACGGCTGCTCAGTTCGCTGAGCAGAGCGCAAGTTGGCGGCCAGATAGTGGCTGCGGGCTGTCCCTGTTGTGTCTGTAGGCGCGGCACGCCTCGCTCGTAAAGACGCAGCCGGGCGCAACCCGCCGTGAGCCCTGCACGGACTGCACCTCTGGTGCCGACGTGGTGTCAGAGCGGCACTCATACGCATTCCCTAAATCGTTCATCAATGGTACAGTACTGGTCGCAAGCGAAGTCACGGCTGGTAACAGGACTTTCGTACGCAGTAATCTCTTCTATCAGGTGTGACCAAACACTTCAGATACTGTAACATATCTTTTTCAAGCTGGAAGATTCGGATATTCTGAAGACTTCAGTGTGGAGGGCTACAGGGCGGTAATCAGTAGTCGCAAGTGTTCGTAACCTTGCTCTGTGGTTCAGACGCTGCCGGGGGCCAAAATTGAAAACAGTTTCAGAAATAGAGTAGTACAGTGAGTTAATTTAAAACCACCGTTAATAGTAGCTTGGCCGAAAGTTGTAGATTTGCGTCCCTGGCAGAACAGCGTTTTTTCAGACCTGTAGTCCATGTTTTAGACGTGCTTTTGTAACATCGTGCGGCAACGAAGCGAGAATTTCTTATTCGTAATCTGCTGTACGGGGTGATTACTAATAGAAATGCTGTAACAGATCTTTTGGTATCATAAACAATGTGTCGAAAGTTCAGTTACGTGGGGAACCTATTGCAATTAAAAGATCAAGTTTTCCACCAGACCTTGTCAACCAGCTACCTCTGTTTTCCAGGTCCTCCTTCACTGCGGCAAGGGACACAAAGCCATCATTACAATCGCATTGTAAGTGACACGTGGGTACTGCGGTGGATTTTGGTGGAACGCATTCTCGTCTGGGACCGTCTAACCCTAGCTGAGGATTTTGAGGGAATTCTCTTTATCTCGTTGGAGGGAAAGCGTTCTATTGAAATTCTGATGGCACGTCTCTCGATTCGTGAAGAATTAGGTCCCATACTCTATGGAGACAGCGAAATGAAACATTGTGTTTCCCAGCTCGTTAAGCAGACATGAGTATACATATTGCGAAAAAAAAATGTGTGTGAAATCTTATGGGACTTAACTGCTAAGGTCATTAGTCCCTAAGCTTACATACTATTTAACCTAAATTATCCTAAGGGCAAACACACACACCCATGCCCGAGGGAGGACTCGAACCTCCGCCGGGACCAGCCGCACAGTCCATGACTGCAGCGCCCTAGGCATCTCGGCTAAACCCGCGCGGCTATACATATTGCGGACGAGCTCACCATGCTATTGGTGACGACGCCTCCATACGGAAACACGTGAGCTTCGCACATGAAGTGAAACCAAACATCGCGGGTGAAGGACATTCACCTACGAATCAAGAATTTTCCTGCTGTAGCACTGTTATACACGCTACCTGTTAGATGTCTACACATAATTGCCGCGTGGGCTGGCCGCGTGGTTTGAGGCACCATGTCCCGGATTGCGCGGCCCCTCTCGCCGAAAGTTCGAGTCCTCCCTCGGGCATGGGTGCATATAATGCTCTTAGCATAAGTTACTTTAAGCTAGTTTAAGTAGTGTGTAAGTCTAGGGACCGATGACCTCAGCAGTCTAGTTCACACACATTGGAACGTTTCTACACATATTTCTTGTTAGCCGTAAGCTACTTCCTACTCCCCAGGCCCAATCTCTACGAACCACTAAGTGTTTGTGCGGTCGTGTGAAACAACACTAACGCCCCTTCTCTAACTCCTTTCTGTGATTTGTCAAATCCGCACTGCTTCGAACACGTCTCGCGCAAGCCCAAATTGCTCCTAAAGGAGGCTCGAAATACAGCTCTTAATAATCCATTCTACAATTCCAAGGAAGAAAGAGCAGCAGTTCCACAAAGGCCACCGATATTTCTCTCTGTGCCCGATCTAGACCACACACACACACACACACACACACACACACACACACACACACACACACACGTAGTCGGCGGCGGCCAGAACAGCCGAGCCCATTGAGGGAGGCGGTGGCCGGTGTGAATGGCGGCTTTGGCTGCCTGCAATTACTTGCGCCGTTAGACTTGGTACCGGTTATTAAACGCGCCGCTACCACTCCCGCGCTGCTCGCTGAGACGTGTCGCCGTCGCCGAGACTGCGATACTCGCCGCTCCCAGATAGAGGCTTCATTCCTTTCTTGTCCACAACAGCTTGACAACCGGATGTGAGCCGCGGCTTTCTTAGCACTGTGTCTCCGCGCTTCTACTACTTCGCACTCAATCTACTGCCAGTTGCGAACATCTACCGAAGTTCACACACTACCTCCATTAGCTCTGACTTAGTACGTGTGTACCATTTTTCTACCTTGATGTGCCCGCCTTAGCCATTAATTCAGCACTTCACTATGCGGAAATATTATCACTTTTAAGGGAGACGATATTAGTTTTAGCGATATATATTAACAGGAATAGTAAAACACAAGAAATAGCGAGTACTGCAGCAGCGACAGAACCTCTCTGGGCTGTGCTGACTGCCACCGCCACGCAGATGCATAATCAGTCGCTGCTGAGTACCGATTAAGCCTTGTCTTTTACTGTTCCTGTTGACACGTATAGTTAAACCAGCGTCGCACTAGACAAATCTGAAGTGCGAAGCATACCGACACATTTCTTCGACGGTGGGCGTCAAATGAGAGATGTTGTGAGCCGTATTTGTTTGGGTTGACACCAGCTACACGTTGCAAAAGGAAATTTCAAATATCTGCGGAACAGCAGAGAAAATGCGCTTGAAGAAATAATTACGTGTTTAATTTTTCAGTTCACATGTGGCCCAATGCGGAACTTGACGGAATAGCAGTGAAACCATGAAACTGGGGATGGCGTGTATTTTCGTTTGAGTCTAATCTATTTTACGGAAATTGCGTAATTTCGTTCTACATACCAAGAAGTCTCTAGGTGTGTCGAGGCTTGATGTACGCGCTGTTAGCGAGAAATGTGTCCGTTAAATTGCCCTGAACGTATTACAAAAACTGATGATGGCTGTCCATAGTAACTACTTGCAGTATATCGCTCCCTCCTACGTATATCTCGCGAAGAGACCATGAGGATAAAATCAGAGAGATTAGAGCCAAAACAGAGGCATACCGACAATCCTTCGTTCCACGAACAATACGAGATTGGAACAGAAGGGAAAACCGATAGAGGTACTCAAGGTACCCTCCGCCACACTTGCGGAGTATGGATGTAGATGTAGATGTAGACGTTGCGGTCCGAAGAGTGTAACACTATGATCACATACGGCATCAACTTCAAAGCCCGCATCTCTTGGTCGTGCGGTAGCGTTCTCGCTTCCCACGCCCGGGTTCCCGGGTTCGATTCCCGGCGGGGTTAGGGATTTTCTCTGCCTCGTGATGGCTGGGTGTTGTGTGCTGTCCTTAGGTTAGTTAGGTTTAAGTAGTTCTAAGTTCTAGGGGACTGATGACCATAGATGTTAAGTCCCGTAGTGCTCAGAGCCACCAACTTCAAATCTCGCTTAATGCAGCAGTTTCTGATAGATTAATCATTTGTATTCTGGTTAGTCCTTACGGTGATCTGATTAGCAATTTTCGTGAATAAGCCTCAACAGAGACGACTCAGCAGGCAGTAAGCCGTATTTAACAACTTCAGGCCACAATCCGGAATTATAGTCCCACCACTAGGGAACCTGGTGACGTAATGGGAGGCGATGCGAAATCCGTGCGTGCTAATAGCCGCAGTAAACTGTGTTGGTTTATGAGGCGCCTGACAGCTAATGCGGCTGTAATTTTCCTTCGCTGTTCTACTCGCTCTAACTGCATCCTGAACGCTCATAATGAGGTTCACCCATTCGCTCATAATGGCGGTACGGCTGATTTTGCTTTGCGTGTAACCTCGCGACCTATTAGTCAACAAGTAGCACAAAGCGGCATAAATTACAAAGATTATACTCGCCTGTCTGTGAGTGAATGACCGTGTTCAATGCAGTGCAGAATTTCTGTGAAGGGGACGCTGCGGTGTGCAGCGGGAGCGCTATACAAATATTTGTGAAAACTATAGCGAGCGGGTCTGGGTTCCTAACCAAGTACAAGGTGTTTAGCTTATCTGATCTTGGTAAACAGTAGTCCTGACGATATGTACGAACATCACAAACAACATGGAAAACCATAAAATAATGGTTGGATTAAACGACAATATTCTCGTTATTTTTTCAGACCCCAACTTGGCTGATTTTATGGTCATCGACTATAGGGATAAACAGTGATCATATTCTTCCTTGGGTTTCGATTTAATTTTTTCTGTAGCAGGTACATGCCGGAGTCGCAATCCCTGTAATCTTTGTTAAAATGAGGCGTTCTTACATGCACTGACACATGGAAACGTTATATTTTTACAAACATTACATCAATGCAGGAATCACAGCACTGGTGTTAGCTGTCATAGAATTTGCTGATAAGCAGCAAAACCGCAGCTTTCCCCCTTCACAGCTTTTCGGCTAGAGGGTGAGGGAGTGACTGAGGACATTTGAAACAAAAGCAATAACTCCCTTTTGAGGATCATGGAGAAAGGAATCAGCAGTGGTATTGCTAGAGTTGTAGAAGCTAGGCAGGAATAGCATAACCAAGATATGCCACGCTTGAATGCAGTGATTAGGCGTGATTTGATTGTGAAAGGTCCATAATACACTGGGGCCAGCTTTAGATTTTAACCGAGGACAGCCTGATAGTGACAACATGTTCTCGCCCAACTTTCCTCTCTATGAAAGCAACATCCTGGTAATGATTTTTTTTCCGTCACTAGGATCGGTCACGGTGGCAGACGTTCACATGTTTAGGTCAAAACAGAAGTGTATCTTTTCTTACGCTGCTCCTGGTTGAGAAGAAATGAGTTACTTCATACGCTGTCCCAACCAAAGTAAGTAGTCAAATGAAACTGCATGGTTACAGAGACCGTCTCAATTGGCTCTGAGCACTATGGGACTTAACTGCTGTGGTCATCAGTCCCCTAGAACTTAGAACTACTTAAACCTAACTAACCGAAGGACATCATACACATTCATGCCCGAAGCAGGATTCGAACCTGCGACCGTAGCGGTCGCGCGGTTCCAGACTGTAGTGCCTAGAACCGCTCGGCCACGCCGGCCGGCACCGCCTCAATTCTCAAACATCTGCGATGTATATATGCAGACAGAAGCGATCCATGGAAATTTGTCACAACGCCGGGATTAAAAACTGGATCTCCTCCTCAATAGGCAGACGCGCTAACCACTACGCCACCCTGGCACAATGGCTTTGCACAGCTGCGCGGATTACCATAGCACGCCTCCCTCCTCAAACCAAATCCCATTCACACCTCAGCCCACTTGGTATTCCTGCCAAGACTTCAAAAGGTCTCTGTAACCATATCGTTTCACTTGAATAAAGCACCTACGTCTGGGTTCCAGGGAAAATCCTCCGTTTCATTTAATGCTGAGGTACTATTCCAGAACAGTTGAAGAGAGTTTGCAGTGCCGTTCGAGATTGAGAGGAATAGCAAATGGGCTGAAGAGTGAGAGGGAATTTGGATTGAGGAGGTAAGTGTGGTAGTTTAGTCCGTGCAGTTATGGAAAGCCACTATGCCAAGGTGCCAAGGTGGCGTAGTGGCTAGCGCATCTGTCTAGTGAGTATATACAGGGTGGTCCACTGATCGTGACCGGGCCAAATATCTCACGAAATAAGTGTCAAACGAAAAACCTACAAAGAACGAAACTTGTCTAGCTTGAAGGGGGAAACCAGATGGCGCTATGGTTGGCCCGCTAGATGGCGCTGCCAGAGGTCAAACGGATATCAACTGCGATTTTTTAAATAGGAACCCCCATTTTTATTACATACTCGTGTAGTACTAAAGAAATATGAATGTGTTAGTTGGAACACTTTTTTCGCTTTGTGATAGATGGGGCAGTAATAGTAAACAAACGTATAAGTACGTGGTATCATGTAACATTCCGCCAGTGCGGACGGTATTTGCTTCGTGATACATTACCCGTGTTAAAATGGACCGTTTACCAATGGCGGAAAAGGTCGATATCGTGCTGGTGTATGGCTATTGTGATCAAAATGCCCAACGGGCGTGTGCTATAAATGCTGCTCGGTATCCTGGACGACATCATTCAAGTGTCCGGACCGTTCGCCGGATAGTTAGGAAGTGTTCAGCCACATGTGAAACGTAAACCACTACCTGCAACAAATGATGATGCCCAAACAGGTGTTTCAGCAGATGTCGCGGCTAATCCGCACATCAGTAACAGACGAAGTGCGCGAGAATCGGGAATCTCAAAAACGTCGGTACTGAGAATGCTTCGATCCTTCGCGGAAGAGGAAAAAATACAGATTAGTAATAATATAAATCGAGTTTACATCCTGCTTATGTATTGCTTCCTTCCTAAGTACGAAATGGGACTAGTGCTACCCGCGTCGCTAAGCACACTTACATTGCGATCACGTACAGATGTGTACGTCTACTAACGGTAAAGAGTGCACAAGTAAAGCTTATAAACACCTTGCTATATATTTGCCGGCCTACTCGCCTCTCTAGCGAGCCTTTACAGCGGCCACGTCGACGAAGGGGCGGTTTGCAACAAGACGGAACGCTGTGCTGTGATCATCGGCTTGTTGGTATGGCGGTCAGAGCGGGAGCGGGAGCTTGCATCAGTAGCGTATCAGAGGCGGGGCATCGGCTGCGGCGAATGTTAAGCCTAGCCGCGCGCGGCCAGAGATGCCATCGCGTCATCGCTGGAGGCGGCGGCCGCGTCGGTTCAACGACTGCACGCCCGCTGCTGCACGGCGCACAACGTCCGTGCGGCTCCACTCCTGCGCATACCAAGTGCCTCTGTGCTGCCGTCGCACACCTACGGCGCACTCGCCACACGGATACGTTTCATCTCCCGGCTGCAACTACTAGCCACCGTGGTATCCATTACATGTACACTGAGGTGCGTCGCCCGAGGTGGACGAGCGGTTCTAGGCACTTCAGCCCGGAAACCCACTGCTGCTACGGTCGCAGGTTCGAATCCTGCCTCGGGCATGGGTGTGTGTGATGTCCTTAGGTTAGTTAGGTTTAAGTAGTTCTAAGTTCTAGGGGACTGATGACCTCACATGGTAAGTTCCATCGCGCTCAGAGTCATTTGAACCATTTGAACACTGAGGTGACAAAAGTCATAGCATCTCGATATGTCCATGTACACACGGCAGTAGAACAGAGTACACAAGGTATAAAAGGGCTGTGCATTGACGGAGCTGTCATCTGTACTCAGGCGATTCATGTGAAAAGGTTTCCGACGGGAATTTACAGACTCTGAACGCGGACTGGCAGTTAGAGCTACGCGCATGGGGCATTCCGTTTCGGAAATCGTTGAGGAGTTCAATATTCCAAGATCCACAATGTCAAGAGTGTGCTGAGAATACCAAATTTCCGGCATCATCTCTCAACACGGACAACGCAGTGGCCCAGGGTCTTCACTTAAAGACCGAGAACAGCGGCGTTCGGGTAGAGTTGTCTCTGCTAACAGACAAGCAATACTGCGTGAAATAACTACAGAAATCAATGTGGGACACACGCAGAACGTATCCGTTACGAGAGTGCGGCGAAATTTGACGTGGGCTATGGTATCAGACGACCGACGCGAATGCCTTTGCTAACAGCACGACATCGCCATCAGCGCCCCTCTTGTAACCATATCGGTTGGATCCTAGAAGGCTGGTAAACCGTGCCCTGATCAGGTGAGTACCGATTTCAGTTGGTGAGAGCTGATGGGAGGTTTCGAGTGTGGCGCAGACTCCACCATGCTATGGACCCATGTTGTTAACAAGGCACTGTGCAAGCTGGTGTGGTTCCATAATGGCGTGGGCTGTGCTTACATGGAATGGACTGGGCCACCTGGCCCAAATGAACTAATCATTGATTGGAAATGATTCTCTTCGGCTACATGGAGACAGTTTGCAGCCATTCATGGACTTCATGTTCTCAAACAACGATGTTATGTCACCGAGCTACAGTTGTTAGCGATTGGTCTGAAGAACATTCTGGAGAATACGAGGGAATGATTTGGTCACCCAGCTCGTCCGATGTGAATCTCATCAAACACTTATGGGAAGCCGGCCACGGTGGCCGAGCGGTTCTACGCGCTTCAGTCCAGAACCGTGCGACTGCTACGGTCGCAGGTTAGAATCCTGTGATGTCCATAGGTTAGTTAGGTTTAAGTAGTTCTAAGTTCTAGTGGACTGATGACCTCAGAGCCATTTCAACTTATGGGAAATTATCGAGTGGTTAGTTCGTGCACAACATCCTGCAGCAACATGACGTTCGCAATTATGGACGGCTATAGAGGCAGCATGGCTCAATATATGTGCAGGCAGGGGGCTTCCAAACATCTGCTGAGTCCATGCCGCTACAAGTTGCTGCAATACGCGGCGCAAAAAGAGGTCCGACACGATATTAGAAGGTATCCCATGACTTCTGTCACCTTCGTGTGTACTCTGCAAGCCACTATACAGTGCACGGCCGAGGATACATCGTACCAGTACTAGCAATGTTGTTCCCTACACCACTGGCGTAATGAGCGAGAGAAAAATGACTGTCTACATGTATATCTAACCACCAGTCTTCTTGGAATGCAGGTACTTTAAATTTAGCCAATAGAGTTTCTAAAGAACTAAGTCGTATTTTTTCCAAACAACCTATGTTAGTTCGCCGAGTAATTCTGTTAGAATTTCGTAACCGACCAGTTACGGTTTTGACTCTGAATCAGTTCTGTGTTTGTTGTCGTGTCTAAACTGTAACAACAGATTTGGTCGTCCTAGGATCTTCTATACGATTTCATTTACAGATACATGGCATCTTTCCAGACCTTACAACAAACCTAAGTCTTGATACCTCATATTTCATTTGAAAAGGTTCGATTCCCGGCGGGGTCAGGGATTTTCTCTGCCTCGTGATGGCTGGGTGTTGTGTGCTGTCCTTAGGTTAGTTAGGTTTAAGTAGTTCTAAGTTCTAGGGGACTAATGACCATAGATGTTAAGTCCCATAGTGCTCAGAGCCATTTGAACCATTTTTTTTCATTTGAAAAGTTCATTCTGATAAGGAACGCATCATATTAGTAAAAGCTGATTGCCCAATATTTATGGGTTTAACGTGTGTAGATTATAGTAAAATTGTTCACAGAACTGCTTGAAATGGGAAACGAATGCTTTGCGACCATTAAAATGACACCATGCTAACTCCCGACCAGTTTTACTCTATGACGACGTTAGATTCTCGAAACATAATCGTAGTTTTTTCGCCAGATTCTTTACATGCAATTATGTCAAGTTAATCACGCTGCTGCTTTTGTTTCTTCATTTATTTTGAAATTCTACTTTCACTCGCCTTTCGTCCTCTTATTCATAATTCCCGAAATACAGCTGGAGCAGCCTGCCGGGCTACACTGCCCTCCTCTCGCTCTCCCAGGAAGTTCTTCCTAAAGGATTGTAATGCAGAAATCCTAGCCTCCACTCCCGCCGAACATGTTCTTTCTCTTTAAATTGGTCTCTGATTGTTTTTTGGTTTGGCAGAACACTCAGTTCTTTCCTGATATAATCATTTCAGATTTTATCTACACAAATTTTAACCGTTACAACTGAAGTAATAGCCGCCTTCGGAGACTGTGCAATCAGAGACGACGTTTTCACATTTCCATATTCTTCGGAGACGATTAGATTCGGTCATAGATGACAATTTTCACATTTCCATACGTTTCGGATAGGAGGAAGACACAGATATGATTAAGATGACTACTACCTACAAGATATGCGCTACAACTTAAGAACTGTAGAATGGAAACCGAACAAAGAGACCCAAAGGAAATTGTACAAGATTGTAAAAGTTCTTACTTTAGTTCGTATGTCACAGTATTCAGCGCCGAGGAAGAAGAAATTATCCAAATACAAACATAAGAAACGACGTTCCTCAGGCCTGTAAGAAGGCAATTTTCGCCATATTTAAAAAAATGATTTCTACCTTAATTCATTCGAAAATACAAGTAATCTGCTGGCAGTGAAAGAGTGCTTTCAAATGAGCGCCGATTGAATACTGAAACACGTGAGTGACGAACTGCTACTGCGACGACAATTACGGAATCTCTGCTGTAAAATATGGTGTACAACAGAAGCCACGAATGTGCAAAGAAAAACTCGGCTGTTGCAGTTGAAAGCTGAGCACCTGTAATCCACTGTGGACTGTTTTGGATCTTAGAAGCTGAGAGTGAGAGTGGACCTGGGCAGTGCGCAGCGCGTCTTTCCCGGAAGCAGAACTGCGCAGTCGGGGCCGTGTGCTTGGCGGACCAGCCGTCCATCACGTGACGTCACTGGCCACCAGCCGCCGCCTGTCTCTTCGAGTGCTCCTCCCGCTGACGTCACCACCGCTTCCACTACTGCTTGCTCTGGCTCCTCATGAACGGAACAACAAACTAGATTCGGTAGTTGTGGGTGGTAAGTTCTACCGCGACTCAGAATACAAATCCTAGTCGCCGAAAACAGCAGCCAACGAGGATTTAACTTCAGTCTCTTTATCGTTCCTTCGAGGTGAGCACATTTGTTTTCTATCTGTCCATCATATGGTTATTTGAGAAGACGAACACTAATGTACTACTAAGACACTTCACCGTTTCGTTCATGTCTATATACGATCTAGCACTTCAAACACTTCATAATAAGAAACAACATCAATTTCATAACCTTACTGGACTCTTCCACTTCATACAGGTTTCTCAGAAACAGTGTGCTAGGCTTATAAGGATGTTTCAGGGTAGGTTGCGCTGTGAAATAATTGTTAAGGAAAAATTCGATAAGTTGTACCGTTTCAGAGTTAAATAGCATCACAGTTAGCCAACCAGGCCGTTGCGCGCTACAGTCTGGAACCGCACGACCGCTGCGGTCGCAGGTTCGAATCCTGCCTCGGGCATGGATGTGTGTGATGTCCTTAGGTTAGTTAGGTTTAAGTAGTTCTAAGTTCTAGGGGACTTATGACCACAGCAGTTGGGTCCCATAGTGCTCAGAGCCATTTGAACCAGGCCGTTGCGCGCGCAAATTCAAGCGGCCTTCCAGGGGCCGTGTTGTTCTTTTCGTTTCCTAAAACCAAACAAGAGAGCGATACAAATACCGGAAATGAGACGGTGGTAAGGACCGAACCCGAGCCAAAGGCTGCACAGTCTCGTGCGCTATCACCTACACTATGACAACTGACACTAATTGTATCTGGCGAGCCGCTTGAACAACAGTGAAGGAAAAGTGGACATTTAAATAATTTCTCCGAATAAGACCCTACTGTAACACTTTTTAACCTCAGTCAAGGTCACCTGTCTTTTACATTTTCAGGGAAGAGTTCGTTTCTGTAGTCTACAGTGGACAAACAATCTTATTAAACCACATTTCTTCTGAAGATAACCACAACTGTTTCTCAGCACAACCTACCCTGCAAGACCCTTAGAAACTTTCGGGCTGTTTCTGACCATCCTACTAGTTAGGCCATTACAGTCACGTGTTAGAAATAATACCAAAATACTTGCGCTTGATCAGCTTTAAATGTTCAATAATTGTTGCCCTACGTTGACCCAGCACTCATCATTGGGTACATGCATTACGGAGGTAATGCAGCAGTTGAGAATTCTACTGGTTTTGGCGAGTCTTAGGGCAACATTTCAGCTTCTGTTACACGGAGCAAGATTTTACAGTGTCCATAATGACTCAACACGACCGTTTGCATACTAAGTATCAACTGAAATTCAAGAAAAAGCTATCCAATTTTGTATACTACACCAGGAATTAGCGCCACTTCAGCTACAAGACGAGTTTGGATACTAAGTACCAACTGAAATTTAAGAAAAACAACTATCCAGTTTGGTATAATACAGCAGAAACTAGCCCCTTCTCAGCCAAACGCCAAATAAATTGGTGTGTATAAAAAATATAATAACGATCATACAGTTACTTCGAGCTCACATACACACAGTGCATTTCTATCTTTGTGACGGGTGTGATGGGGGGTAGGCGGTTCAGGTTGGTGTTAGTGAAAGCGACAAAATGTAAAAACAGCATATTTGTCCTGAGAAGGAAGAGGAAGTAATGGAATTGGTTTGTAGTTTCCCTCACTAAATATTAATAAGGAGTCCCCAACAAAAATCGAACTGTTTAGTTTCAAAATAAATGTGAACTCCAAGCGAGTCCCTTACACTTGAGGCAGCTATGTTGTGTGCCAATTTACATTACCCTATATTTGGTACAACAGTTTTCCACCATAAATTGTAGTTGTAATGGTTATCTTGCGGTTTTTTCACACACTTTACCACTATTTTGACCGTCACGTTACTGAAAAGTTTTCAAAAATTAGGATATTTTTTATGTGCCGTGACTGGCCAAATCATTTATCTGCCGTCTGTCATCAGATCAGTGTTCCAGTAGATATCGGCAGACTGGTCCGGCGAGAGGGAGAGTCGTGACGTCATGCGTAATTAGGCGGCTTGGAACAGACAGCTGGGCTGGCGCCGTAATTGACGGCTAAATCAGGCCGCAGCCAGCGCCCCCTGACCTTATCCATCGCCCCGGCTTGTCCTCCACATTCCACCTTGATAATATTTTGCGCAATATTTACCAGACTCCTGTACCTTTCCACTACGTTAAACACCAAATAATCTGGAATACAGGTACATACGATATAAAAAAAATAAAAAAGCAGGGATCGGACTTTGGGAACTTGGCGCTTTTCCTACTATTTTAAAAATATAGATTATCCTAGTTAATAAAAATTTCCGAAAGTCAGAATAGAGAAGGTTATGGTCTTGTGAAGAACATGAGAAAATATTGCAAAATCTTGAGAAACATATTACACAGAAGACCACCTCCGTAGTTAAATGGTTTGGGTCGCTGCCTTCAGTAGGGAGGACCTGGGTTCGGTTCCCGGTATCTCCGCAGATTTTTTCGGGGTAGGGACGTCAGGGACGGGATCCGCTTGGGCTCTTACGAGCTCAAATGAGAAGTGCTTCAATAAAGAAAGCAGTGGCGTCATCAGGATTCATGTACTTGCAGTAAGGCTGTTGGGATTGGTGACATGCTGATCTCATGTCCCACGATAGTAGATCGCTCCTCGTACTGCCTTGTAACGTCTAAGGCGTAATCAGAAAGTAGTGACTACGTGTATATTATTACATAGAATGAACCCTTCATTTCGTAGCAATACGCAGGCGTTCGGGTTCAAATCTTCGTCCAGTAACCAATTCTAAGGATCAGAAAGTTTCTTAATTTCTAGTAATTTCGATACTGGTATCAGGATAGTAAATAGCCCACTCTGAAGCTTTTAACGTTCAGATTTTCGCACGTATAGTGGTCATCAATACAAAATTAAGCTTCATTGTTGGAATGCATTACATATTGTTTTACAATTATTTTCTAGTCGCTTCTCATGTACTGTAACTTACCGATCAGTTTTTAACATCTCTTTCGCCTCATCGTTCACCTTAATAGTTATTTCGATTTGTCTTTTTCCTTCTTTTCACACAGGATTTAAAGTTCAAATCAAATGTGCAAGAATCAACTTTTTAAGTAAAAAACAACAGCAAAAATTCTAAGATGCAAGACAGAATAAGGAACACGTTCGCTCAGATTGAGAAGAACTGTTAGTTGTTAGCCACTAAGCCTTCTGCAACAAGTGGAGGATCTTTTGCTGTACGAAATGCACCAAATGTGACACTGAAGACGGAAAATAAGACGTCTTCGAAGTGGGAAATTTTTCTATGTGAACACTATAAGGATATCACGAAGACATCAAATCATAATCACGAATTAACTCAGAATCTTGTTCCTGAAGATATAGGGATGAGTAATACAAATGACGCAATATATCGAGCAAGTACCAGAACAGTTTAGCTACAAGGAACGTTTATGTTAATATGGACACTACTGTAGAAGAGTGATGTGACCGACAACAGAACAGCACCTTGGGCACGTATCTATGTTTGTGCACAGAGGGAGTGCTGTGTATTGACGCTATGCAATGGAGAAAGCGCAAACAGCCGAGACGGCCACTGTGTTTGCAGAGCTCTGTCCACTTATCATTGCGACAGCAGTGAATATCCCAGAAACGCGGCCTCAGACCTTCCATTCAGCCCTCCAAGCCACAAAACTGGGCGCTGCACGTTTGGCTGTGATGCAATAGTAGCTTTCCTGCCGTTACTAGATACTGTTTCAGTGGAAGGTAGCAACGTATCATCAGTACAGCATTCATGCAGATGAGCAGCTTTTCTAATTTTCGTATTTCCTGAGACAGCACAGATGCAGTTTCTTAAACATATGGAAAATTGTATCAGTTCACATCTTAAATGCGCCCTATTCACGCAAAGTGTTACGTTTACAGAAAACAGCATATGTGCATTTCTCTGTGCGTCGACGGAAAGCCGTGTAACACCTTTCTGCGTCTATAGTGGTTGAAGAAATAATGATCGCACTCGCAGGACGATCAGCTTCATACGAGACAGTTCCCGTATTATTTCCTGGCGATAACGAAAGAAGCTGTTGTAATAGGCGCAAAATCAGTTGTCGGAAATGTCTAAATTTTACAGACACTGATTGATAACTGAATGTTGCTTTAAGAGGGCGTCTTTCATATTCGAAAACATCTAACTGCCGTACGCGTTCCGTTATTGCCTGTGGCCTGATTCTGTGCGGCTTCTAGCATCAGCTCCAAGCAATTCCAGCGGCTTCTTTGATGACGGCGTCTCATCGAAATATGTGACCCCTAACCCTGTCTATTGCAGTGGAAGACTGCCCCAAATACTTCTTCGGTGACTCATGCGTAGACATTACTGGCAGTGAAACTCATGAGCACTACAATTGCACGTTTTAACGAATAGTATGCGAAAGAAATGCGACGAGCTGAACGTAAATATTTTTAAACAACAGTGAAGGAAAAGCTGGCATTTAAATAATTTCGCCCAAGAAGACCCTAGTGTAACTTTTTAAAAATCAGTCAAGATCACCTGCCTTGCACATTTTCTGGGAAGAGTTCGTAACTGTACTAATGGACAAACAATCTGTTATTAAAACGCTTTTCCTCTGGCTGTAATTTTAATGTCACAACTATAACGGCCGGTCAAAAAGTTTCCAGTTGAGAATGTTACTGCAGCGTATATGCAACCTTGTGCGACTCGGATGCTCCTGCTTCATGATAGCGCACGTCCTTACATCGCAGAGGTCGTAACGCAGCAGTTATGCCAAGTCAGGTGGGACGCACTCGAGCTGATCGAAATACGCAATAAAACGAACAGAAATGACAGTTACAATCGAAGACAATAATTATACTGAGGTCACCGTAATTCGTGATGGTCTCCTGGACAATACAAAAGGAGGAACATGGTTGTTAATGGGGTGTGCGATCACCACGAACGGCAGTGCATGCTCTGCAATGTGCTCTCATGCTGGCCACAAGGTTGGTGAGCATTTCTTGTCGTAGGGCGAACCTTCCTCCTCCAGTGCTTTTCACAACCGCTGGATGGTCGTTGGTGCGTATGGACGTGCCGCAATATATCTCCCCAAGGCGTCTCAAATGTGCTGATGAAATTTTAAGCCGTAGTAACGAGCAGACCAGTCCATTCGCCGAATATCATCTCGTTCCATGAGCCGTCCACCTCCTACCTCGCCGGCCGGTGTGGCTGTGCGGTTCTAAGCGCTTCAGTTTGGAACCGCGTGGCCGCTACGGTCGCAGGTTCGAATCCTGCCTCGGGCATGGATGTGTGTGATGTCCTTAGGTTAGTTAGGTTTAAGTAGTTCTAAGTTCTAGGAGACTGATGACCTCAGAAGTTAAGTCCCATAGTGCTCAGAACCATTTGAACCATTTTGAACCTCCTACCTCATGTGCGTCTTTTCAGGGGTGCATTCAGTCCTGACTGGACTCTTACAAATGACAAAGCGCAACCGCATGGAACTGCATAGTGAAGCTGCTCTCGGAACGAGAGGATATTCGGTTTCTGGACTGGCCTGCCTATTCCCGCGACTTGAAGTCCATCGGGCACGTGTGAGATGTGTTGGGTACTGCAGCAGGAAAGTACTTTCGTCATTAAGTTCTGAGCACTAGCGTATTTATACCAATGAATCAAAAACAAAAAAATATTACGTGGTACTTAAAGTGTTATATATCCTTACCAGCGTTACTTAAGGGGCTAATAAAAAGGAACGATCACACTGTTTCTTATTACATTTCTCCACATAGCGTATTTTGGGTTATTTCAGTTCGAGTAATCGGCACATTAGGTAGATTAGTGGAGTAACAGGTATTCAGTCGTGTAAACGGAAATAACGCAACACTGGTTAATAAACGTGGTCCCTCTTCACATTTTCTCCTGGGGAGAGTAAATAGAAGACGGGTAGGTGGGTCGGTGGAAGGGGGGTGCAGAAATCAGGACAGAAAAGATGCTGAGCATAGTGGGCATACGCGTACTTACACAACGACGTGTCCTAAGCGCCGACAGCGGTTTTCAATCCTGCCACGGGAACGCGTTTTACGGCTGACGCCAACACACCTCTGTAAATGCCACTTTCATTTGAGTCGCGCGAGGAGATGGTCGGGTGGGCACTCCTGCTTGGCCTTTCGTTCTGGCTTCCTCCACCATTCATCTGCCGCTAACGATAAAGATTTGTGATCGTGACAGTGTCCTTGACACTAAATGCTTCTACTACCGATGCACTGTATATGTGACAAACGCAGATAATTTTAAAGATATTAAATATTAACTTTATCCTGCAAATGTTTCTCATACGAAATTCGACGACAAATTGAAAGTTGTGCTGTAGAACCCACTACGCTGTAATGCTTATGACAACTTACTAGGACCTGATGTACTGGATTGTTACAGATATCTTTCTTCGTATTAATACAATTGGATCAATGAAAGAGTAGGTAATTCGCATCGTTGGTGTGTGGAAGACGTGGTGAATTTGTCACATTAAACAGGCGCCGCTGTTCATTTGATGGTAAAATAAGTTCTCTCTCTCTCTCTTTCATCTTCCCCCCCCCCCCCCCCCCCACACACACACACTTGAAGCCAACTGCAGATCCGTAATATGAGACACATCTGACAACCTCCATACTGACGTTTCCAAATATTAAAAGTTCATCATCGGTGCGAACTTAATATTACTGTAGCGATCAGCAAGCACAGGTGCGCTGCAGGATCACAGGCAAAGACGGGCGTCGGCGGCGCTACGGAGCCGCAAAGTGACGGAAACCAGATACGGAGACGCGGCGTGGCCTCGCTCCAGTGCAAGACGGCGCCTCCACACGCCATGCTCTATTTCTAATAGGCTCGCGTCTCTAGGACAGCCGGTGAGGAGATGACGTGCTCGCACTCAGATCGACACTCGCCGGTGTTAGGCACAGGCGTGAGAAGTGCAGATGAGGTGCTAAGATGATCAGCTGAGGGTTTTTGTTTGTGAACGTGAAATGACTGAAATTCGTAGGCTGATATTTAACAAAAGTCACTACTTCTTTATTGTATGTTAGGCAGCAGTCGCCCTTCGGAACAAAAATTCAATTTTTAAAGACTTCATTCAGATTTTTAGCATTACAACGGCTTCAATATTTTGCCTAACAGGGAACGAAAACGGTAGGTTGCAATTTTTTGGGAGTAGTATGTCCGAGGAAATAAACTGTAAAACTGAATTTGCGATGATTCAGCCTCTCACTATCCGTATCTGCTTATATACACCGCAAAAGGCTGTATGCTACATGGTAGAGGGTTCTTCGAAGCAATAGTATCGACTTCCTGTGGTATTCAACTGCGCTGCTGGGTAGAGCATGTTCTATACGTGCCTTAATATTTCGTGTTCTCAACCCTGCGCGACAATTTTGCTCTGAAAAGTGTTGTCTAAATTAAGCCGCCAGAATTTCGAGAGAACAAAGTCACCTTTATTCCAACGAATCCTCATTTTGAGGTCCCTACTGTTACGAACCTACCAGTGCGTCTTAGAACGTGATCGATGTCCGCTATCAGACCTATTGTATATAGAGTCCAAATGCTAGAATGAAATTTTCACTCTACAGCGGAGTGTGCGCTGATTACGAAACTTCCTGGCAGATTAAAACTGTGTGCCGGACCGAGACTCGAACTCGGGACCTTTGTCTTTCGCGGGCAAGTGCTCTAGCAACTGAGCTATCCAAGCACGACTCACGCCCCGTCCTCACAGCTTTAATTCCGCCAGTACCTCGTCTCCTACCTTCCAAAGTTCACAGAAGCTCTCCTTTCTTTCAGGAGTGCTAGTTCTGCAAGGTTCGCAGGAGAGCTTCTGTGAAGTTTGGAAGGTGGGAGACGAGGTACTGGCGGAATTAAAGCTGTGAGGACGGGGTGTGAGTCGTGCTTGGGTAGCTCATTTGGTATAACACTTGCCCGCGAAAGGCAAAGGTCCCGAGTTCGAGTCTCGGTCCGGCACAGTTTTAATCTGCCAGGAAGTTTCAGTCCAAATGCTGTCGACATCAAAACTCACAAGCAAATGCAATGCACTATCCCAAAACCCTTCCAACGAATCTTCCAATTGCTTTCCATATAACAGGTGTTTTCGTCCCATTGCATACAGCCTCTTATCATTATAGGGAAGACACGATGAAAACAAAAAGCGTGGTAATGGATTCTGGAGAGATTTAAACGTTTGTATGAATATCCTTTAAGAATAGCCACTCGCTCGTGCGGAGAACGCACCGAAGTGTTTTACGCCGCCATCTGTTGCACGCCACACAACACAGAATGAACAGGACGATTCTAATAATAATTTCACTTTCTCTAGAAATTTACAGCAATGCAAGCCAAACATCACATAAACCAAACAAAGCATGATGAAGTAATTTCCAGTATAAGGCAATGAGACACGTTTCACATCTCTACCAATGTCTTGTGACTGTGGTGTGTACGAGTTATCAATACACGCAGTAATCGTAAATTCGTACTTATTTATGTACTGAAATTCATACTGTATATCAATATTATAAAGTGTCAGCAAGTCTGTTCCGTTCTCCTGCTACGAGAACAACAAGACCTAGTTGACATTAGCTAAAAATTGGGTCTCCACTTCTGCAATGCAGTCAGACACGTTTACCAATCTGATGCCAAATCTCCGTGGCTCTACCGCCCGGAAGACTAAAAGCATCTTTCTTGCCAGTATGAACATCGGTAGACAGCGTTCAGTTCATATCTAATGAGATCCTTTTGAAGGACCGTCCAGATTCCTAAGGGTCCTCAAAACAAAACCTCGCCAAAATGTTGTTAACTGCACGAACACTGTTCGTCGTACCTTCTTAGTAATATAAACGGATAAAGTATTAGTGAGTCTCTTAAAAAAGAACACAGGTTGCTTTGGAGTGCTATAGATGTTGAGGAACAGCTACCACGTGGTCTCCGAAGTAAGTAATTCCAATGAAGGCGTGTGTACACTCTAAGAAAAAGAAAACGACGCGACCTGAAGGAATTGTCCGAACGGAACGAAAATCAAACTGTGAAAGTCAATAACGCGTTGGTCCACCTCGGCCCTTACGCAAGCACTTACTCGGCTTGGTGTTGAGAGAGTTGTTGGATGTTCTCCTGGGGGATACCGTACCAAATTCTGTTCCACTGGCGCGTTAAATCGTCAAAATCCCGAGCTGGTTGGAGAGCCGAGCCCATGATATTCCAAACGTTATAACTGGCTACCGAGCTGGCCAAGACGGGGTTTGGCAAGCACGAAGACAAGCAGTACAAGCTCTCACCGTATGGGTACGGGCATTATCTTGCTGAAATTAATTCCAGTTCGACTTGCCATTAAGAACAACAAAACGGAGCGTAGAATATCGTCGACGTATCGCTGTAATATAAGTGCCGCGGAAGACAACCAGAGGGACCCTGCTATGAAAAGAAATGGCACCCCAGACTTCTGGTTGTTGGGCCGTACAGCGAGCGACACTCAAGTTGGTATCCCATCGGTGTCCGCGGCGTCTCCAGACGCACAGAAACGTCTTTGACACGGACACTCATTGACTGGAGTAGAATTGTCTCCAGTGATGAATTCCGCTTAAAAACAAGCCCTGATGACTAGCGAAGGCCAAGCCGCGTACGTTCTTGGTTTGAGGAACACTCGGGAATCCTATCGCATCTCGACTCCTCCTACTCCTACTCCTCCCTGAAACGTTTCTGCTTATACAGGTCCTCCACAGAGCCTCTTCAAAGCTTTTATACTCTCCCGTAGCACATCGTTCAGCATTTGCTCTCACGGCAGCCCTTTTCGGTTCGTATCATCCTCCACCTGGTGTCTCCATCTTGTTCGTGGTCTTCCAATTGGTCTTCAAGATTCTGTCCATTTTATGGCTCTTCTTGAAGTCTTCCTGGTTCCATTCTTTTAAAGCGTTCAAATCAGTGCAGTCCATTCCTGTCCATAATTCTTTTTAGGAGATTTATCTTGATGGTATTTCGTACTGTCTCATTCCTTTCCCTGTCCCTTCTCGTCTTACCCAGGACTCCTCGTATAAAGCGCATCTCTCTCGCTTCTATTCTGCTCATATCTTTCTTTGTTCAAGTCCAACATTCTGATCCATACGTCAAAACTGGCAGCTAATATGACTTAAATATAATGATCTTTGCCCTGGCAGGTATTTTTCAGTTTCTAATTATGTCCACACACTACAGGTCTGGGAGATGAAGAAGCTTGCACAGGATAGAGTAGCATGGAGAGCTGCATCAAACCATTCTCTGGAGTGAAGACAACAACTACACTATAATACAGTTCTGAACAATTTTCTATCGTCTCCGAAATTTCATCCTTGTATAAGTTACTTCCTACATATTTAAAAGCATGTAATTCTTTAGTAATTTTTTAATTATAACTTACATCCTTCATTTTTTTTTCATTTTTGCCTGCTCATTTTCATTTTCTCTCTTCTTGTTAAGCTTATTTCTATGTCTGCTTCTTCAATTATTCTCTTCTAATTTCCGTTCGTTTTCTTCTCAAATCATCACATCACTGCGTATGCTTTCATTTTCATATTATCTGCTGGTAATCCTTGACGAAGTTTCCTTATGATGTTGGCCATTATTATCCTGAAGAGTACTGGAGAAAGCACACTTCTTTGCCGAACCCCTCTGTCTGTTCTAAATCATTCTGATTTATTGCTAGCCAGTACAACGCAATTCAGGAATTTGTTATGCATGTTTCTGATTCTGAGTTGCATTCCTTTTGAAAATTCCAGACTATTCAGACATTGCTATATGTCTTCCCTCCTAACATTGAATGTAGTTGCGATATTTTCGCCAAATTCCCATTTCTTTTCCACTACCAGTCTAGCTGTAAATGTGACATCTGTAGTTGATCTTCCAGGTCGAAATCCTTGTTGTTGTTCTTCTTTTAATTTTGGTTCTATCTTTTTCGTTGTTTTCCGTAAAATTATCTTTTCATAAATCTACCTGAAGTGACACAGTAATGCTATTTCCCTATAGTTCTCACCGAGCAGCTACTTGTTACACTTAAAAAAAAAAAGGTCCAATAATTGCATTTGTTCAGTCATCAGGGATCTTTCCATATCCGGCTTTGATCATTTGGACTGCAACCTCACCTACTCCGGGAGCTTTGCTATTTTTCCATTTCTAATATAAATTTCTCTACACCCAATATATGAAGATCTCTTTCTATTTTCTCTGTAATGGTTTTATTTCTTTCGTCTCTCTCTACTTCATTACGTGTGTTTGTTTCGTCCAGTACTTCATAGATATTTTGAATGTATTCTTCCCATGCTTTCACAACTATTTCTTCCTCCCACATGGATGTTCCTCTTTATTGATAACTTTTTAAGTATTGTCTTTTAGCATCCTCCTATTACCCAAATTCTCTAGGGACTGGTTGAACCTCATCCACCATCCCTCTACAACCTTCCTCTCGTCTTTGGGAAGCTGTGTCTTAAGCTTTTCCTTGTATCTCTCTCGGGCTTCTCTATCTTTCAGTTTCCAGCACTTGAATTTTGACTGTCTTTTTCGCTCTGTATGTACCCATTCTGAATTTCTTCTGTGTCTCTACGAATGATCTGTGGTCGCCGTCGAGATTAATGCTTGGTATCACTAACTTCTGTCAGGTATCTCCTGATGTCTTCAGTTATTATTATATAATGTATTACGGATTTCTGTAGCAAATTCCAACTGTATCTGATAAAGTCGCGACTATCTCTCTGATTTTGCGACCCATTACCAATTATCCATTTATTTCTCAGAGGTATAAGCATCGTACGGTTTTCATTCCTGTGATGTTCTCCGTGGCTTCCTATAACTGTGCCATACACTCTTCCATCATTCCCAACTCTAGCATTAAAGTCTCCCCGAATCCTCTTGACTAGCCTGATAAATCACCCAATCTTAAAATTACTGAAAATTTCTGGAACTATTTGAGACAGCAGGTGAAACGTAGTAATCAACATACTCGCAATTTCGTAGCTCTACAGGATCCAAGCATCAGTGAGTGGCTTCAGCGAGATACGCCATACCTGAAGAAACTTCCCCGTCGAACTGGGGTAATTATCAAGGTTGGAGGCGAGATTACAAGATTTTAGCACGGCGCCTACTTTTGTGCCCAGTGTGAGTAATTTTGCAATACTTTATTAATCCACTTCGAGCCAGTCAAATACCCTGTTAGGTCTATGGGTTCTGTCTACATCATCCACAGCAGGGAATCATGAATCATCGCCATCGCTGCCCCTATCGGCGCCTCGAGACATCGTCCCCAGGGTATCTGAAGAAACTCTGCCGCAGACAGGACTGGGAATCTCGTGCAGGCGACACGGCAGGACGGGGCTTGTTGCGCCACTCCGCGCTCCACGTTCCCGCGGCACAGCGGCGGGGACGGGACAAGCCGACGGCTTCCCAATATGGGGAAGAAGGTCCCGCGAGGCGCTCCAACCTTGGCCCGGATCGCCGGCTGCGCCGCGCCGCGCTGCGCCTACTTTGCATTGCATGTCGGCTAACTGCCGCCGCGGGGCCTAACTGTCGCCGCAAGGCTTCGGACCGACCAACCTGCTCTTACGCGTTTAATGGCACTCTGCCCCTCTGTTCCAGTACGTGGTGCATCGTCGCCTTTAACCCTACGAGGGGTCTCACAGACCCGACCGCTTACCAGTCTGATTCGTTAGGGATAGGGAGCACAAAAGGACTTCACATTCTAGCATGTTGTTTAGATGAAGTAACCAAACACGTTTTGCTTTGGGTTTGAGTAAATTTTTGTCCTTTATTGCTACGTAAGCAAATTGGACAGTGATTCTAACATTTACATGCCGTACAGGACAAAAATGGTTATGCAACGCGACTGTCGTGTGCCATAGCACACAAACTAGAACAACGAAAGCTACCAAAACGAAACTCAGGTACGAACAGATGAGTGAAAACATGTACGAAAACGTTATATGTAAACGGAGAGTCTTCACATTGTCTTTTGAACGTACTGTTTCCACACGTCGTTTTACCCAGGCGATTACATGCAGTCTTTACAAATTAAACTTGAGTGTTTTTTGAGACACGCAAACTTTGAGCATTTGTAACAAATATCTTGCGTTTGCCTATCTTCATACTCTCTTAGGCACCGTACTGGTTCACACTCCCATCGTCTTGCTGTTCGACTCCCGGGAGTTTATTGACAGATCTTTTGAGAGGTCGAATGATATGCCTACTGCCAGCCCTATGTAGTAATTGGCCTCTGACCCAGCCTTCTGAGAAAGTCTGTCCTCGTGGTCTCCCCCTGGTTGTTAGCTCTGAAGATGGCGAGACTATTTATGCCTCCAACATCCAGCAAGCAAAAGAATAAGGTCAACGGCTACCTTCTAGTTGTTCTTGCTACCTCATAGGTGGCACACATCTGATCTACTAAATCTATCCCACCCTTAGTAGCATTATACAGAGTTATCATCTCCGGCTTAATTTTTTCCCCAGTTGTTGCCTCTATTTTGTTGTCATGGTGCATAGTACTCATTAGAAGTAGGCACCTGTTTTTCTTTGTTACATAACTCACTAATGTGCAAGTCTTCTGAAAGCTAAAGATACTAGTGAAAGCATTTCTACCCCTTCTGTTCACGAATTCTGGAGGAATTTCTATCTTGTTCTTCTTTACTGCTCCCAAAAGTGTTAATTTATGGTCTTTCACAAGTGACAGGGCCAGTTCATAACTCGTAAACAAGTTATCCATCGCTATGTTCCTTGATGTTTTGGAAATATGATTACACAACCTTTTGACGACATCAGCTGCACCTTTCTCAACTTATACGGTCTATCTGGGCTCCCCTAAATAAACTTCCAAATCTGACGTGTACGCCGTTCTTGCATCGGCTAGTCTGAACACTTTTATTCCATATGTGGCAGGTTTGGAAGGAATGAACATTCGAAAACTACATCGTCATCGAAATTTGACAAGCATTTCATCTACAGTGACATATTTTCCAAGAGAATAGTGTGCTATGCATTTTTTGGAGAACAAATCAAATATATTTCGTATAGGAGCCAATTTATTCTCTTTTCCGCTGTCGTACCTCGTTGACTTATCGTCAAATATCAGACACTGTGCCAGAAACCTGAATCTCTGTAGGGTCATTGCAGAGTAGAATAAATCCCAATCCTGTTCCATCTCTGTCCCAGAGTTCTTCTAAATTAACCCTACCAACCTTGTAGATTCCACCCAAATACAACACACCAAGAAATGCTTCAAGTTCACCTTTATCTGTCTCACGAATGAAGGTCTGAGACGAAGAGTATTTCGACTTAGTGGATTCGATACATTGGTTAGTATGTATCACTACTTCATCCTTTATTTCATACGTGAAAAAGAGCCGCCATATTTCTACATCTGTCCTTTAATTCTTTGCCATTCCCCTCACACCAGGAATATGTGACACAATATTATTTGACCTCGTTCTGATACGAGGAGTAGGCATGTCTTTCATCCATTTAGTACGCTTATTCTTACCAACAAAATATTTCTTATTGTTCTGATATCTATCACTGTCATCCCCACTTTCGTCGCTTTCCGCATCGTGTTGACTATACAGTTCGACGTCTACGTCTCCACCTTCGTCACCTGATTCGTCAGTAACGATTTCATTTCGCTGTCCATCGTTACACTGATCTTCTGTTACATACATTATAGCCCTCGTCTGAAATAAACAGGCTGATTCAGCAATTTGAATGTGTGCTACAAACGTATTTGTGTTAGGACAAACGATACCATCATTGCTACCCTGTGTCTTATAGCCCGACCTACTTGCCATGGTCGGTCTGGCAGACCCAAACACGCTACAAGTATTCCTAGACAGTAGACTTCCACCGTCACTTGACGAGCAAATGGCACAGCTGTGTAAGGTAGGAAGCTACAAGGAACGCTGCTCGTGTGAAGTGTTGAGAACCTAAAGAAAACGAATCGCTCACACGAGTCAGGGTCCGGCAGACCCACCAATAGCGATGCAGGGTTAAGCAAGTGGTTCGTCCCGCTAACTAAAGGTTATTGTTTGTATCCCATCGTTGGCTCATTGACATAAGGTTTTTATTTCTAATGTCATATTGGGCTCAAATATTTCAAGGTCCACATTAAACTGTAGATCTCTCTCTAGCTGATTGCGCCAGTCTGTTCCAAGATCTGAGGAAGCCAAGGGCGTACCATCTCCATTAGAACCGTGTCTACTAAAGAAAACACTGCGTCATTCCCCGTACCCATTTTGTGACTAGAAATCGCAATATTAGGAGGAGGGAAACTTGTTGGGAAGAAGGGTGACGGGATGACGTGAGAGCAAACAAGGCACCCTGTAAATGACAACCAACCCATTAGTTGGCGACTCCGTTCGTGTCAATTTCTTAGTAAGAACTGGGATACACAGAGCGATTCAGCTGCCCCTACCGATAGGTTTTATGCAACCCACAACACCTTCAAAAACCACGTACAAGATTTTCATATTCTCTCGTTCGCTACGTCCAGACTATTAGTTCTACAGAATAATGAACTGGACATTATTGTATAAAATTTAATATAGTTAAATTTTGTTCTGGGATACATTTCCACTGTAGGCCACGATTTTTGAGTTATTCACGAAAAACGCATCTGAAGATCGCTTTTGTACGTTTTTCTTGTATAGTTCGAAAACAATGGCCTCTAGTGAAGACATATCCCAGTACAAAATTTAACTACTTTAAATTTCCTGCCCCATTGTTTCTGTAGGGCCAACAGTTTTGCGCAAAGGGAGCGTGATAATATGAATATCTTGCATGTTCTACTTGAATGAGTTGCTGGTTGTATAAGACCCATGGGTACGGGCAGCTGACTCACAGTGTATACTCTTAACTCTCGCCTTCAGTCGCAATATTACGCATATCTACTTAAGTCCAATGCGTTTCGAAGCTACAACTCAATTTTGAAGAACTACACTACCGTTTTGGGGTGTTGAATTTTGCTTCAGTTTATCAGCTAGCAGTAAATGAACGACACAGTTTTTAGTTTTACGAAGAAAATCGCTCAAATACGATTATCGGAAACATCTGGAGGAGGACCAAGAAACTAAAAGATACCAGATGCGAAGATGCAGAAACAAATGCGATAGAGTGAACTATTGTTCCTGTCACATTCTGCCTTCTCCTATGTCGAAAACTCTGATCCGACTGCGTACCGGAGTCTCATAATGCGAAATAAAATTTAGAACTGCGGTGAGTCGTGCTGCTCCCTTAATGCGGTAATACTGGACAGGGCTAAGGAACAGGCTCTGTGTTACCGCTGTAGAAGCGATTGGAGCATTGGCTGGGAATGATTTGCGAATGCTGCGGATCGGGGATTTCAATACCGCTCTTGTTTAATAAGATTCGCACCCCCCCCCCCCCCCTCCTCTCTCTCTCTCTCTCCGAATCTCTTACCGTGTTTTGTACTTGATAACACTAATCATTGGCTATCTGAAATTCTGTGAAATTTTAACTTCGAGAGAGACTGGTTTCCAGCCGCCGGCACCTGTGCGGACAGTCCGGAGGCGTTCTCTGGTGGCGTAGCGTAGGCAGGCACCTGTCCTGTCCCGTGCCGTGCTGTCTGACCCCATTCCCGGGGCGGCGAGGCTGCCCACGCCTCGTCTGGCTCCTACCCAGGCGTCTCGGCACGTTGCGGCGGACGGGCTTCTTGCACGTCACGTCGCCAAGCGCACACAGCACACAGCATTTTCCAGCGAGACACCACGGCATTCAGAGAGATGCGATAGTCGCATTTTATTTATTTTTTTCCTATTTTCTTGGCTTCATGCGACCATTTGAGCCACAGGTAATTGTCATGGAACGAGTCACTACATACAAATTTCATAGGATCTTCATCATCAACTTCAAGGATTAGGCTACTGCCTGTTCTGAACTCACAAACAAAATCATCCCCATCTCTTCCAAGGTCTTCCAATATCTCTTTTTCCCATTCGGCTTGTAGTCCGGATATTCTGAAGGAATTCTGTGACCCGGCATTCTCCAGGGGTTTTGTCTCCAATTTTCACGATACTTATGAATATTTTTATTCATGTTGAAAATATTTATTTTTGTTGTAATATCTTCATTTCTAATAATGTCTCTTCTTGAGCAGCACTTTTTTCTCCGCAGAATGAATTTTATTTTACTTATTTGTTTATTATCTTTTTTTGGTGAACAAACTTTGCCTTCCATTGGGTAAGACAGAAACTGCCATCACTTTACAGAATTTCATGGTCTTTTTCTGTACTTTATGGCCAAATGTTCTGCTACTGGTATCACAGACTGCTTGTAATTTGTGTATTTTATTTTCGATATCTGAGTCAAAATAAAAACTTACAGCACAGCTCAACTAAGAGATTTGACAGACTTGTTCTAAAACTGAACTGTCTAAGAAAATTTTGAATTTAACTGGATATTTTACTTGGAATGCAATTATTTTGCAAAGTCGACTGAAAATTCTGATATTTACAACTATATTACCGGTTTAGTTATCAGAATAAAAGCTAATTTTTACTGGAGTTCTGAGTGAAAATCAGTACGCATGTGTTTTGGTGCACTTTATTCCTCGCAGTACGGTATTTGCCCTGATGTCAGCCGGCCGGGGTGGCCGAGCGGTTGTAGGCGCTACAGTCTGGAACCGCGCGACCGCTACGGTCGCAGGTTCGAATCCTGCCTCGGGCATGGATGTGTGTGATGTCCTTAGGTTAGTTAGGTTTAAGTAGTTCTAAGTTATAGGGCACTGATGACCTCATAAGTTAAGTCCCATAGTGCTCAGAGCCATTTGAATCATTTGAACCAACTCTGATGTCAGCGACCACTCTATTTGCTGCGGGTGCATCATTTGCAATGCGCTCCCCATCTTTTGTACTACCACTTACTCATCTACAAATTAATTCCTTCGCAAATTATATGCCGTGTCAATGGAAGAAACTGATACATATCAGAAAAACTAATGGACCAACAACGGAATCTTGTGGTGCTCTCTAATTTACACGATCGAAGTGATATTCAAATTTGTTTTTTCTTCATTGACTCAACAGAGTTAAGTTCAAGACATAATCAGGCCCAGAGAAGCTGTATAAATTTGCCATTATTTCCATAAATTGGCGTCGTGGAAACCTGTTTACTTTTCGGCATGAATACTCACAGCGGCATAACTGACAGTAACAAGAAGAATCGAAAAGCCCTTAAGAAGGAGGGATTTTCAACGAAACCCTGGTGTTGTCTTAATAGCGTGGTGGTCTGAGTTCCGTGTGCACACTGACAGCTGCAGGTAGCCTGCGCTTTTGGCACCTACTGCTCTCAGAATTTCCGTCACTTGCTTATGAACGCCTCTTCTACGCAGCACAGAAGATTTCAGTGATACACATTTGTAACGACTTCCACATGGCGGTTGTTGAAGACTTTGACGCGTAAATATTAATGTCGAGCATTTTGAGTGTATCACGAGCTATCTGCCACACCGCCAGAGATATATACAGAATGCATACATTCAGGAGACTGTTTCACAGTTAATTGATAATACTGAACGACACATTGCAAAGGCGACGGAAAATTTTGACATGTAGAACTTTGTTACCCGTTTAGTAAACGCAATCATCAGTGTCAGTAAACGCCTGACTTGAACTTTAGTTGACGCTCACATACGCTGCTACGCTCGCACTATAGCAAGGCTTCAGAATTCGAGACCACTGCATTATCTACTCTGTTCTTCCAGGTAATATGAGTCAATAAAATGCATAATAGCTTCCTTTTGTGATATTTTTATGTGTTACTAGCTGTTACCCGCGGCTGCACTCACATATCAGTAATTTTGTTGTAGTGAATAATGGTGAGTAAGCAAGCTGTTGTACATTAATAACATCAGCTGCCCTCACGTGTCTGCCTCTTTGGGTAAACATAGCTCTTGATGTGCTCTTCCTATGGGCTTCAGGCACACGTACCAGACCGAATGAGCGTTTCATCTTGTCACTGGTTTCTCTCCATGCCATTCCATTTTGACCTTTCATATATGATAAAAGTAGTGTCCACTTTTGCAAGAGTAAACGAAAGTCATCGTCAGTAAAAAATGATTTGCGAGTTCAAGCAACTGCAACAGTTATTAGTTTCGATAAGTTTTTCGGTGTGTAGTCAAGCCATATCGTACAATATTGCAACATTTCGCCCACTGTTGCAGATTTCAAGACAAAAGGTTCTTTTTCAGAGCATCTGTGTCGTAATTGAGCAGTCAGCGTGTTCGATAGCCAACTGGAGCTCTGTGGTTCGAACTCAGTGCTGCCATGGATTTATGTTTGGTGGGACCACTGGAACGTACTTCCAAAGCCGACATTAACGGTCAGAACAGCGGTGATATAACAAGTTGTAACTTCAGCACTGATGGCTCAAAAATGGTTCAAATGGCTCTGAGCACTATGGGACTCAACTTCTGAGGTCATTAGTCCCCTAGAACTTAGAACTAGTTAAACCTAACTAACCTAAGGACATCACAAACATCCATGCCCGAGGCAGGATTCGAACCTGCGACCGTAGCGGTCTCGCGGTTTCAGACTGCAGCGCCTTTAACCGCACGGCCACTTCGGCCGGCAGCACTGATGGCCCCAGGGGTATTAGGCATATGATGATTCCTTCTGAACACTTTTTAAAGTGTATTTTCTTTTTCTTTTAAATAACTCTAATCCCCATAGCCTTCCCTTTTGTTCCCAACTAATATTGTTTGTTATTTTACAGACAGTTCGTGTCCGATCAAAGGTTTCGTACCAGGCGGAAATGGTTTTTGTCCGTAGCAGTTTACGAAAAGCAATTTACGTACGCTTCTGTCTATTCCCATAGCACATAGTTTTGGATTATACCTAAAGGGCTGAAGATGGAAAATTCAGTCCGATAAAATATTTACAACTGCCGCGCGGAGCGGCCCCTCCCGCTGGAGGTTCGAGTCCTCCCTTGGACATGGGTGTGTGTGTGTGTGTGTGTGTGTGTGTGTGTGTGTGTGTGTGTAGTGCTTAGCATAAGTTCGTTTACATTAGTTTAAGTAGTGTGTAAGTCTGAGGACCGATGACCTCAGCAGTTTGGTCCCTTAGGAATTCAAAACACATTCGAACATTTATTCATAACTTTCAAAAAGATAGAACGAACTCAGCGAACATGGAAAGGCAGAACCATAACTTGGCCACAACACGCGTGCAGTTTGGACGCGGAGGCGCGCCGTCGTTGGCATCTCGGTCGCAGGCTGACTTATACGGCTAGCATCGCGTGTTGACGTCATTGCTCTCTCACGTCACAGCACCCACAGGCAGCCACTGCAAAATAGCCGCTCTTCACGTCTTTATTGGTTCATAGTAGGGGTGGCGAAACTGAAACATCTGCTAAAATATTTTCCGAGTTTCGTTAGACGTCAGTTAAGCTCGTTGTGAGAGATCTGAATTACGCGCCAACGGAGATATTTAGTGAATTGCGGTTGGCAGCATTGCTTTGCGCTTTACTTCCTTTGTAACCTCGAGTTTTTGGAGTGGTATCTCGCTTAATTATCGTGATATTGTTATTTGAGTGCATCGGGTCTGATGTTTTTCAAATGTGCGACTTCCTGGAGCAACGATGCAACGTAAAATTTTGCGAACGTTTTACCTTCCGAAACGAGCTTACGGAGATGATGCTCTGGATCGTACGCCATGTTACAAATGTTCTTCACGATAAAAAAGACGTTGTCTGTCAACTGAATATGATCCTCGACCAGGAAGGCCTACTATTTAAACTGATGATTCATACGTTCACAAAATCAACGATCAGGTACATGCAGATCGCCAACTGACTATCAGAAGAACTGCAGAAGAGGTTAGCATCTCAGTTGGGTCACACCATGCAGTTTTGACAGAAAAATTGAAATTATCAAGTTCTAGAAAAATTTGTTCCTCGTTTGATGACGGAACAACACAAAGAAAATCGAGTGGACGTTTGTTGGGAACTCCTTGAACTAGCCAATGACGATGAAACATGCTTGCAAAGGATAATAACTGGAGACGAAAACTGGGTTTATGGCTTCGACAGTGAGACAAAAAAATCAATCATGACAATGATTGACAAAGGACTCCTACGCGTCAAGAAAGCACGTCTGTCCAATGTCAATGTGATGCTCACTGTTTTTCCCGACTTTCCTGGAATTGTACATCTCGAATTATTCCCTCAAAGTGAACCGTATGTACAATCAAGACATTCTGCAACTATTAAATTATAAAATCGGCAAAAAATGGACCGGAGTTGTGGCGAGACAACTCACGATTTTTTGCACCATGATAATGTGCCCGCACACTCAGCTTTGATATTTTTGGACCAAAAATTAAATGACTGCTCTCCCTCTCGCAACCTCCTTACTCGCCAGACCTGCCTTCTTGAGATTTCTTCTTATTTACGAAATTAAAATCAGCGTTAAAGGACGCCGTTTTGAGGTTATTGATGACATCACAGCAAATTCACCACGGACCTTGAAGGCCATCTCAAATGAATCTATCCAGGACTGCTTCGAGCAATGGAAACACAACTGGGAAAAGTGTGTGAATAGGAGAGAGGAGTATTTTGAAAGGAACAAGAACCAATAATTCGTAAAATTAATAAAACAATGTTAAAAAATAAAGTTCGTTTTTTTCTGAACAGACGAAGGGTAAGTGGGGAGTGAGCAAGAACTGGGACTACCGCGTAAAGTGATGCACAAGGTTTATTTTGTTTCTTGGCCAGTTTCATGCCAAATGCAGTAGGTAGCTGAGATCTGTGGCCGCTCTTTCAATCGATTCTCCTTAGTGAAAACTGACATTGCATAACTTCGAGCTCATGCTACATGATTACAGTACGGCAAAATAGGAAACGCCTGAAGAGAAAAACGGAGAGGAAAAAGGAGAAAAAAGTTCCTGATGGAATTTTAAAGAAGTAATGATTGGTGCCTGGGAGATATGAGTGAAATGGGTTTCGTTGCGCCACACGCTAGCACAACAGTGCAAGACACTCGTAGTTCTGTTTACACGGAGCGTGCCTGCTTAGCAAATGCCTGCCGTCGTCCATGAACGACATGAGTCACAGATTCAGCCGGTCTTGCAGCTCTTTCGCAGCCGCTTCACCTATCGTTCGAACAGAATCCTACGTAAACGATCGTTTTTTTTTTTCAGTGAACGCTACTATAAGCAAACAACTCTGACTGCATTATGTCGCATCCTGAGCGACTGTAAAACGAAGCGATGCTAAAAGCAAGGCGCGGCAAGAATTGCTTAGTATTTCAGAAATTACACTATCGTGAGATTATGTCGCAGATCCTTTTTCTTTGCTCGAAAATAACATGCTTCCGCGTGATTCCTTTTGACAGTTTATTTCTGTCACTAGTGATTATATGTGTCGTCAACAAGCAAGCTTTTGACAGACCATATGTATACATAATTTTTTTCACGAGATTGCGGATTGACTGTGACTAGGCGGACTTCGTTGCTTAGTCTTCCCTTTTAATTGTCAATCTATATCTCTTGGAACCTGCTCTCATGTTGACACATTCTCCGCTGTCCAACACAGAGGGCACATGGGAGAGTATATGTTCCACTCGCAAAAGTGAAGCCGGAAAATTTACTAGATGTATAATTCTGTGTAAGTCAGAACCTTACTTGTTTTAATGGTTACCTAACGCGACATGTGCGAAAGGGATAATAAAACCATTTGGCAAACTGTCTCGAGCATAGGTTCTCCGAACTTCTCCGTCAGTGCTTCGCGTCCCTTGTGAAGACTTAAACTCAAGATTCCAGAGCACCTGCGCAATACTGGCAAATCTATCGAAAAGACAGCAATGAACCTCCGAATCCCTTAGATTTTTAAGTTTCATTCGATCTGGTGACAGTCAAAAACTCGAGTACTATTCAAGAAATAGTAGTTATAGCAACACATGTAGATCGGTTTGCACCGACATTACTACGGTTTTACGTAAATCATATTGTGATCATGGTACACTTACTCTCCTTGCACATATGAGGGACTTAAACTAAATCTGTATAAAATAAATCATAATGATGATAGATATTTCTATCTAATGCATAATAGATGGTGGGACGTAGTATAGTTGGGAGTCAGTAAGAGTTTCGATTAGAACAAACTTGCACTGGCGTCTGAAATGATGCTCAACTATTGAAATGAACCATTTGAAGGCAGTCTCACTACATCAGATGTAACGACTTTGGCGACAGTTACCGTTAAACTTTACGATCTCCTCCTAGCAACATTGTTTCGAAGTGTATGGGCATGGTTGCCTTAAATACTTCTGAGATCTCATACGCTCATGACCTCCGGATCTGTGTGCTGTGCGATTTTTTCCCTCCACTTCATTACAAGAATCTATGTGCGCTCATGTTGTTTGTAACTTATTGTGTATGTGGTAAGGCAATACTCGTACTAATGAGAACTAGCTTAGATTCGGGGTTTATATAGTTTGATGCTGATACTATGCATTTCCAACTCCATGTCCACAGTATGAAGGGTAAAAGAACCTGTGATGGACTTTATTATGATCAGCAGAAAATTTTCCACTTGTGAAAACGTTCGTGTAGGGAGGATGTGAACAGAAGAGCGCTTGCGTCGGCGCGATCAAGTACACTGCCCCCTGTGAAAGTACCGATGGGCAAAAAGCGCTGGGCGCGCCAAGGCACGCATCGCAACGAGGAGCTTTGCCTCCTCAAGTATGCCGGGCACCCGCGGCTGGCTCCCAATAAGGAGGCACCTCCGTGGGCTGCCCACCGAGCCGGCGCACACCAGCCGCTCTAGCTAGGTCCGCGTTCCCGCAGCGCCAATATAGCTGGCGGGGATAACTCCATCTGGCTCTGGAATCTATCCGTCTGACGCACCGCGCACCAACGGCGTCCTTGTTCGTGTCGCTGTCTAAATGGTGGGCGCGACGATCGGTTACACTATGACGTGATCCATCCTAAGTGTGACGTATTTGGTAGAGAGTCGCCGATCAGTCTTTGCTCTGAAACCAATGCATGGAGAGCGGACTCTGATGCCATCCAACCGACGGACAATGAGGGCACACTGTAGGCAGTTGTCCTAGACCTAAGGCACCCACTCGGTAATCAACTAATCCCTGTTAATTCGAGTGCAGACGACAGAAATGAACAATTCTGGATGGAAAATAGGAAACTTTAGTGTTTAACGTAGCTTCGACGACAAGATCACAGACGGAGTGGGAGTTCGGCGTGGACCAGGTTGGGGAAAGAAACTAGCCAGGGCCTTCCCAAAAGAGCCATATCAGCATTCGCCTTATGTCATTTAGGAAATCTACGAAAAACAAATGCTTGTGGGATGAACCTACGAATCTGTGATCGCTTACAGCATGAAATGAGTGTCGCCCGTTTCGGAATATTTAACCGGATCGTGTATATCCCTTTTATTTCATAACTGCTGCAATAATTAAACATACACGCCAACGACTAACGAAATAAAACCAGAGGAATCCCGTAACAGAAGATTACTGACCGTTCTTCCCTCATTGCCATAAGTTTGTAAACCACGTGGTCCGAATGATGAACATTTATTTCATCTAGGTTACAATGATAACCCCTCCCCAACACTAATCTAACTGAGCTAAAATTAAAGTCCTTTATGATCCGTATACTAACGAGATCTTCAGGTAATAATTACATATGGTTCAAATGCCTCTGAGCAGTATGGGACTTAACTGCTGAGGTCATCAGTCCCCTATAACTTAGAACTACTTAAACCTAAGTAACCTAAGGACATCACACACATCCATGCCCGAGGCAGGATTCGAACCTGCGACCGTAGCGGTCGCGGGGTTCCAGACTGTAGCGCCTAGAACCGCTCGGCCACTCCGGCCGGCTAAGACTTACAGTCTCACCGTTAAAAACTATAAACTTCAATACAAATATCACATGTGAAAAAACTCATTTTTTGGCAAGAACTGTGACGTTATGTTGGTAGAAGAGTTGCAAAAAATCAGTAGAATATACTTTTATAACACAGAAAAATTCGGCGCGCTACATGAAAGCAACAGCTGGCCAGCGCCACGGCCGCTTTGCTAAAGTGTTAGAACGTACGAGACACAACGTGTGGGTCCATGTAAAAGAGCCTTACATGAACTGCCAGTAGCGAGTAAGTTTTTGTTGGGACACTTGGAGATTAATTTTTCCAGTAAAAGGGAAAGGAAATCCCGCAGTCATTCATCATCGGCTGAAGTATGGAGCGGCAGTGGGTTAGCATACTGCTATCCTGGCTGTCGTTTTACCTCATAACCAGGTACCTCCTCATTTGGCATCACGAGGCTGAGTGCACTCCTATACAGTTCTTCACCAAGGAAACACCCCTGGTAGTATCAAAAATCAAACCAGGGCCCCTCACGAGAGGGCGTGTCGCGTTGACATGTCGGCTACGGAGACGGAATTTTCGGTGTGAGAAATTATTGAAACAGTATCGTCAAAAGTTGCATTCGACCTTCGGAATGCGTCCGATGTGAGGGCCTCTAATTACAAGGGGACCTCGTTACAACTGGTGCAATGTCTTGTATGGAAGAACGGTGTTTGGTAACAAAGTCTTCCTGCGCCGACATCCCTGCATAAACCGGTTTTAGTGTTATTGCTTGTGAAATTTGGATTAAACTCCACCTGAGTTAGTATTCAGTAACCAAAGGAAATTCATATTCAAAGATATTTTTCTCGTTAGATCTGATTCGAAATGTCATTCGCATACAATTAACAGTCCCGTCCCCTTTTATAAAAAAGCTATTGGCGCAGATATAAGGCGGTAACCAAAAGTGCCGTCCTTTTACATGCAGTTGAGCTTCGAAATGAGTCTAACAAAGTGTAAACGATGAACATATTTAATGAGAACTTTTTAACGGGTTGAAAAAGGATGTAAAAGAAATTGACATTTCACCTCTTCTGTTCTCTGCACTACTGGAAGAAAATGCACGGTTATTCAGCACTCTAACTGTTCTTCCGCTCCTAAGCATTCTGATTCTCGGTAATTTCGGGAGATTAGTTGAGTAATTTGTGAAGCGGCCAGTGTCGTAAAGTAAATGAATGACCAGACGATAAATTAGGCCGGCGTGAAATCGCTAATGGCAGCTCCTGCGTTACGCAAACCTGCCGGTTGTGGGACAGCCGGCACGCCTCCTGCGCACGTTTACGTTAATGTGGCGTCCGCTAATCGATGCGGCTAGGACCGGGTCAGGCGACCGGCTGAATCATTAGCGACGTCTCGTCTGCCGTGGCCGCGGGCAGACGGCGTGTCGCCAGCCCCGACTGTAGGCGATAGCACACGTCCGCGTGGCGCAATCCGTCTGGCGCGCGTCGTGGCTGAAACGTCGCAGCTAACGTTGACGTACACACAGACGGGATATCCAGCGTCGCGTAACACAGCACCGTCGACACACTGGATGGTCTGGTTAACGTGATTTTGCGATCTCAGGGCTCTCCAGAGGCAGTTGTCGCCTTTATATGGCTCGCAAACCACACTGTTTGTTCATAAAAATGGACAAGCGTTAGCTCCACTAAGAAGCACTTTTCCTCCTATGTCTGTATGCTAGTCATGTTGTTCTGTCTGACATTCAGAAGGACGACGGTTCTATCGCGCTTCCGGCCATCCTGATTTAGGTTTTCCCTTCAAATGGCTCTGAGCACTATGGAACTTAACAGCTGAGGTCATCAGCCCCCTAGAACTTACAACTACTTAAACCTAACTAACCTAAGGACATCACACACACATCCATGCCCGAGGCAGGATTCGAACCTGCGACCGTAGCGGTCGCGCGGTTCCAGAATGAGTTGCTTATAACCGCTCGGCCACCACGGGTGGCTAGGTTTTCCGTGATTTCCCTAAATCGCTTCAGGCAAATGCCGGGATGGTTTCTTCGAAAGGGCACGGCCGAATTCCTTTCCTATCCTTCCCTAATCCGATGAGACCGATGAACACGCAGTTTGGTCTCTTACCCCCCCCCCCCCCCCCACGTGTCCAATCAGTAAGGACATCAGCTTATGAAAGTCCACCAAATCGAATAAACTCACTCGTGATAGACAATGTACGTACATTTGCGTAGCATCAAATATTATAGAAACTATTTTTATTAATTTCGTTAGAAAGTCCCACGAATTTTTAGAAAACGCGAAGGGAAAAAAAGAGACACAGCACGACCCGAATCCTCTGCCTTATTCTGTAACGTGATGCTACTACCCACTAAACTTCTCTTTTCTTTCTTTTTTTTTCCTTCTTCATTTTGTTCGTCACTGTTCTTTTTTTTATTATTATTACTGAGGGCAGCCAGACCTCTGACCGAGCACACTGAGCTACCGTGCCGGCATGCTAGTCATGACAACTAGGCCATAGCGTCGTGATCAGTGACTGACTTTGTTATAGTCTTTTATAGGCTTTAATCGTTGAAATGTTCATTTACATTTAATTATAACAAATCTTCACAAGAACGACATTTTTTCATGACTCTTCAACGTATCGTTGCTTTAAAACGGCTGTTTCTCATAACGCGCGAGTTATAACGCGATAATAAAAGAAAGTTGTATCTTCGGTTTTCTTAACAATACAATCAGCAGGATGTTCAACAGGAACCTTGGCATTAGTACAACGAATTAATTGCCTCCGCTAACTTCTCACAAAATAATTTATGTTTATATGACAGGATGTGTGATAAACTCTCTCGACTTGTGATGGTTGCTTTCCTGATCATAATATTGTACTCCATCAGCAAGTTTTAAATCACTACATATAATGGAGTAAGAACATGCAAAACCGGGGACGACACGCAGGCCGCTGTGGCCGAGCGGTTTTAGGCGCTTCAGTCCGGAACCGCGCTGCTGCTACGGTCGCAGGTTCGAATCCTGCCTCGGGCATGGATGTGTGTAATGTCCTTAGGTCAGTTAGGTTTAAGTAGTTCTAAGTCCAGGTGACTGATGACCTCAGATGTTAAGGTCCATAGTGCTTAGAGCCATTTTAAGCCATTTGAAAGGGACGACACTGTGTCCGTAAGATGGGTACATTACGCGTCGCGGCTTTATTGGTGGTATGCTAGAAGATCTGGCTGTGTGACAAAACCAACATCCTTTAATTTCAATAATCATAAATAAAAAGTAGGAATACCGCGTTACACTCATGACAAGCATCCAGACGTCTCAGAGATACATTGGGAAGGAGGAGAACAATTCTACTCGTTCGCCATCGTATATACCAGACAGACTTACGAAAGGAGGAATGTATATACCTAACGTACAAACACCGGTCGATAGTGTTGCGTAATTTACAGTTGTTTTATCAGAGGGATTGTCGTCACAAGCAACTGGAATCGAATTTGGAAACATACTGTTTATCGACTGGACGTTTCATGTTATGTCACAGTTCTGATAGTGGGGCGTTTGCAGTCTGTCGAAGCTCAGATATCTGTGGAAGAGAGTTTCAATAGGGGCTGCAAATTTAGGGGTTTCACGTTAATTCTCCCTTCTTCTGATGGCATTTTTGGTGCTTACACTCCGAAATACTGACGGAAGTGCACTTTCATGAGTTTAAAGTC
The DNA here is from genome assembly GCF_023864275.1 of Schistocerca cancellata. Lineage (NCBI taxonomy): Eukaryota > Metazoa > Arthropoda > Insecta > Orthoptera > Acrididae > Schistocerca > Schistocerca cancellata. Next base: position 300,237,640 of record NC_064634.1, read on the forward strand.
GCTCGCTGTCCAGGAAGCGGAAATTAGCCAATTTGCAAATGAGGCCAATAGTATTCTACATTAAGAAGTTAATAGTCCGTCATATGACTAGTAATACTATTACTGATAATTATACAAAATGAATATTAAATAAATATAATCATTAATAATAACAGTAGTAATAGTAGTAGTAGCATTAATAAATCTCGTCCCAAAGGTTGATTTGAATACGTGCTTCCCTAGACATGGCCCTATTGGAGCTTGCATGATCTTGTTTTTCTTCCGATTTTTGAACTGGCTTAACTAGCCAGTTATGGGAGAATCTAAAGGCTAGCGTAATCTTTGAATTAAGGCGAAATTTAACATTTTTCGCCTACTCCAATCATTACCAGAGTTGAAGGAAGCGGTAAGCGACAGAAAAACGTCTTTGGAATGACTGAGTCTTGTACCTCGGCCTTTAAAAGACATTCCGTGGGGAATAATGTTATTGACACTAAAATAAAAGAAGCGCTCCACACAATTAGCATCACATTGGAAAACAGATATTAATCGTATACCATCACTATAAAAAAAGCAATCACAATCTCTAATAGTACAGTAGCTTATAGAGTGTAAGTGGAACGTATCCCTGCTGTGACTAGACGCCACAAATCACAAGGCAGCCTTTTATCTTCCCGAAGGTCTCGACCTCAAAACAAGTATTAATAATGCAAGTGGAAATTAGAGCCCCTCCCACGAAAATTATTGGTGAATAAACAAATGCGGCCTTAGGGCAGCCACAGTGGGCTATCTGGCCGGGAACAGCTTGTCAGGCCGTAACTAGGAGAGGCAGGCTGGGCTGGATGCAAGCAAGGCTTGTACAACTTGACAAACAGGTGTTAAGCGGCAAGCCTGGATGCAAATGACAGCCCTCAGCGCGCTCCACTCATACATTTACATCAGCCAGCACCCACGCGCCGCTGCGCCGCGCTCTACCACAGTCGGGGCTCCCCACACTCCAGTCGTGAACAGCTGCTAACTCAGAAAAGATCTGCTCTGTTATCCGCAGCGTCGCGTAACATTGTGCTCTTATAGTGCTTCCAGAGTACTTCATTGAATGCCAACAACTGACTGTTCGTAGCAGCTGAGGCTCATCCACACATCACTTATTTATAATGGTAACTATGTAAACAGGTAATGTCGCTAATCCAACATGAAAACCGACCACAGTCAAACATATGTCTACAACGTACATCTAAGAAGAAATTAATAATTTAAAAAAAAAAAGACAGGACATGGCAGCAACGATATTATATCTAAGGTAAAAACACCAAACGAATGTATTATAGCTTTTCTTATGATAGTTACAGACCATTATATTAAGACAGAACATTATATTTACAGAGCACGTGATGATGGGAATATACCGAAATAGGCTCATAGTGAGTGGTTTATAAAATAAAAATCATTTAAAAAGCAGTGTAGCTGACTGATATTCATAACAATATAATTTAATGTTGACCTTGACAATGTACATGACTGTTTTCTCCAGCTGGCTTGGAAACCACAAATGAAACGAAACCGCTGTTCAGTGTGAAAACCAATCATCGTATGTAATCCAGTTTTCCCGTCATCGTCATTATGGCAGGGTACTGGGTTATGACATCTTTACACTCACATACACCGTAAGGAAACCTTATTGCAATCAAATACAACTAACAGTTGCGTAACATTTCTTGGTGCCAATTCCAAATGCGTTACCTGAATGGGACAATGGATCGTGCACGCAGTTGGCCAAGTAGCCACCTTATGAACATTGGTAACATAGGACTCTTCCACAAATCTCACGAGATACAATGAAGGCATCGACGTTAATAATTCATTTCAAAGCCTCCATAAGCACACGGAACTTTCAAAAGCCGTGAACTTTACGTACCGTTTAGCGTTCCAAAGTACGCGATTTATCTATTACCACAGCGAGTCTTGGGCGGTTGTTTACAATCATTTAACAAGTTTATATTCCTCTTAAATGGATGGTAAGGGCTACGGAAGAGCATACACGTTGCACCATTAATACCATTAATTACATCTGCAACATGTAACCCAACTCAGACTTTTGTTTTACACCATTTGCCAGATTGTATTGGAGCTCGGATCTTTATCTCAAGCAAGTGGGCTAGCCAAATAAGTCTCACTGCAACTACATTTATTACTGGGCCATAGCATGTTTGTTGTCTTTGAAACGGTCTATTAGTCTTACTGGTATAGCGCGCAACCCATTAAAAGCAGATTCGTGTTTGATTTATAACCTGTTAAGAACCCACTAAGATCAAATTTATAGCCGGCCGCTGTGAGCGAGCGGTTCTAGGCGCTTCAGTCTGGAACCGCGCTGCTGCAGGTTCGAATCCTGCCTCGGGCATGGATGTGTGTGATGTCCTTAGGTTAGTTAGATTTAAGTAGTCCTAAGTCTAGCGGACTAATGACCTCAGATGTTAAGTCCCATAGTGCTTGGAGCCATTTGAACATTTTTTTTTCAAATTTATACTGTTGCAAACAGAAAACTATAATTATGTTGCTACTGGTTGAGGATGTCATTACAAATTTAGAGATGCATATGTTACAACCGGAAGGAAAGGGATTTCAACGGGAAGTCTGCTCGGATTATTGGGTCTATCCCGAACGGGTAGCTGCGTGCACAACCGACCTCGCTGAGGAACATTAGTGTGGAGGAGGCTGATCCGGCAGAAGCCTGTTTGTACCCTAGCAGTGTTACCATGGATTACGTACCAATTATCTCCAGAGTGTCTCAACATGGAGATTAGAGTTTAACGTGACGTCGACGCTGAGGTCATCAGAGACGGAGCACAAGCTCAGGTTGGGGGAGGTAGTACAATGTATCCTTTTTAAAGAAAGCGTTCTATCATATTCCTCAGGTGATTTAAGAAAACCAAAGGAAACATGAACCTGTATGGCAACTAAGAGATTTCTACCGTCGTTCTACCGAGTGTGAGGACTGTCTTAACAACTACACCACGTAGCGCAGTCTCGGGGCGTTACTACATGTTACGCTGTTGATGCTGGTACATATCTCAGAGGGGTCCTCTTGGTGCTATTCGAGACAGCGCTGGAATTTGCCGTCACTTTCTTGTTCTACAACACCAACGCTACATGGACACCAGCAGCATCTCCACTTAGCAGGTACATTTATAACACGAAACTCATACTGCGGAGTGTGCGTCAAGGAAGGTAACATTTCTAAACAGGCGGCTGAACCTACGTTTCTGGTGCTGCGGGCACCTTTCCCGTACGTCTCTCTGAATATCTCTTATTTACTTCGAACATGAGACGATGCTCTGCTCTTTGGGCTGCCAGAGCGCGAGAACATCGTGTAATCTCCGTGTCGGGTGACGGGCTGCGGCAGGACTTGGATATTTCCGCGCCGGCACAGCTCCTGCGTGTCGAGGGAATCTGAGAAGGCAATTAAGGGTCACCTCCGCGGTGGAGGTGGGACTCGCTGCCCTCAAGGCCGGTCACAGCTGCAGGTGGAAGTGGAAGTGGCAGCAGGAGCAGACGCTGACTTCATCGCAGCGCCGCGGTCCAACGTCACCGCCAGTCGCCCGTGGGCGATAATGCCGTCTAACAAGGCTGCGAGTCGCTCACTCTCCTAATACGACGCCCTGCCGACTGCCAGTGCCCAACTATTCATCTCCTGGCCTGTTAAGGTCTAGTATTAGTTCCAGAGTGCTCACATAAATCTCGGGACAACTCCAAAGGTGCGAGGCTACTATGACTGCCTAATTCGTCGGCAGCTTCGCGTGCTCAAATAAATCGTTGCTGCCCATAACACGCAACTCGCGTAGCGCTGTCTAGCTCAGACTGACTGTTTAAAGCTCCTTTTCAGGTGCCAGTCGACTGATATGGAATGGAATTCAATTTATTTCAATTATGTTAAAGTACGTGCTACCGTTATAGACCTGCACTAACAGAAACCATAAATAACTCTGTTATAATTATAATACTTCAAATTTTTTACGGAGACACGATCGTATTGGGAAGGAAAGGTGAAGGAAATCTCCCATATTGTTTTCAGAGGAACTATACCAACATTTGTGATCTATGAAAACCTCGGATAACCTAAACTGGATGGCCGAACGGGATTTGCAGCAGCTTTCTCTACAAAGTTAAAATAGTTTTTTATCCGCACTATATTGTTTCTGAAAGACAATCGCAGTTATAGACATCGTGAATAATAATCACTTGGCTGCTCTAGTAAATAATTTATTTAACGACCGGTTTCGTAGTCTAGAAGCCACATCATGAAGTTAAATATGGTGAATCATGAGAAAGTTGCAACATGTACGGGACGGAATATTCCTTGCCTATGAATAAATGACACAATTAGCTGATCGTCAGGTCAGCGGAAAGTATGAGTCCACAGTTCCTCAAGGATGCCACGAATCCAAACGGACGACGGTAGGTCGAACATAACTGGTTAACCGTTAGATATAGGGGTGCCATAAATACATCAGACCGCAGTGCATGGGATTCACGCACACTGGGTAGATTGTGTCCCTATATCTAATGGTTAACCGGTTATGTTCGGCCTACAGTGGTCCGTTTGAATTCATGGCACGCTTGAGTAACCGTGTACCCCTGCTTTCCGCGAACCTGACGATCCGCTAATTGCATCATTTATTCGCAGACAAGGAAAATTCCGTCCCGTCCATGTTGCCACTTTGTTGTGATTCATCAAATTTAACCTTACGATGTGGCATCTAGGCTACGAAACCGGTTGTTAAATAAATATTGCAAGACCAGCTAAATTGTTATTATTCAAGACGTATAGTTTCTTGTCATTGCGCCATCACGCTTGATGTCATGCAATATTGACACTCGCAAGAGATCCTGAGAATCACTGTCAAAAATAATTATTTCTAAAAACGTCAAGAGGCCGTGAAAGTCACGATAATATTAGGAAGAAAAAGTGCTCAACTTCTGGTTTACGTATAACAATGTAATTGTATCCTTTTCCGCATTTGGCAAGCACGGAAATAAAGATGGCGTGAAAGAATTTGAACTATGCGTTATCGAATACAAGTCCTGCTTTTTAAATCTGTACCAACCAGCATTCTGCGGGCTTTTTCTTTTTTTAATTCTAGGGGGTGCAAATCAAAGTAATTCTGAGAATGTACAGACTGAATAAAAGAAGAATCTCAAAAACATTGCTCGCACATCAAGATTTACTTTATGATTATAAGCTAAAAGTAACTGTATTACTTGTAAGAGCGCAGTGTGGCTAATTTATAATTGAAAACTGTTCGGCTTCAGCTCCTGCTGATGTTGAAATGAGACATATAAATGCAAGTGTAAAATTGTTTCTCAAGTGTAGCACTTAACGTTCAGGTGAAAGATCACTGCAGGAAGAAAACTACCTCGCTTTCCGTAAGTAGGGCCTTGTTGAATGGACCCGTGTATCAGAGTAGGAAAACAGTATGTTATCAGTGAGCCAACTCATCAGGAACACGATACATTTCTTAGCAAGGTCCTGAAGCTGGGTGCTTTGTTTGATTGTAAGGAGTGTGAGCTAACTCAGAGCTACAGCTCTGATTAACAACCGTTAGTCCCTTACACTTCGTTGCCAGCGATTTCATTACTGTCATTTTTAATAGAGATTATTTACGCAGCTCTCCATAAGTTGCTTCATTATGCGATTAGTGAACAGGCAAATTAGGTACGAATAAACGATGGACTGGGATTCTAGAGCATTCACAGTGCTGCGACAATTCTAGCTACGCTCAGTATGGTAAGACGTTTGACGATGCTGACAATATTTTAATTTAACGTACAGCTTCCTTATGTGGAGACGTGAATCGTGAAGGTACACAACTACCACAGGGGTGCCGGCAGTGGAGAGGATTGTGAAGTGGGGTGTATTTTTACTGACGAGCCAGCGCAGTGCACCTGATACAGGAGGACCTGGCGGCATTGTTAGTGGCGACGTTTTAAGTTGGGGCCAGCAGCCGCCCTTGTTATCACGACCGGATTTAACGTGCACTCAGGCGAGGCTGTCGGCTATTTCAGGCGTGCTTTGGGACAGGAAGGCCGCGTTGGAAGGCGCCCGCGCGCGTAATGGCATAACCGGGCGTCTAGAGCGGCTGTTTGTGGCAGGCGTTCGAGAATCAAAACCACGCACAAAGAGTTGTTACATCAGAAATAGCAGAGGCAATTCCACCCCCCCCCCCCCAACCCCTTGTAACTGTTACAATTACCCTCGACAAAAGTAACTGGAAGAATATTGTTATAGTCTTTTCCGGAATTAAATTATTTTTGCTATTACGTAATGTCCATGAAGAACTGTACACAACTGGTATTTCGGGGGGAAGAAAGCGATATAAAATGGTGTAATAGTTAAGTTCCTATAAGGCATCTAGTCGAAATAAGCAACTGGCTGACAGTTGTATACAAATTACTGCCGGACTCCGCGGTCTCTGAGTAATCTAGTAAAGTGGTCAATGGTTTGAATCCCGCCTTAGCTGTGCGCGTGGTATTTTGATGTCCTGTACTCTGTGTGTGTCCCGCAGAGACGAATAATCGAAACGTTATAAATGCATGCATGTTTGTTCTGAATGTATACCGATACAAACTATCCTCTAGATAAGTGAGAACATAAAGCTGCTTTCGAATCTTACGTGACGAAGCTGGCTGAACGCCAGGATGAAAACTGAAAGAAAAGGAACTTCAGTGTAACAGACTAATTTAGGGAGCTTGGGCACAAATCTCTTCAGCTGCGACTAATTTATGTATAACATTAAAACACAAATATTTATGAAAAAATTAATCTTTGTCAGTTCAGGTGTACATTTCTCTCTTTTCGGGTTTCCATTTGAGAGAGAACTTAGAAACACTAAAAAAAACTTGTTTATAAAGTACGGTGGTTCTAACTCATACATTTTGGAATTTAATTAAACGCAATATGCACAAAACAAAAACTTTGAAATAAGTGCTTGTATATAAATTATGCTGGACTTTTAACAGCATTAGTTACTCGTTCAGTTACGAAAGCAGTAGAAAGGCTGCGGGTATGAGAAACTTGGTTGAACGATACAATTACCAACATTAAATATTTTACTCCAGGAGCTTGTCGTTTGTTAATTTTTCACGCATAGTTTTCGGCTTCATATAGCGGTCAGTAGCGTTCATCCTCAGGATAGAAAATAAATATATTCGTTTTGTCCCAAGCGAATTTGAAAACGTACCCATCGAACAATAGCAGATTGCGCTGTTGCTGCTGTCACTCTTCATGACGGACGTGGAATTACGCAGAAATCTCTGGAAAGCTCTGTAGTTTACTACGTTCGTCGACTCGACTACCGTTAACTCCTCGCTTTAAGTCGTTTCGTGCTGCCTCTACCGAGAATATCTCCAGCAGTTAGTGGTTTTCCGCAGCGGCGCGTGCAGATCTTGAGATGAGCCTCGAGCCGCAAGTTCGGGATTTACATTCACTTTCGTCGAATTTTGTGCCGGCCGAGAGCCAGCTCGGCGCGAGTGCAGCAGTTGGAGTGCGTGTGCGGCACGTAACGGGGACAGCGCAAGGAGGACGCGCGTGCCTGCATACGCCGCCTCTGACGCTCAGCTGCCCAGGCGTCCCTCCCGTACCGCCAAACAGTACGTGACACTACCTGTCCCACGGCTCCAGTAAAGCATTCGTCAGTCTCAACGCTCACTCGAACATCGGCTACTGGACGAGGCATGCCTTTGCCTTTCCGAGACCTGTGAAGCTGGTCACCCAGATAGGTGTACAGTTTCATCTGAAAACCGATCACAGAACAAATAGTAACTTACAACGAAAGGTCGTGCAGGAAGCTGTGGCCTTTATACGATTAACTAGTCACTAAAGAACAAGACTCTACTTATAAGACTGTGAGACCCCATTATATATACGATATGCAGCCTTCATCAGGGTGACACTTTTTATCTACATCTACATTTTTACTCCGCAAGTCACCAAACGGTGTGTGGCGGAGGGCACTTTACGTGCCACTGATTACCTCCCTTTCCTGTTCCAGTCGCGTACGGTTCGCGGGAAGAACGACTGCCGGAAAGCCTCCTTGCGCGCTCGAATCTCTAATTTTACATCCGTGATCTCCTCGGGAGGTATAAGTAGGGGGAAGCAATATATTCGATACCTCATCCAGAAACGCACCCTCTCGAAACCTGGACAGCAGGCTACACCGAGATGCAGAGCACCTCTCTTGCAGAGTCTTCCACTTGCGTTTGCTAAACATTTCCGTAACGCTATCACGCTTACCAAACAACCCTGTGATGAAACGCGCCGCTCTCCTTTGGATCTTCTCTATCTCCTCTGTCAACCCGACCTGGTGTGGATCCCACACTGATGAGTTATACTCAAGTATAAGCCGAACGAGTGCCTCGTAAACCACTTCCTTTGTTGATGAACTACATGTTCTAAGGACTCTCCCAATGAATCTCAACCCGGCACCCGCCTTGCCAACAATTAATTTTATATGATCATTCCACTTCAAATCGTTCTGTACGTATACTCCCAGATATCTTATAGAAGTAACTGCTACCAGTGTTTGTTCCGCTATCCTATAATCAAACAATAAAGGGTCCTTCTTTCTATGTATTCGCAATACATTACATTTGTCTATGTTAAGGGTCAGTTGCCACTCCCTGCACCAAGTGCCTGTCCGCTGCAGGTCTTCCTGCATTTCGCTGCAATTTTCTAATGCTCCAACTTCTCTGTATACTACAGCATCATCCGCGAAAAGCCGCATGGAACTTCGACACTATCTGCTAGGTCATTTATATATATTGTGAAAAGCAATGCTCCCATAACACTCCCCTGTGGCACTCCAGAGGTTACTTTAACGTCTGTAGACGTCTCTCCATTGAGAACAACATGCTGTGTTCTGTTTGCTAAAAACTCTTCAGTCCAGCCACACATCTGGTCTGAGGTGACATAAGTCATGGGATACCTCCTAATAGACTGTCGAACCTCTTTTTGCACGGCGTACTGGTGCAAATCGACGCGGCGTGGACTCAACAAGTCGCTGGAAGTCCCCTGTACAAATATTGAGCCGTGCCGCCTGTATAACCGTCCACAATTGCGAAAGTGTTGCCAGTGCAGCTTGTTTTGCACGAACTGACCTCCAGATAATGCTTCATAAATGTTCGATGAGATTCACGTCGGGTGATCAGGGTGGCGAAATCATTCGCTCAAATTGTCCGGAGTGTTTTTCAAATCAGTCGCAAACAACTGTGGCCCGGTGACATGACATCGTTGTTTGGGAACATGAAGTCTACGAATCGCTGCAAGTAGCCGAATATACCCATTTCCAGTCAATAATCGGTTCAGTTGAACCGGAAGACTAAGTCCATTCTATGAATACACAGCCCACACCATTATGGAGCCACGATCAAGTTGGACAGTGCCGTCTTCACAACTTGGATCCTCGGCTTTGTAGGATCACACTAGAACCCTATCATCAACTCTTATCAACTGAAATCTGGACTCATCTGACCAGGCCGCGGTTTTCTAGACGTCTAGGGTCCAACCGATGCGGTCACGTGCCAAGGACAGGCGCTGCATGCGATGTCGTGCTGTTATCGAAGGCACTCGTGTCGGTCCTCTGCTGCCGTAGACCATTAACACCAAATTTCACCGCATTGTCCTAACGGATATGTCCGTCGTACGTTCCATCTGATTTCTGCGGTTATTTCAAGCAGTGTTGCTTGTCTGTTATCACTGACAAAAAAATTTCTATCCAAATGTCGTTGCTGTCGGTCGTTAAGTGAAAGCCGTCGACCGTTGCATTGTGCGTGGTCAGTGGTAATGGCTGAAATGTGGTATTCTGGGCACATTCTTGATACTGTGGATCGCTGAATGTCTAATTCCGTAACGATTTCCGAAATGGAATGTCCCATGCGTCTAGCTCCAACTACCATTCCGCGTTCAAAGTCTGTTAATTCCCGTTGTGCAGCCAAAATCACATCACAAACCTTTTCATAATAATCACCTGAGTACAAATGACACCTACGCCAATGCACTGCCGTTTTATACATCGTGTACGTGACACTACCGCCATCTGTATGTGTGCATATCAATATACAATGACTTTTGTCACCTCAGTCTATGACACGGTCGCATTCCTACACGTATTTTGTTGAAAAAGAATACGTTGTTATAAAAACTTTGACCTATTTCGGGCATGGAATCCATCGGAATATCAATCAAACCTGAAGCAAAGTATTGTGTCACTGTACGAAGTTTCAAACACCGATGTTAATGCAGTTACCTCTTCACACACTACTCTCTATCAAGTTTATTCATGATATTCTGCTTTTTCTGAAACTCATGAATAAAGTTTTTGGAACAAGTGGATACTTGTTATTTAGCGACCAGAAGCAGTGTTAAAGGCGTGTTCAGTTAAAAGGAACACTCGGTATCTGAGATTTTTTATACAAACTCTTTGAACGCATCGGGAATAGAGCCCACGACATTTAAAGTTGTGCCCTTATTCGCACGAAGCCATCAAACCATACACCGTCTTATAAATTGTATTTACAATTTTGTTGCTGCATAAATAACACACCTTCAGGGACATAATGCTCATCCTCTGATGATATAAATTTCTTCCCCGCTCTCATTTTATCATATTCCTAATTGTTTGGTAATACGGATCTGTCACCCCGCTCCCCTTAATTTGGATCTCGCTTCCTTTAGTGTTGGCCACTTATTTTGGCAAAAGCGACTTTCCACCCGTCACGACTCAGATTCGTCGTGGTTGTCATAGATTTATTCTAGGGTTCTAGGCGAATGCCGGTGTTATTCTGAAAAAATAGCCACGACCGATTTATACAGCAACCGAACTAATTTTCGGTCGTTCGAACTCGACGTAGGCGATACTTCAATCTTCCTTCCATAAGACATTATAGGCGCTCAAATAATATCGGTAAGGCACATCGAAGAGCTCGGAAAGCTTCCGGCAGAGTTCAGTATAATTCAACTTGCACAGTCTTATGATTACGGGAAAATGTGTTGTCACTGCAAAAGTAGACGTAAGTTACCAATATTTTCTCTTTTGTAGTGTGTCATACTTATTGAAAGGAAGATTCCCGTTAGACTCACGAATTATTTTGTGCCACGACTTCAGCGTAATTGAGAGTTACATTAGTTTTTGAATACCATCGACTTCGACCTCAGCAACATTGATCTGTGGCTGTTGCAAACTCTCTTCTGTCCGCGTGGATTTGAGACTAATTCTGATACAAAATCGAATCGGCTTGTCAGAATCAGGTAAACTTTCCCTACCAGCAACGAGTTTCAATCCATCAACATAGTAACGGACAGATTGTGTAAACAGAAGTTTGAAATAATACCTGGAAAACATATTACAGGAATTTATGGGCCAGAATACGATTATAATGTACTGCCGCGAGCAGAGTGAAGGAACTGCTGCGTAGATGATGAGTCAGAACTAACGAAAGCTCTGGTTTGTGTGAAGCAAGTGACATCATCTGGTGTGTGTTTGTGTGTGTGTGTGTGTGTGTGTGTGTGTGTGTGTGTGAGAGAGAGAGAGAGAGAGAGAGAGAGAGAGAGGAGGGGGGATATCATTTGATTAGAAATAGAGTTCATTCAGTTGTTCAAAATAAATGCAAATAAGTTAAAATAAACTATGGCGGTACAACTGGCTCCAAGCGTTTCTGTAACATATACGGCACAGCAAACATCTGTCAAATTTTAATCATGATACCCCTAGAATATACGAATGTGTAATGTAATTCCTTTCAGTACGTGTCGGAGTTTTAAAAGCTTTATTTCTTGAAATCTCAACGAAATTCGACATTGTGATGATAATTACGACATCAATTCTACAATAAGTGACCCCGGAAAGGGCCGAATATTTTATCATACGTGTTGCTGATAACGCAAAGCAGATGATTAAAAATATTTTTCATTACAGTCATCGAAAACCAAAGGCGAGGATACATTATAATATTGTTTTTTCCTATGGTAATTTCAACAAGAATGCATATCAGTTACGATATTACAGCATAAATCTAATTGTCTTTCGCTTCATGATGTAGCTGCATAAAAAATTATTGCTATTGATGCTGATTCTCGTTCATAAAACAACTGATATTCGCGGACACCTCCGGATTATTTATTTCATGCTTATTACACCTTCTAAAAAATTAAATGTAAGCGCTCTGTGGCTAATTATAAATCAGTAATTGCTTTTCCAATGCTGCCATCTGCGAGCAGTGGCTCATTCTCTCGGTAAGAGTCCGCAGCAGCAAGTTTGCTTCTGCGTACGTGATGTTAACTCAGAATGACATATTTATCGCCATTTCTGAGTAATCTGATCACCGAGTCGACCTTTACGAGTAACTCATTCCTAATGAGATAAGAAAGTGATATTCGAGTCTTATCGCATTTTGTTGTGACGGCATAAATGCGCATTCGGGAGCAATTTTAGCATAAAGCTTTCTTAGTCAGTGAATTCACGACCCGGAATGTGAATCATGAAACGAACGTTCGCTGTCATCATTTTTTTGCCCCTTTTAAATCGAATTTAAGACATGGTTTCCACCATGAATATTATTTTTTTTTTGCTCCTTTTCTTTTTTTCTGATACTTCTTAAAGTACAGGTGAAATATTCGTATATGCATTCTTATAAATGGCCATTGCGACTGTATCCCGCATACTTACTTGTTGACGCGTAGATGGTTAAAAGAAAAAGAATACCGAGAAATGATTTACTTTTCCAGTATATACGAGCATCTAGACCATTTAGCCTCGGCACATCGTCCTATTATTTAAAGCCATGTACTACATGTTGCATTGTACGCTAGCACTTAAATGCTGAGACACAGAGACATTGTAACATGCTAGTGAGACCGTATAATACGTACTACATTTTGTCCATCTACTGTTGCTCTGTGTCACCAAGGCAAATATTATCAAACTTTTTATGTTTCGTAAGCATCGGCCTTTAAAGGATCTACAACCACTGTGTTTGCGAAGGTGACACTAACGTGATCTACCACAGCTGTTCTTAAGCCACGATCGATGTATTAATCGTGCTACTATCAGAAAAGGGGATTTGGGAAGGGAGCGGGTAGAGGCAATAAATCATTTAATATCTGAGTTGTAAAAGGAACAAGCTCCTTCTGAATGAGATCTGCCTCATGGGATCACGGGCACTATCTCGTCGTTCTACGTTATCTTTGTTACATCTAATCTCCATAACTTAGACATTGGCATTCCTGATCGAAACGCCAGTCCTTCAGAGCACTTAAAGTACAACATGGATGTGTGGAGGTCCGTAGGACAGATTAAGTCTTGTTGTAACTGAAAAAGGTCATTACACACAGACGAAAGCTGACTAGTCGGAACAGATTACTGATTATTTCCTTCTACAGGCAGGAAAGTAAATCTCGATTACACAAATGCAAGTTCTCCTTTCACAGTGTGAGAGTCGAGGACATAGTTGTCGTCTTGAGGGGAAAAGAGGCAGTATCCAGTGTTAATATCCATCGCACAGCTGAAATAGGCGATGTACTCAACAAAGCACCCTCCACCTTAAAAATCTTCTGTTCCTCGTCTAAGTATTTCTAGCTAATCTTGTCACTTGTCAATGAATGGCAAAAATATTAGATAAACGGAGTGGAATATCTACTTGAGCAGTTGAGGGGTCACGTCTGTAATATTATACAACTTATTGTTGAAGCAGGAACTGTAATCCCGAATATTACCTTCCGCGGTCTTTTATTTCTCAGCTTCAGATATTCTTCTGCGAAAATGAAATTAAGAATAATGTAGGGTAGACTAGCACATAAAGACAATGCAGTCGATCTCTTCAGCTAAAAATTCTGAGAAATGTCACCCAGCCTATAAATACTGGGAATGGTAAGTTTATCACTACTTCCCTGCAACAAAATTGCGGTTCAAATTTAGGCACTCAATAATTCGTGTTTACCGATGTCCAGCGACGCACATATAAGATTGATATAACGCAATACAGTTGTCCAAAGTTTCTCTGTATTAGGAAGGATAAATTACGACGAACTTTAACAGAGAGGGACAGTTTTCCAGTCGTGCTTTGATTATACGATGCGGAAACCTTAGCTATGCGGTAGACGTGACGATACAGAAACGAAAGAAGGGAAGATTTTTCTGTACGCAATATTCTGCTGATCCTGGCTCTCTCAGAGACAATTTTGACAGCTAGATTTTATGTGACAGGAACAAGAAATTAGTTTGATTCTGCAAAGATGTAAAAATTTTCAGACACACTTACGTCAGTACGTAAGTCTCAGCAAAGCGCTTCTTCTGTGCCTGTGGAAATATGAGTGGTAAGCTATATTTATGAACTATCAGCAGTAGCTGCTAGTGACAGACATTAGTTTCTTCTGAGAAAAGAGCTGTAAGCATTGCAACAAAACTGTCATGTAAAAATCAACATCTAGATCTAGTCACCACCCTATTTCGATGATTTCTGAATATTAAAGTAACTACGATTTCCAGTCGGACTTCTTGATGAATAATTTCGAAGACGTTGGTTAACTTGCGTTCAGTCGAAGATTTCTGCCTTCAGTCTCGGACAGTATAGATATGTAGGCTCTAACCAATACTTTTTCGAGCGTGTGCTTTGTAGACAATCTAAACGATGCAACTGAATCACAACATACTATGACATATTCCTGTAATCAAGACACGAAACATAACAATGTATAAGAAAATAATAATTTAGAATACGATTAATATATAAAATATTTAACTAAATAGGTGAGTCGCTGACGTCAAGCCACGTGACAAAGTAAACAGTTTTCCGGCAGTGCTTTAGCAAGTGAGCCGTCCCAAAATTTTCGGGCAGTGCTTCACCAAATGAGCCGTCCCAACAGACCTGATCAACTGTCTCACAGTTTCGGTTTCCTGAACATGTGGCCACTAAACGATGTATGCCCTACTATTGGTGAAGCCAGTCTGTAAAGGATAACTGTACCGGATCGAGCCCTGCTATGTCAGTTCTATTATGATAGATTATTAAAAGTTCTCAATAGAGGCAAAGCATTTTTACTGGCCTCCCACCCCCTCTTTCCCGATACATACAACATAGTAATGTTAGACTGGGCTATTTCCGCTGTGCTCATAGGCCACGTAATGATACCGGCAACACAATATCAAGAAATTCGAATTCGATAGTGATGAGAGACGTGGTTGTTTCTCCGTTAAAAACCGTGCAATGGCTGACGCAAGGCCATTGAATGAATTTAAATTAAGCAGCAATCCACTTGGAGATTGTTTTGAACACATTTCTTCAGCAGGCCTTTAGAGGCCCTATCGTTGATGTCATGTCATTTCTCCCATTTGAGATCCGGTTTTTGCAGCCATTGATAGGGTGGCCCGCAGTTCACCATGGGCTTTTATGTATGGTACAGCTTGACTTTTTTTTCAGACATACGGAGCATTTCCAGATGAAAGTCGGGGAGACAGATGATCGAAAGAATATTAGGTGCTACTGATGATTGAAATCTAGACCATTGGGTGAGAACTCAGACATCCATGTAGCTACACTCATTAGGTGTCTGCGAAATATTCGAAGTACAGCCGATTCATTTTGGCAAACCTCCAAGGCTGTGTCAATCAAGTACGATGAATTGAAACAATGGTCAACCATGAGAGGGTGAGAGGGATATATTCACTGAAGTGCTACATGTTATGGTGCGTGCAACTGGCAATATTCTGTTTTCTGTTAACACCACGTCTGTGTTGTGTACTTAAACAACTGACAGTAGACGTCTCAAGGCGGGTGTGGGTGCCTTAAATCTGTTATTGCTCCAATATGGAAGGAATTTTATTTAAATCCGTGACTTAATCTCTCAGTTGATGGTCATATATTAAATGCATTTTGCGCTGGGTCGAACCGTGTGGCTCACGCCTTGTTGTAGCGTACAAGCACGGAAACGCCTTTGGCCGCTGAGGGTCGTGTGTATTAGCTAGGACCTGTGCACGTTGGCTGGGCGTCTACCTGGCTCCGCGGTCTTGGCGTCGCCGAGCAGGCAGGCGCTGCCCATGGCGCAGGAGAAGCCCTTGGCGCCGGGCAGCACGGTGGTGAGCACGGCCACATCCTCGCCGGCCTCCTTGGCTTTGCGGATGCGGTCCTCGCCCGTGGTCTTGATGTGGAGCCGCGTCTCCAGCTTCTCGCTGAGCACGTCCGTCGCCATGGCTGCTCGCGCACACAGTGCCGGCCGCGGAGGCGCCGCCTCGGTAGAATAGCGTCCGCCAGCGACCGCAGCGCGCCCCGTGTCACGCATCTCAACTAACGCGCCACCACTGCCCACCGGCTCCGGTTACAATCGAACCGCAGCGAACAGGCGTTTCGTGTTACTTGCCGGCTATACATCTCGTTCTTGTGGTCCTCTTAAGTTCTACCGTTGATCGCCGCTAGTGACTGCATCAGAGTTAGCGCGTTTGTTGCCAGCGACGCGCTTCAGATGTCAAATCGTGATTATTCACCATCACGAACAAACTGCAAGGGAATAATTCCACAACATACGGGGGTTCCCCAAACACAGCAAACTAAGTGAGACGCATAGCGACATGTTTGGTGGAATCTGATGTTGGCCCAAAAAGGCTCTCTCTGCAAATGACACCTTGGCATCTCCTCAGATCCGTCAATTTATTTCAACAATCTGTGAGCTCAAAGCTTATCGTCATCAATAACGGAACAGAAGAACTCTCTGCTGACTTCGTTACGATGCTGTAGGGGATTTTATTACATTGTCGTGAATACAGTTACAGTAGCACTGTTGTGAAGCGTCTGCTAGGGAGTACTAAATCATTCACAGACCAAATAATTGGAGGAAAAGAAGGATTCTGCTCTTTCGCGGCCAATGGAAACGAGAAATGGCGCGTAAATCAACCGTCAACAAGGACTTGCCTTTTTTTTTTGTTCACATCTATAAAATGGGAGGTACAAAGATTAGGGTTTAACATACCGTTGACGACAAGGTCAGTAAAAACGGAGCATTAGCTGGGATTACGCTACAAAAAGGAAAGGATTGGGCTGTGTCCTCTCAAAGGAATCATCCACACATTCGACTTTAGAGCGATTTTAGGAAATCAGCAAAACCATCGTTTAAATGGCCCGACTGGGATTTAAACCAACACTCTTTCGAATACGACTACTCCCGACCACGATATTATTGCACTTGCTCGTTATCGGAAATACGCGTGATGTTACAGTTTACAAGTGCAATTTTCAATAAGTAAAATGTATAGCACTGTCAATGCTTTCAAGTCAGTTGTTCGTATACACTATCAGGCTCGATTACGCACTAACTCATGACATGCCGACCGAAGCGTCCTTTCTCCCATGTGCAATAATACCGTGGTCGACTAATGCAGTGTCCTACTGCTGAACTGAACTGTCTCACTCGGCTTCAAAACTGTAAGCGTGGGAAAGAGAGCAAGTGAGTGATGACTGACGGGTAATCACAGGTACACGCCGGCCGCGGTGGTCTAGCGGTTCTAGGCGCTCAGTCCGGAACCGCGGGACTGCTATGGTCGCAGGTTCGAATCCTGCCTCGGGCATGGATGTGTGTGATGTCCTTAGGTTAGTTAGGTTTAAGTAGTTCTAAGTTCTAGGGGACTGATGACCACAGATGTTAAGTCCCATAGTGCTCAGTGCCATTTGAACAGGTACACGACGCGTTCTGTTAGCACAAACCACGACACCCAAAGAGGGCCACTAACTGCTGTGATATCCAGACAGCCAATTTAATCAATTGTGGAAAACACTGGTCGCGAAAAGCAGATACGTATCGTGAAGGTGAGAAGTCACGAGGCAGCCAAATGCAGGCTGGTTAGCTGAAGACCCCGAGTTGTCGTAAATAGTTTAAGGGATTAGACGTGGTGTCAGTAGATTAGATATTCACAGGACTACAACACGTCGCACTCTGGATTGCGAGTAGTATTCCGACTGCTTGTAAGTATTTGAAGAGTGTCACCATCACAAAAGCAAATCCATCCCTCCACTAGTCATATCTCCAACCATGATGAATCGTTAACCGCAGTCGCTATTATGCTGTTGAGGTAGTTTCCGACAAGTCTCCGCAATGGTAACAACAGATACAAAAAATATTATTTCCTGTATTACGATCCCGTTCAATATATATTTTGTGTTCACAGAAAGTTAATCAAACAGCTATCATTCAAAGTAAATAAAAGGTCAGACTACGCTACTCAATAATAAAAGCAGCGATTGTATCTATGTGCGCGCAATCCTGATATAATAACAATAAATACGTGAATGAAATGGATCGGCTTTCGGGAGAACCGTGGTTCAAAATACCAGTCCGTTCATCCAGATTTACCGCAGGAGGTGGCAGAGAGGTAAGAAACGAGAAGGTGGGATGAAGAAAAAACCGCAAGCAAGCTAAATGCCGGTATGGTTCCTTCCCCAGCACGTGCTTGTGCTAAGACAGTTGTGAACTCGTCCTCAGTTGGTCAGTACCGTTCCAATGGTTATTGTCTGGAACAAGAAATAACTTAGGCTTGAATTGTTTGTCACTCGGATCTGACTTGTAAACGAAGCTTCTTTTCTGATAATTTTCGATGTGACAACCTGGACAAAATACTAGACAGTCCACGGTCGTTTTGGAGCGCTATATTACTGGTGCCAAATGGTTCAGTGACGGCCTGCCGGTGTCTGGCGTAGTCATGGCAGTGAAGTGGTCTGTATGTGCCAGTCCGTTGCATGGAATGGATCGACGTGGAGACTGGACAGAAGGATAGAAGGGAACTGTC
Organism: Schistocerca cancellata; assembly: GCF_023864275.1. Lineage (NCBI taxonomy): Eukaryota > Metazoa > Arthropoda > Insecta > Orthoptera > Acrididae > Schistocerca > Schistocerca cancellata. The sequence goes on from NC_064634.1 coordinate 300,256,437, forward strand.
GCGTTTGGTCGTTACGTGACCACAAGTTATCCACTGTGTCGGTGTATCAGCGTGTACCGTGTGTACAAGAAACTGTGTGCCACAGGGAGCCATGTAGCGCGGCGTGTCCTAAACCGACAAGGGCTCGAGACTATTGGCACGGTTTGCTGTCAATAAATACAAGCCCGTCTCAGTGAAAGGAACTGCCTTCAATGCGTATTCTGGTGGGGTACATCGCGAAAAACTATTGCTCACAGAGATACAATAAGCAGCACGTCTTCAGTGGGCCATACAGCTGTTGTGGAGTGCTCCGACGAGTCACGATTTTGCCACTTTTCAAATGACGCAGAGCGTCGAGTGCACCGAGGACTCGGTAAGGCGTAGTATAGTACAAAGTGGGTGTGGATGATGCAGTTGAGGCTCCAGTTCTGTTATGTTTTGATTTGTTTTTCTTACAATCACTTTGGCGCACTCAGGTTACAGCGAACACGAAACAGGATGTTTATTTCAAATCTCTCTGTGGCCACTTGTTGCTCTCTCTGCTACATCTTTATAACCAGAATTCTGTGAAAATTCCAGTCTTCCAAGATGATAAGTCCTATTAATACGGCAGCATGCATACGTTCCCGGTTTGACTAACACTCAAGAATCATTTCGCCAATCAGCTGGCCCGCAAAAATCACCCAATTTTAACGCCACAGAAACTGTGTGGGACTATGTTCAATAGCGGGTAAAACGTAGCAATCATCTTCTCCTCAGTTTGGTGGTTCTATGAAGTGTAATCGTCAATGAGTGAATCAGCTTGATATTGTATCCATGAAGAAACTTGTTGGTTGGCTCCTTCGCCGAATTGAAGCAGATGCTATAGCTACAGGCGTGTTGCACGGTGTTAATGTGATGTTCCCGGGGAGATTTTTTGTTGTTTTGTACTACCCGACGAAAAATGTTTTTGAGAAGCGGTAAGATAGCTCTGACGGTGGTGAAATAGAGAATCAGCTCAAGAGCGTGTCAGCGTGGACGTGTGTGGTACAGTGCAGTGTTTACATACAGTCAGCGTTTCTGCAGACGACAAAAACAACTGTATTTGGGGCGACTCGCTAAAAGGACGTAGTACGCTTAGAGAATACTGACAGGCCTGTCACATTTTATTGTTGTCTTTCTTGCGTCGTTCCGTAGGTAAACATCGGCCGGCGCCCACGGTAGCTATTAGCGAAGCAGGGCACGACGCGCCAGTGGCAAACAGAACATATTAGGCGGCGCAGAGACAATAGGTCACGGCTGCCATGGGAGACGTCGGACGTAACAGGAGCGAAGTGAAAGCAAATTGGTCGGCCGGGAAATGCGTATTGGATTGCAGTGCGGCACACGCAACTCAGTGAGATCATCGGCGTGCGCCTCCCCGGGTCACGTCCGTTCGGACAGACATAGCGCCTTGCATCATTGAGCCCCGCGACGACTCTGATGCAACGTCGCTATTTAGCAGTCTGATTGTTGGTACAAGCGTTTCTTTTTTTTCTTCTTCGCCTCATCGCTATCAACGAGGGTCGAGCCTGTTTTGTTTCTAGAGCTCAAGTTACGCGAACTCGTAACGCGCCAACAGGTCTCTCAGCCTCGACTCTCATTTTCGTAGCAGTGCTTGGCGCCGTGGCAGAGATACTGGACACGTATCTGCGTCTGCACCTGCATCTACATCTACAGCTAAACTCCGAAAGCCAACTTACCGTGTGTGGCGGAGTGTACTTTATGTATCACTGTTCAACTACCCCTCCTTCCTGTGAAGAATCGCGGATGATGACTGGGAAGAACATTTATTAACAGGCCTTCGTGTGAAGTCGAATCTCTCTAATTTCACCTTGCTAGCCTTTTCGCGATAAATAGGTAGGAAGAAATATATTAGTTGACTCTTCTACGGAAGTACACTACTGGCCATTAAAATTGCCACACCACGAAGGTGGCGTGCTACAGACGCGAAATTTAACCGACAGGAAGAAGATGCTGTGATATGCAAATGATTTGCTTTTCAGAGCATTCACACAAGGTTGGCGCCGGTGGCCACACCTACAACGTACTGACATGAGCAAAGTTTCCAACAGATTTCTGATACACAAACAGCAGTTGACCGGCGTTGCCTGGTGAAACGTTGTTGCGATGCCTCATGTAAGGAGGGGAAATGCGTACCATCACGTTTCCGACTTTGATAAAGGTCGGACTGTAGCCTATCGCTATTGCGGTCTATAGTATCGCGACATTGTTGCTCGCGTTGCTCGAGATCCAATGACTGTTAGCAGAATATGGAGTCGGTGGGTTCAGGAGGGTAATACGGAACGCCGTGCTGGATTCCAACGGCCTCGTATCACTAGCAGTCGAGATGACAGGCATCTTATCCGCGTGGCTGTAACGGATCGTGCAGCCACGTTTTGATCCCTGAGTCAACAGATGGGGACGTTTGCAAGACAACAACCATCTGCACGAACAGTTCGACAACATTTGCAGCAGCGTGGACTATCAGCTCGGAGACCATGGCTGCGGTTACCCTTGACGCTGCATCACAGACAGGAGCGCCTGCGATGGTGTACTCGACGGCGAACCTGGGTGCACGAATGGCAAAACGTCATTTTTTCGGGTGAATCCAAGTTCTGTTAACAACATCATGATGGTCGCATCCGTGTTTGGCGACATCGCGGTGACCGCACATTGGAAGCGTGTATTCGTCATCGCCATACTGGCGTATTACCCGGCGTGATGGTATGGAGTGCCATTGGTTACACGTCTCGGTCACCTCTTTTTCGCATTGACGGCACTTTGAACAGTGGACGTTACATTTCAGATGTGTTACGACCCGTGGCTCTATCCTTCATTCGACCCCTGCGAAACCCTACATTTCAGGAGGGTAATGTAGGACCGCATATTGCAGGTCCTGTACGGGCCTTTCCGGATACAGAAAATGTTCGACTGCTGCACTGACCAGCACATTCTTCACATCTCCCACCAACTGAAAACGTCTGGTCAATGGTGGCCGAGAAACTTCTCGTCACAATACGCCAGTCACTACTCTTGATGAACCGTGGTATCGTGTTGAAGCTGCATGGGCAGCTGTACCTGTACACGCCATCCAAGCTCTGTTTGACTCAATGCCCAGGCGTATCAAGGCCATTATTACGGCCAGAGGTGGTTGTTCTGGATACTGATTTCTCAGGATCTACGCACCCAAACTGCGTGAAAATGTAGTCACATGTCAGTTCTAGTATAATAAATTTGTTCAATGAATACCCGTTCATCTGCATTTCTTCTTGGTGTAGCAATTTTAATGGCCAGTAGTGTACGCTTTACTGTTTTTCTAACAGCAAACTACTCATCCCGTGTAGCGTCTGCCACTGAAGCTGGATGACCATCTCCGTAACGCTTTCGCTCTTACGAAACGAATCTGTCGCTGAACGCGCTGCTCTGCCTTGTATCTTATATTGCTTCTATCAATCATACCTAAGGGTCCCCGACTGACTTGCAATACCCAGTAACGTCGAAAGAGGCTTTCAGAAGCTACCTCCTCCGTGTGTGGACTAGAATTCGTAAAGATTTCTCCAACCAATCCCTCTGACATCTGCCTTTACTACGATTAGTTTTCGGTGTGGTTGTTCCACTTTAAATCACTCCTTACGTATACTCACGGATATAAAACGGATGTGGCTGATTCCAAAGATTGTTCGGCAATCACGTAATCGTACAGTTTGTTAGGGGCGGTGTTCAGACTATCGCCTGACCATCTAAATTCAATGTTTTACGAGGATTCCATAGATAATCTCAGAATAATTCGGGATGTTCCCGTATAACAGGCTACAAATTCGTTCCTGGCCCTAACTGCTGAACTTGGCTGCTGATCGTCTCTTATGACTACGATGGCCACCGTACGTTAACCTCTAATTTTCACTGTGTTCTTACTTTCGATACACGCACTGTTACGAACTTCATGGTCTTACGGGAAAAGCACAACACTGACGGTTGAAGATACTAGGAACTGGTAGCCAAAGAAATGACTTACAGTTGTTTTTTGCAGCAAGGTCGTGTATGTGTGTGTGTGTGTGTGTGTGTGTGTGTGTGTGTGTGTGTGTGTGAGAGAGAGAGAGAGAGAGAGAGAGAGAGAGATGGAAGAAAAAATGGCAATGAACTTGGTGAGGTAATCACCCTTACTTTCTTTACCTGCATCTTCGAAGAAGATGTCATTTATTGTATGATATGTTTTTGCTGTCAATTGAAAATTCCGTTGTCTATCTTTTCAATTACTTCCACTGTTGACAGCTGGTGTATAGTTCAAAATACAAGCTCTCAGTCGTATCGGTTTTGCAGCTAAGGAGATCTCTTTGTGACATAAAAGAATGGAAATGAGAGTAAAGTATAGTGCAGTGTTTCTTCGTATGTGCCACGTAATGTCATTTTCTCTCGCGCTTGTCACCCGCGTACACTACAGATGCACCGTTGCATAGCCACACACTTCCATTGCATAAACATTTTAATAAAACGCACACTCCAGAAAGCTGAAATTCTGACGACTAAACTGTTGACTGAAATGTACACTGGCGCTTAACACAAATGATAGTTAAAAGTTGAACCACAGAGTATTACTGTTCCACAATATTTATATTATATACTCCATAAAAGAGACGTTAGTTTTACTAGCAAAAAATGAAAGATGTCACTTAATAATACTTTCTTAATCCTCTATGAGTATAGTAATAACAATTCAATTCACAAATGGAGTTTGCAAAGAATGACTGCCTGAACGCTTCCGCCCGCGGGCCGTTATTGTAATCATTCTCAATTATTACGGTAGCGACATTAAGTCGACGCAGGGGATCAGAGGGTATTCTCTAAAAGCAACGTTCTCAGCTACAAAGATTTCAGTATTTCTGTTACAAGTCCCTACGAATTCAGTTCAGCGACTATCATAGTGCTCTTCCTAGTGAAGGCCTACTGTGGATGTCTTCAACTGGTTTTTATGTGTACCACACACTCGGCGAGTACTTCAGAATACATCGAAAGCAGTCCTTTCGTCGACAGCCTTCAGTCTCCCAATTTACGTCGACGATCGGGTCTATGTAATCGTTCCTTTTCATATTTTCGGTAATTGTTATTCGCAAATATGGCTCGACTGGCCCTAGTTATGATTCATTAATGTCTTAGGCGTATTCTGATGGATTAAAACATGTTTTAAACGAGATATGTGTGAGCAATGTAGAACTCTAATTCTGCAGGTTTTTTATTTTTTTTAAAAAAAGGAGAGAGAGAGAGAGAGAGAGAGAGAGAGAGAGAGAGAGAGAGTGAGAGAGAGAGAGAGAGAGAGAGAAAAGACAAGATAAAATAAGCGAAAACCTAAGTCACTGCACGTGTTTGGTTCGTTAGAAAAGAAAGGAGTAATAAATGCGAAGATAGTGGAGAGGCAGCACTAGTTTTGACGAAGGAATGAACCGTGTCCTTGTGTAAGAGATCATCCCATCTGTCGCTGGAGTATTTGAATGAAAGACTCATGAATGTCACTATCTGGCGCGAAATTCGAAGCAGATTCCACGACCATATAGACATCGTGTGTTTCTTGGTAGTTGTGGACGAGCAGAGCTAAAATCCCAGAGCAGCTGAGTATCGTCTGTTGGTCAACGTCAAAACGGCTTTTAGATGGAGGTTAATTCACACAGGGACCTGCTCTATCAGTTTCTCTTCCCGTTCAATGGTCATAAAAATGCAAATCTGCTCAATATACCAATAACGCCGAGTAACCTTCTAGATCCTTCCAATCCTAGTGAAAATATAGCTTGAGACGCTTATCCCGGAGTATGCCTCATTACAAGCAGCATCCACAAGATTTGGGTGCTGTCTGCTGAGGGAGGTGCTATCAGCAGCGTGGCACAGTAGACTTCATCGTGTACATTGGCAGCAAGTAGAGTAACGTTGTTTTGGCAGGCATACAACACTCAAATATTGCGTTGTCAAGTGACTGGGAAATCGGTCTTCAGAGTAAGGAAGGATGTATAACGTAACAGCGTGCTGCGTTGTGCTTTTGCGCGTCCATTGTCTGCTATCGCAGTAGCGAGTGAGACGTTTTAAGCAGTACATTTACGTCAGATATTTGCAAACCTTTTGTGCAAGAAGTCTTTAATAAGTAATCGTTAGACACCATACATGCGAATGTTTAGTCAAGTCGTTCGCTGCCAATATCAACCACACAAATAATAATTCTGTATTTCCTGAAAAATATTCCATAAACGTGTAGCAATTCTACTTAACTGATTATTTTAAAATCACTTCAGTACAAGTAAAAGCGTTTAGATAAGGCATTCTGAAAAAGCCGACTTGCATCGGTGTGGCCATCGACTGAGGTATTTTCGTTCTGTGCCGTGACTTAAAAAAGCGTGGAATTGCAGACATCTGGCCTCGTACACGGACGCTGTCTCAGTAGGTTACAGCATTCTCTCACGCTCGTAGCGCTGCATCAAGTCTTTGCGTTTTCACTGATACATTTACGCCTGTTACAGATCCGTTCTTTTTACATTTATTCCTCATTACGATGCAATTTTGTACAATTACGCATCTAGTGATATACATTGTCTAAAATGGTGCGACACGACTCTTCCACCCAGTTTATTCATGCAGAATATAAATTCCTTAGACCAATCTGTGCTAATTATGAACTTCTGCGAATAATATCGTCTCTGTGATTTAATGAAACCTCCCAGTGGTATGGAATGTTGAAACATAGTGGCCTCAACCCACCGATGGCTCACGCCACATAACCAACACCAAGAAGAAGCTTCTTAAAATCTTCCCTAATGGACAACTATAACCTACACACGCCATTTTGCAAGAGTTTTGCAGTCAAATGTTATAGAATATTTTATGTTCCGTGGGGTAAACTACGTCTGAGGACCTATCGCCAGCACAGATGCTCCTAATCCTGATCACCATACTTCATGTACGATGACACGCGAAGATAACTCTGTAGAGGAAGATTACTGGATTACAACCAGTAGCAACCACCAACGCTCCATTCTAGGTTCCACCGTCGCAGTCAACACCATCAGTACAGCTGTTTCCACCCCTTATCGCCGCCATCATCGCAGACATCACAACGAGCGCCACTGCTACAATGATTCTTCACAGTGTCCACTGTTACTAACGCTAGTAGTCAATTGTTAGTAAGGCCCAACCTGTACGCAGATTCGTGTCCGAATAGTGGCTTCAACATCTTAACGATCCACAATTTCATCCTTCTTCGGGATTTAACGGTTAGTACTTTACTACGGTCCGGAGCAACAGAGATCGATTTTAGATGACTCCAAGGCTTTTTGCAGCCGGATTGATCTAGAGTCATAGGAACACTCGAGGGGCTAACTGAATAACACTCGGCTACTAGTAAAACTGGGGCAACGGCCTTGCCGCAGTGTATACACCGGTTCCCGTCAGATCACCTAAGTGCTGACGGGCGTGGCCGGCACTTGGATGGGTGACCATGGCCGCCATGCGCTGTTGCCATTTTTCGTGGTGCACTCAGCCTCGTGATGCCTATTGAGGAGCTACTCGGCCGGATAGTAGCGGCTCCGGTCACAGAAAACCATCACAACGACCGGGAGAGCGGTGTGCTGACCACACGCCCCTCCTGTCCGCATCCTCAGTGAGGATCACACGGCGGTCGGATGGTCCCGGTGGGCCACTTGTGGCCTGAATGCAAAGTTACTTTACAAAAAGCAGACCCCTATGTCAAAGATTTACGAAAATGAGCGCGTATAGTACTAATCTTAAGGAAGGTAGGAAGATTAGGGTTTAACGTCCCGTTGACGTCGAGGTCATTAAAGCGGAGCAGAAGCTCGGATTGATCCAAGGAAGGGAAGGAAATCGGCCGTGACCTTTCAAAGGGATCATCACGGCATATACCTGGAGCTATTTAGGGAAATCGATGAGAACCTAAATCAGGATGGCTGGACGCGGGTTTAAACCGTCGTCCTCCCAAATTTGAGTCCAGTGTGAATCTTAAGGATGCGTGAATTAAAGTTAATTAAAACTAGAGATAACTGGGTCATTAAAAGTAACAGATTATAGTATAGAAGGCTACTATTTGAAACGGATCACTATGGAACCTCGAAACAACTCTTGACGCGGAAGCTGAAGGACGACTTTTCAGTTTTTCAGAGTGGATTTTGTGACGTGTGATACAACTGGTGATCCAAAAGCAAAGGAAAAGATGTTAAATCAATAACTTTGTATTGTTAGTAGTGCATACGGGATTTCATGCAACTGCACTGGAGGACGTGGAATTTTCATTAAATAATGTAGTTTTTTTTTATTCATACAAATTTATTAGCTGATAGGAATCAAAAGGTATGTGGTTGAAAGTTAAGTGCCCTGTATACATTCGAAGCGCAATTTCCACTTAATGTAACCGTAAGTCTTAATACAAATTTTAATTTTCCTGCAATTATAAGTGCAGATATTTTTAATGGTGACTGAGGACTGAGTGGTGAACAACATTACATCAATATTTACTTCATTTTCAGGTTAATAATTATAGCTATTAGGAATAAGTTTTCTTTAGGTTGTTTATAACATCGAAGTACAATTGCCAGCCGGCCGCGGTGGTCTAGCGGTTCTGGCGCTGCAGTCCGGAACCGCGGGACTGCTACGGTCGCAGGTTCGAATCCTGCCTCGGGCATGGGTGTGTGTGATGTCCTTAGGTTAGTTAGGTTTAAGTAGTTCTAAGTTCTAGGGGACTTATGACCTAAGATGTTGAGTCCCATAGTGCTCAGAGCCATTTGAACCAAGTACAATTGCCATGAGCAAGCCATTAACGCTGTTTTTTCCCTGGGCAGCAGGTCATGAGTTGAAGTGTGGAACGTGGACGCAAAACGGTTAGTCTATACTGACAGGCGTAGTCCTCTTAGTTGTGCAGTTACGACCACGCAGATAACATCAGGCAGTAAATTATGTGACGTGTTTGCGGGAAGACTGTTAGACGCAGAGGAAAAACAACTAACACATTGAAGTGGGTACGTATTAAGGTACCAAAGATCATAATATCTGCACGTACTCCCCCAACACCTTGTATGCGGAAATCGCATCGCACTACCGTTTTCAAGGGAACGATCTCTCACTATTTCTGTTACTTTTAGATCACCCGATAGGCAGACGATGGAGCAATGCATTTAACAAATCACACTACGTAATAGGTCAGGAAGGAACGGAGCGTCTGTGCTGAACTGCCGCGGTCTAGCGAATTTTCCTCATTGGAAGAGTCACGGAAGGCACTGCCAAGGCGCTGGACGAGAGAAGACGCGGCCTGCCAAACAGGCCCCCTATATGCTAAGCCCCACTCGTCGATTTGCTCGCGAATTGAACCTGATCGGATTCAATTCGAAGCGATAAGACCTACACGACTGCAACCTTGACATGGATTGTGCGTCGCCGCCTCGGCAATTCCACCAGCGGACTGCCCCGGGCCGCCACACACCGCAGGGGAGCTACACCCACGCCGGCCTAACACCTTGTTAACATAAGTACGCTGCCATTTCCCAGAAATGATGTTGCACATCGCAGCAGTTGTCTGCAGCTGCCACTGCGCAACCATTACGTCACATTATGTGGCGGATGGATAAATGGGGCTTTGTGAAGTGTTCCCACTTGGCTGTCTTTTGTACGCGACGGCAATCCAACAGTGGCGCCTGTCTATATGAGGTGCTTTAACACCTTAAGCATATTACGTCAGTATCTTTATGGGCCGCTACAAAACTATTGTCGACTTTGAACGTACAAACCGATAGTAGACAGTATACAATATCTAACAGCAGAGTGTCATCAAACCACCTTTTGCATTTTTAAATACTTTCGACACGTTTGATGCATGATAACTTGCTGATGTTTAATTTTATGCATACTTCTTCCACTCAGTAGTCTTCCACGACATCAATTACGGGCCTATTCGTTCCGAGAAAACCCGCAAAAAAGTAGTAATTTTAGTGATCAATTTCAGAAGACCACATTTGAAAATTCCTCGTTTTAAATGCAGAGAAGTAATAACTTCACAGTTATTATTTGCTGGGTGCGAGACTTTTTATGTAACTTTGTAGATTTTAAATCACTTTTAGTGTACATTTAGTGTGATTCAAGTATTGTAGCTACGATTTTCGCCTTAGATATTTGATGGCTCGCTGAAAACTCGTTGTTGAGTGCCGTAATTTAAATTGATAACCATCACTAAAGCCGAATTTACTCCGACTATAGTGGAAGGACGTACGAATACGAAATAACTCCAAGTTTAATCATCACGCAGTCCATTTTCGAGATTCTAGCGTAACATACTTTTGTTTACAAACGTATATTCAACATCAGACGCTCAGTTTTCAAATTGACAAGACGTATGGGACGTGCATGACAGGGGTGTGTTCCAGGACAGAATGCAGACTAGATTTTAACGTACGTCAGTGTTGGATTTGCTAGGACAGTCTTGTTCAACATCGTTGGAATGGTTACAAACAGTTAAAACTTTGCCAGAGTTTTTGCAAAAAGATATTGGAATAACAAAACACTTTGTGTATGTATTGTCTATTGAAAGTACACTGCAATAGTGATATGGATAGCTAGCGGACTTGACTATTGGGAAACAGAATTATTCTGTAAGCGACTGAGGTTACGGAATTCAGATATCATCCAGCTTGGTCTTCGATCTTGCTGCTGTTAGTACTAAAACTGGAAACACATGTGTCAACGTAGCAAACACAAAAAGCTTTAATATGCACTGGAACTGCATACCGGGTGAGGAGCCGAACATGACCTCTGGATTTGGGCTCCAACACCCTCGTGAGTAAGCTATGCGAGCACATCTCACGCCTGGTAGCGGAGGATTTATGTGCCAGGGATTTTGTCCACGGCCCCAGTCTCTTCTGAGGTTTGTTTGTGGCTCTGCAGTGATATCGTCCTTTACAGAAAATGTATTGCGGAGGTGACACGGATATTTCTCTGGTTGCTGCGGTGGACACCAATCTGGCACACAGTTGAAATCTGACACTGAAAGACACCAAACACACTTGTCTTAATATTGCAGAAACACCTTTCACTAAATGTGCAAAAAAGTAGTCACAGTAATTACAGTAAATGATATTGCTTCATAATAGTCACGATAAATCGGATCGGTAGAATAAGTCATACTGAAAGGTTGTTCGTACCTGTTCTAATTGTTAGCACACAACACCAATTGGCTGTGTGATTGCGTTCTTTGTCTTCTGAAGCCTGCGTTCTTGTCTATTTAATTACAATTTAATAAACTAGATGATCGCTTCCATTTATGAACTTACGAACTCAACTTCTAAAAAGATATTTTATTTAGGTTTTTTGAAGTATATTACGGATGGTGCTATTTTCTCAAAAGTTTTTCTGCAGCTGATGGAGGAACTAATGCCACCAATATCATTAACGGGTAATAAATATTGTCATTAATGGCTGTAATGGAAATTGGGTGTTTTCTTTCTCTGTAGGCATAACACGTGACTCAGACTGTTGCAGATAGTTTTCCTTTTCACGAATTCCAAACTTCATATTATTCTGTAAAACATGTCGACATGTAAGACCGCAACTCTTCGAGTGGAGATAGTGTTATATAACATTCATCCTTTGCGCTAACGAAATTTCGTGTCCTTGTTTCGACAGTCTTGCTGAATGTCGTTCCTAAATAGTAAAAGTATTGTTTATCACTCTAGATATGTGAATGGAGCCGCAGACTTGCCGCGAAAGGAACTTCTGTCAATATGATGTCAACAATACTTGCGTTGCTACCATGACGAGCGGGACTGATGTGACTTATCAACACTCTCGAAATACATTTTGAAGGTATTGTGCAAATTTTGTGCTGATACCAACAAGGCATTAAAAGTGAAATAAAGAGAGAATAATTGTAGAGCTCAAGAGGGGAACTAGATGAATATACTACTAAGAAATGGCAAAGTAAAAAAGTAGATTTAAATGGAAATAGAATGAACGAATCCTTAATCTTTACACCTCGTTGGTCACAGAGCAGCAAACAGACGGGGAATTTTATCCAGTCTCCAGGTGGACGGAAAAGAAGCCCATGTCGAATCCACTATTGCATGGCAATCGAAACATGAAATATTGATATCATTATCGTGAAGACTGAGTAAACTGACTGGTAAGTAATAACTTGCGGGACACAGGGCACTGACAGTTTGAGTTTTGATGTAATGTGAGTTTTGATGTAATGGGTTGCGTCGTGAAGTCCCTTCTAGTGCAGAGATCTTGCAGTAAACAGCAGTTTCTTCCGCAGGTATGGAACCGTGTGTAGGAAGTTCGTCGCTTCGATTTAGACAATGATCACATTAATAAAGAAACTGAAACAGGCGTTACAGCTTAGTAGTGGAAACGGCACGAAGAACTCCGTGGCAACATCACGTACCTAGTTCAACGTCTGGAGAAGTCTTCTGAGCTATGTGGAAGAATGCAGTTGAAGAGCACTCGAAAGAAACATTTTATGTTTAACTTAGCACTGCTGGCCATTGAAACTGCTACACCAGGAATGCCATCAAATAACTAAATTTTACTTTCGTGCTTACACAGTATAGCAGGAACAATAGAGGATAAAAATTTGTAAGTGGTTAGACCGTGTACAGAGTGTGCTGACATCTCTGATAGCGAAAACGGCTCTAACCCAGCTGGGCATAGAATCGAATTCAGTTTGGATCAGAGACATGGGAACTTCATCCCTGCTTCTTCGACTCTAGCACAGAGTTCATTCATCCTATTGGATGCTAAATGATGGTGTGCTAGTGTCTTACCAATCCATGGCCAGACGTTTCCAGATGGTAAGAGACCGAGAAGTCATGCTGGCAACAGTCGAATACCCTATACATCGAAGTAGTTCAGGACAGCACGGTCAATCCGTGTACTTGTGTTAACTTCTTGAAAAATAACGTCACGGAGACCTCGAAAACAGTGCACGGCACCGGCCCTAATACGTCAGAAATTTAACACCTGCTATTCAAATTACGGGTTATGCGAACGAGAGTTGGATGTGATAAGTATGCAATAGCAAACCATACCATCGTAAAACATGCTGGGCCCACACAGCGATGCAAAATGCGAGCTGGCAACGGTCATTCTCTTCGGAGCTTCCACACACCGATACGTCTATCGTGTCGCCGAACGCACAGTTTGAAAAGACGACAGTCTATCGGGCCTCTGAGATTCTGCATGGCGTTCAATATGAACCTGCTGAACCTATAAGGAGCGGCTAAAGTGCGGCGGCTGTCGAGCGATAAGCCGTCGACAGTAGCCGCGAGCCTGTCAGATTGTATCTTTGAAGTAAAATGCATATCTCTGCCGAGAAGTCAAGCGGCGCGCTGCTTTCGTGTGCCTGCTGTCGCGCTTCTACAGAGCCACGACTGGAAATTCAGATGCACTGAGGAGTGACAGTGGACAGGCGCACGGATACAACCGTGTGGCTTGTGTCGTCGTAGCAGCTGCACTATAATCGCACCTATCGGTAGGCATGCAACAGCATGCGCTACCTAATATGCTCCAAAACGCCACGCATACACACGGGATTTTTTCGGGGTTCACTTCTCGGATTCTACTTGTGATAGTCGTGATAGACAAGTAGGGTTAAGTATTTTGGATAGTTCTTAGTCTACGGACCATTTGTGGACCCAACAGAAGGATCGTATTACTGTAATATCATAGAGGATCCAAGTTTGAAAATTACACACATTTTCCAGCATAGTCAAACGAAGGGAGTCGGTTGATTCTTTTTGCATTACATGCACGCTATGGTGCACCTTAATGGGCTTATGGAAGCACCATTTAGATCTCTAACAACCTTGAAAATTCTCCGGATGTCTATCCGTTTTCAAGATACACACGTTCACAGTTACCCTACATAAACACGTGAAACAAGCACGTAGTATCCGGCCTGAGACGAAAACTTAGTTTATAACGTGACGTAGCACGAAGGAGTATGATGTAAAGTGTCTCTGTTGTCACCAGAAGGGTTCTAGAAGCACCGGTGTGAGGTGCAAAATTAGTTTTGGGTTACTTAAATTTCACACTATACCATCAAAATTTTTCTGATCCGTAAAGTTATGCTCATATAAATGACATTCCTGCTGTAGTAGGGAAAAGAAGGGAATAGGCGGAAAAAAGCTTGTATTGGAGCACAAAAAAGATGAATATGCTTTTCTTCTAAAGGTCTTTGACTGCAAAGTCGGGTACTAGCTGCCTTTAAAACTTTTCTCAAAAAGTTCGGCATGCGAACATATCTGCGTTTTTAAAATTCTGAACGAGGAGACAGTGGCAGTAGGAACGAGGCAGGAAAGTAATAAATGCTGGAAAATAGTAGATATAGTGGGTTGTGATATAGAAACAATGTTGGAGACAACAGCAATGTGAGAGAAGCAGAGGAACACAGCGGCAGTGGAACATAGTTGACAGTGACAGAACAGTGCAGGAAATGAGTGAAGGATACAATGCTAGTGGAAGAGGAATAAAGAGAAGGAGAAAGTGGAAGCAGTAGCTAGTAATAATGAGAGAAAGAGTCTGTGACAATGACAACGAGAAAGAGAGAGATAGTGAGAGTGAGAAGAGAAATCAGCAACAAGAAGAAATGAATGAGACAGTAAAAGTGCGTTTACACCTGCGCGCCTTGAAGCTTGCCGTGCGGCTGTAGCTTGCCCCGCACGGAAGTAGAGGCGACCATTGTGGACTCAGATGTGAATGGAATCAGTTGCACGAACATGTTGAAGAAGAGGCATGCACCTATTTGCGTGCCTCTGCTTGCATGTGGGGCAGGCTACAGCCGCACGGCGACTGACACAAGGCACACAGGTGTAAAAGCACCTCAAGAGAGAGCAAGAGGGAGATAGTGACGGAGAGAGGAGACAAAGGTATGAGGAGAGAACGAAGGGGGCTGTGGCTGTGAGACAGGAAATAGTGACAATGAGTTGGGCTGAACGAGAATGAGAACGGGCATGTGGGGCTGTATGGGTATGAGCGGCATACAGCGATGGACTAGTGGAGGTGAACGAGTTTCAGTTAGTAGAGTTGGTGCGAGTGAGATGTGAGTCGGATATTAAAAAGAACGCTAATATGTTTGGATGCCAAAAGTTTTAGGAAAATTTGTAGAGGTGATGAGGAACGTGGGATGACTCAGCTGATATCCCACTTTTCAGTCAGACTCTTTTAAAACAGAAGCATATTTCCATTAGTAGATTCCACACTCATCGGATAACTGGGGGGGCCGACGCGCGTAACAACATCGCGAAATGATAAACCACACTCTCAATAGACCGCTGTCGAATTCTGATACGAAGTATAACACCACTTTCTCACAAATAAACAACATTAAAATTCAGTTTCTGAATGAGAAATTTCTACTTAATCTTTCCTTATATACAATATGTAGACGATTTTTTTCCTACATTCGTTGTGCGGTCGCGCTATGGATATCCATTCACGTGGTACTCTTCACGCACGCCAATTTGATGTTTGTTGCAAGTTCACGATTTCGTAATTTTAATTGCCAGCAGTGTATTTATTATTCCGACAATGTCGCGTATTAGGATCACGAATGCACTGCATACCAAGCAGATTTACATTTACATCTACATGATTACTCTGCAATTCCCATTTAAGTGCTTGGCAGAGGGTTCATCTTCCTACCATTCCACTCCCGAACAGCGCGCGGGAAAAACGAACACCTAAACCTTTCTGTTCTAGCTCTGATTTCTCTTATTTTATTTTGATCATCATTCCTACCTACGTAGGTTGGGCTCAACAAAATATTATCGCATTCGGAAGAGAAAGTTGGTGGCTGAAATTTCGTAAATAGATCTCGCCGCGACGAAAAACGTCTTTGCTTTAATGACTTCCATCTCAACTCGCGTATCATATCTGCCACACTCTCTCCCCTGCTACGTGATAATACAAAACGAGCTGCCCTTTTTTGCACCCTTTCGACGTCCTCCGTCAATCCCACCTGATGAGGATCCCACACCGCGCAGCAATATTCTAACAGAGGACGAACGAGTGTAGTGTAAGCTGTCTAGTGGACTTGTTGCATCTCCTAAGTGTCCTGCCAATGAAACGCAACCTTTGGCTCGCCTTCCCCACAATATTATCTATGTGGTCTTTCCAACTGAAGTTGTTCGTAATTTTTACACTCCTTAGATTTCACGTCATTCCTTTGCTTCCCCGAAAGAGCGCACTACAAATATTGCGTTACTGAACAAGCAGCCAACGGTAAAAAGGCCCCATACACTTAATGAGGGTATCTCTGTGTGACGATATGCAGGTGAAATGGCAACCCTTTGGCCCACGTTGCAGCAGAGGAGAGTAATTTTGTCGTAGGAAATTATAAGCGGTGCCGCCGTATCGGTTACCATTAGGGGCGGCTGTTAGGGTAATGGGGCCGGGCCGGCCCGGCAGCTACCGGCTACCGGAGATGGCTTATCTGTGCGCCGCCGCCCTTTTATTATATTGTTAGGACAGAATTAATTAGGAGGCGAACCATCTGATTACAGGGGCCTTCGAGCAGCAACGTTCTCTCGGCTGCCGCGCGCGGTGCGTTGCGCTGCGGCCGTCTGCGTACGTGTGCCGAGGGACGTTTAGTGTTGCCAATTAGACAGAGCGTTGACAAGGCTCCTTGTTGGCTTTTGCAATCAGCGGGGCCCGTCGCGAAATACCGCGGCTAACTAGCACCTGCCGCATTGTCACGCAGCCGGTATCCGCCGTTCAATCAAGTCTGTCGTCGAGTAACGCCTTTGCGCAAATATTCGCGTCAGATTTGCTCGCAATGGCGCTAGCATGCGAATTAGCAACTGTTCGTCTGGTACATCGGATAACCTAGTGCGGTTTTCAGGTGGTTTACCACAACAGTTTAGGCGCGGTGTAAAGCTTGCCCATTTCCGTCACATAACGAATGCAAAAAAGTTAAAAAACGAAAGCATACAAAACAAAATTTACTCGGTTCGCACAGAGAGACTGAATAGGATCTGCCTTCAACGTTACTTTACAGTTGGGATGGGCAACCTTTGGTGACGTCCGGAGCGCCTCGTCACGTGACACAAAAGGAGCACTCCTTGTGCATCGAGTCAAAATTACAGCTTAGTGACGTTAATGTTTACGGAGTACCGCACCGGTATGAATGGCACCCCTTTCACGACACGCCAAACCAACAAATTATGCCTCAAAACACGTGGTTTGAGAGTTAATTTGTGTTTTGTTCACCCGGAAAAGATTAAAATTAGTACCACTGTGAAGAAAGTGAAAAAGTGTGAAATGTGGCGACATCGTGTACATCTAACATGGCGGGCGCTATGAACTCGGAAAAGAGCCAATAGCAATGACTTGTTAGCAGCGCCCCTAACGGGAAAAAAATGAAAACTTTGTGTTCGTACTTCTTAATTTTAATCCAGAAAACCTCCCAACCTAGTACCGATTACTTGGACTACAGTACTGAGAAGGGGTAAGGCACGAACGTTGGTTACAATACCCTTCATCTGCAGGCTATCCAGAGACTCGATTGTGTGTTGGGAGATGGGTTCGGTGGTTGTGGGGGAGGAGACCAGACAGCGAGGTCATCGGTCACATCACGTTAGGGAGGGACGGGGAAGGGAGTCGGTCGTGCCCTTTCAAAGGAACCATCCCGACATTTGCCTGGAACGATTTAGGGAAATCACGGAAAACCTAAATCATGATGGCCGGACGCAGAATTGAACCGTCGTCCTCCCGAATGTGAGTCCAGTGTGCTAACCACTGTGTTGGGAGAGTATTGGGTTTTAAATGAGAAGTACGAATGCTGTGTACTCATTTCCGCCGGTTAAATTGCTTGCATCGAGTGTATTACACGAAGCCAAACTAGTACTACTCGCCCTCACGCTTATTACTTATTGGTAAGACTGGGAATATTTTGGTCGGCATCAATACTGTTCGTCAATATTTGCCGCGTGGGATTAGCCGAGCGGTCTGAGGCGCTGCAGTCATGGACTGTGCGGCTGGTCTCGGCGGAGGTTCGAGTCCTCCCTCGCGCATGAGTGTGTGTGTTTGTCCTTAGGATAATTTAGGTTAAGTAGTGTGTAACAATAATACTGAACGTGTGAGAGACCCCTTAACTTCCGTGTGACATTTGTACCACTGAAGATGACAGGCACGAAGCGAATGTTGAGAGCAGTGCCAAGAAACGGTCGAGCGGAATACAATGCGAGCGCCTCGCTCTGTAACCAACGAGTTGCTCCTGCGGGCCGGACTGAAACCGATGAGGGACCGGACCCGACAGGCGGACCGCCGGTTGTCCATCCGTGCACTACAGAGATGTTTTGGAAGTAAAAAAGAGGAACATGTGTAAGATGCACATCAGCAGCATAACGATAGTGAGTAAACGTCTACCAAAGCGCATGCCTGTAAACTCTTAAAATTTCATAAACTACCTCCAGTATTTAACACTATTTGACTGCTTGACGATTCATAACCAGTTCTCAAAATGAAACTTCCTGGCAGATCAAAACTGTGTGCCGGACCGAGACTCGAACTCGGGACCTTTGCCTTTCGCGGGCAAGTGCTCTACCAACTGAGCTACCCAAGCACGGCTCACGCCCCGTCCTCACAGCTTTACTTTTGCCAGTACCTCGTCTCCTACCTTCCAAACTTTACAGAAGCTCTCCTGCGATGCTGCAGAACTAGCACTCCTGGAAGAAGTTTGGAAGGTAGGAGACGAGGTACTGACAGAAGTAAAGCTGTGAGGATGGGGCGTGAGTCGTACTTGGGTAGCTCAGTTGGTAGAGCACTTGCCCGCGAAAGGCAAAGGTCCCGAGTTCGAGTCTCGGTCCGGCACACAGCGCACACTCCGCTGCAGAGTGAAAATCTCATTCTGGAGTTCTCAAAATGTCCCCCCCCCTCTCTCTCTCTCTCTGACGCACCTAATTCCGGACAAAACCTGTAATTACGTCAATTAGATCACAGTGCACAGGAGCTGCCCCCATACATTTACTTGTAAATCAGTCACTAGAAGTGTCGCTTTTAGTTCGCTTAAAATGATGTCAGGATGATTTGAGGTTAGGGCGTATTAGTGTGTCAGCACCCTCCCACCGGGGCCCACATTTCTCAGACCTGGGCACTAAACAAGCCGCCTTGGGGTGAGGCTTCATAAGGAGGCGGCCAGTCACCACTTACCGATCCGTCATAGACGGTACGCTCCACGTTTACTCGCTACGTTACAACACGCCAACCTACGGCTACGTATTACCTCCTCTGTATATCATGCAACGTCCATTCAGTACTGTTCCGATCGTTAGTAATTTCGCTCACCTACATCATGTTCGTGTTTCGGCAATGTCTACGGGGCGACATAGCCTCAATATCATTGCTCTATCGCGGGAGGAAAGCTCTCTGGCATTACATCGCGTGTAATGTTGGACATCTGGTGGTGTTGAAGATTTTCGTTACTCACATTTGACAAGGAATAGGGCAGTCATCAGAGAGTGGGCCAATGTGATTTGTCGGTACCTGTTTCATGTCTCTCTTTAGCAGCATTAGGTTACACTCCAAACTGATCTACACTAGTCACCAATACTTTCAGACACATATAACACACATTGTGAAAAATATGGTCAGAGGAACAGTATAGATCATTAGGGCCTCTGGTATCCGTGCGTTAATTCCCACTGTGCTTCTCCCCTCTGGAAGATGGTATTGCTGTCTCTGAATATACTAAAATTTAGCTCAGATACAAGCAATTTACAAGCATCATTTTCTCTTTCCCCACCGTGATATCCACAGTGATACGGCTAACTCGCAGCCACAACAATGAGTGGTGTTATACCTCCGATCTACCGCATCTGATCAATGGTTTCGGAGATGTTTCGCTTTTTTGTAAGGTAAATGTCGGCTATAAAAACCCAAATCTTAATTGGACCACTGTACGCTGCGTTTATCTTAGTTTATATATTGTTACAACTGACTCCATCGTCTTGTGATTCTGAGGCGTCTTGTTATATACTGTACATACTATGTAATCGCACTAGCAGATCGCATGATATTTGGTAGAAGCAGAAACGAGCTCTGTAATGGACCAGATCTCAACCAGCCCTCCTTAACGATAACAGCGCACACTTTGCTGTACATTGGATTAATTCTGAAATGTCCTATAGGGAGCTTTTCGGAAAGAACTTACGATAAATAAAATGATCCCTAACTCTGCGAAGGACACTATTATCATCTGAAAGTGTAACTACTAAAAGTCACGAAGAGTTATGTTCAAATCCCTCTCCAACTACAAAAATTTAGTTTTTGTTGGTGGTTTCCTTAAGATAAGACGACTCAAGGAATGGTTCCTCAGGAAAGGGCTCGACCAGTTTCCTGTCCGAATCAATCTTGTTCTCTGCTTATAATGACCTCGTCGTCGACGACGGAACATTAAACCCTAATCTTCATCTTCCTTTTTAATATCCACGAGACCTGCTTGGACAGAAACGACTTTAGTGAAAACGCAACCTAGTTTGAAGCAAAATGATCTGGAGGCAGTTCAGAAATAATGCCGTTGTCGAATGCCTAAACTTTAATAATGTGGACGCCAAATTAACGTTCTGATCACTTCCTTAAAATTACGATACCCCAGAACGTATGTATTAACAATATGTTTCTGTCACCATGGTCTTGTTTCCTATTTACGAGACAGTTTTATGTAAGGTCTATATCTCCATGTTGGATAAAAATCACGGTGTACATGGCAAACTTTAGAAACGCAAAGCAATGTCAGGCACGAAAACAAAGTTCAGTGCCAGAAAAAGCCAAGTATCCACTGAGAAACACAAACATTGTAACTTTATGCACTACTGGGCCGCTAACTCTCACTCTGATCAGCAATGCCCACCAAGTAGATTTTTCCGACGGATATACAAAAACTATTGCTTTCCTCACAGAGTAATGCCGGTCATGTTGATAGTTCCCCATTCAGTGACAACACCCATTTTTCCCAAAGACATATTTGTTACATCAGACATCAAGTTTCATACCCTATAACTCGAAATAAAAGAAATTTTATTTAAGGATCCGGTACTGGTAGTAACCGTCAATTCATAACAGTTCCAACAAGGGCTTTTGGTCCAATCTGCTTTGGCGTTCCTGCACTAAATTCAGCAAATGTATCAAGACAGACTGTGGTACAGGTTCATCATATAAGTGATCCCAATGTTTCCTTCCATAGCTGTAAATGATGCAGTGGTTCCCTTATCGTCAGACAAGCGCTTCACAGCTTTATTGATCAGATTGCAAAGAGCGCGTACTACGTGTAAACTCGTCAAGATAAGTTTGCAACTTGACCTGTCGTAAAGATATCTTTTCACCCCCGTCCCCCACCAGTCCTACCGTCTTCATTAACATAAACAATTATCAGGTGATAATAATGATGTATGCATTTTCTAACATCGTGAACCGTCCGATTATAATTGATATAAAAATTACCATACAAATCTTATAAATGCAATAATTCCTACTAATTAATTGTGACTATGCCGGCACTGTTCCGCGACCTCCCTGTCATCATCACCAAATACAACACTGAGTTAAATTTGGTTACCACCACAGGATACAATCAATGGGTATTTTTCTGTTTTTATGCAAATACTGTGTCCATGTTATAGGAATTTTACAGTGGAGTCAGAGAGCTGACAATGGCGAATCTCTCACCGCTTGCGCTGTAGACCTCTCTCTTGGGGCAATCTCGGCTATTCTAAAATGGTGGTAGGAACGGCCAGTTTTTATGAGTGATTAGATCGGCGCCAGTAAGGAGCCGCCGTGCAGACGGGCGACCTGAAATACAAATGGCGCGGTCCAGTTGCCCGGTGGCTGCTGGCTGCTTAATGATGTGGATTCGGAGCGCAGGAGCGGCGTCGGCGCCTATTGAGCCGCCTACACGACGGGCCCACGCGGACGCAAACTGGGAATTCGGGTCAGCCTGAGGACTTATCCCAGGGACTGCGCCTACGACGGCAATTAACAGTCGGCACCGACAATATCGGCAGTTTAGAGGCTCTCCGTTTTGTTTACAGCACTCAGGTTTTTAAAACATTGGCGATTAGTTGCCGTATTCAGTAGGCACCAGACACATCAAGAGGTGTAGTCAGAGTTTTAAATATCACTGCGAGAAAGTAAAGTTACGTAATTAATTTTTATGAATTTCATGGCGAAATTAATTCTTGGTTTGTTTACAGGTCCTGGTAGGCTACACTTCGAAACCTTTTCCACAGCACCTTAGCGGTAGAGCAGCCACAACAAAAGTGTGTAGTCGTGTAGCTCATGTGGCGTAGATGCTTCCAGTGCACGATATTTTGAACACTACCAAGTTCGATACCCGAAGCGTTCCGTGACTGGTCATACCCATTCATAAAACGCGCCGAACCGACTCAAGAGCGTAAATGTTACTGCTCTGTCAGGACCATCTCAATTATTTCTTTAGTCGCCTTATTACCATCGACGAGTGCTGGGTTGTATCACTATGACTCTGAGAGAAAACAGCAAAGCGAGCAGTGGAAATATCTGGATTCAAAACTGCGGAAAAAAGTAAAGATCCAACCATCATACGGCAAGGAGATGCTGGAAGCATTTGGGAATTGCCGTGGTGTGGTGCTAACTGATTATGCAAACCATCACAGGAGCGTACTACCGAAATCACCGGATGAGGTTACAGGTGGATGTCATGGCGAAGAAACATCGCTGTTTTATTTATTCAACAACAACGCTCCGGCTCATTCTGTACAGGTTAAATTCACATATGCTGCTGCTTTCGGCTGTCAAAATTTTGCTCATTCCTCATATTATTCTGACATGGTAGTGACACATCTCCCTTGTTCATCACCTGACTAGTGTTTCCAGAATGACGACGATGTGATTCTCGGTGCGATACGTTTCCAGAAAAGCCAAAAACCATAGTTCACAATCAATGTCTCCGACGAGTTATCCCTCGTTAGGGATAATGTGTTGCACCGAAGTGTGAACACGAAGTAAGTACATTCACCAAGTTTCTTGATCGCAGCTTGATTTTTGGTGGTGATAATTATAACACTCACTACCCTAATGTACTAATGTAACACGGTCCTGGCTGCTAAATTAATTAAAAAGAAAAAATATGAAGCATTATCTGGGAATTAAATTACCATACAATACAAAATGGTTTAGAAAGATTGGAGATTGAGAAAAATCAATGCTGGGCCATCAACTTGTGTCAGAGTGCGAACCATTCAACGAATCATCATCGATAACGACTTTCGGAGCCGAAGGCCCACTCATGTAACCTTGATGACTGCACGACACAAAGCTTTACGCCTCGCCTGAGCCTGTCAACACCGACTTCGACTGTTGAAGGCTAGAAACACGTTGCCTGGTCGGACAAGTCTCGTTTCAAACTGCATAGAGTGGATGGTCGTGTACGGGTATGGAGACAACCTCGTGAACCCATGGATCCTGCAAGTCATCAGGGGACTGTTTAATTAAGCTGGTGGGGGATCTGTAACGGTGGGGGATGGGGGCGTGTTTAGTCGGAGTGACATGGAACCCCTGATACGTCTAGATACGACTCTGTCACATGACACGTATGTAAGCTTCCAGTCTGATCACCTGCATCCATTCATGTCCATTGTGCATTCCGACGGACTTGGGCAATTCCAGCAGGACAATGCGACACCCCACACGTCCAGAATTGCTATAGAGAGGCTCCAGGAACACTCTTCCGAGTTTAAACACTTCCGCTGGCCACCAAACTCCCCAGATATGAACGTATTGTTTTCAGAAGAGATCTCCACACCCTCGTACTCTTACGGAGTCATGGACAGCCGTGCAGGATTAATGGTGTCGATTCCCTCCAGACATTAGTCGAGTTCATGTCACGTCGTGTTGCGGCACTTTTGCGCGCTCGCGGGGACCCTACAAGATATTGGGCAGGTGTACCAGCTTCTTTGGCTCTGCAGTGTAGAAGACGTCCGACCCCGGTAGCTGAGACGTGAAAAAACGAAAAAAAAGTGGTCAGCGCGACAGAAGTTAATCCTAAGGTCCTGGGTTCATTTCACGGCTGGGTCGGAGATTTTCTCCGCTCTGGGACTGGGTGTTGTGTTGTCCTAATCATTATCATTTCATCCCCACGCGAAAGTCGCCACAGTGGCGTCGAATCGAAAGACTTGCACCCGGCAAACGGCCTACCCGCGGGAGGCCCTAGTCACACGAAATAGTAGCCGTGTAGAAGACAATTATATTTCAGCACCTTCTCTCCAGGCTGTCATTAAGTGCGAAACAACGAACACAGAAGTGCAGTTAAAGTTCGGGCGCAATATTAGTTGATCAAAACGGATCTAAAACGAACCAGAGGAAACCACCACATGTTTAACAATACAAATTTTGTTTATTTTACATGAAAGTATGCGCCATTAGCAGCTTTCCTACATAACTTACGGCACAGAATCAAATCGCCGCAGAAATGTGCACCCAGTCATAGTAATCACTTTGTAACAGTTTTTCTCTCTTCGCCAGTGTGACTGAAGCAAAAGTGTGCTGGAGTTTACGCTATGCGCTGCAGCAACCGTTTATTTTCAGTCACTTTTTACTTTCAACACCATCTCGTTGCTAAAACCATCGTGGACATTTTCACGTGCGAAACTACGATTTCGCCACAAATTCGCAATCCGTTACTCTGACGTCCGCCACAGATTATTTTAATTTCATTGCAAGTTCCAGTTCAGGTAACAACAACATATGATTCATCACTTATAATTAATAGCGCTTAACGAAATAAAAATCGCCGTTTACGGTAGTATCCTACTGCTTTTATCGTCGTGTGGAGCGTACCCTGGGAAATACTGTACATCCAGATCAAGAACATAGATTTACAACAAAGCTATCCCTCTTGTTAAAGAAGATACAATCATGGATTTCACTGTAGAAGCGCACATTTAAGTTCGAATTCCACAAATATAATAGCACATTCAACCGAAGAGTGAGTATACATTCAAAACATTAACAAAACACGTAACTGTAACCAAACAAAAATCACCACTAAAACAAGCGCTATCTGATGCAGTGCAATTGAGTTATTTATTTAGTATAGGAAGTTAGCAATAACGACACTGCAGAGTTGAAGGCGCAAGCATGTGGAAAGCACAGAAAGCAAGAGATTTTACGAGTGCGACATCGCGGCTGCATGGCAGTGCAGAAAACTGGCAATATCTGTCTGGTTGAGCAAGAAACCAGGTAAATATTCCTTAGCCTAAAGCGAATACTACCGAACGTTTCGGACGCAACGCTCGCAAAGTCACGATTCGCGCTTCTTGGAAGTCGCTTCTTTTGTGAGGACGTCATTTGTAGCCTCAGCAAGTGCTGGTCACCGGTCTCAGAGAAGTCCGGAGACAAGGTCAGAAGAAAGGGCTACATAATAATCGCGCTTCTGTCTGACAATCTCTCTGCTGCTTAGAACAAGACGAATAGCCATCATTAGGATTACTTTCGACAACGCGATGATGCTGTGTTGGTTAACTTCACATTGTGGCACATATTATTCATTCGTAGTCTGAAAGTGTAGATCTTATTTGTTAAGGATATGGTACATTTTCCACTGTTTCGAATAATCTGAATAGCTCGTGTTCAGTTGAGTGAAGAACGCACAGGTCGTTATACGAATTTTGAGTGGCTCAGAAAGCATCGAAAAAATTCGGGAAGACACTGATGGCTGAAGGTGAATAGACAATAAAACGAGGCGGTTCGATAATAATGTGAATAGTTTTCATAGAACAGTTTTAGTCGAAAGAAAGTGCTCCGGCCTTTTGGATACGTAAATATTTATCTTACTTTTGAAAATAAAGGAGAATAATGTAATACTGTTTCAGGTTATGCTATTTACCGTACATATGGAAAGCCCTCTTCTCAGATTCTTTTTATATTATACTTTGTATAAATATTAAGTTGATTGTGCGAAGATTAAAATGAAATTATTAAGGAGAAGTATAGAAACTGTTCAGCTGAGCAGCTCACTAGCACTCTCACACTATAAGGAAATGAAATATCGAGCTAGTGCATTGTCTACGTGTAATTCAGCTTTTAACGTCAGTTGTACCGCAAGCGACAAGGCCAGACTGAGACTGGTAAGCATCGTAACGATCCAATTCCAAGGCAGGCTATGTGCAAATAGAACACATTTTCTTTTAATACCTACTGTTTGCTGCTAGTGGTAAAGAATTAGTTACGACGATAAAAAGAAATGTGCTACTATTTCCACAAAAAGCACAGTTGTCTGTTTAATGCTCACACGACAGGACCAATGATGCAACTCGTCAGCTGGATTCGTAATTAACATGTGGCACGTTGCACAAATGCTAGTCTTTCCGGACAGGTTTACTGATACAGCGATTGCGACAGCACGTTTAAACATTTATAGGGCGCCCTGTTGACGAATGGCGATTGACCGGTGTGTAATTAGGCGGGTAAGCACACTCAATTACTCAAGCAGGCGCCAATCACGCGCCGCTGTCCGCTGCGCCATCTGGAAACGGACGCGCAAACAAACAGTGCACTACGGCGCCGCCAGATAGCTCTGTACTCCGCATCCACGAACGCCTCACTGTGTGGCGCCTACATCGAATTACTGGAGACGTAAGATTTTAAAGAAACTACCATTACAGTTAAAATCTGGAATTACTGTGAAAATTAGAAGGTAAAATTTAATCGCTCTTTTCCACCCTGACGTTCCTAGTTTAGGTTGTCACATCTGATTTAGTATACAGACAAATAATATTCTCTTATGCTCTTTCGTTTTTTGAGTAAGTTAGATAGTGATTACTGACATTAAAACGTTTCAATAATAAAGGTTACAACCTGTATTAGTAATAAGAGGAAGTAAGAATAAAAAATTTACTCACAAGTCGCCAAAAGCTATTTCGGATTTAATAATCTATTTTAGCTGGCCGCTAAGGGCTCTTTTATTATCATTTGATGTTGTCACACAGTGTCATAACTTCATGAGCGGGGTAATTTTCGCATATTACCAACCTGACGGTGTGTGTGTGTGTGTGTGTGTGTGTGTGTGTGTGTGTGTGTGTGTAATTAGCTCAACAAGAATGTAATAAATACCATTCCCATTTCTTGGTCACTGTTAGCCAATAGCCAAAAAAGGTGCTTCAACTTCACAAGAGAAATTACATTGTATTGCTATTCGAACGTAATGTGTAGCATGTAAATGTAATGAAACTACTAATCAAAGTAAGAGCTGCGGGTGGAGTCTGAAATTAGCACTCGTTTTAGAATTAAATATTTCAGACGTGCAACAAATACCTGTACTGCGTGTCTGTTGTTCAACCAAGGACGTAAATACCGCCCGCAGAAGCCTTCAACGTGTGACCAAATACACAGTTCGCCCACAGCTTCAATGTTCTGCCGGTTCAGAACTAAGATACTGAGAAACAAAGGAAAAAAATCTGCGGTTCTTTTCCAACAGGATGTCGTTTAAGGGGATGCTGCGTGAAGAGATATGAAGAACAATAGCCTACGGTTGTGATATGAAGTTTTGCAATATCATAGATGGAATCATAGTAATCTTGCTTCACAGAGACCAAGTAGACATTAAAACTAGATCTTTCTTAATATTAGTTTAACGGATAACAATGAGAACGATCTTCCTGTTTAGTAGAATGATTAACAGTGTCTCAGCTCGTGCCTTCCATACTTGCTGTGCATGACAGGAAGCGAAACATAAAGAGGCGATTATAAATGGACAGAAGGACAGATGAGGATGAATACAAACCTTGTAAATAATCAACACTGCGTATTTGTTGAACCGAAGAGTTATCCAAATGACCAAGTATTCGATAGAACTTTAACCTGAAAGGAGAACTACCCTTAAAAATTAATACACTATGTGATCAAAAGTATCCGGACACCCCCAAACACATACGTTTTTCATATTAGGTGCATTGTGCTGCCACCTACTGCCAGGTGCTCCACATCAGCGACCGCAGTAATCATCGTGAGAGAGCAGAATGAGGCTCTCCGCAGAACCCACGGACTTCGAACGTGGTTAGGTGATTGGGTGTCACTTGTGTCATACGTCTCTACGCCAGATTTCCACACTCCTAAACATCCGTAGGTCCACTATTTCCTAAGTGATAGTCACGTGGAAGCGTGAAGGGACACGCACAGCACAAAAGCGTACAGGCCGACCTCGTCTGCTGACTGACAGAGACCGCCGACAGTTGAAGAGGGTCGTAATATGTAATAGGCAGACATCGATTCAGACCATCACACAGGAATTCCAAACTGCATCAGGATCCACTGCAAGTACTGTGACAGTTGGGTGGGACGTGAGAAAACTTGGATTTCACGGTCGAGCGGCTTCTCATAAGCCACACACCGCCCCGGTAAATGCAAAACGACAACTCGCTTGGTGTAAGGAGCGTAAACACTGAACGATTGAACAATGGGAAAACGTTGCGTGCAGTGACGAATCACAGTACACAATGTGGCGATTCGATGCCAGGGTGTGGGTACGGCGAATGCCCGGAGAACGTCATCTGCCAGCGTGTGTAGTGACAACAGTAAAATTCGGAGGTGGTGGTATTATGGTGTGGTCATGTTTTTCATGGAGGGTGCTTCCAACCCTTATTGTTTTCCGTGGCACTATCACAGCACAGGCCTACATTGATGTTTTAACCACCTTCTTGCTTCCCACTGTTGAAGAGCAATTCGGGGATGGCGACTGCATCATTCAACGCGATCGAACACCTGTTCGTAATGCACTGCCTGTGGCGGAGCGGTTACACGACAATAACATCCCTGTAATGGACTAGCCTGCACAGAGTCCTGACCTGAATCCTATAGAATACCTTTGGGATGTTTTGAAATGCTGACTTCGTGCCAGGCCTCACCGACCGTCGTCGATACCTCTCCTCAGTGCAGCACTCTGTGAAGAATGGGCTGCCATTCCCCAAAAAACCTTCCAGCACCTGATTGAACGTATGCCTAAGAGAGTGGCAGCTGTCATCAAGGCTAAGGGTGGGCCAACACCATATTAAATTTCAGCATTACCGATGGAGGGCGCCACGAACTTCTAACTCATTTTCAGACAGGTGTCCGTATACTTTTGATCACATGTTTCGAATGAAACATAGTTGTTCGTAATTCAGTCATGTTAGTGTCTAAAAGTAAAATAATTTGCTGGCGTATTACATTCATATATGACTTCATTTACGGTACGATTACGCCAAGTTAGCGTTTTCAACTCCGTTAGGGGCAGTTCTGCTGCGTACAGTTTTAAGGCGTGAAATTTTTTCCTAGATGAGGTTGGTTTCAGTATTGATTCTGATATTAAGATTTGCGCAGGAGGTCAAACGATTCTGGGAAATTTTCAGTTGCTCAAGAACCCAGAGGGAGAGTAGCAGACGCTGTACACAAACCGGACCCAGAAATGGTATGTAACCAAGCACCATTGTAGACACGTTACCGTTTTTCAGGTAAAGCCAGCAGTTAGCATGTTCTCTTTTTCATATTGTCATAAAATTTTCTTTCTGGAATTTAGTCCAAATCAAGTACGTTCTGCACTGAAGTATAAGAGTGCAACTGTCGGATAAAGTGATGGGGGGAAAAAAATGGTTCAAATGGTTCTGAGCACTATGGGACTCAACTGCTGTGGTCATAAGTCCCCTAGAACTTAGAACTACCTAAACCTAACTAACCTAAGGACAGCACACAACACCCAGCCATCACGAGGCAGAGAAAATCCCTGACCCCGAGATGGGGGAATGGGGGAAGAGTCACGTGCTACACTGATATAAATGCATTAAGACGGCAGCTGATTTGTTCCCTGCTCCTAATAATTGAAAATTTCTGATCGTATTTGAATTCCATTTCATATGCGTGTTGGCGGGACGAAGTGGAGCGCAGCGTGTATGCACATAGTGGACTGGACAGCGTAGTACTCACACTAAGTATACTACCTACCAGTACGCCAGAACAAAAAATTTCTTCACCGGCAAAACATGGCTGATTCTTTTTATCGGATTACAGAGTAACGTTACTAGCAACAGCTGCTCTCTTTGCAGAACGAACAATTTTAAAAAGACGCCACAGGAAATATGAAATTGGCCTAACGTTTGACTAATAAATCTACTGTAGATATCTTGTCTCTCTCTCTTCCCATCGCTATAAAAAGCATTATCAAAAACTAAGCCATTTCTTCTTACAGGGAAATTAAGTGTGTTTCCGGTACTCCAAAAGTATGCCTGTGAGACTCCAAAATGTAGCACATATTATACGCTGTGTAACACTGCGTATCTACAAATTCGGAGTAACTGGTCAAATTCGAAACTGCTTCGAATAAGTTAGTCGCATTTAGAGCTACTTATTATTTATATGTAAAGACGATTATTATTTCATCATAGAAACATAGAAATAAAACTAACTTGAGAGCAAGGACACTTTCTACATTCTAACCACGTCAACACAACTTTTTTCACAGGAGCCATTAGAAGCTGAAAAACTGACGTGTTAGAATAGTTGTTGTACGCCAAAAGTGGAAGATGCTTCACAGTTTTACATCACTGACACAGTCTACTCTGTTTTTTTTTTTTTTTTTTTTTTTTTTTTTTTTAGTTTTTGTGTTTCACATGGAAAATAAAGTCCACAGCATCTCCTCTAAAAATCAGTGCCGTTAAGTTCTTGTTATCATCATGTTTCATCAGCTGAAGATATTCCAAAGCCACACTCACTAGCCGGGCAAATATGACGTTAAATTTGTTTAATTACTTGTATATGAGAGTCCCTTCATGTGACAAAATGGAGAGGAGGATAAATGAGTCAATCCAATGATGACGACACTGCATTGAGAAATATCTAGTAGAAATGTTAATGTTACTCTGTTTCATCTTTATACTCTTGGAAAGAGATGTCCTACTGCTCTGGTAGTCTTTCGCATAATTAATAAACAGGCCAACATGGAAAAACAGAAGAATGAAGGAATAAAAATAATGTCGTCATAAACCTGACAGTTCGGATTGATTATACTGGAGGTAGTCCGCTCTTGCGTCAGTTAAAGGGGAAGCTATAGCTTACCGTGGACTCCGTAGTACAAGTTGGAATTTCTCTCATTATGAAAATAACGCTAGAGGAGAGAGAAGCATTGTTGGTCAGATGGGGGATCAAACCCAGGACATACGGATTTGCAGTCTGCCACCTACACACCGAATCAACAAGCATCGCTGGGGAGAAATACGTTCGGTTTGATCACGTAATTACAATTTTAGTACGTTATCCATTATTCAGAAAGTAAGTTGAATTGATAGTGTATATGGTTTGCTAGCAGTTGCAATTCTTGAGTAATGTTCATAAAGTATGATTAGTGGATTATTACAAATTACAAATACATTGTGAAATACTTGTTTAAAAAACTTCAGAGTAGACAACATTTCTTCTCGCGCAAGAATACCCAGCCTGTGTTCACTTTTGGCTACACCTTATGTATCATACGCCTGTCCGTCAAATGACTGACTGTTCATGCTAAACTAATTAAAATGTATGGTACCTATAATCCTCAAGTAGACAAACACTTCCGTGAAAGTTTCTCACAGAGAGCGATCAGCCGCCATCTCACGCTACCACAAACTCCCGTTTATGTAAGCCCATTACGTCCAATTGGTGGGACAACTCTGATCTATGGAAGTGGGATGGCTGAACCCTGACTTGAACGCTGTGTGTTAACTGGAGCACAGTGGCGCCGCGTGTGACATGGGTCAAAGAACTGGGCTTATTGCGAAATGCATATTTTTACTATTTCCTTAACTGAAGCAGTTTTAAAGTTTTAACCAACCCCTTAACGCCCGCGACAGTCGCATAGTATGGCCTCGCGTGGTACAGGGACTAGATGTGACAAAATGGAGTACATATTTCCTATCCTTCGTTTGGATTTGGACTTCGGGCCACAGGCTAAGTTAGAAGTACATATTTCTACTGAATATTATGCTTAACTGATATATTATTGCATATTATTTCTTTCCACATGAAATATAGAATTAATTTTATGGAACGAAGGCAAGTACATGTACTACGTCTCCCATCTGAAAAGAAACATCCCGCTATCTGCAAGAACAAAAATGCTTTTTCATACTGTGTGGAGGTTAGCTGAGTCAGTAATTTTTATGCGTTATTACTGGTATTCAGTTTTAATTCATAAACATGTCATTACACTATAGTATTATGTATTGTAGCTGTAAATTTATTATTTCATTTCATTATCAATCGAGAGTTCAGAAATAGAAGAAAAATTAAGATCTATGTGACCTGAATTGATTATTTCAATGAAGGTATGTTTATATACAGGGCTACTATTAGTGGTTAATTCGTTTTCGAGCATATTACATGAAGAAATGGAAGTGACTCATGAACAGGACTGTAAACTCACCGAATTTGCATTGTGCCCACAAATTGGCGTTACGAGTGCAGTCAGTACCTTGGCAAAATGGCGACAAAGCAAGAAAAGAGTTATTGTATGTTGAAATATGTGTTGTGTTTATCTGTTATAACAGGAATTGTGGAAAAGAACAGCCAGGTAAAAAGAGTACTGTGCTTTGGTATCGACAATTTAGGGACACCGATCCTCTCTGTAAACCAAAAAGTACCAGTCGACCGAGTGTGCCAGGTGCAACCGTGGAGAAGGTGAGGGGAAAGTTTCGTACGCAGTCCAAAAAAATGAATGGTCCGCACAAGTCACGAATTTGGAATACCGCACCAACCTGTGTGGAAGACTGCAACGGCGGGTACATTAACAAACCGTATCCTCTGCAGCTCGTGCAACAATTAGAACCGAAAGATTATTGCCGGCGCTTCAATTTTTCATGTCGATACGGGAAGCACTTGAGGATGAAAATTTCGCGTCCAAGCTGATATTCAGGGACGACGCAACTTCCGTTTATCTCGACAGGTTATTCGCCACAATATGAGAGAATGGGGCACTGAACAATCTCATGGAATTGTGGCACACGAACGAGGTTTTCCAAAGGTTAATGTTTACTATACACTGTCACAGATGAATCTGTGAGAAGATTGTGACGGGTACCCCTACCTTGATATGTTACAGTTGTGGTTGTTTCCGCAAGTGACTGCTGATTACGAGAATTTCATTTTCCAGCAAGACGGAGCATTCCCTAGCTGGAGAACTGATGTTCGGTTCCCCTGTCTCCCCAGGCAACCTTGCCGGACGCCTTGCTACTTTTTCTTTTGGGAGTACATTAAGAAGTATGTTCAAGTACCCCCATTGTCAAGAACATTGGAACAGCTCACAGAACCCATCAACACTAGTGTGATGACCACTGACGAGATGTGTGCTACATAAGGTATGGAACGCGCGGTAGAACATTTGTAGAATGCAAAATGCAAACTTGGTGAGTTCACGGTTCTGTTACTATGTCAGTCGTATTTGTACATGTGATCGAGCTTTGAAAACGAATGACTCATTTATGGAAGCTCTGTATTACATCACTCGAAAGACATCGTCGTCAGGAAATCAAGATACAAAAGAAGAGCAGAGCTGATACAGTAATTCGCTGAGTTACGTGTTCTAACTCTGTGTGGATAGCTTAAAGATTTTGTATAGTGGTGAGGGCACGCTTTCCTTGTTCTTGGAGTTTGAGGGTTAAGGTAAAGAGGCAGGCGCTACGCCTCAGTGCGCGGAGCCACTCACCTGCGCGGAAGATCTCGCCGCAGCCGTCGCACCTGGAGGCGAACTGCGAGTCATAGCAGTTGCCGCAGTAGATCTTCTCGCCCTTGGAGCCGAACTGCTTGTCCACGAGGGACACGCGGCACTTGTTGCACAGGAAGCATGCCTCGTGCCAGTGCTTCTCCTTGTAAGAAAGATCCTGCGGGCACAGGCAAAAGCGCCATGTACTAAATGCTACTAAGTGCTAAAAGATATAAAAGTAAATATTTATCAGTATTCAGCAAAGTTTTGACATCGAAACAATGGTTCAAACGTGTCTGAGCACTATGGGACTTAACTTCTGAGGTCATCAGTCCCCTAGAACTTAGAACTACTTAAACCTAACTAATCTAAGGACATCACACACATCCGTGCCCGAGCCAGGATTCGAACCTGCGACCGTAACAGACGCGCAGTTCCGGACTCAAGCGCCTACAACCGCTTGGCCACCGCGGCCGCCTTTGACATCGAGAAAGGATATTTATACGACACTTCCAGGAACGAATACGAGTGTGTTCTCTCATTCGTGAAACCCGACTAAAGGTAAGATTATAAAACTGTAATTAATATACAGCATGAACCCGAATTCCATCAACAAAATTTCGGAGTATATTTGTATAAGGGACCCATCGTCTCCCGTGGCTCGTTTCAGAGTAGTGATGTAATTGTGATTTATTTGATTTGTTACCTATATTACTTTTATTTCTATGAATATACCTTCACAATATTGACAAAAACTGTAATACGCAATCACCAAAACGTACGACACAAAACACTGCGTAATTCAACAAGCTACAGATGAGAGAGTACTGTAGTGTGATGTGACTGCCGCCGCTGCGGCAATACTCGTTTCTTACCTAGCCTCGATGTGCCGCTTTTTCTTAGGAATCGGGGAAACCGCACGCGAAGTACATATTGATTAACTATTTATCCACCTATAGGAGGAGGAGGAGGAGGTTAGTGTTTAACGTCCCGTCGACAACGAGGTCATTAGAGACGGAGCGCAAGCTCGGGTGAGGGAAGGATGGGGAAGGAAATCGGCCGTGCCCTTTCACAGGAACCATCCCGGCATTTGCCTGAAGCGATTTAGGGAAATCACGGAAAACCTAAATCAGGATGGCTGGAGAAGGGATTGAACCGTCGTCCTCCCGAATGCGAGTCCAGTGTGCTAACCACTGCGCCACCTCGCTCGGTATATTCACCTGTAAATCTACCCATACCATTGTATGCTACTGTTAACGTACAACTAACACCGCCGGAAAAAGAAACTCTAAACACAACCGGGCAGTACTGAATCCATGCTCGATGGCAAAGATTGTAGCATTAATGTTGTCAGTAACGTGTACCGTGAATGAAGGAAGTAAGTCTGGAAACAAACAAGATCCATGGCGCATACCGTCGTCATTTACACTGTTTTCAGTAGAATATAGATACAAAGAAAAACGGGGGAAAGAAATGAAACGAAATGCAACTAGTCTGTACCTGGCCACCAGACACCACGACTCCCCTTATAGAAAGATGTTCACAGTAAATATAGCTGAATGCCCTCCAAAATTTTGTTGTTGTTCGTATTAATCCTGTGCGGCCTTTTTCGACAAGCTTGGATGCTAAATACGAACTGACGAAAGAAAACAATTTAATACTGAGGTTGCTGCAGTCTGTCGAAAACGGCAAACATGACAAGCGACACAGTATTAAATGACCAAATGCTTCATCACTAACATATCGGACTACGGTTACACAGTTTTAAGCTTCAGCCTCCCGCAATTTATTAAACATTTATGCTCCGGGTTGAACAGTGGTGACCTGATAAATCGCATAGATTGCTTTGGCTGTCTCCCACATCTTTCACCGCAAATGTCGGATCGATTTCCTTGTCTGCTTCAGAAATATAATGAACTGAAAGTGAAGAGACGACATAACACGTATGTGAATCGAGTTAGTGCAATGGTAAGACATAGGACTCGCATTGGGAGACCTGAGTTCAAATTCCAACCCAACAGTTTAGGTTTCCCATGGTGCCCGTCATTCTTTACAGTGAATGCCAGGATCGTTGATTTGAAAAGGATACGTTAATTTCCTCATTTTTCCTTCCCCAATCTGAGATTCTGCAACCCTTGTCGTCTAAGCCGTCTAAAATTCTCATAATGAAATCATCAAATTTCCACGATTCCCATAGTAAATGTGTTGCCCCCTCCCCCTTTTTTTCTGTGTGTGTGTGTGTGTGTGTGTGTGTGTGTGTGTGTGTGTGTGTGTGTGTGTGAGTGTGTGTGTGTGCGAGCGTAAAAAACCAATAGCCCTGCCGTTAGATGAGGCATAGCTCATACTCTGTTTCCAATGACAGTATGCATTAAAGTTAGTCGTCTTCTGGCTTCCGATACAAGCAGTAAAACCAGTTCTTTTTCTCTAGTGAGCAAATATACTATGTAGTGTGCATTGTGTGCCATGCACGGAGATATTCACTATAAAACGTAAAGTACCTGCGTGCGTACAGGACATTGCATGCAACTGCTAACCAGCAACGAAGGAGATTACATGATGTTATTTGTACTTTTAACAAAATTCTTTCTTGCTGACGTCTTAAGCTATAAATACACGAATAATTAGCACTTTATATTCTAGCATTTTTGTGTTCAAATGGTTCTAATGGCTCTGAGCACTGTGGGACTTTAACATCTGAGGTCATAAGTCCCCTAGAACTTAGAACTACTTAAACCTAACTAAGGACATCACACACATCCATGCCCGAGGCAGGATTCGAACCTGCGACCGTATCAGTCACGCGGTTCCAGACTGAAGCGCCTAGAACCGCACGGCCGGCCGCGGTGGTCGTGCGGTTCTAGGCGATGTAGTCCGGAACCACGGGACTGCTACGGTCGCAGGTTCGAATCCTGCCTCGGGCATGGATGTGTGTGATGTCCTTAGGTTAGTTAGGTTTAAGTAGTTCTAAGTTCTAGGGGACTGATGACCTAAGATGTTATGTCCCATAATGCTCAGAGCCATTTGAACCATTTGAAGAACCGCACGGCCACACCGGCCGGCCTTTATGTGTTCAGCAAATTCCGTAGTGTTATACAAATTGCTTCAGAAAAATGTATACACTCTTTGTCAGGCTCTATCGAGATATCGATATTGTCGTTCGATTTGAGTTAAGAGTGTATTGTAGTATGGTCTTTGGCTCAACAGATGTTAGTACTTTCATCTCGGTTATAAGGAGACAAGATGGCTGGAGCAGACTTGACATTAGAGCAACGACAATGTATTGCGAAGTGGTTTTTCAAGTTTGATGATGCTGTTGAAGTGCAATGTCAGTGGAGGCTGGAGCTTGAAATAGAACCGCCAACCCCGCTTAACAATTAAAAGCATCACTGACAAGTCGGAATTGCAAGGAACGATTTGCGATATTCACAAAGGAAGATCAGGAAGACAGCGTACAGCTGCAACTCTTGCTTCGTTGGCTCTCGTGTTGGAAACGTTTGTTAATTCTCCACAGAAGTCTGTTACGCAATGTGCACGTAAAGTGGGGGTTAGCAGTACAAGTGTACGAAGAATTCTGAAAGGTGCAAAGTGGTAAGTTTACATTCCACGATTACTGCACGCGATTAATAATGACGATCCTGATCGCCGAAAGCAATTTTGCGAATGGTATCAGCAAACAGTTACTGATGACGAACAATTTGTGACCAAGGTAGTGTGGAGTGTCGAGACACAATTTAAACTTAATGGAACCGTGAATCGGCATAACAGTGTGTAAAGGGCACAGGAAAATCCGCATGTTTATGTGGATAAAGCGGTCAATCCACCAGGGGTTCATGTGTGGTGTGGACTTTCATCGAGGGGCTTAGTAGGACCCTTTTTCTTTGATGCTACTGTCACTAGAGAAGTGTGCCTGGAAATGTTACACACATCAATTTTGCCAGTTGCACGTACGCTTCATGGAGCTGATGAAGAGGTATCCTACCAATATGACGGGGCGCCATCATACAACCACCTAGCTGTACGAACTTTCCTTGATGACAAATTTCAGGGGCATTGGATTGGACGAAGAGGTAACACTGAGTTCCCTCCACGGCCGCCTAATCTAACATCCACGGACTTTTACTCGTGGGGAACCGTGAAAGGTAAGTTCTATCGACGTAAGCCACGCATCTTACATCTCAGAATAATTGGTGTGAGAAACACACTCAGAGACCCACCGGGAAGGGGGGGAGAGGGAGGGAGGGAGGGAGAGAGAGAGAGAGAGAGAGAGAGAGAGAGAGAGAGAGAGGTGCGGCAGTAGGGGAAGAGGGGCTTGGGTATGTTGGTTTCGTTCTCGTGCTTCGAAAACCCACGAAAACGCATCACAGCTGGATATATACTTAGATAAGTGTGACATTAGGCGACGTCCATGATAAAATCATGTCGACTACAAAGGACGACCCAACAACAAATCTAAGAAGCCACTACTTTCACGCTTGCGAATCCGGCACCCCATCGCATGACCTGTTTTCATTGCCTTTCTACAGAGCGCCCTGCAGACTGCTGGAGCTAAAGACTGTTGCTTCGATCATACACTCTCATGTTTAGGCATAGAAATTAACGCCTTGTTGCAATCTCCCAGTAGCAGTCGGCATGAAAAGCTGGTGCTTTCTCGAAATATCGCCAGTTATAGTGAGGCCAGTGGCTGACATCTGCAGCTAGACTTGTCGCCTTTATTGATTACTACAGTAAGACCATAGATAACTACTACACTGTCAGACACGACTTCACACACATGGTGAGTGTGTGTGTGTGTGTGTGTGTGTGTGTGTGTGTGTGAGTGAGTAAGAGATTATATATATATACTGGTGACGCGAAATTCTGCATCTGACACTAAAACAATAACCCAATGTTCCAACATGTGTCAAGCTGCGCTGGCGCTGTAGTCCAATTAGAGCGACCGAACGAGCCCAGGTGACGCTGTCATTGCGGCGACAGCAGCAATATTGCTGTCGCGGTGCGCCGAACACGGTGGCGGAGCGGCTCCGAAACAAGCACCAGCAGAGTTAAATTCGAATCTACAAGCGACAGACACGCCGTGTCGCGTTCGCTGTTTAATGCGTCAGCAGCTTTGTCGACAGTATTCTGCCCCCTGTTTGAAGGAAGGGGAAAAAAAATCGCCTGAGCTGAAAAAGTGTTGATAACTTTTCAAACAGT
The DNA here is from genome assembly GCF_023864275.1 of Schistocerca cancellata. Classification (NCBI taxonomy): domain Eukaryota; kingdom Metazoa; phylum Arthropoda; class Insecta; order Orthoptera; family Acrididae; genus Schistocerca; species Schistocerca cancellata. The sequence goes on from NC_064634.1 coordinate 300,295,339, forward strand.
GCTGTGCGAATACTGCATCACATCTTTGAAAGAACGACTCCTGTCCGTAACGAGATAGCGCTGTATTGGAACGTACTTCAAGTTCATATCTAGCGAAGTATGTGGCCGATATGGTACGATTTGAAAACAAAATATAGCTCTTTATCCCGAATGAAGGAATAGCAACATTACCAGAGGTAACATCTATCTTAGGGAAGTGATAGTGATGTCCATGACACTTTGTTTAAGACTTACAGAAGAAATTCATGCAGGCTGCTCCATTTTTACGACAGTGTTACGTGACGAAGCTTGAGCTAATATTGTGTGATGTCGACGGGATTTTAGCCAATTACAGAGATAAGCTGGTTCGTCGTGTAGGAAAATGTGTATGACATGCTGTATGATTAGGACCTACATCCGGTCCATTTGCTTTCTTATTCAATGAAAATTTGGTACCTTCTTATTACAAGAGAAATGAAATCCAGTGGAATTAGTCATGTCATCTAACTGCTTGACAGTAATAAATCGCAACTTCATGAAATGAGAAGAGGAAATCGATTCACTGGTGGGTATACCACGTGACAAGATTCAGCTCATTTACGGTTATGGGAGACTAACATACAACAGAATCATTGGCCGGCCGCTGTGGCCGAGCGGTTCTAGGCGCTTCAGTCCGGAACCGCGCGACTGCTATGGTCGCAGGTTCGAATCCTGCCTCGGGCATGGATGTGTGTGATGTCCTTAGGTTAGTTAGGTTTAAGTAGTTTTAAGTTCTAGGGGAGATGACCTCAGATGTTAAGTCCCATAGCGCTCAGAGCCATTTGAACCATTTTTGAACAGAAGCATTGCTCGACCTACCCCAGAATATTGTTGATTTATGACAGAGAGCGACAACAGATTGGACTACAAGATGATATCGAGTGGATACAAAGGCAAAAAGGTTAAACAACGAGGTATGAAGAGGGTAGTCATTGCTTCCTTGTTTGATCAGATCGCAGCCTCAAAAAAATTGTAACTAAATTGCGAATGAAGATTTTAATCTAGTTCCTTCTATAAACAACTACTGTATTTTAATCCACATATTATTTCATACCCGTTTCTTGTTCCCTTAGAAAGGAGTACGAAGACATTTGCCAAAATACTGCAGCTGTAATCCCCTAGCACAGGCAAAAGTAAAAATACTGTAGGGCTGAGCTTGTTCCGCATAAACGAAAGATGTTTGTGAAAAGAGCAGTTTCAACTTTCGGTGTAACTGAATAAATCGTGCCGAACTGCGCCAGGAACCGAGTTAAACGTGCGCTGTTAGATATCCAAGCACAAAGCAATGTGGAGCAGGTAACCAATGCAAGGCACTGGAGTATTTTGCTGAATAGGGCCTCAAATCACCGACCGCCCACTCAGAGTTATGAGTAGATTAGTCGTTATTTCTCTGAATCGATTAAGACGAAAGCTGCGATTGTTTCTTTGGAAACGGCAAGGACGATTTTCTAAAGTCAAAATTGCTCCTGAGGAATTACTATCGAGTTTTAACGACCGCCGTAGATGGAGAAACATCACTAGTAGTTATGACAAGATAAAGATGACGGAGCATTCTAAAAGATGCAAATAGTCAACTATCTACGGAAGATGAGCGAAAAATAACTACCAATAGAAGACTAATAATGTGAGTATAACTGCGGGATCGGGCGGCCATTGTTGTGTTGTTCCGGGATACTCCAGAAGAAATGACTGCTGATTCATCCGGTAGGTATGCGGTGTGGGATTCTGACACAGCGCTACACTGACGTTAGAGCCACCCATACGATACCAGGCAAACTTTCCCATTGACAAGGCGGCCACATCGCACTTATAGAAATAAATAGTTTTATGCTACAAATACTTCCATAGGAGTGGATACAGTAACATAGTATGGAATAAATCAGTAGTATATTGTAATAATATAGCTTTTATAGTTATAGTGATTACTTGCACTTTTCCTTTCTTGAACAATTAAGTATAGATTCTGAGTGTCGTAATATCAGTTGCTAACGGAATATCAGGTCTCCTGTCACTTAAAGTGACAGAAGAGTCGAAGGACACGAAAGGGAGGCAATAGTTGAGAAGGGAGTGAGACCGGGTCGTAGTTAATCTTCCGTGTTAGTTCATCTGTACACTGAGCAAGCAGAAAATGAAATCAAGAAGGAATTTGGAAAGGGAATTAAAGCTAACGGGAAGAAATAGAAACTTTGTGGGTTGCAGTTGACACTAATCCAGTCAGAGGGGCAGAGGAGTGGAAGAGCAGTTGTACGGATTGTACTAGATGAACCTCAACAAAAGTAAAACAAGGTTAATGAAATTTGGCCCAATTAAATCAGGCCATACTCAGGAAATAACATTAGAAAACGAGTAGAAATTAGTAAATGACTTCTATTATTCGAGCAGAAAAGTATCAGATGGTGGTCGAATTAGAGCAGACTAGCAATAGCAATAAAAGCTTTTCCAAAAGTGAGAAATTTGTTAATATCTAAGTTAAATTTCTCAAAATACTTGCCTGGAGTGTAGCCTTTCACGGAAGCGAAGTGCGGACGATAAACAGTAAATAAATCAAGGGAAGAGAAGTTTTTGAATTTGGTGCAACAGAAAAATGCCGAAATTACCCGAGAAGATCATCTAACTAATGAAGAAGTGGTGGATCGAATTGAGTAAAGAAATTTATGGACACAACATGACCAAAAGAAGCGAACAGTTGCAGGGACGACAGTAAGCAGGCTCAAGTGGATGGCGGTAGCATGCAACAGGCTTGCACAGGATACAGTAGCTTGGAGAGTTCGTACTGAAGACTGCTGCAGCAATAACTTGGTACACTTAGGACGGTCCGGAAGCGAATTGCAAAAGTAATCTGCCGACCTCAGAGGCTAGAGTGAACACTGTCGAAGTTTAGTGCTTTATCCATCCACAGCAACTGTTGTACGTAACGAAATAATAAGCAACCAGTTGTTTATTTTCCGTTAGAGACAAAATTGTTTGAGTACAGGCGGCTATCCCGAGACAGAGTTGTCTGCTTTCTGATCTCGGCTGACTGAGAAGTGTCCTTCGGCGTGGGCGCAGTCGCTTTGCTGCTGTTTCCGCCGCTATCGGCTGATCTCGCAGTTCTGCTGCTTCTGCACTGATCTCGCGATTGTGCGGCATTCGGCGCCGCGCAGAGGCATGATTTCCGAGATAGAACACATTCAATGTACGTTTGAGCGGCATGGTCAGTAATATGTTGATAAGTCCAGTCATTTTAGAAGAGCGAATGACGGGACAGAATTACTCCCTTATTTGGAAAATTCCTTTGTCCAGCTCCTTGATGGCGTTCCTTTGGCCATGCAGATTGCAACGCACTTCCAATAACAAGCGCCTCGACATTTTATTAGGCGTGTGAGAGGACATCTCAACCGCAATTATCTTAATCGCTGAAATGGTCATAGTAATACAATTAACTGGCCTCGAAGGCCGCCAGACCTTACGCCACGTGATTTTTGATTATGGGTTTGGATGAAGTCTGAAGAACTGCTTGATAGCATCAGGCACTCATACAAGCAACATCACATGTTCTCTCAAGATTAGTATTGCACGAATGTACTGAAGCTGAAGATGGGATATTCCCATATTTACTGTGAACGGTACAACTGCTGTGACGTGACGTGTACGATAATGTTTACAGATGAATGTGTTAAAAACACATTTTTCAAATTGATACTTCGTAAAACGCATGTTAACTCGTTGTTGTACATGTGTACACCAGACAATTTATTGAATAATATAGAAAATAAATAAAAATGTACATTAAATGTGTTCTATCCCGGAAACCATTCGAAACAAATGGTTCAAATGGCTCTAAGCACTATGGGAATTAACATCTGAGGTCATCAGTCCCCTAGACTTAGAATACTTAAACCTAACTAACCTAAGAACATCATACACATCCATGCCCGAGGCAGGATTCGAACCTGCGACCGTAGCAGCAGCGCGGTTCCGGATTGAAGCGCCTAGAACCGCTCGGTCACAGCGGCCGGCCCATTCGGAACAGGACACGATTCCATAAGAAGTTTTTTTGCTTCATATGCTCGTTCGTCCTACCATGAATATTGACCATTCCACCTTGGACACCCTGTGTTGACTGCTGCAACTTTTTACCCCTTCCCGTGTTATTACTATACTCATTCTTATCACTAAGTGTTTGACCGCTGTAATTATTGTTATTGACTCATCGGCGGAAAAACGTTCTGCAGTTTAGAATGCGTACATCGTAGTTTCTCACTTCTCAGACTCATAATAGTCGAATTGTTAGTTGAAGGGCACTTCAAAGTAGGGAATGAATCGCAGAGCATTTCCAAAAGGCTATGTTACTCATAGGTAAATTCTCACCCATCTTGCAACAACCTATATCATTGAATTGCGTTGAAAGAAATTAACTAAATAGTAAAATACCGAATTTGTGTCCTTTATTTTCATTACTTTGTGTTTTCTAGAAACTTGTATTATTTCAGTATCATAATACACAACGCAATTACAGCAACTACTCTTAGCGTACATGTATATTAGCACAGCCGCACACCTCGCACAAAATGCGAATTAGAACAGCATCGTTGACATAGACGACAAAGCCAGAATTTTGTTCTAGAATGTAGATTTCGAGTTAACAGCATACTGAATGATTTGATCCACCGGCTGATCGAGAGCCAATTCCAGCCACTGTCAAAATCTTATTACCTTTCCCCTTCAAAACTGTCATATTGTTCTCTCTTCCTCGAATATCAGATAACTCCTGTAAGGAAATAGCGTGAACACCACTCTTATAGTCCGCCATTTTTTTCAATCATCTACTGAATAACGCTTTAGGGTAGAACAACATGCTAGAGCACTACAATTGAATCGTCACTGACATTCAGCAAAATTTTTTATGTAACATCGTTCTGCTGTTTCTAAGACAAATTTTATTACATGAACTGACATTGACCGGCCGTTGTGGCCGAGCGGTTCTAGGCTCTTCATTCCGGAACTGCGCTGCTGCTACGGTCGCAGGTTCGAATCCTGCCTCGGGCATGGATGTGTGTGATGTCCTTAGGTTAGTTAAGTTTAAGTAGTTCTAAGTCTAGGGGGCTGATGACCTCAGATGTTAAGTCACATAGCGCTTAAAGCCATTTGAACCATTTGAACTGAAACTGAATGTCCTCGCTTAAACTTGCTCGAGGTCATAGAGCCCAAATTTTAACGCCAGTGCTTGCATAAACTTAAGTACCAGCTGCTTTGGTGATCTACAGACGCGGACGCTGAGGATTTTTTTAGTAGCTCCTGTACGTTAGTTCTATCGAATTATGGGGCTATTCCTGTCTTAACACCCACACAGTCCCCAAGGTGGCTATATATCAGTTTGATCTCAATTCTCCATCACTTAGATGCTGGTGGAAATTGTACAGCAAAAATTTCAACTCATTTTACAACTAACCACGTACAAAGTTTGCAAAAAATAATGTTAGGCTGAAGAAAAAATACACAAAGGAAACGAAGTTGTTATTGACATGGAAAAGTGGTCAGCAATTCACACACAAGTGTCGCTCAGTGGGTACAAAACTGAACAGACAAATTGGTTTTGCTATTTAGAGAGCAACATTTTTAAGGGTGCCATGGCGTATACACCTGGGAAGTTTAAAAAAATGTATTTCTTAGTAACCCTGAGTATCGAAAAAAATTTAACTTTTTTAACAAGACAGTCCACTAAGGTAGATAAAAGGAAAACTTTCACTATATTTTTCGTAGAAGTGCATTACTTAGAAGAAGTGAGACAGGATTGGATTGGATTAGATTGCTTGGGGGTAGAGACCAAACAGCGAGGTCATCGGTCTCATCGGATTAGGGAAGGACGGGGAAGAAAGTCGGCCGTGTACTTTGAAAGTTACCATCCCGGCATTTGACTGGAGCGATTTAGGAAAATCACGGAAAACCTAAACCAGGATGGCCGGACGCGGGATTGAACCGTCGTCCTCCCGAATGCGAGTCCAGCGTGCTATAAGTGAGACAGGGACAGTAAGTAAAGGATATAAAGTAATCATGCAGAAAAGACGAAAATATGGATGTGATGGAGAATTACCAGAAAGAGACTGCTTCAGAAGAAATGTGCCACGAGTTCCCGTAACAGTTAAATGAAGAAGAGAACTAAGAAAGGTAAAACTTGCGAATCACTTAAAGTAAAAGAAAGACAAAACTTTTGAGCCACGTAATGGTCCCCGAAGACAAAAATAATGAGCAAAGGCAGAAGCAATTTTCGTAAACGTAAGGGGAAACAGGAATACAATTATTAACACTAGGTGAAAATTTAAGCGGGAGAGGATCTAAAAGGGTGGCCGAGCGGTTCTAGGCGCTACAGTCTGGAACCGCGCTACCGCTCCGGTCGCAGGTTCGAATCCTGCCTTAGGCATGGGTGTGTGTGATGTCCTTAGGTTAGTTAGGTTTAAGTAGTTCTAAGTTCTAGGGGACTGATGACCTCAGAAGTTAAGTCCCATAGTGCTCAGAGCCATTTGAACCATTTGACAATCTAAAATGGTTGCAGCGACAAGGGTTGGGTTGGGTTGTTGTGGGGGAGGAGACCAGACAGCGAGGTCATCGGTCTCATCGGATTAGGAAAGGACGGGGAAAGAAGTCGGCCGTGCCCTTTCAAAGGAACCATCCCGGTATTTGCCTGGAGCCATTTAGGGAAATCATGGAAAACCTCAATCAGGATGGCCGGACGCGGGATTGAACCGTCGTTGCCCGCTGCGGTGGCCGTGCGGTTCTGGCGCTGCGAGCCGGAACCGCGGGACTGCTACGGTCGCAGGTTCGAATCCTGCCTCGGGCATGGGTGTGTGTGATGTCCTTAGGTTAGTTAGGTTTAAGTAGTTCTAAGTTGTAGGGGACTTATGACCTAAGATGTTGAGTCCCATAGTGCTCAGAGCCATTTATTATTATTATTTTTGAACCGTCGTTCTCCCGAATGCAGTGACAAGGTTCGGCGTTTAGAGTGCACTGAAAGTGTGTGTAAACTGACCTTGGAGTCGATTCCGATGATCTTGTTGCACTCCTCGCAGACGTTGGCGAACACGGACTCGTAGCACTTGATGCAGTAGGGGTGGTCGTCGCGCAGCACATAGCGCTGGCCCGTCAGCGACTCGTCGCACTGCCAGCAGCTGAAGTGGCCGGAGTGCCAGTCCTTGGACATCGCCTTGGTGTACTCCCCGCTGAAGATAAGCTGCAACACAGGGCACGAGCTGCTGCAGACCACACGCACTCACTACTGTTCGCTAAGACAATGTTCGTTCTAGCGCTGTGGCTGACGGGAGAAGCTGTTGTGAGGCAAGTCTGAAGACCACATATGGCTTCAGACAGACATTCACCTGTTTACGGTCGTTGTCAACCTTACCCCTCAACACTCTGTGCATATAATGTTTCTGTGTTAACTTCGTCGCACAGAGTTGTGACTTGTCCGGACGATATGTTGTGTAACTCCGCACGTTATGTCTGTTTTCGTTTACGAGATAGAAACAGCTGCTTCCGTCAGTCACCGTGCTTCAGTTGTCTTGGAGTAAACAATTAACACTGCCTTTCCCTATGGAAGACTTGCCTTCATTTCTGCCAACGTAGGAATTGGTGGATAGTTCCACTTAATCGATTAGTCGTAATTATTATGGTAGTCGATTATGGATGCACCGATATTTCTTTCATGACAATTTAGATAATCGACTATCCCTAGGATTAATTATTTCAATTTTCCATTTGTTGTTTTAAAGCCTACTGAGTGGTGACTTGCTGTCTAGCTGCTGACCGGTACGTGGCGCGCGCAACCGTGAGTTATCTGCACTGGATGGAAATAAGTAGACCATTCGAGACTCAGTGGACAAGATTACATAAATTAGTGTTCCTCAGTTCACTTCATGGAAAATTTTGGTGCTTCTAAATATGTTCACAACAGTATCTGTGTTAAAAATGACTTTAATTAGCTTTGCTAATACGTATCAAGTAGTTATATATTTCAGCTAAAAATAATAAATGGAAATTATGTACATCATAAAACTGAGCAACTACTGTTAATTACAAATAAAAAATATAGCTGAGACTGCTTCGCTTTATTTATTGTAGAACAAAACTTTTTATCACAAAGAATAATTTTTGGAGTAGACCCAAAATACAAACATAACAGTAAATCGAATCATCTATTATTAGGATATATTTAATAGTCATGATTAATCTAGTCAATCAAATGACCTAAAACAACAATTAATCGACTCTTGCTCATAATCGCCCATCTCTATGAAAAGTTAAAGGAGAGTGTATTATCCAAAACTTCGGATGTACGACTGTACTGCTAACTCAGTTACTTTTTTTTACAGTTCTTGTTATTTAAATTTGAACAATTTATGGTCGAAAAAAGGTGCTCATATTCCATCGAAATTTCTTATTTCTATTCTATTTGCATGTACAGCTGCAGTGCACACAACGTAAGTGAGTAGAAGGAAAATGAACCACGTAACTGGATAGAATTTTCACTGTAATACTAGCTGTAAATTAAAATATTGATTTTACCCCCCACTTATAAGTTAAAAACCACGCGGAGGGTATGTGTTCGATCCAGGCTCAACACAAGATTTTTCCTCGGTGGAAGGTTGGAAAAAGTTCCACTCAGCCTCGTGACGATATTAGGGATCTATTTAAAGAAAAAATTTTCACCCCATTTTATTAACGATCTAGAGAAGAAAGTACTAAACGCATGCCTCTACAAAACAGCCGACCTATTACGCCTTAGAGAACAGTCAGCAGCATAACGTGGCCCCGTGAGTTTCACAGCTCAGATACGTCAGTCACATGGAAAAAAAAGAGTCCTTACGTTACATGAAACGGGAAATGTCGCGGAATGTTGCGGTGTTCATATAGAATAGTTCACATTTTCATTCTTGGTAGCGTTTTTGGGTAACTATAAAGAAAACTCGAAGATGCCTTTACTACAGTGCGCAATTATTAGCTGCATCGAACTCGGAATCTCAGGACATTAACGTAATCTTATGCTTTCATGATTTTTATGTAATAATAACATGGCAGATGAATGCAGTGTCGTTAAAACCATTGATGCTCCGCTAAACCGGTTCTTCTTACTTTGTTTCGGTGAAATAATTCATTTTCAAATTTCATTTCCAATTTGTTCATTACCCAAAATCAAGAAGCAAAGGAAGACGCATTATGGAGCTTCGGAAACATCAAGACTTCTGCTTCCAGCCACAGCATTTCCTAAAGCGACTAGTTAACACACTTCACTTTTTTGATATATCTTGAAACACACAAAACATCTATTCTACCGACGTACTAGACATGACCACTACTTCACGATAACAGTATCTACGTTTCTTTCTCTAAGCTAAATAAAATGAACACGATATAACACCATAATTTGTAAAGCATTGTCTTTCATGCAACATAGAAGTCCATAAAACATGCAACACATATTGATAACAGACCTGTTAAATGTGTTTATCATACCACTAGAAAAAATCCATGCAATAAATGCGTGCATTGCACAAAACAACCGTTGATACCAATCAAGGTATTCTTAGTAAGGCATCCATAATTACTTGCATGTGAATTACGTAATTTGCGGTTAATGAACGTCTTCGTTCGAGTAAGACTTTCTTAACCTCAACAAAAGGCTGAGACCAGCGCCTTTAAGGTATATGTTACTTTTCCTTTCTTGTGGAACTACAAACGAATTTAGAATATTGGTATTCTTATATTTTTGTAATATTTACATGAAAAAGTGCAACTACACTTAAAGCAATCACATGTCAGAATGTCATTAAGTTTTTTTTAGATAGGGTCAGATGTAATTGCAGAGCCCCTTCAGATACAGAAAACAGCAGAACATTCTGTTCCTGTAGCGCGTGTTGCCTATTCAACACTTTTAGGCCATCAAGTGCTCTTTATTTCCTACACCTTGTGTCCACTTTATGAAAGGAATTACCATTTGATGATCGAAAAATACACAAAATCTATACACTTAAAAGCGTTAGGAATGACATGTAATTGAAATTTTCTCAAAACGAACACCATGCAAAACTTCAAGGAATGCGGTTGTGAACATTTCCTATGAACAATTCAGTTTGAGTAATATCTTAAATGTACTTTAAGAAACAAGGGAATTATAATGATAGTTGTGAAACAGGTTAATGTCCGCAAGTGTTATAGATTTATACACACATGTAGAAGTGATATGGTCTCTAAATGGTGGAAAATATTCCAGAAATCGCGAAAAGATACACTACTTACACTACTCAACCATTTACCTTTCTTTTCAAAATCCTAAAACGCTGTTGCATCCATTGGTTTACATTATTATACGACGAAACGTTGACGACTAGCTATCAAGTTGCAATACTTTAGATATATTGCTCATATTTACCAGGAAGAAAAAAGATCATACCACGGATTAAAGATATTCAGAAGTTTATTGTGAAGATTTTAAGTAGATCTGTTGAAATAGAATCAACCAAAGAAATGGTACACTGGTATGGTGGAAAGCAGCTGGTTAATTTACAGAACGCATCATCTCAGATAGAATGGGAAACAATTCGATCGCTACCACTGCTTCAAGACCATGGTGAGATGGGAGACTGTGACGTTAAGGGATACGCGAGGTCAAGTTGCTCGTGACGAGCTCAATAAGCGAACAAGTCATAGATAGCTCCCCATTTTGCAGTGTTAGGTTGCTTACGCTGTGTGTGTGTGTGTGTGTGTGTGTGTGTGTTTGTGTGTGTGTGTGTAGCCGCTATGTATTCACGATAATCTCTCATTTGGTTTCTTACACTTATCTTGTCGAAGGTAGAAATGTTGATATTCAAGACCTTCATAGCCGTTTCTAATCCACCAGGAAAAGTTAACCATCGACAGACAATACTTAAAAAAAGACACCGAGAATGAAATTTGAAGCTGCAGTAATAGGTGCAGATTATGAGGTTTCAAGACTAAAGGACTATGTCTAACTGATTACGAAAATGATTCAAACGGCCAGGAGAACACTACAAAACGGCTGACCACATAACATCAAGCTGTCCAACCTCGACTAAAAAATGTAAATACAGAAGCACAATAAGTCGTGTTCATACTTCAATGGGACCACGCAGATCCTATGGTGTATCAGACCTCTCCAAGAAATGACAACTATTCACCTTCAACAGTAGACTCTAAACCACCTTGTACGAGGAACAGATACACACTTCTCGATCCGTTACAGCTAACATCCCTGATTTTCTTAGCAGACAAGAGTGTCAATTGAAGAGCCTGTCTCAAGTGACGCGAGCAATGCTGAAGGTAAAGGATAGCGACCTGAGAAGAGAAGTCACATGCATCTGATACGTTAAGACTGACTGAGATTTTCCAAAACTGACTGAGGTCCTTCCTCTCACAACTTCACCATCACAGTCTCAAGGGAGTTATCCGACTCAAATTCTTGGATGCAATAAAGACGGCGACATGAAGGAAATCATAAAAAGTGAAAAAAATAAGCGAGAGGCATGTGTCAGCAGAAATTAATGAATTCGTCCAGCGTCTGATTTAGTACTGCGGACAAGAGCTTGGCGTCGAGACTTAGCCAGCCGATGTACCCGTTGTAAACAACAGGAAGGCAAAAACATAATCTGGAGAGACGTTAGTAGAGGTCGCTTCTCATCATTACTTGCGGAAGCTTTTAATATGGGAAGGTGTCGCGCGCTGCGATGCACTTAAGACTGCGGCGGACGAAGCAGGTCGGGTCACCGGATGATGAGATTGTGTAGGAAGGCCACGCCCAGTTCAGGTCAAGGGCTGGAGGGCAAGACACGCCCATGTGTCTAGACAGGCCAGCGTTTACCGCTGGATCTCCACTCATTCATCCGATAGACAGAGTGCAGTTTCTTGGCACACAGAAGGAATGCTTTAGGTCATCCTACTTCACCAATCTCAAGTAGGTGCGCTAATCGCTCACGTGACATCGTTATCACACAACTGTTTTGCAATGTTTGGTGCTAATTTAGTACATCAAATATTAATTAATTCTCAGTCTTGCAGACATCGCCAAAATTTTAAAACGCTAAGTTAGTTATTATATAAAAAAATATTTCACTGAAAGTAGTAATCTTCCTGTCACAGCCCATTCAACTTTTCTCTGCCATAACATCTTTCACAGCAGCAAGTTCTGCTGCACTTCTTTTTGTCTTGTGACGTATCAAAATACCTCCAGTAAATGGGTCTTAGTAAAGAATTCGGAACATCAGCAGTAAATATGCGCTGTCCAGGTTAAATATACAATAACATAAAATTTAATAACTTCAGACGTAATTGAGACATTTACTGGCGGTCTGCTTCTACAAGTATGGTAACTCAAATTGTTCACTATCTTTGCTTGCGCCAATTGCTACCACCTGCGCATGCGCGTAACTGCTTTGTTCAAGTAAACGCGTGTTAGTAGCCATGCAGACTCCAAGGCAGAAGGCCTTCTACGTGGTTTCTCTCGAGGAGCTAAAAGTCTGTTACACTGGTACAACGTGGTTTTCGGCGTGAGTGTGGACTGCAACCATTGACCATTTTCGACTACCGTAACAAAACGGAATGTGACAAGCGGCTTCAGGAAACAGGGAATTTGTTTTCTATGTCGGACCACCATGCCAAGCACGCAATTCCAGAGGCTGTGTTGAATTAATTCGTACGTCCTTCCAACGACCATCTGTTAAGTCTATCGGACAAGCAAGTAGGCAGTTGCACTTCCATGCCATTCTGCGAACATTTTGAGCGATTTCATGTATCACGAGTTCCCAGACCGTTAGACTGGGAGAGATAGCCCATCGTTTGTTTGGATCTCTTGAAGCCCAGACATTACGTCACTTAATATTTTTCTATGCGGTTTGTCAAGAATTTAGCGTACCAGACACTAGTTCGTGATCCAACAGATCTGCGCCATCGCACTCGTTCATCTACAGCTAATGTTACGCCTATAATGCTGCAAAACATTTGGAGGAAAGTGGAATACTGATTAGATGAATGTAGCGCCACTAATGGTGCGCATGTCGAGATGTATTATGTATGTAAAAATATTTTGAGTTACCATACTTGTACAAACATACCGTCAACAAATATCTCAATTACTTCAAGTTATCACATCATATTTTACTATTTGTTTAATTTGGAAAGCGTGTATACTGCCAGAACATAAGGGGCGAAAAATACGAAAATCGAAATGAAACGATTCGATCAAAGTTTTAGATAATAGATGTGGAAATGAAGTTTATTAATTCGCCAGACCACTGCCCAGACCAGCAGATTTACTGTAGAACTTAATATGAACCTAACTGTATGTGGTTGCAGAAAATTTAATCGTTATGGTGGTAATCAGAAACTGCAGTTCTGTCGTGTAGAGTGGTATCCAGTCTTTGCTACATTACGATGTTTTCTATCTATCCGTCTGACAAATAATACTATTTGTAACGTACTTAATTTGTCGTGAGTAATTTTATTAATGTGCTATAAAGGAACTTGATTGCAGACAGCACACAATATTTTCTGCCATGACAATTATATGCGTTTCTTAATACTGACGCAACCACATAGTCGTATTCGTTATTTACACGCATGCTACTAGTTTACCTAGACAGTTTCTAACCAGATTCAGAGAGAAAGAAGATCACTGTTACAAATCAAAGTAACGGCGACATGTAGACAAGGACCAAGGAATACAGACAACATGTAGAAGTACGTTACTGAAATTATGAAGACGGATTACTCGAGAAAAAACACTTCAGATTACTGTTCTGCACTGGGTCTGCCCAACGAAACACAGTAGTATTTATACACGTTTCCGTAATAAGAAACTCGAAAGAGACAATATCTCCTGCCAGACGATTTTGTTTCTGCACAGTTGGTTTTTGGTTGTGAAGTGGGTACTGAACATCGGATCTGCAAAGGATATTAAAGGTCGAGAAGGCGTGGCAGTGATTACGGAAGTGCCATAAAGTCAACCGAAAGACGACACCGTTAGTCCAGCCTCTCAAGATGACCGAGATTATCTTTACGGCTGATGCAAAAGCTTAAATTTACAACAAGACGGAAGTTATCGAGTACAATGGCAAATTGAATGGAATCCGCTGGTTTTTGCAAAAACACAAATTTCCTCCAGCTGCTGAATGCAACATTGTAAAATGCCCCTGCTTCTGGCACATTTACCCTCCTGTTATGAGGTTCCTTCTTAGGTGAATCACAAAGTTTTTACATGCAAGTTTTAAAGATAAGAGGAAATTGAGTTACGTTAGTAATTGGTAATTTTTATCTTTAATAATTCCTGGAAAGAACTCAACCAAGCTTTGTTTGTAGCACTTACGGGAAAACATGGAAGTCGTCTATTAAGACGATCGACTGAACATCTCTTTCTTCCATTAACGTACCATTGTAACATTTTGCTGAAATTGTGCGTTTAAAATGGACTGCAAATAGCAAATACATAAAGTACGACAGTTTGAAAATATTTTAACTTTCTTTTCTCACAAGAAACAAACGTTCAAGTGGAGTGTCTTTATAGTTAAGAGCAGCCAAAAACCCTTTGTAGACGGGAGTCGTCAAATAAGTTGGCGTGACAGTGTAGAAAGAGAGCTTAGGTACTTGACAGATGTATTTCTATGCAAAAGACCTTCTTTTCTCCTGTTGGTAAATTTTTTGTTGCATTAGCTAAGTCAGGAACAGTTCCAAAGCCGTTAAGTAGATGTACAAACCACTATTCTTTGGGGAAGAATACACCGGTAAGCATTAAGACCTTTCAACTTCAATAAACTGAGTGATGGTCTACAAGCTTTTGGCAGAATAATCTGCTATAACGGAATATGTTAAAGCCAAAGCAGGAAGATACGTATGGTGTAGCAGGACTACTTCTTTCCACCTATGATAGTATAAAGATAATCTGGGATCTGTTGTAAGGGGCGTCTGTAGGAAGTAAAGTACTTCCCTTACCAGGTCCTTTATTGTCACCTAAATAAAGCTTCTGCTTTGTGTATTTGGCGCAAATAAGCATTTATGTAAGTGAAAATGCATTGTTGTCATTATGTACTAATACTGTGTTTCATGTAACGGATTAGCAAACTATGAAGGTCTCGCCTGTTTTCTTTACAGGTTGTCAACACCAACGGTGATTTGGATGGGTGAATGGACATCGAGGACATGAGAGTCACGAAATTGTATGTGCGCGATCTTATTGACCAGTTCTCGTATGGATGGATCGATGGATGGATGGTTCAAATGGCTCTAAGCCCTATGGGACTTAACATCTGAGGTAATCAGTCACCTGGACTTAGAACTACTTAAACCTAACTAACCTAAGGGCATCACACACATCCATGCCCGGGACAGGATTCGAACCTGCGACCGTAGCGATGGATGGATGGATCAGACATTGGAGCACATAGATGCCACTTATGACTGCATCACTGTTATCTCAATTTATGAAAGAAGAAAGCTTGATTGTTCGTTCATACTGCAAAATTCTACGTGCTACTGAGAGCCTACTTTCGTATTGTATAAATGTAGGTGCCAGGTAAATCCTCTTGGCTATTCTGTCCAGTAAGTACGGAGCGTATTCCATCTAAGAACAGTAATTTCTCCAAATGTGTAAGCGATAATCAATTACAAGACATTGACTGTTCATTTCAAGTGAATTTTTATCTATTTTTATTACCTCCCTAATTGGAAAGGCGCCCATGTGACACCTCGACTCACTGTGAAGATCAGATCTATTAACCTAGAGTACTGGGAGTGAGAAAACCGGTTCCCAATTCGAAATATATCTGATTCGTATATATACGTTTCTTCTGGCAAACAACGATTACCGAAGCAATATGACTGACAGTTAATACAATTAATGGGTAATATAAATTAATGGGTATTTGTCCAGCCCTTCTGAGGCATTCGACCTGCTAGCTCCATGGTATCCGGTCTAATGGCTAGCATTGCTGCCTCTGGATCACGGGGTCTCGGCTTCGATTCCCGGCCGGGTTGGGGATTTTCTCTGCCCGAATGCGTGTTTGTGTTGTCCTCATCATTTCTTCATCATCATCATCCTCCTCCTCCTTCTCCTCCTCCTCCTCCTCATCATAATCATAATCATCATCATCATCATTCGTGGCAGTGTCCAGATTGGACTGTGTAAAAATTGGAACTTTGTACGGGCGCTGATGACCCGCAGTTTAGCGCCCCACAAACCACTCATCATCATCATCACCACCATCTATGGTATCCAAGCGTTTCTAATGACCTCGTCGACGACTGAACGTTTAATTCTAATCTTCCTTCCTTCTTCCATGGAATAGTAGTAAACTCAAATTAGAAATTTCCTGAGAGTTTTTCAATCCCTAGTTCCCAGCACAGAAAGAAATGCTTGACTTCACAAATCACCATATATTAGTGAGATGACAACTTTTGTAAGGTGTGTACTCCGTCGCGTTAGTAACACGTCGTAACCGTGGGAACAGCACACAAAATAGTTCCCATATCTGCGGGTGAATGATAATACTTCCCGTGAACTTCAACTCCTGCTTACACAGGTTACATCATAAAAAGCAAACGTCTATTCTGAGATGTTCTCGTTACTTGGAATCCAAAATAAACACACCTATGTTAGTGGTGCTACAAGACCTTTCTGGCATTAAATTTTTATGCTGGACAGTTGTCTTTTGTGCAAAATACTCTTGCCAGTTCATAAACGCCTTGCAGTCTAACTTGTAACCTCGTATTTATATTTTCCATATTCCCTGGCATCCGTTATTGGATTAGAACAACCTGACAGAAAGTACGAGGCTGATCAGGGAAGACTGAGACAAATTTTTTCCCGTAGCTTTCGTGATAGTTTTCTATCTATATCATGAATATTTGAAAAGAGCAGCTTTTTATATATAATGTCCACAGACGGCAGCGCTCTCGTATGGGTGGAATGGTAGTAATGCTCTACTTTGTAGATGCTCTTTGCATTTTGCATAGCAAACAATGGAGGTGACGCGAGTGGAGCAGTACGGTACAGCAAAATTCTGTGTTCGTTTAAATCATACAGCCGCTGAAACTTATGAAAGACGGCAGAAAGCGTACGGTGAAGATGCACTACCTCATACAACAGTGGTTAGGTGGTTCAAGGATTTCAAAAAGGGTCGACTTGTCTGTGTTAAGTAACGTGGTCCTGGTGTTTCGGCTTCCGCTGTGACTGACGTCAACATCAACAAAGCTACTATGACTGTCCGTGAGGGTCGTCGGACAACATTACGTATCCATAGGAAAGTGTTGAGAATTTCATATGGCATTGTCTTTACGAGTATACATGATCAGCTCCATATGACCCATGTTTGTGCCCGTTGGGCGGCACATCTGTTGATTCCCAAACAAAAGGCTGTGCGAATGGAGACAAGCTGTGGGGTACTGTGGCTCTTTGCTGATGGAGTGGATGTGTTTCTGGAACCGATTAGCAATGCTCATGAGTCAAATTGCATCAACATGACTGTAAAGGAAAAAGAGCCAGCACATTGTAGAAATTTGTCACATTGTCCAACACCAAAAAAGGCAAAAGTTGTTACATCTGCAGGAAAGGTGATGGTGACCACATTTTTTTACTGTCACGGGATGATTTACCAACATGCAGTTCCCCCTCAAACTACCCTTTACAGCAGGATATTACACGGCAGTATTGGCTAAACTGAGGAAACACATTGCAAGGAAACGAGCAGACCTTTCACGGACTTTTTGTGTCGATTTCATGATGAAAATGTGCAAACTCACGTCGCAAATCAAGTCCATGCAGTTTCTGGCTCAGTTAAACTTTACCTGTACACCGTATCCGCCTTATTGCACCGATTTCGCACCTTCTGCCAATATTTTACTGTTTCCTTCACTAAAGGCAAAGCTTCGGAGCATTTGATTTGATAAATCTGAAGCAGTGCTCAAGGAAAGTGAGGCGAGTATCAAGGATCTGAAAAAGAATCCCCATCACCATTTGTTCGAGGACTGCAGAGATGCTGTAAAATGTGCATTCAAGTAGGAAGCGAGTACGAAATATTGAAACTTAGTAATAAACATCTGTGAATGAGAAATCAGTCTCAGTTTCCGTTCATTAGCCTTTGTACGAGGTGCATTCAAGTTCTAAGGCCTCCGATTTTTTTTTTTTTTCTAATGAACTACTCACCCGAAATCGATGTTACTTCTCGACGTAATCGCCCTGCAGACGTACACATTTTTCGCAACGCTGATGCCATGATTCCATGGCAGCGGCGAAGGCTTCTTTAGGAGTCTGTTTTGACCACTAGAAAATCGCTGAGGCAATAGCAGCACGGCTGGTGAATGTGCGGCCACGGAGAGTGTCTTTCATTGTTGGAAAAAGCCAAAAGTCACTAAAAGACAGGTCAGGTGAGTAGGGAGCATGAGGAATCATTTCAAAGTTGTTATCACGAAGAAACTGTTGCGTAACGTTAGCTCGATGTGCGGGTGCGTTGTCTTGGTGAAACAGCACACGCGCAGCCCTTCCCGGACGTTTTTGTTGCAGTGCAGGAAGGAATTTGTTCTTCAAAACATTTTCGTAGGATGCACCTGTTACCGTAGTGCCCTTTGGAGCGCAATGGGTAAGGATTACGCCCTCGCTGTCCCAGAACATGGACACCATCATTTTTTCAGCACTGGCAGTTACCCAAAATTTTTTTGGTGGCGGTGAATCTGTGTGCTTCCATTGAGCTGACTGGCGCTTTGTTTATGGATTGAAAAATGGCATCCACGTCTCATCCATTGTCACAACCGACGAAAAGAAAGTCCCATTCATGCTGTCGTTGCGCGTCAACATTGCTTGGCAACATGCCACACAAGCAGCCATGTGGTCGTCCGTCAGCATTCGTGGCACCCACCTGGATGACACTTTTCGCATTTTCAGGTCGTCATGCTGGATTGTGTGCATCAGAACCCACAGAAATGCCAACTCTGGAGGCGATCTGTTCAACAGTCATTCGGCGACCCCCCAAAACAATTCTCTCCACTTTCTCGATCATGTCGTCAGACCGGCTTGTGCGAGCCCGAGGTTGTTTCGGTTTGTTGTCACACGATGTTCTCCCTCCATTAAACTGTCGCACCCACGAACGCACTTTCGACACATCCATAACTCCATCACCACATGTCTCCTTCAACTGTCGATGAATTTCAATTGGTTTCACACCACGCAAATTCAGAAAACGAATGATTGCACGCTGTTCAAGTAAGGAAAACGTCGCCATTTTAAGTATTTAAAACAATTCTCATTCTCGCCGCTGGCATTAAAATTCCATCTGCCGTACGGTGCTGCCATCTCTGGGACGTATTGACAATGAACGTGGCCTCATTTTAAAACAATGCGCATGTTTCTATTTCTTTCCAGTCCAGAGAAAAAAAATCGGAGGCCTTAGAACTTGAATGCACCTCGTATATAAAGCAATATTGATTCAATATGAAAACAACCCTCAGCTACTGTATTACACGTACACATATACCCACAATAGAAAGAGAGTACAGATGTTTTGGCTTGCATTTCAAGTTTTTTTTTCCATTAACCCCTGTTCCTTCCATTTTCGTGCACACTATCTTACGAGCTCTGGCGATGGTGTCGGTACATGCACAGAAGCACAAAAAGAAGCTATGTGCGAACACTGAGGCAGATCCAGTGCGGGTTGCTATTAACGCCGCCGTAGAATTTACGACTCTGAACAGGAAGAAGCTTGGCATCATCAGCCTCCGAGTTTGGTGGCGAAGCTTTACTTGGCCGTCCGGACACGGCACAGAAGACACAAAGAAAGAGCGCGAGAGAGACGGGCCGTTCCGAGAGGGTTGTTAGCACTCTTTGTCTGCTGAATGCGGTGTCCCCGGCAACGTCCGCCTACCCCCTCGAGGCAGGCCGCCGCGCAACACAGGGCCAAGCTTGGCGGTGTCTGCAGTGTCTCAGGCAATGCACTAGCGTCGCCGACATACCGTAGCGGCAGGTGTAACATTCCACATCTTACACGCTTGCTAAGTAGCAACAAACATCAGCTTTTTATAATGACTGTTCTTCATTCATGCTCTACTAATAAGTGTACCGTATTTAAGGTTTCTTGTCACTTCTTCCAGGGTGACTCGCGAAGCCATAGACAGCAGACTGAAGTATATTACTAGATTCCGCCCATTCTTGGAAATTTCACTACAAATTGTCTTTCTTCAAATGTGCGCCATTTAAAATGTTACAGAATTTAGAATCTGCTCATCGACGAGCCACATCAGGCTTCGACTATTTGAATGCGTGTAGTCATGCCAGAGAGAAAAGCACCAGACACCTGACAGAATCACACGTTTAGCAGTCATACATTCGAATGTGACTGGATTGATTGATAAAAACACGATATTCGTCAATAGTTCGAACGAACTATAGATTATAAGACAGCAACTAATATACATTGGGACTGCTAACACTTCACATGCGACACTCCAAGTACCTACTGTGGCGAAACAAGAACAGAAACGAATCCATTCGAGATATTTAAAATGTGAGATCAGGTGTCATAGCTTTGCTTGTGGGAGGCACTGACGTAACTGCCCCGGTCCAGAGCAGTTATAATCTGATGGGTAAAATCTTCAACTTTTCAAATGAAATTTTGCTGTTGATCACTCTATCGTCACAGTTCTATGGAGAGATGTCAACAGCAAAACATATAGATACACGTAGCTCGAATGTGGCCAAGTCAACTCCAATGTAGCTGATTGTCAAATCGTTTCTCCGCATAAGGCAGTTGGACAGGTGAACAGCAGCGCCTTCGACAGAATTGAACTGTGCATGCCGTAATGATATAAGCACATACACTCACACTTGGACTATCAGACCAGTTAACTGCGGATTTAGATGCGTCTTAAGGATGTTGTAGAGGTGCCTATTCCGAGTATCTGGCTAGCGGCTTTTCTTGCGACGGCCCCTAGTTTACGAGAAAGTCGGTATTGAGGCTTAATAGATACCTCCAAGTACCCGTAAAGTTAGTCGCATTTCTACCAAGCGAGCGTACCGCAGCAGCTAAGGTTCGCAGCTACCATACCGGTAGGAATCCTGCCCTTCAAGTTTTGTTTGTAGTATTGATTTTTGGGGAAGTAGACTGATCAGACACTTTGGGATCAAATCCTTGCAGGTAAAAGAAAAGCAGGAACCAGCACCGTAAAAATTATCCGACCCAGAGACTTTCAATGTTACATAGCAGGTTAAAATTTTCTAGGAAAGAATTCATAATTCTCCCGACTTTCTAAAGACAAATTAATAGAAAAATAGCTACACAGGAAGATTCTATAACAGTGCATTCTTCAATTTCGCATCAATTTAGTGCACCTGCTTCCACATGAATGATCAAATATGCGTGTTACGTATCGAAGTTGATCGAAGGATGAATGGTCTTCCTAAATTTTAAAGAACTGTGTTTTCTGGTATGGGTTCTGAAAAATACGTCTGTCTGGAAAGCAGTAGCTTTCAGTAAATGTGCGCCGTGCACTACTAATTTGTGTTTTGGTTGCTTTTACAACAAATCCCACGTGGGATTTTCTTCTAGCACAGAAAGCGATGCAAGCGATATCGAGTGAGATGGACTCTTTTTGAATAATTTTGCACAAGTCCTCTATAACATACCTAAGACTTATTGAGATCCGTGATTAAGACGTCTGATTGTCCCCTTATCAGTTCCGTATCGTAATAATCTGTCGTTTTCACAGTCGTATATGGAAGCGTAAATCCAAGGTTCACTAGAAAGTTAGGCTCAGGAGCGAGGCGGTCCGACCACTATGCAGCAAACCTGGTACTTCCGTTCACTTTACTTACATCATAACCAGTATATCAAAGACCTCAAAACAGACTACCCAACTAGATCGCCTTGAACTCTAATATTATGAACTTTTATTTGGGCAGCGCAGCATTCATCACACTTCTGACATGCATGATACTGCGCATCTGCGTCAATAAACAGTCAGTGAAGGGTCAGAATGCTGGCAAATGCCTTACAGAGCGCTAAAATCACACGGCAGCTGCGTGGTATGAGGTAGTTCAATTGAAATTGAGGAATCTCCTTGACAGGGGACGACCTCAGCCTCTTACACCTCTTACCAGCCGAGAGCTACATCCCAGGATATGTTTCATGCCAAGACTAAGACTTTCAGTTGACCAGTACATCTCTTCTATTTAAACTGGTATCCAAGTACGAGAAAATATTGTTTGTTCAAGACAATCATGTGCAGAAACAGATGAATATATTGTAACATATGGTGTGTGTGTGTGTGTGTGTGTGTGTGTGTGTGTGTGTGTGTGTGTGTGTGTGTTTTTGTTGTACTTTACATGTGCGATTGTCATTCACTTACCCAGTTAGTTAGAAAAGCTCGATCAGACACTTGTGTAAAGATTTGTGTATAACGTAAAAGCCCTGAAAGCTTTATCCTTATTATCCCCGCATGCACTAACGTTTTTGTTTTTCATTTTGATTGTTTAGTTCACATTACTTGTTTCGGTATAATAAGTTACGAACATGGAAATGATCGACTAGACATCTGTCATTCATGTAATGTACAACCATCTTGACCACTACATGTAAAGATCTAGCAATAGTGAAGTACTGTATTCCCTTTCAAAGAGGAATAGTAGAATAAATATTGAAATGAATGGTTCTGGTTACGATTTTGTTCGAGTACAGTTACCACCTAAAATTAATACTATATGAAAGCATTACCTCTTATGTATAACAGAAATTCAATAGAGATGTTGATATTACTTCGGTACTTTTGGAATAAATTTTACGGTGTATGAAGGAAGGAGATTGGGGTTTAACGTCCCGTCGACATCGAGGTTATTAGAGACGGACGGTGCGTGTGTCTGAAGTAGGGTAAAAAGATGTGCTCACCAAAGGTACCAGCCTAACGCTCTTAATTGTAAATATATTATTCTAAATGAACAGAAGGTACAGCTGCAAGACAAACATTCATCTGGAGAATACATAGAGAAAGATTTTCAGTGGCGCTTACGAATAATGTCATTTCTCCTTCACATGTATTTTCAAAAATACGCTGTCCCCCTCTAAGTACAAATCGACGGAGCGTAGCATACGCTAGTCATAAACTCGAATTTATTTCTTTGGTACATGATACCATAATTAATTTCTGTTTTTAATAAATTTTAAATGGTCTAAATAAGTGACCACCGTATTCGGTTTGTTGAAGGTGGTAGTTATCTGTCCATGGAGGTAGTAAAGTTTCAATGCTTCTCAAGTAGAATGCATGTGAAAATTGTCCGCAAGCTAAAATAAAGGTATTCATGCACTTTAAGACAGAACTACAAACTGAAATTTTTACTGTGATAGTGTACAATGACTGGACTCAACACAAACTCGAGGTTTGGCGACGCTTATTTTTTGTGTATTCAGCCGCCTGTTTTTATAACTATGGCGTGTAAGATAATCATTAGATTGATGATTAACGCTACCAGCACTGCTGAATTAGGTTTCGCCTAAGAGGTGTAACTGAAGAATTCAAAGTAGGCTTTCGAATCGTCGATTTTGCAGCTAACGTGAAGTATTGCTCAGCAAAGATGGCGATTTCAACTCAAGCCATACTCTAGCGTAAGCAGTCTTGATGGCGTAGAGCGTCGACGATCCTAAATGTACGAGCTTCCATATGCTACGTTCTTGACTACGCCTCTTTGCGGCGAGAAGGGTGTGGCTGGGGAATACAACTAATAAACTGAATAGCTGACTTGACCTTATATGAGTCATCAGCTTGACAGACTATGTCACAGAGGACCCAGTTTCGATTTCCGTACTATCAAAGTTTGTTTATAGATACAAAGCCTGTATTGAGGTGTATTCAACCTGATGAGAATGGACGAGGAGGTACTCGAAATGTGATGCTATGGCCCCTGCTACCATTTCGAGGTAGGCGACTGGTGAGCTCTATACTGGCGTTCAGTGACGCGATAGATAAAGGGTGACAGAGGGGCCGATCGGCACAATGTGGCTCATTGGTCCTGTTCAACGAGTTTAGCTATGTTTCTCCTTGTTTAGGCAAACTTATTGCGTAGAAAGCAGAACAAAGGTATGCTGAGACAGGCTGTATCAAGTGTTCATTGGGTTTCTGGGCCGATCCACGTGTCATCAAGCTGACATGTCATCAGTTATCTCTGACATATTATGCCGATGCATTACAAAAAGTTGAGAGCCGTCATGATAGCAGACACTGTTTTGAACGTAACAGACGGGAACGCTACGAGGGGTTAATGTGATTAAAACTCGTTACCTTCTAGGAAACCAAGAGCAAAGAGATCAGCATGACAATAACATTTACAAGAATCGATCTCACATTGAATGTCCCAAATTTAATCTGTTATTTTCATAAATTGCATGTTGTGTGAGATAGTATGTATTTTTTTCATTTTTCATTTTAGTCAAAATGGATGCAGAACACCATTTGAAAGACTGACTGATCCGCATTCCCTAAATCAAACTCTGTTTGCTTTACACTTTCACAGTTAGTTTTCAAAACTGTGGGACTGCGATACATCAGTTAAATTTACATATTTCACTATTCCACTGAACTATAGTCACGTCGGCGCAGCCATAATTACTTACAAGATTTCTGTACCTACATACGTCAAGCAATTGAAATTAAAAGTCTATTGTTCGGAGGTTCTCTCGAAGATGATAATAGCATGCGGTCAGTCTGTATGTCACAAACACAAAAAAATTAGAAATAAGATAAAACTGAATGCATCTACACGTTCATTACAGTGAAAAGTTTTTAGTATAAACAGAAGAACAATACAGTAGTGATTTTGAGGAACAGCCGCCGAAAAGAAAAAGTAACAATGTATTATTTCAAGGAATCAGCAGAAATAGTTGCAATAAAAGGTAACGTAACAAAACGTTGGCACAGCAACAAGAAAATTAACAGCCACCTAAAGAAGCATAAAAAAAGGAAAAAAAGACTGTTAGAAAAACACATTACACAAATACATAAATATTTGATTAACAATTACCTCAAATAAATATAAAGGGATACGTGCTGGCTGATACAAAATATGCGTCAAAATACGCAGAAAGATGATAAAAACAAAAAGATACAATAATTCTTCAAATTAAATATGATGATAATTACGTCTCTCAGCGGATTTGAAGTATGCGTTTTTCTTAAATAATAAAAAAAGTTCAGTTTGAGACTTTTTAAAACGCTTCCCTGTTGCTCTCTCGTGTGTGTGCGGTTTCTTTTTTTTTCGATGGGATGTTAACTGTCACTTCAGGTGTGGATGGGCTAACGTTTATCACGGGCGGCAGTGAGTTACTGCATGCACCGGACATAAGTGGACGCTATTTCGAGCTGACATGTTTATTTGCTTTTAAGATAATGTGGAGAAAACGAAAATAATCCAGGTAAGCGTTTGATGTGTGTGGGTTTACAATCTCATAAAACCTGGTTTATAGCGTCGTTCTCAAAGCGGGTGAGATACGAGTATGTGTGAATCTAATACGTAAGTAAGAGGTATACTGATTTAATATATGTGTGAGACCGCTGGGAGACTGTAATTACCACAGGCTTTGCAAGTCAGCCACTGTTGTACATACAATATGTTGCCATATACTTTTGCTATTCCACACATGCAAACTCTCTGTCACACCTACAGCGCAAAAGCGAATGTTTTCCGTGTCGGTAAAAAGTACTTTCGTTGTTAAGCAGATTTATTGTTGTAAAGGGGATGAAAGGGCATTTGAACTTCAATAAAAACGTTCTGCAATAGTTCCCTCTATTTAGTAAATGAATGCATAATGTGAATCAAAACAGTGTTTCCTACAGAAAAATAAAAAAAGTATTTTGATTTATTTCAAATCTTAATAGCTTTAGAGACATCATTACCCAGTAAGCAGAGAAAACCAAGTTAATATTCACTTCCAGTTTACTTTTGATATTTCCGGTACTTCTAGGCACCAACAGGATTTCGTTTAAGAGTGGAACATTTTCCAAATTTGAGCCTACGACGATGGTGGAACGAGGCTTTAAGAACCCATCGGCAATTTTGTGAGACAGTGTACTGTCTATTCGTACAAGATAAATATCGATGGGTGCTCTATGAAGGAAACCATCCCAGAGTTCGTCTAGCGTGATTTTGGAAATTTATGGAAAACTAGAATGAGGCTGATGAATCGCGAGTCCAGCGCTTCTGGGAGGAGTGAGTGGAGGCCCGCTGTAAAATGAAACCGCATTCCGTCTGTTTTTGGAACAGGATGCAGCGGTGCTTGGGGTGATTCACTTCTGGCCCACCAGCGCTCAGAGGTCGCGCCAAGTGCGCGAAACCAGAATTAAAATGTTCCGCAGACTCCTGCGAAAGGACTGTGATCTCAGCTGTCAACATTTCATTACAGTTATGAAACGGAGACGTTAGATGAGAGCCAGCATGCAGAGAAAGAAATTCTGACTGTGTAATCTTGGACTTTAATGAGCTCGGAGAGTTGCTACAGTGGCCGTGAATCCGCTCGAGTGACTGCCAGTAGTGGACAATCGGGATAGGTTTCACAGCCACAACTGCACTGCCCAACTTAGCGAATCCTACCGCTGTAAGACAACACAACTGGCAGTCAGTTATTACATCTCGAGGTTTCTTCCGTGGAAGCCAATACACACTCTGCGGTACACAAAGCTTCTCTCCATAGTTACCGAGAGACCTGGCGAGGCGCGGAGAGGTTTAGTCACTGGACTAGTTCGGAAGGAGGGGATTCCCAATCGCCGATCAACATGAAGAGTAGTGTTTCCGCAGTTCCTCCGAGTCACATCAAATGATTGCCGAAGCAGTTGCTTCAAGACCAAAGCCTGCTTCCTCTCGTACACTTGCCCAAATGAGCTTTTGCCCCAGCTCGAATGGGAAGCCGTCAAATTCCAGCCTTCTTCTTTTTCACAAATAAACATCCGATAGAGACGGCAGTGAAAATATAAACACTTGTCAGATATTATAAGGTTTTCTGTATGAAACAGAACAATTGCACATATTCAATCTTTTGGAACCGAGCACGTTGGTGCCGTGGTTTGCACACCGAACTCGCAATCTGGAGGAGCGGAGTTCCAACCGTCTTCCACCCGTCCACCCGCACTTGAGATTTTCGTCCTTTGCCTAAATCGTTTAAGATGCTGTGCTTGCCAGGATGAGTACTCTGAAGAGAACACGACAGATTTCCCTCCCAGTTACCTGTTCTGCTCCGTCTTTACTGGCCCCTTTCGTCAACGGGTGATTAAACTCTACTGCTCTCTTCTCATGTTTAAACCATCCCAACACGGTGTTCAATACGTAAACACGCATCTAAAACGGAATGTTTACTATATTTAGCATCAGTATTTCACCTTCACAGTCTATTTAGACTGCTGATGAATTTATCATGAATAAAGTTGGCAAAATACACAATCTTGTTGTACTGCGACTTCAAGAAAATGGCGGTTTCTTCCCCAACAAAATGGCCGCCGCTGTGGCGTAATCTTCCTATTATCTAAACAGCTCTTTGTTTCAAATTCTGGAAAACGACTATATGTGACAAATATACTACGATGCATTACAAATTGATCTGCTTTTGCTAAGACAGCAGACACTTGCCTCCTTTCATGTTTAAATGCTAGGGTAGATACTGGGAAAGTAAACGAAAGCGACATGTGCACACTGCCAACGTCCTTCTTAAACATAACTGAGACAGCTATTAAGGTACGAAATAAAACATCTGGTTAGAAGGATATGAAGTCAACCGATGAATCACGTGAAATCTTCGATTTTATAGATCCATCGAACTCAAAAGACAAATTCCAATCATGACAAGGGAAGTCTTTGCTAAAATTCAAGAAAAAACTGGTTGCAACTGGTGACATAAGACGTATTTGCCTTCCTTTTGGACCTATCAGACAAAAATGTCTGAGATCCACTGACACTTGAGAGAACTCCAAATGCGTTAATGGTTTGACAGGTAACACAGTCAGAACTTGGCCACATCTTTTTGCGGGCAAAGAGATCCAGAATTGAAAATCGAGTTCCCATGAACGGAAAACACACTGTTTCAGAGCAAGACCAATTAAAAGTTACTCCATGACTTGCAGGCTGTTTGGGCAGAAGAGCTGCTCTATTACCCTTTAAGTTGGAAACTGGTCCAATGAAGTACACTATTACCTTTTTCCTCTGTTTTTGTTTTTCTTTCTAGACAAACTTCCGACTTTGACAATAGGTATGGCTATTGCACTCCTAACAAATCAGATACAAAATACTATCTTTCATAATTTACGGTCGAAAGTTCTAGGCGTCCATTTTGAAAACCGTGGTTGAGAAGAACTGTATATGTGAGTCGAAGAGCAGCTCAGATGGGTGGCCAAGAATATTTCTTGGGTGCAAAATGAAAGCATTTTAGGAATTTTCTCGGCCAGTAAGACGGGAGCTACAACTAAGTATGTGATATTGGAAGGCAAACGTGAAAAAAAAATTCCGCATGTAATAGTCAGTGAAGCACAGATTAGGCAGTAATAATTATGTATATAACCAGAGATGTCCATATTTTCAATATCGTCAATCTTCACTGCTAAACCACGGTGCCTCAGTCGAGCGGATCCAGTTGTGGCGCTTCGGAACCGACACCTGACAAAAACGATCTGTTGTGGTGGGAACTTTCGTATTTGGCATGCCGGCACCACAGTGTACGATTTGTCGCCACGGTTCGGTTAATTTCTCTATCACAAAGGGCACGAGAAAGAACGACCACACTCCTCAAGAAACACTGAACTCGGATCTTCACTACACAATGCTAACAACAAAAATTCTGCGCCTTTACAAGGGTCCCTTTTCGGAAGACACCGTCCGGTCGGTCGGTGAGTGCCCCGTGGGTAGTACTTGTCACAGAAGTCACGACACGGAATCCACCCCTCTCTGTAAGCGTGACCGTCCCGTTCCCTAGCCAGCCAGCACGTACCCCTGGTCGATGGCCAGATGATTGGTAGTGGTAGTGGTGGTCTGGTTGCCGTCTGCATCGCGGCTCAGCTCGGTGATGGTCACCTCGCTGTCGATGATGTTGTCCTGGCTCTCCCTGCGTTTCGTCTTCTTCACCTTGCGCACTTTGCGCTCCGTGGTCGTGTACTGCATCTGCACCTCGACGTCCGCCATCGCTGCTGAGCTTCGGCTGTGGTGGTGCTGGTGCTGTGGGGCGCCTGGCTTGCGGCTCGGTTCGCTGTCTCCGGACAACTGGCGCGGGCGCCGGGACGTCGCACGCTGGCGGCGGGGCAAGCGACGCCCTCCGCCGCCCCCACCCCCCGCTGGGCGCCGACGCCGCCGCCAAACTCAGGCGGCCACGCCAACCAGGAAACGCCACCCCGCATCGGATTGTTTTTCGCTACGTCACGCCGGCTCGTCCCAATTACTGGAGATCGCAGCCACGGCAGGCGTCACTCTTTGGCAGTGCAGAGTACTTCCATGTCTCAGTCCGCTTAGCCGTTACTGCAGACATCCGAAATCCACCGTTCCAGTTGCCGTCAGCCTCATTCGATTGAATATTCTAAGAACTCTTTTCTTCCGTAACGGTTGTAAACCATTTCCTCACTTTTGTTTTTAGATGTTAGAACAACGCTTTTGATTTCATTCTCGGCATCCAGCGCTTTCCTTCATTTTACCACACATAGGTTAGGACCTTACTTTTGGCTTTCTTGTGTTTTTCCTTATCGTGACGTGTGCACATCTCTCTGTGAATTATAACCATCACCATTCCTTCCTCCCTCATCATGCTGTCTGTCAGTGCAAGGCAGGTTAGAGTATAGAGTTTCGTCGATGTAGAGATAATTACAGACTGGGCACTATCGCAGGTAGTGAACGCTGAGGGAGTACGTAGCTCTTTTTGCTTCTTTTCTCCTCTTCTTTTCCTTTATTGGTATCTGGCTACTAGCACAGAGGGAGCCTCATTAATGCTGTTTCTTCTTCTTGAAAAGTTTCTTCTTATGCAAGTAGTTCACAGAGCCTCTTCCAAGCCTCTCTTTTCTCCCACAGCGCCGCGCGGGATTAGCCGAGCGGTCTCGGGCGCAGCAGTCGTGGACTGTGTGGCAGGTTCCAGCGGAGGTTCGAGTCCTCCATCGGGCATAGGTGTGTGTGTGTGTGTGTGTTTGTTCTTAGGATAATCTAGGTTAAGTAGTGTGTAAGCTTGGGGACTGATGACCTTAGCAGTTAAGTCCCATAAGATTTCACACAGCCTATCATCTGGCATCTCCTCCCACTGCAGTCCTCTACTGTTCACATCATCCTTCACTTGGTCTCTTCATCTTGTTCCTGGCCTGCCAATTGGTCTTCGACCAGATTTCATCCATTCTAGGCTCTGCGGAAGTCCTGGCAAGCCAGTATCGGATAACTCATTTGCTTTCAACAATCAAACGAACCTCGGATCAGTGTTATGTCCATTTGTCCCAGTGATTCTTCTTATGTTTCACCTCCACTATATGAGGCAACGACCAAGTTCTGAGACGATGCAGTAGTAGGCTGTGTCTTCTTGAAGGATGTAGGGAAATAACAGAAAATTTACACGAAGACGTATATTTGCTTTGGATCTCCGGTACATCAGTACATTCGTTCCTCAGTCTGTTCTCTTAAACAAGGATCTTTACACTCTTAACATCGTATTTATTAAGATGTGAAAGGAAGACATGTACTCAGTTTCGGAAAACAAGTCCTGCTTCGAAGTCGATTACAAAAGATTACTTACTATATACGCAGATTTTTTAGGTGCTAATATACTTGCACAGGAATGGCAGCAATATTAAGTTGTAATGTTCCGTCCACAAGGAAATCATTAGAGGCGAAGCAAAATCTTGTCTTACAAAGGACCGCCGAGTTCGCAATAATCAAGTTATTGGGGGCCATGGATAAACTCGTTTTCCGGACGATAATGTTACCATCACTCTTCCTAAATTTAAACACTTTAAATTTTCGTAAGCAGTCACAATCACACAGTGGTTAATATCACTAACCGAATAAAACTCCGTATTAACCAGATTTCGAACCGTAGAAGCACCGACGATTGAAATGGGGACAGACGCACCTCTAAGCCACATCCGATTATCTTAACTGAATCAGTTATGTACAGGATATATGACAAACTCTCATGTGTTTAGGTATTTAGGCTGTCGTATGAGATTTCACAATGCTGAGAAGTTAACGCACCTCCGGTCGATAACGATAGTGAGTACCGTCGATATTCTCAGAGAGTCGCTCGTGCAGGTACATCGTGGGCTGCTAGAGTGATGGCGATGAGTTGATCGGCTGATTTACATAGAAAGAACCCCTTGTGAAATTACGCAATATGCCTGAAGTTTTATTCCTCCATAATTTTGATGGTCATCTTTCAAAGTACTGTTTGTTTACACACAGTATTGTAGTGCATAGGTAACAGCCTGAGAAAAAGATGATTAATTGGCCACAGTAATCTGCTCATTCATCTTGCAAAACTGAACGCAAACCATCTCTAACAAGGTAATGCAGATCTTCGATGGGCTTCGACTTATGTTATTCCATCCACTAGATCATATTATTTGCTTATTTTTTTCTAAATTACTCATTCTTCTCACATTACTAGGCATTTATTCTTAACATTTGCTGCTCCCAGATAACAGAATAGCACAGTTGCTTCTTGATGATAACTTGATTAACCACTTGGAGATAACTGTCTTTCAGTTCGTGTTTTAGGGCGAGTTACGTAAATCTTTCTCCCATTTCAGCAGAAATGGGCCCGAACTAAGTGCCCGCTTTATTATTAGCGTCTGAGTTAACTGGTGAGTGCACAGAACCTGGCAAAGAAAAGCCGCCCCGCGGCCAAACGTTGTACTCAAACTATCACCGCTGCAGAAGACGTCGCATTTCTTTCTGTGTTTTTACATCCATTTCATAAAATGTCGTTCTAAATTTTTGATTTGGTAAGGTGATGCCTGAGGTAAGCTGATTAAACAGAGGTGCCTGCTTTTCTATTTCTTTTTTAAATTATCTTGTGGCTTAAACTCATTCACAATTCCGGAATCTCTACTTGAAAGTCGATTTTCGGAGTATATAGTAGACATTAACGAGTTCAGATTCCGGAGGTAAATGTGCGTCCGTAGTTAAATGAGAGATAATCCTGCACACCTTTACCTGCTCGTGCAGCTTAATGCGCAGCGCGCGAGTTTTAGAGACAGGTAGATGAGCTAGATCCGGATGAAATGCGCGCGGCGATTTAACGACCGTTGGTCCGGTACGCAAGCTAGCCTGAATGAGCTTTTCAGGCGGTTTTCCACGATCGGTTAAGCAAATGTTGGGCTGATTCCCAATCTCCGCCACAAGATTCAATACACAAACAGTTAAATTACGCTAACACCGAATAAAAATTTACACGAGTCACAGTTAGATGGCGCACAAGATGTCTCTACCTTCGGTTAACTAACGGCTACGACGATAGGAAAGTCATCCGGCCACTGATATATAATAAAATCAACTTGTCGAACCACGAAAATTGCTAACCCCGTACGACGGGACTGTACAGCTTAATCAGGGAACCAGCTATGACGGTCACAAAAATTAGCAGTAAATTGATGATAACGTGACTGAGAAAGCAGTTTCCGGGGCTTTTTTAAATGTGTATCACAGAAAATCATAAACGAAATATCATTGTTTTAGCTGTATTTGACCCGGCGAAACTTCAGAATAGATCTGTGGTAATCACATTACTTGACGTAATCATAATGTAAGTCTTCATGTGTCCAGAAAATAAGTGTGGCACTGTCAATGATATCACTGTCTCATTAGCTTATTTACACAAAATTTTGAAAGGAGATGCCTCTGTTACATAATTTACATATTACATATCCGACCGTTTTGAAATAACGTATGATATAAGTAAAATTGTCTTTTGTCTACAGTAAATGGCGGATGTGAATACAAATGTACATAAGAAGTACGAGGATGTGCTGATAAATATTGCCTCCGCATTTTTATGTGAAAATTCTTAAATCTTTTTAAATAAAACAAATGCTACTAACGTTCTAAATCTTTACTCTTCCTGTCTACACATTTATTTCGCAACATAGTCACCCTGGCGACGAACACACTGCTGACAAAGAGAGATCAGTTTGCTGAAGCCGTCGCTGTAGAATGTTTGACCTTGTTGACGGAGCCACAACCTCACTTCTGCTTGCGTCGTTTCATCAATATCAAAGTTAAGTCCTTTAAGATGTTCCTTAAATTTTGGAAACAGATGAAAATCTGATGGGGCCAAGGCTGGACTGTTGAGAGAGTGATTGCTGACAGTGAAGCCAACGCGTCGGACTGTTGCAGATACAGCAGCGCTCGTGTGTGGTCTGGCATTGTCATGCAGAAAAAGAGGGTGTTCCACGTGCGTACGAACTCTTTGAGTTCGTGCTTTCAGTTTTCTGAGCTGTTTCTCACGCACCGGCATAATTTATGTTGCGCACCGCCGTGTTACATGCTACAACTCGGAGCCCCCTACCGGCAGACGGTTGCTAATATGTAGACATGATTAATAAATATGTAGAACGTTAATAACGTTAGTTTTATTTAAGAAGTGTTAAGAGTTTTCACATAAATTCGGAGGCATAATTTACAGTTTGCCCTCATATCTTACACAGAATGTCTGTTCCTGGAGTACGGCGATATAATGAAAGGCTGGGGTGATAGAGAGGATATTTATTGTGTAAACTCTAGCACGAATGTTGATCTGCAAACGAAGAGCACACTCCCCCTTTCTATTATATCCCAGGATAAGGACGCCATTAACATGAGCGATAAATGTACTATATAGACTTAAAACAGCTTTAATGGGTAGTGACTGAACCAAGAATGATTTATTCTGTGATGCTACAATACTTCTTAATAGTAACTAATTATCGTCATTCCACTGTCCTACGATCCCCAGCCGCCGGTCTTATAATCACGAGCAATTTGTTTACCTTTCATAATTAGGCACAGCACAGCACCCAGATTTGAAGCGTAGATCAAGTCGCGTTCGACGTGTTTTAGAAAGGTTACAGCAGCCCATCCTGCGGATATGCCACTGTGGTGTCTGAAAATAGCGTGCATGAATTCCCCCGGTGCTTAAAATATCTGTGCCCGGACGCCGCCTCTGCGCCTGGTACCTTCACCACTCCTTGCGTCCATATTGTCCAAGCGTCCCTCCTTTAGTGCAATGATGTTACTACGGAAAATAATCGTAAAATAATGGCATTACTCAAATTAAACCTTATTAAACTGCTCAACAGTTGATCTTCTTAGGATGCTGACGGTACTAAAAAATCATCAAATTTTCTTTGTGAGCAACAAACGAGAGCTCTAGCATAGTACCGCGTTCAAACACCAGGAAACTTAATCTTCTAATGAGGGGCCGTCAGATTTGAATATAGGAGAGTTACGGTGATGAAGATATTTATTACTTTGGAGTCAATCTGGGAAGAATTTTTAGAGGTCTTTGCTGAACATTTTCATGTAGAGATTTTGCCATAGTTGGTGCTTTAATGCAGTATAATTTTGCCGTTAAACAGCCTATAGCTTTTGATATACGAAACCTCAAACAACAATCACAAAATTCAAACAAACAGCCAAGAAATTAAACGAGCAATGACACAAACATAGGACTGAACTCTGAAATGTCTCTACACCTACGTTATGCAGGTATGTTGTTTGCTATGCTCGAAAACTATAGTATGAGATAAACTTACGCAGACGTGCCTGTGTCTCAGGAAACTGGTTGCATTTACAGCGGTTTTTAAGCTAGATATACCACATAGCTTAATGCCCCATAAATGGTAGTCCAGAGTTAAAAATCGAGATGGACCAACACAACCAATTCATACTTCACAGAATCAAGGAGTTAGGTCCTCCCAATTCTAGAAGGATAAATGTGCCTTTTGAATCCGAAGGCGTCAGTGATTTGTCAGAAACGTGACAGGATATGTTCAACGAACGATTTGTAGACATAGTAAACAAGAATTATTTATGGCATAAGCCTCAGCGAACATTCACTGATATTTGTCAGTAGATTTCCACATTGTAAATCACACGGAGAGCTGCGTAAAACACTTTATTGCTAAGTAAAGTTGCGCTCCTCCTCACATTACACAAGAATCGTAGAAAGAACTCTACCGTATTTTTAGCAAGTAATTGTACTGTCGTTCTTCTAGTGTACAACGAAATGCTACAGTTGCCCTTCGGTAGGCTAAACAGGATTACACTAATGAGAGGAGTTCTGTATTCTTTATTAAAATTACTAGTAACACCCGGCAAGGAAATGGATCTCGAACGATAGTCGAGCCTACAAAAGTTTCACATTCAGATCCTGTTATGAGAATAAAGCACGTTGGTAATAATTATTTCCTCGTTGATGGACGCCCTGCATCATTTGAGACGATTGCTCTTAAGAGCTTGTACTAAACCGTTCAACTGACCGGTTGATGCTTTCCGCCAACTCAACTACAACTACCTCACTGTCGACGAGATCTTACATCACAACTTACTTGCTTACTTCCATCACTCCTCAGAGACATTCACTGAAGTGATGTCTACAGCGTTCATGGCGGGAATGAAAAATATAACACTTTTGATAATAAAGTGCTTACCTTATTTGAACACTGTTTTCCCCCAAAGCTAATCAAGGTTATTGCAAAGTCTACAAAGAAGCCATGCACTACTCAAGGAATAGAGGTATCTTGTAAAACAAAAAGAAAACTATATATGTCAATCCGAAACAGTTCTGATGTTGATGCTATAGCACATTACAAGAAATAGTGCAAAATATTAAAGACTGTAATACGAACATCAAAGCAAATATATTACAAGGAATAGATAGTCATATCAGATAACAAAATAAAGGAAATATGGGATATAGTGAAGGAGGAGACTGGTAGAACCAGACATGAAGAGAGACAAATAGCATTAAGAGTAAATGATACATTGGTGACACATGTGTATAGTGTTGCAGAACTTTTTAACAAGCATTTTATAACTGTTACTGAAAAGATGGGGATGTCAGGTTCTGTAGATGCTGCTATGGGTTACCTCCGACCAGACATTTCAAGTATCTTTCATAATTTGAATTTGACCCTCACTACCCCAGCAGAAGTAATGTGCATCATAAAATCTTTAAAATCAAAAACATCTAGTGGGTATGATGAAATATCAACAAAGTTAATTAAAGAAGGTCATTCTGAGTTAAGTAACATATTAAGCTATCTGTGTAACCAGTCGTTTATCAGTGGAATATTTTCTGAATGGTTGAAATATGCTGAATTTAAGCCATTGTTTAAGGAGGGGGATAAAGAAATAGCATCAAATTTCCGTCAAAATTCCCTTTTGGCAGCACTGTCAAAATATTTAGAAAAAGTTAAGGTACAATCGGCTTTATAACCATCTTATCACAAATAACATACTGTCAAATTCGCAGTTCGGATTTCTGAAGGGTTCTGATATCTACACTTACAGTGAAAATGTACTTAATTCATTAGACAAAAAATTGCTGGCAACTGGTATATTTTGTGATCTGTCAAAGGCATTTGTCTGTGTAAATCACAATATCCTTTTAAGTAAATTAGAATATTATGGTGTAACAGGAAATGCTGCAAAATGGTTCAAATCCATTATATCTGGCAGGAAACAAAGGGTGTTATTAGGAAAGAGACACGTATTAAGCTATCAGGCATCATCCAACTAAGCACTAATTACATGTGTGCTCCCACAAGGTTTCATCTTAGGGCCCTTACTTTTTCTCGTGCATATCAATGACCTTTAATGAGAAACATTACCAGATACCAAGTTTGTTTTGTTTACCGATGATACAAACATTGCAATAAATGACAAAGCAAGTGCACTCTTAGAAAGATTGGCTAATAAAATATTTGTGGACATTAATCACTGGTTCCTAGTCAATTCTTTGTCACTAAACTTTGAATAAACACAGTACATGCAGTTCAGTACTTGTAATGGGTGTCCCACGAGTATATGCCTAACATACGATGACAAGCAGATAGGAGAAGTGGACAGTGTTAAATTCTTGGGATTACAGCTTGATAATAAGTTCAACTGGGAGGAGCACACCACAGAACTGCTGAAGCGTCTTAACAAATCTCTATTTGCAATGCGAATTGTGCCAGACATAGGGGATATAAAAATGAAAAAGCTG
Source organism: Schistocerca cancellata (assembly GCF_023864275.1). Lineage (NCBI taxonomy): Eukaryota > Metazoa > Arthropoda > Insecta > Orthoptera > Acrididae > Schistocerca > Schistocerca cancellata. The sequence continues at coordinate 300,332,553 of NC_064634.1, forward strand.
GCATACTATGGCTACTTTCATTCCATAATGTAATATGGGATTACTTTTTGGGGTAATTCATCAACCCAAGCTAAAGTTTTCTGGGCACAAAAACGTGCACAATACGAGATATATGTGGTGTGAACTCAAGAACATCCCGCAGAAGCCTGTTTAGGGAACTAGGGATACTAACTACTGCTTCCCAATATATTTATTCCTCAATGAAATTTGTCATTAAAAATATATCACTTTTTAAAACCAACAGCTCAATTCATGGAATCAATAGTAGAAATAAGAATAGTCTTCACAAGGATTTAAAGTCACGTACTCTTGTACAAAAAGGTGTGTATTATTCAGGAACACACATTTTCAATAACTTGCCAGCAGCCATAAAAAGCTTAACAACCAATGAAGTTCAGCTTAAGAGAAGCCTAAAGGATTTAATGGTGGCCAGCTCCTTCTACTCCATTGATTAATTCCTTAGCAGAACCAACTGATTTGCACTATTTCAGTGCAATAAGGACTCAATCCTTATCCATGTACATTGGTAGCATAGATATGACGATATTATATATTGATTATTTGATTATGAAGCTGTTTTCGGTTCACCTGAACTGTTATTAGTCTCAATATTAGATCGCCTAGCAAATATTCAGCGGCTCGTAACTAGATAAAATTGTGTACTGCTTTTAAAATATACGCTCATTATGACAGTCGCAATCAATTGTACTGCCACACTCAAGTAAGCGGGAAGCGAACGATTGATTCATTCCAAACGAGGCATATGCGTATTGCGGTTCCGGTTATTACATGGTTTCTTTTCAGTCCATTTGACTTTCTATTCTGTATACTATGGGTGTACACTTTCCAAATTTATTTCACCTGCAGATGTCTTACGGTAAGAAGCTTGTCAGACCCCACCCAAACGACGTGAGCAATAATTCAACACAATGCTAAAAAATTATTTACACAAGTCAATATAGCTCTTTTTCTTTCAATTTCCGCTAGCATTCGAAGTTTATTCAGCACTCAAAAATCCGCGTCGTCGCTTCTGTCTCACTTCGGAGCTATGATATCTTTGACTTTCTGCAGACTTAGTCGGGTGCTGCTTATTCTCCTCTCTCGCTCTTCCTTCGAATTGCAATAACGAGCATTGTGTCGCATGGAAACAAAGACACCTGGCAGCGCACGGACCGGTCCGCGGAAGAGACAAGAAGCGGCCTGAATGGTCTCTCTCTCTCTCTCTCTCTCTCTCTCTCTCTCTCGAGTTACGTACGCTCGCAAAATGATGGCGACTGGAGACACGAGGCAGCAGGGGTCATCTAAATATAGCTCGCTTTCGTAAGACCTTCGACTGGCGCCGGTCACTGGCTGTTGCGCCCCAGGGAGGACAACACCCCCACGGCGTATCACCTTACCCCTCTCGCGTGCGTCACAGACTCCAAGTTAAGGGTAGAGCGTCATTAGAGTACTTAAGACCAGTATCGACAACAAACAAGTGTCTACCGGAGAGAGAGAGAGAGAGAGAGAGAGAGAGAGAGAGAGAGAGAGAGATGATTTCTAGATCACTGATTTGTTCAGATGCAACAAGAATCTTCCCGAGAAAGTCTCTGCTGCGATTTCGGTGCCGATGTCTCTGTTTTCTCTCTCTCTCTCTCTCTCTCTCTCTCACACACACACACACACACACACACACACACAACGAGATTAATGTTTCACTTCCAAGCTTCTGTAGCTACTACAGCCGTCAAGAAATACAGGACAAGTATTCCCAGCGGCAAACACGAACCGCAGTCGGCTGTATATTGGAATGATGGCAGTGAAAATTTGTGTTGGACCGGAAGTCGAATCCACATTTCGCACTTTACGCGAGCGGTTCCCTTAACCGCTTCGGCTATCCGTGCACAAATCACGGCCAGACCCAAACTTCGATATGTCGTCATCCACGTGTCACAACCTGCACTCGTACGTTACGTATACTCCCGTCAAGAAAGGGTATATTTACTGAGAGCCGAGCGCCCGGTATTGGCGAAATAGCAGAGCCTTTGTTATTAAGAAGTACGATGGCCTTCCCATATGTTGAGACAAGCGTTTGCTATCACCTGAACGAAAGAACGATCGTCTAGATCGCAGCTGGGTAGTGCATTACTGAAATGTAAACTGGCATGGGTGTGCGTGTGTTGTTCTTAGCATAAGTTAGTTTAAGTAGTGCGTAAGTCTAGGGACCGATGACCGCAGCAGTTTGCTCCCTTAGGAATTCACACTCACATTTAAACATTTTTTGTAAATTGGCCAGTAGACGCGGAACCATACGACAGTTTGGTCATGTGTGTTACTTGTTGTACGTCGTGTTCTAAGTAATGAAGTAGCGTTAAGTTCTTTGAAGTATATGTCATAATGGGATGCAGTGGTGGTACTTGTACTTAAATATTTTAATTATAGCTTTGTCTGGGTCACAAACATTTTATTAATTTCCTGACGGCTTTTAGATACTGGCAGTTTCCGAAAGAACACGAAAAAGGCTGAACAAAGCACCTTGTTAATGTCGTGGCGCAAAACGTAAAGGGCAAACTATTTTGCAGTTTTTTTGTGTTAAATACAGATGCAGATTATGAAGAGGCAGTGGCCATAGACACATCATTCGTCCGTTTAACTACTTAAACCTAACTAACCTAAGGACATCACACAACACCCAGTCATCCGAAAAGCTCAAAATGAGCTAAAATACAAATCATTACCTTTCGGAATAAGGTCCTTATTCATCATCGTCAACTCTTGTCGACCCAGTATACAAATCAGAAAAAAACTTCGCTCGCAGTTCAGTCCCAGAATTTTTTTATGTTTCAACTACGATAATATTTAAGTAATGTGAAATACGCCAGTTTCCCCGCAGTTCGGAGTCCACGTTAAACAGCAAACCGTCCTGATACTGACAGTGTTCACAGGTCTGGGGCGGCAACAGCATACCACCTTCTATACGATAATACTAAGGAAAGCACAGCTTTATTCAAACCAACATTCAGGTTGTGAATAACATTATCTTTTTAGTCACAACCACTACTGTACGACCGAGAACACTCCAGTTAACACTGCACCCAGATAATCAATAGCTCAGTAGGAAAATTACGGCTCAAATGTCACCCGTGAATTATTCTAAGCGACAACATCTAATGGTGAGAAGAAAAAAGTACATAATTGCAATTCAATGTCGCAGTCGTTTAGCTTCGTACGTAGCTTCATTCAGTCTTTACATTACCTATCTGCGGCCTTGTATTGGAGGCCAAATTATTGAATGTTAACGTAATTTTTAAAAGTCCGAGATATTCACAGACTCCTTGAGTAAAATTCCTGAAAAAAAATTTTTTTTGTGTGTGTGTGGGGGGGGGGGAGGGGGTGGTGTCACTAGCTGAATCGTAACGAGAAATTATTCTCTCTTTTTATCGACACGATATTTTTGATATTTGCTGTTCCTCCTCACGGTTATCATTATTTGACACAAACAATTCTCCTGTCTGTGGCTTAAATTAAGAATACTGGCGGACAGACTGTCTTTCATTCTACATGTATTGGCAAAAAGTTAACTCCTTGTGACACGCCTAGTTAGCCAAATATTTACGATACATTGTAAAATGAAATTAGAATGTTTCCTTACACTCTCTCTATCGTCAGAGCATGACATTTTGAGAGCACTACACAGCATCATTTCACGTGAATAGCTGTGCAGTTTGACAAGCCCCCTATGGTGGTAAAAATAATCTAACATACATGGCGCCTGTAGTTTCCTGGACGGACAGATATTTTACTTATTAGCTGGTGCAGAGGTACAGGAATACTGTCATGGAAAGACTGTTATAATTTCGCGCGAGAGAGGAAAAATTTACGTAGTTGAAAATGGCCGTTTCTGTCGTAGATTTCTATAGCAACACAGTACGAAGCGACTGAGTGGCCTGTGACAACCTAAAGGAACTGAATCGGCAGTGGTAGAGCTACGCAGACTGTTGGGACCCTTCTGCGTTGTTGGCAAAGCAGAGGCGAGAACAAGGTTGGTGAATGAGGGATACAGACTCGACGACGTACGGCCCCCGCCAAAAGACTTGCGTAACGCAACCCCCGCTGCGAACGCTGGCAGTGGTTCGCAAGAGCCGTCATCGGCTCGCTTCGCAAAACAAAACAAACACTGCAGCCCTCCTTGTCAATCTAAGAGCGTCCTAGGTTTACTCAGATATCCTGAGATACCGTACTGGACGCTCTCTCAAAAATATCGTGCTCTCCCTGAGAGCTTGTGCTAGTGAGCACACTTGAAATTATTTATCGCGGTTCTGTCACGGCAATAAACCTGCTACCACCCATCCTTCCTCTGAATGTGGTACACAAAGAGTTTCAGACACCACAACCTGTTCTTCTTACCTAGATGAGTTTCTTCCTCATTGAAAACTTCCTATCAGTATTAATAAAGAATTTATCTTCTATTTATCAACAGACTCAACATTCTTCCAGACCATTCGCACGTTTTCGTACCAACCACCATAATACCAACGTACTTCAGTTCTGCAGACCTCAATACAAGCGTTCATTGTAATAAAAAAATACATTTAGTTTCGAAGGTAGTTCATTTTATTACCACAGTTCTGCTCCACCTGTACGCATCATAATATTCACTTTCTAAACGGGGACCGGGTCAATACCTGATGAAAGATACATCCAACTATACAAAGCTGAATTCTGAATCAGCTCAGTCGTCGTATCTCAGCAGGAATGAATATTATATATCCGTTGTTGTATAGTCCATGCCAGAGCCTTTTGAGTGGAATATTAAATCAACAGCTGCGTGGTAAAAACATTTCTTAACAATACCAGTTCAAAGCTTTTGAAATGGCGACGCTGAAAATTTCGTGGCGCCTTGCCACGTGTTATGACTACACTGTCTAGACGAAGAAAAAGAACATCAGAAATGGAGAGACGAACAGATTTAAACAGAGCTTTGCAGTTGTATGTTTCCGCCAGCTGGAACATTTTAGAGGGGATATAATGCTAAGACGGCGGCTTAGCGCCCACCGTGTCATTATTTTGAGAGTGGGAGGTGACCGCAGCGCGTAAACGATAGCAGCGAGAATTCTTAGTTCCGTGAGGACACGTTATAGCTATTCACAGCTGCCGCTTACGCAACGGGCTCGAGATGTGTTTGACAGCCGGTCCCTGCGCGGCAAAAGAAAATTGCGGCGCGCCTTGCCAGTTTCAAATTTAGGCATCATTTTTCAGGCGGAGAAAGCTGATGCCGTGTACAGGCAGAGCAAGTTCTGCTTTGAGAACAGCAAGCGAAATAAAATGGCATGAAACTGAGATTAAGAGAGGGAGCCTAATATGATGTAAAGAAACTTACCAAGAGAGTAACAAATCGTATTATGTCGTTTCCTAAATCGAAGACAAATAATCGGGATTGTCCCTTTGAAAACAATACTGTCTCCGTCCTCCTGTCCTTCCACTATCCGAGCGTGGCTTCCACTCATATACCGTCATAGTCGACGACGACAGGTTAAACCTTAGCCTTTTCTTTAAATATAGTGAAGTATTGGGGTTTCTATGCCCGCCTCCGTAGCTGAGTGATGAGCGAGTGTGACTGCCTCGTAGAGGACCCGGATTCGATTCCCAATACTGTTAGAGATATTTCCTTCGTGGGAGAAACGGAACACGATCCACCCAGCTTCTTGATGCCAACTGTGGGCCTACTACAATGAGACGAAACGGCTCGAGTCCTGAGAACCTAACAACGGCAGGGAGAGCTGTGTAGCTGACCATATGACTCTCCATAGCGCATCCGAATGACTTCATTGGAAGAGGATCATCCGGCGGCCGCAGGGCACCGGTCAGGGATGAAGCGCAGCTGCCGTCTGGGACGTTAGGAAAGCTGAAGATGACGAACATTAAAAAAAAAAAAAAAAAAAAAAAACTGCTGGCATAGTCCTGATTCTCACAGCTTTTTTTTCGAATAATTTGATTCGTTCGTTTTGGATATTTGATCAGCGTGATTTTAGACAGGTGACAGTAGCTTTGAGTTGTTGCTGAAGTTAGAATTTTCTATTGGTGTGATCGCTTATCGTGCGTTTCAACACTTGAAACAATTGTTTTCCCTTCCTTTCCTTCCTTGTACCCTTTAAGAACTGTAACGTCAAGTGGAAGTGCTTATTCAAAAAAGGAGGGAAAGAAATTACTGATGGAACGATGCTGTCTAACTTTAGTTACAGCTCGACGAAAAGTAGGTCATTATACATCTCGAATGTGACAATTCAGAGGAGAGAACCTCTAGATGTGATTAGATTTCGTTTTATCGGAAATATTAACGATAATTGCCGTTGGGGCATATTTTTATAATCGCCATTATCCCTTAGCATACACAAATTATTCCTCAGAAGTACAGTGTATCAAGTGTTTGCACTATTAACACGGTTAACGGAAGTTTTATCATCATGTACACTACTTAGCCAAAATATTGTTTTCTATTGATGATGTATTATTACTCTGCTCTTATCCCAACAGTAGATTTTTAATCCACAGAAGCAACAATTTTAAGTGTCATATATTTTAACGTGAACCAGTGACTGAGAATGAGACGAAGCCGCTCACATCTTAACCAGGTGATTTTCCTTTACAACGTGCCAACGTGCTTGTACCACTTACAATGGACCACTGAATATTTTACTTAGCGTGATGACGACTCCGATGTTGATCATAATCGTCAGTCCCACACTGGTTTCCACTATCATCAAGTCGCTGGGAAGCAAGGTCCGACCGTCTTCACTAATACCTTGGCCAGAACGGCTATGAGGATTCTGAAAATTCTCGAAACACAGTGACGAGTATAACGTGTTCTTCGGTCTTTTTGGCTCAACGATACTAAAGCTGCAGAATTCAAGAGCACATAACAGTTCGCTACCCGCTGGCTATTGTAGAATGACGGAGAAAACTGCAGCTCCAATATCTGCAGCACGCGTCAGAAAACGCGTCTTAGTACATCGTCGTCATTAAACCTACGTTACACGAAGAAAGAACACGTGTACGCTGGATAAGACCGCACCACAGTAGTACACACGAGGAGCAAAGCGACCAATAGGTGTGCAGTTCTTATCGAGAGAAAAGTGCGTATTTGACACTTTGTGCACAGACGCTACCCTAATGCCATCTACACTGTAGATCAGCTTTTTACTCGTCATATAATTTGGGCTTTGCTGAGTCTCAGAGTAATGAAAACCTAACTGATATGAACTGCCAATATCTTCGATATCGCCATGCACTACTTATTTACTTCTTACAAACAGAGGAAGGTGGTGGAGTTCTAAATAAGCAACGAACCTGCGCACAACATGTATGTTAGATTATTTTTACCACCATAGGGGGCTTGTCAAACTGCACAGCTATTCACGTGTAGTGCTCTCAAAATGTCATGCTCTGACGATAGAGAGAGTGTAAGGAAACATTCTAATTGGCATCCTAACAGGGTTTTAGCGGATTTCCAGACCTGACTATAAAAAGTCGCATCTAGTGCGCTAAGAATAAACAAATGGGGGCATCGAACCTTACTCTAACTAGCTCTTAACTTTAAATGAAGTTCCAGCCACGGTAAACATGGATAGTGACAGAAAAAGCTGCTTCTCGGGAACGGAAGGGGCAGAGAAATAAATTGTGGAATTGAATATTCGGACGTTTCACTACTAAAGATATATCTATTTTCTGTATTATATTTAAGCGACAACTATAAAATTTGTTAAGGATTCAAACAACAGTTTGGTTTCACGAGATAGGATTCGAAAGCTGCCATTGACACTTGAGAATGTAGGTCAGGGTTTCAGACAATATCTCCCTTGTGACAACTTTATGTGCGAACGCCGCGGCAGAAGTCTTGAAACTTTACGGACGACTCTCCACTCAGCGTCGTGCCCTGAATTTCTAAGTAAGTGGCCCGCCAGTGGGTAAAGTTAAACGTTTTTACTGAATCACAGATGAGTTACTGAAACCGAGAATCCAAATGATGTTCGCTGTTTACGGGAAACTGTTTCACTGATATTGTAAAGACAGTTAGCAAGTTCTTTTTTCTATATTTTTGTATTTGAAATGTTTCTTTGGTTCTTCCTTCTTTCATTTCTATTCTTTGAATATGAACTTGAAAAGCATTTTTTCTATTCATGATTATTTCTGCAATTTTTTTGAATATGCATATTTAATTCAATGTCATGACACCTTCTGTATTCTTCTCCAACTTCAGTTTGGTGTAATACAATTCTTTTACTGAGTTATCGTTCCTCCAACAACAATTTCTTAGCTCAGCATTTTAGAACATTCATTCTTTGTTACAAATATCTTTAGTTAAGTTGTAGAATCAATTAATTTTTGGCAGTTTTTGAGTGATTTCGTTCAATAATTTCTTCTAAATACTTGCATGTTTGTTTGGATTAACTTGGTCATATTTAGTGATATTCTTAAGGGCTGTCATAATATTTATAATGCAGCCGGTGTGGCCGTGCGGTTCTAGGCGCTACAGTCTGAAACCGCGCGACCGCTACGGTCGCAGGTTCGAATCCTGCCTCGGGCATGGATGTGTGTGATGTCCTTAGGTTAGTTAGGTTTAAGTAGTTCTAAGTTCTAAGGGGACTGATGACCTCAGATGTTAAGTCCCATAGTGCTCAGAGCCATTTGAACCATTTGAATATTTATAATAAGTTAGTTTGCTCAAAGGAGATCTGTAAACCAGCTTTTCCAACCTGCTCTTTCAGCAGCTCAATTTGTTTTTGCGCTATTTCTAGTGAATTTCCTGCGATTGCTACGTTATTTGCAAAGGCCAAGAAGTCTGTTTATAGGTTGCCTTTCTTGTATACTAGTTTCGGGTTCTCCACACCTTTCACTATCTTAGTGGTGATCAAAGACTTGGACAGCGTCATTCTACTCCGATATTCTGTTTGTGCAGCGTATGTGAACATCTTATCTGTTAATCTAGAAGGCAAAGTTGTGCTCAACCCTCAACCCGAAGGCTGGTTTGAACATCTCAGTGTTCTACTGCGTATGGCCGTTTTGAAGGCAGTATGTCCTTGCCTTCCTTCCACGCAGTTATTGGAAGATATACAGTATAACGTTGACTACGACCCATAGTAAAGCTTGCCAATTTTGACACACACAAATCCTAGAACAGACATATTTGAATCGCGGACTTCTGTATAGCAGTCTGAAACTTACCCTCTGAACCTCAAAAATTATTCTGTCTAAATTGTTTATTGTACATGATAAGTAAAGTGTAATGTCAGTTAGGTCGCATAGTTATACAGTTCTTTGTAAAAATATTCTGCATTTTCGAAGATCTTACCCAATGAGGGCTGTTGTTCGATCGATGCAACTAACACATTGACTTTTCCTGCTACACCTGGCCAGTCTAACACCATGAATTTTCCCTTACTGAATGTCAGATGAGTTTCCATCTGTGTTTCACCAACATCTGACCAATAAACTACCTGCTTACTGAAGATCAGTTTCAGCCACTACAGTAATAAATGAGAGCCGCCTATTGTCTCATATATGTGCACCGTTCCGATACGTTCGAATTACGTTACTTTGATTATCTCCCTTAGTTTTCCTCTGCTCCCCGCGAAAAATGGCATCAACATATATTTGAATTCTCACGAATATAAATTCAATGGAAGCGATATCTCACTGGGCAAATGTAACTTAGTACTACTAAAAACGAACAACCGATGCGCTTCTGGTGAGGTGCCACTAGTGATCCAGAGCGAGCGTCTGCGCTCTTAAAGATATCCACAGAGTATCGTTGCGCGCTGGTTAGGACACAGGATTCGCATTCGGTATCAAAGAGATTCACACCCCGCCCAGCCACTCTGATTATCAAAACACAAAGGAATTAATGACATTAGCTACCAGTGGGCACTGATTTAACTAAATCAATGGGGAAAGTTGAAAATATATGCCGGACTAGGATCGTGTCTCCTACTTACTAGGCAGATGAACTGATCACTGCGCCATCCAGACACACTGGTCATCGCAACTGTACGGATTGTTCTAGCACGCCTCGCGCCAGACCCAAACTTACCCAAACACTACTAATTTAGTGCCCATTGGCCATTACCTTCGTTACTCGCGGCATTTCGCCGACGTAAAAGTTCGAGCGTGGAGTACATCCGTACCGAAGTGATCAAATGATCGTCCTCACCTTAATTATATGTGTAGTGTCTGACGTTCGGACATGTCCAGAAGAACAGACACCACATACACATTGATTATGTTTCCACGGTTTCCTTAAATCACAAAAGGCGAATGCCGGGACTGTTCCTACGATAAAACCAGCACTAGTCCCTTCGCTATCCACTCTTACGGAGCCAGTACTTCGTCTCTAATGACCACGGTCACGAGACATCATACTCTAACATTTTTCCCTTTTTTTTCTAAGAGAATCTGAACGCCCAACTGCAGACACGCGACACAGCTCGCGTTCGCCTTGATTACTGCCACTCTGCAATCGATACCCCATCACCGTTCTCTGAGTGCCGTTGTAAGACCCCAGGAACGTCTCTCGCTAAAAGGATGCATTAGTCGGCAGGCGACGCCGCATATTTCATTAAAGAAAGCAAAATGCTGCATTCTGCCTCGGCTAAAGCGTTAAACTCTAATACCGAGCAAGAATTCATCTAGCACGGTTCCTTCCTTGCAATTCTCATTCGTTGTCCATTGTTACGAGTGTAAAGCGGCTCAAATCGTGGATTTTGTGAATATAAGAGCCGTTTTACATCAACTGCTTATCAATGACCGGTGTATTTAGTTGTAGCATGTCATTTTAACGTATGTGTTTTGGTATGAGATGAGATTTAAAACTGTATATATTGGCGCATAGGAACATAACAAGAAAATTAATTTGACCCTTGAAGTCAGCATTACAACGACCTAGAGAATATGCTTATTGCCCAAAAGTCATTGGAAGGCGCTGAATGTAACATCAGTCATCTCTACACAGTCCTAAAAAAATATATTTCTGACGTCACTCATTAAAATCGGCGGTGGTCTTACGCAATGAAGTCCGTCAAACACCGCATAAACGCACTGTGACGGAGATGTGAAGTCTGTTGATTATGCACTCGCGATCGTCCTGCGCGCCGGTTTAGGCGTGTGGAAACATTGTCAAGCGTAAACGATAAAATGAAAAACAACACCAAATCTGCGATTTCTGCGACGTAATGCGAAATCGGTGGTTTTTACCAAATGTCGCGAATTTTGGCATTTGGTTTGTTGATTGGGGAAGGGGGCCAAACAGCGATGTCATCGGTCCCATCGGATTAGGGAAGTACAGTGAAGGAAGTCGGCCGTGCCCTTCGCAAGGAAGGGCATTTGCCTGAAGCGATTTAAGGCAATCACAGAAAACCTAAATCAGGATGTCCGGACGCGGGTTTGAACCGTGCTCCTCCGGAATGCGAGTCCAGTGTGCTAACCACTACTCCACCTCGCTCGGTCGTGCAAATAGGTAGCTTGGGGTGGCATTTTACTACTATAGGTAACTGACACTAAGTGGAGGCCAAAGTTTCTCGCTTTCGTTTTAATTACCATTACAGAAAAAAATCTACTTTCACACTTGAAAGTTATGATGAATGGAATATACGACTATTTTCTAAAGGCTTCTTCCCCCAGTGATGAATACTCGGCATTAAGTTTTCACAAAAATGTTTCTAGTTTTGTTTTACCAAAATCTAATTCCCTTTGCGCAGACCAATAAAAATGTCTTAAAACCCAAGCATTCACTTATCTGTTTCCATACCTGGAGGGTAGTTGCTAACAGAATTCATCACTGATGAAAAGTAATGACTGCTATCTCTGGATGAACAGCGACATACTCTTATATAAACAGTGGACTAAACAGCCTTGAAATACTTGTGGTAAGTAAAACGAAGCTTCTAAAGTTTTTGAACCTAAAATTAGATAATCAGTGCTCACTGCCAAACCAGATTTCGGTAAAAGGGTGCAGAATTTCGCAAGCATATAAGCTCAGATGGCAACGGATACATGGATGACGAGAATTATTGGTTGCGACAGGAAAGCAAACAAATGGCCATGGTAATAAACAGAAATGGATCCCGTGATTCTGAATGGAATGGAAACGAAACAGAGATTGGCGGGACGCATGCGAAACCGGATGGACGACAGACGGATCAAGGAAGATACCTGCCGCATTCCTAGATAAAACAAGACCGAGATAACTAATTAATGGAAAGTAGGTAGATAATAGGAAATATGCTGGACAGCAAGGATGCTTATTCCTCAAGACCAAAGTCTAGAGGATACCTTTATCGCCGGCCGCGGTGGTCTAGCGGTTCCGGCGCTGCAGTCCTGAACCGCGGGACTGCTACGGTCGCAGGTTCGAATCCTGCATCGGGCATGGGTGTGTATGATGTCCTTAGGTTAGTTAGGTTTAAGTAGTTCCTTAGGTTAGTTAGGTTTAAGTAGTTCTAAGTTCTAGGGGACTTATGACCTAAGATGTTGAGTCCCATAGTGCTCAGAGCCATTTGAACCATACCTTTATCCAGCAGTGGATATCAAAATATTTATGGTGGTCCAATAAATATTGAACTAAATGAAGAGTGATAAAACATTATTTTTACATATTTTACCATAATCGAATTTTTTAGTTTTCGCCTCATGGGAAATGTCTTTTTACCCCCTGCTTCGAAACTACCGCTTTCAGCAAATACTTGGATGGTTTTATTAATGAGACCACAGCCGGGGAGGACGAGGTCTTTGGAGACGGAGCACAGCCTCGGATTAGGGAAGTGTGGGGAAGGAAATCGGCCGTGCCCTTTCAAAGGGACCATCCCAGCATTTTCCTGAAGCGATTAAGGGAAATCACGGAAAACCTAAATCTGGGCGGGCGGATGTGGTTTGAACCGTCGTCCTCTCACCTCGCTCGGTGAGACCACAGCTGAATTCCTCCCCTTTCGTTCTCTAACAGAATTAATAACTCGACAGGACTTAAATGGAAACTCCTTTCTTAGTCTTAAAAACACTTCTTTATACAAATTACGAAATTTGCAGATAATGCCGTCTGAGTTTGTTTGGTAGCTTATGTGGTAATGGGACTGCAACCTCAAGCAGTTTACATGTATTTATGAAATTGTGATTTATGTTACGAGAGAAACTGACTTCATTTCGTTTGAACAAACCAACTTCGCTACGGGTGCTTCCCTTATTCATACTTGGGCGAGAGAGTCTCCTGGACATAAAAACTACGGTGTAGGATCTACATTTTATATAAATGCTCCACAAGCCACAGTACGAGTATAGTGCACGGTCTCCGCATTCGCTGTCATCTGTCAATATCTGTCATATTCTCGTGTGCCCTGTGTCATATATGACGGAGAAAGAAGAACTGTAGCACCGTCTGTCCCCAATACAAATTCTGACAACCTAACCTAACCTAACCTAACCAAACACAGAACTCTTGAACTTACGATGTTGTCGATTTGTAAGACATTTTATTGGCATGCACTGTGCTTTTCGAGAATCTCCTCAAGAAATTTTACTGTTCCATTAGTCACCCATTAAGTCACTATCTGATAAGGGAGACAAAGGATGAGACTGGAGAAGCTTGAGGAAGAGAACTGGCCATGCCCATTTCGAAGGAACCATCCTAGCATTCGCCTTAACCGATTTAGGGAGATCACAGAAACGTAAATTTTTGGTGGTAAATAAGATTATCTTTCTTACTGTTATTGTGGCGTCATCGTTTGGGCTTCCGCCCAGTTCACAATAATTTGTCAGCACAGGCGTATCACTGTGTTTCTCGACAAGCCAGTGAAACTAATGTGAATGAAACAAGGACTATGGGTCAAGCGCCAAGCCGGCCGGCAAGCCTGCTTAGCACAGGAACGCGAAGAACGGGAAGGGGCAACACTGGACCGTGCGGCACGCTGGCTGCCATCTCTGGCACTTGGCGTAGCATCTCTGGTAGCAGCCAGCATCTTTGGCAGACAACACAAGCAGCCGCATCAGAATGAGGACAACAGGGAGACAATGACTGCCTAGTTTTCTCGCGTAAGTGGGTTAGAGAGGTCAGTGACCGTGCACCTGTCTGCCCAATTTGTAACACTTTGGTTTCCTTCACAGCGCATTAAAAGCTCTTGTCTGCTATGCAAAGTAAAATTAGTCTTGACAAAGAGAACGTGACAAATTTCAGGAGAGGCACTTATGATCCTTTCTTGCTCCTTCAGGCTGTCTGATGAAGGTAGCAATAAGGAGGAATAAAAAGAAAAAGGGGAACAGATGAATGTATTTATGCATTATTTCGTTGTTTTTATACATCGATAATAACGGCGACTTATTTTTCCTTTGGAACTGATGAGCGTGTTACAATGAATAATTTTCTATCGTTATGTTCATTTGAAAGATATTTGCACATAGTGAATTTTAGGTAAATAATGGGAAAATAACTCCATTTGGCATTTCAACTCTTTTGGAAAACAAGGAATGAGGCCTTCGGAGTCGTTTAAGGATGTGCTTACTTCTAAACTGACTGTGACCATACGAGGGCGGAGGCGGAGAGGGGGGGGGGGGAGGAGAAGAGGGTGCGGGGGAGAGGAGGGACGACTATAAATTTTAAAACTCTCAGTTTCAAGCAAAACTTCTCAGATGATGTTCGTTAAAAAATCACAGCGTAAGCATTTTAAGAATCAGATTTAACATGTAATTGTTAACACCACTTGGACTCTGAAAGCGCGCCATAGTATGAAGCTCAGCGGTCAGCTTAGCATTCCACATGTCTGAATATCACTAATGCGACAAAACTAACTCTATACGATTATTTCTTAAATTTAACATAGAGCACTTTGCAAACATTTGACGCACATTAATATTCTGTATGCTGGAAGTAATAGGTGTATCGGTAACTACATGTCTTTCACGAAGAGGTGTGAGTAACCTAACACACACTGCCGTTTCGTCACTTAGATTTATTATTATATTGTACTGTATGTAAATATTTACGGCACCAGTAAGGAGCTAACTTATTATATTGCACCGTTTCAGTCAGAGCCTTGTGCCTGCGGTAGGAGAACGCCATATACACGTAACTGGATAGCTATCTGTTAGTTTCGTAATGGGCTGGTACACTCAAACACACGTCCAACTTATGCCGTCGAAACACTCAGCTGAATTGGCACAGACGAGGGAGCTGCCAAAGGCCTTAAAAGCCACAGCAGATCACCGCATCAACCTCCTCTGCCCCCCCCCCTAAATCCTTCCCCTCCAACATACACGCACAACGCCACTCGTTGTAATCAGGGAAATGGAAGAATAACGACCAAGGGTGTAGCTTATTAAGTAATGTTACCGTGCGTAGTAAAACAAGTATACTGTAAAGCCTGCTTAGTTTGTACGTTCTAACAAGGCTGGATATAAATGTTTTACTTGAGAAATACAAAAAATGTGTGTGGGACTATATGATTAATTTGAATTATAGACACAATGAATTTTAATATATCGTGCTGAAAAAAATAAAAAAACTGCTGTTGCAGTTGTAAAGAAACATGTGACACTCCGTCATTCTTCTCCACTGGTGCTCCACGAGGATGTTAACTCTCTCCCCTTTCCTTCCTCGTTTTTATTGCTTCAAAATCAGCAGTAGTATCGCAGATATGCGACGTAAGGAGATGCAGTATCCAGTCTAAGCGTATCAGGCTACATCATCATCGTCATCATTCTTATCTAGAAAATTTGTGCACTAGTTTGAACTGCCACTAACAAAAAAAAATTGCCATAGTGGAAAAATATGCAACAACGTATTTTGGAACTTCCGACGCATAAATGCGTGAAAAAAATATTTGAGTATGTCTATTGATTTCAGAAACTTCAAAGTTGGTACGGTGTCGGTAACTAAAGCAAAAGAGAAAAATATAATTATTCAAATACTAGCTGCTTCATCTACAGTGTTATAGCTGGTACGATACGTCTAAAATATGCTTCGATTGTAAAGGAAGTAATCGTCGCATAGGCCTGTTTCGACTGGCCGACTGTTGGCTACAAGGCAGTACAAGGAGCGGACTATGATCGTGGGACATGTGATCGACATGTCACCCACCCTCTAGCCGTTATTTCCAGTAGACGAATACAGACGGCGCCGCTGTTTCTTTCGGTCGTAACTTATATCTACGTACCACGCAAGGCATTCGCATATTTCGCTACCACAGGCTACTAGTAAGCTTAGCTTTCAGGATCATGAACGTATCCTAAAAAATAATTGCATTTGAAAACGAAATTGATTCAATCCCGTAGCTCTCTTTCGTCGGATCTATGTAACGCGACTTTCCGTAATGGACTAAAGTTGCCGCGTAGACTCAACAAACAATAACCTTTTGAATGTTAACCTCAGACGTGCGTGGACATTATATCTACCAAAACATTACTTATGTTGACATTCGCATTTTGATACGAATATCACATGAAACATGAAAACCGCTGTTACAGATTTCTTATGCTGCTTGCTCCAAGGAGCCGTACATTCAAAAATCAGCCACGGCCGATACTAGGTAACCTTACCCTTTCATTCAATGACGATTCATGCAGACAGGAAGGTGAACTACTAAGAATTAAAGGAATTGCAAAATTCGTTTGCCTGAAATCCAGTTTCTAATGACGTTGGAATGTTTTCGTAACTCATGTTAACTACTGTTGTATTTACAATACAGAATGATAGTGGGCATCCCCTTATTTATCCATGTTAAGCACACTTTCTCATTTTTAACGTCACACATTGCAACTATCGAACTGAACGTTAAAGTTAATCCACGAGTTACTATTAAAGTTTAAAACAAATTCACTCTCTTACATAACTCATAATTACAAATATAATTCTCAGACATCAGTCGAAATGCTGATCACGTAACGGGGACATTGCAAATACGGGAATCAAAATCATTTGCATCTAACTTATTTATGTTTTCTGACGTCATCTAGTTTCTAATATAGCGGAAAACAAACTCCATGCCATGACAATGAAAACAGCGCTAAACTCTACGTGGTGAGGGAACAGAGGGACAAGAGGGGAAAAGGCTACTCCAAATATTTATTTCAAGTATATAAAAAAAACAAGTTGGTCTTTATTTAGTAACTAGCTATAAACACGAGGTACGTCGGATGTGGTAA
The DNA here is from genome assembly GCF_023864275.1 of Schistocerca cancellata. Classification (NCBI taxonomy): domain Eukaryota; kingdom Metazoa; phylum Arthropoda; class Insecta; order Orthoptera; family Acrididae; genus Schistocerca; species Schistocerca cancellata. The sequence continues at coordinate 300,349,707 of NC_064634.1, forward strand.
CAATGTGGAAATAAAATGGCAGTCGCCTTGTGTCTGCTTTCTGAGGAGAGGCGCGGGGTTCGGGAAGCAAGAGTCCAGAGTCCTTACCCAGAAGGGTTCACCCGCACCCGGAGGCTGCGAACACGAACTGCTGTCGCCCTGACTCACAGTACTACGGTCATCGCTCTCTTCATCGGACCACTGTTCCGTCGCCTTGCTTCTGTGACTCTTCCGCTGCGCCTTTTCCTCGTCTGCCTTCTCGAAAGAAGATATTCGAACAGACCTTTTACTTTTCTTTCGCGGTTGACTTTTCTCAGTAGCGAACGTTTCGTCGTGGAAATCTCCCGTGTACACTTCATCCTCACTCATCGCCTCCAGCTCTTCTTCCACTTTGCGTCTCATATCGCCATGTGGTCCGACTTGGTCGTCCACATCATAATGTCGAAGTTTATCACTTCCGAGAGGTTTTTGCGGTGCAGTCTGCTCGATGGAGGTAGTTGGCCACTTTCCTTCTTTCTCCGTAACGAGTGAATGATTTTTCGTTTTACTTGTCAGTGTCGATTCATTTACTTCGGGTTCGGTAATGGAATGACAGTTTTTTGTAGACGTATTTACATATGGAATGTCTTGTTCCGGTGGTTCAGCCACGTTTTTTTCCGTTCCTCTTGCCAGTGGTCCATCGTTTTGTTTCTCTAGACTTTCTGCCGCTTTGGTGTCCAGCATAGCGTCCTCCGAGGATTCTTGCCTCTCCTCTCTTTCGCAGTTCCAGGGGTCGGGGCAGTCGTCGTGAGTCTCCGCTGGCATCGTGCTACGCCTCGTTCTCGGTCCGACCGAGGAGCTCCTGAGGGGCTTCTCGTCTGACGCGTCCACCAAGTCACACGACACGTCGCCACTGGAAGCCCTCCGCTTGTCCGCTGACGGAGGCCAGAGGTGAGCTGTCGACGTACTCGGCGTTCCAGAAGCTCTCCTGAACAGGGGCTGCGGCGTAAAGGAAGGCCAGCTGATGTCCACGTTCTTTGGCAGTTTCTTCGGCAGTGAGCGCTGCGGAGATCTATGAGGAGAACGGGATGGAGAGCGCTTTTGGAAGAGAGCATCGGCCTCGGCCCACGCCTGGCTGGCGCGGGACATTCTCTGTATTTCCGTTTTCGATTCTCCCTCTTTTTCACGGCTCTCGGAGTCTTCTGGTTCACTGTGTCGATCTCCGTCCTCCACACGTGAAGATGTATGTTCGACATGAGAAGGAACTTTGGAGCGTTCCTCAGATACGCTCACATTCGTCTTTGGTACATCAGACTCTGTGCCTGCGGAAGAAAGGATACCGACAGACGCGTTCGTATTCGTTTCGCTAACTCCACCTCTAATTTCTTCCACTGTGAACACACGGTCGACGGTACCCTTGGGCGGAGACCTGATAGTCCTAAACTCCTGCGGCTCAGTGTCCTCGTCATCTGTCGGCGCCTTGTAGTGAAGTAGTGGAGGTCTCGGTTTCGTGCGGGAGGTCGGTGCAACGTCGCCTTCGCACAAAGTTCGTTCACCGACGGACCAGTTTTCTGAAATGTTCTCATTCTCGTCGAGTATATCACGTCTTTGATCAGAATTATCAGCAACTCCCAGTTCAGAGGTATCATTTGCTACGCGGGCGATAGCCCCGAAAGAGAAATGGTTTTCGTGTAGTTGCAGTCCCGTGACGCTGTCGCTGTCTTTCTCGCATTTCGCGGGCGGCTCTTGTTGCTCTTCTTCTGGTTCCTGGGCCAATTCTTGGATGGTGGGGAGAGTGTCGAGGAGCAGTTCTGCACAGCAGCTGACGTCACTGCAGTGTCCTTCGCGTCCACATCCACCACCACCGCCGCCGCCGCTGCCGCCAACGTCGTCGGCGTCGGCGTCGTTTCTGTGGTTCGGCTGTTTCCGCCGGTGCTCGGATAGCATCGGGGTCAGCCCGTACTTGGACACCGACTCATCGCTGCAATAGTAGGCGCCCAGAGACCTAACACTGCCGCTGTCGTCCGAAGACGAGGAGGACGATCCGGCGGCGTACTTGGCGTCGCCGTCGGCGCGGCTGCCGACCGGAAGCGGCAGGTAGCCGGCGCGGAAGTGGCGCCAGCAGGCGAGCGCCTCCAGCACGCCGACGCACGTCACGAGCAGGGACAGCATGAGCCCCATGGCGCGGAAGGCGGCAGCGCAGCGCGTTACGGAAGGCCCATATCTCTCTCGCAGACTGGCGGCCGCTGCCCGAGGCACCTGGGCCCGGCCCGGGCGAGCGCCGAGCGGGCACCTTGAGGCCGGTATTCTTAGCCCGCCCGACCGCCGGCGATGGATGGCCGCTTATAATTGTGATAGCGCCGCCCGATGGCGCGCGAACCGCCGCGCTCACTCTGATTGGCGGCATGCCCACTCGGTCGTCGGAGTCCGTGAACGGGGACCGAGCCACTTAGTGTGAATCCTTCAATGCGGCACATTTCCTCGACGTTGGGCGACTTGGCGGAGACCTCGGTTGTAGTAGTCTACACTGCGGCTGTTCAGTAACCGTTTTACCACGAAAACCACCTCGTCGTCTTTCTGGAAATGACTTCCAGATAATAGTTTCTTCATCCGAGGGAAAAGGGAGAGGTCACGGATGCTGTAACAGAAGAATACAGGAGGAGGGGGGGGGGGGGGGGGAGTAATTTGACAACCGATAGAAACAGCATGTGAAGAATGAGTTGGGGCTTTGTCGAGGACCATAAACATCCACTCGTACAGCAGTCTCGATTCGGCAGGGTTTTCGAATGGGTTTGAGCAGTTGCGTAATCCTGTGAGTGGCGACCATTGCCATATTCAAAATATCCTGCAAGATGTTGAAAGCTGATCCATGATGGATTTTCACTTCTTCCACTATCGCTTCGACTATGGTACGCAACTCTTCGAGCACCAAGACCTCGACTTCTCTTGCGAGTCCTGGTTATGCACTAACAGAGGGGCTGCCACTTTAGTGTTCCTCATTCAGACATGTGTCCCACAATGGAAGCGGATGCGCCACCAGACCACTTTGTCATATGATGAAGCATTGTTGCTGTATACTTCCACCAACCAAGCACGACCGAGCGGGGTGGCGCAGTGGGTAGCACACTGGACTGGCATTCGGGAGGACGACGGTTCAAGCCAGCGTCGAGCCATCCTGATTTAGGTTTTCCGTGATTTCTCTAAACTGCTGCCGCGCGGGATTAGCCGAGCGGTCTGAGGCGCTGCAGTCAGGGACTGTGCGGCTGGTCCCGGCGGAGGTTCGAGTCCTCCCTCGGGCATGGGTGTGTGTGTGTTTGTCCTTAGGATAATTTAGGTTAAGTACTGTGTAAGCTTAGGAACTGATGACCTTAGCAGTTAAGTCCCATAAGATTGCACACCCATTCGAACATTTTTTTTCTAAACTGCTTCAGGCAAATGCCTGGACGGTTCCCTTGAAGGAGTACAGTTAACTTCCTTCCCTATCCTTCCCTAATCCGATGGGACCGATGACCTCGCTGTTTGGTCCCCTCCCCCCCCCCCCCCCCCCAACCAACGAAGCATGTAATGTTGCAGCATTCTTCCCTCAAATGCGGATGATTATCGCACAATCCTCTATTCATGCGCTGTGACGTTTTGCTTTGGCTACTCTAGCGGCGTACTGTGGTACTTCAGTGTGTACTAAGACTGTAGACATGAATCCTCAAAGAAACAAAGAATTAGTTGCGTAACTTCATTGTTTCGAGGTTATAATTAAAATTTTATGACACGTCGTATATTGGACATGTATGCTGGACGAGAGTTAAATTAAACCATCATACAGGAACAGAGATTTAAGATTTTCTTATTTTTGTTTTTCCAAAGGGAAGCGCTGGCAGGTTGTTTCCTTCAAAGACTACAACAGATTTTTTTCTAGCCTGGAGGAATAGTAAGAGATTAGTGTTTAACGTCCAGTTGATAACGAGGCAATTAGAGAGGGAGCACAAGCTCGGATTAGGAAAGGACGGACAAAGAAATTTGCCGTGCCCTTTCAAAAGAACAATCCCATTTGACGTAAGTGATTTAGGGAAATCACGGAAAACCCAAATCTGAATGTGCGAACACGGGTTTGAAGGGTCGCCCTCCCGAATGCGAGTCCAGCGTGCTAACCACTGCGCTACCTCACTCGGTTTTTTTCTATCATCCTTGCCTAATCCGAATTAATGGTTTGTCCCTTACGATGTCGACTGTGTACTTGCCTTTCAGTTCCTCTCCATATGCCGGCCGTTGTGACCGAACGGTTCTAGGCGCTTCAGTCCGGAACCGCGCTGCTGCTACGGTCGCAGGTTCGAATCTTGCCTTGGGCATGGATGTGTGTGTCGAAAGTGTGATCGATAAATTGTCTCAGGGGTCGGTACGACACACCAGAATAACAGTTTAAAGTAGGTTCTCTATTTACTACACAAAATTATGAGATCGTATTTAACGTTTAATTAGAGAAATTATTCGTAAGTAATAAAATGGTTCTCTCGACTTACAAGTTGACGACATAGTTATACGCTAGTAATGCTCCCAGAGTCTACATTACCTGCAAGTTCTCTTTCCCAACCCGACAACAGTATTCTTTGCCAAGAAATACTGGGTACTCTGAGCTTTGACACTTTATACGTAATAACGATATGTGAAGAATACTTGGAAACTGATAGGCGGCTCCCATATCAAGCTGCGACAGTACACAAGTCATTCCTGCAACAGATGTATGAGTAGAACTGACCTGGAAATGTTATTTTCAACGCATACTAGCAAAATACCAACATTGTGTGTCATCATCGCCAGACTATTTCGCAATGCTGCAACGAGGAGAGGTGCATCGGAAGCTAAAAAAAATGTTCAAATGTGTGTGAAATCTTATGGGACTTAACTGCTAAGGTAATCAGTCCCTAAGCTTACACACTACTAAACCTAAATTATCCTAAGGACAAACACAACAGACATGCCCGAGGGAGGACTCGAACCTCCGCCGGGACCAGCCGCACAGCATCCGAAGCTAAGATTTTTAAAAAATACTGCCGCATAAAATGAGTCAAGTGCATCAGTAATGTGGTATCTGTTTTCTCTTCAAAATAAAGTTTTCTTCTCTTCGTAATACTGTAAGTTATGCATTTAAAACATTATCATATCAACAGTACCAACATATAAATTTAGTGTTTGCTTCACACTCCTCTCTATAATTTTTCTGCTGTTTGGCAAAATAATAATCACACGTGTTCCCATTCATTCAGTGTATTTGTCACGTTTCGCAGACTGATTACTCACTAATAAAAAACTGATTCTGTGAAATGAACAAAGTTGCAACCGCCATTATACGGCCTATGCGCGAACATTCGGAAGTGTATTGTGTTCTGAGTGGCCGAGATCCGCAACCTACGCGGTATTCGAATTCGTCTGAAGGTGTACACGTGTTTGGCGCTGGTTTGTTTACAACATTAGGCGAAATCTGTGGTAAGTTCTATGCGAGCAAACAGCTGAGGTCATCGGTCCCTAAGCTTACGCTCTACTTAACCTAACTTAAACTAAATGACGCTAAGGACAACACACACACACACACACACACACACACACACACACACACACACACACACCCACACCCATGTCCGAGGGAGGACTGGAACCTCAGACGGTGGTAGCCGCGCTGAGCGTGACAAACCGCCTCAGATCGCGTGGCACATTAGGCGATTCGCATTGGTTGGGCACGTCGGCATATTTCAAGCAACAGAGTCTATTTCTACGTGCATGAATACTTATTGTTCAACAACATTGGTACTATATACTTGGAGAAAAACCCCCTTTTTTGAATATTCCTGTATAGGTACAGGGCGAGTATATGACTACATTTTTACTGCTTTTCAGCTGCACGGGAAATTTTATTTCATTTTATTTTGGGTTAGAATCCCACACGTGGGATTATTCACTGTTAACTAACAGATTTAAGTTCATTCAATGTGACACAGCGAGATTAGGTCATCACTTAATTACAGCCATTTGCACTGTTTGTATTCAGGTTGACCATTCCCATTGTTTATGAGTAGACAATTGTCTCAAGGAAGAGGATTCAACTGCTCAGGATTTACCGTCAAATTGTGTGTGTGTCAGAGCAACGAGCACGAAGCGATGGCGTCGACGTATTACAGAACCAGCTGCGTCACGTAATGCCTCGACAGAACAGCAGCAGAAGAATGGCTTTGCTGGCGCCCGGGCTGTACGAATGTGAAACGTGTTAGATGATCTCCAGGCTACAGCGCAGCGCCTAATGTGGAGCGACGCGACACGATCCCCGCGCCACGCCTTGAAGTATCCCGACACAAGTGTGGAGGCCGGGCTCGCGACAGCTGCGTTCTGTCTCTCCGCCCCACCGTGCCCAAAGCGGACGCTCCGTTCCGCAACTTCTGCGCCGGCGCGGCTGCTCCAGACAACCGACCAACCGGCCAGTTGAATTCGACACAAGGACACTGCACTGCAGTGGCCTTCTAATGCAAACCCAGCTTATCGGAAAATCAGTGGATACCCCGAGTCTCAGTGGCACTCATCTTATAGTCAGTCGGGTCCAAATATGCAAAAATTTGCTCAGGGAAACTTAAAACTAGCCGGCCGCAGTGGCCGAGAGGTTCTAGGCGCTTCAGTCCGGAACCGCGCGACTGCTACGGTGGCAGGTTCGAATCCTGCCTCGGGCATGGATGTGTGCGGTGTCCTTAGGTTAGTTAGGTTTAAGTAGTTCTAAGTTATATGGGACTGATGACCTCAGATGTTAAGTCCCACAGTGCTCAGAGCCATTTGAACCAAAGTCAAAACCAGTGATTATCTTTTCTCGAGCAGAGTTTGTGATGGGCATTTTCGCCTTTGACGATCAGCTTACTTCAGTTACCGTGATTACAGTATACATGGCAGGCGCGTTTTCAAATGCAAAATTTAGTAATAAATATTTAACATCCTCTGCTCCAATAGTATTGCCTACCGTGTTGCCTACCGAACGAGATGTTTATATACGCCAGAGGATGTTCACGTTTTTTTACACGTTCGTAGGTACTTGATAATGACCCTATTGTCGAAAGGGGAATTGCGGTAACAGAAATAAATATGATCGTTAAAGGTGATAATGTCTTCAAAAAATGGAAATGAGACCCTTTGGGAAATGAATGCCGTATTTAAAAGTTTATCAATGTGCTGCGCACTACCACTGTGACAATGAGGCACAGACACTGAATCTGCATAAAGTGCATCATTTCAGGGAAGGATAATGGACATTCAGACAATAAAAGTGAGAGAAACGCAAAGTATCTGATGATGTTATACTGACTTTCATTTGATAATCCATCTCCAATTTGATATCTAGATTACTCTACGAATGATGACGTAGCCAAATTATTTTGTGGTTTTCTTGCTGTAGGAATCTTAACACCAGTATCATCTTTGATTATATGATGTACACAGGTACCTCATAATTATCAACAGCTCTCATAATACCAGTGTCAGTGGGTAACCCATTAGATATTGTAAACTGGTGTGGTGGGCATTTGACGTGTGGTAGGCAAAATAAACAGTTTATGCCAATTCAAAGAAAGTACCGGTCATCTTCTGTTGAAAAAGCTTAGCAACAAAATGAGCAAGTAAGCCAAACAACATAAAGTTTGGTTCAAAATGGCTCTCAGCACATCAGTCCCCTAGAACTTAGAACTAGTTAAACTTAACTAACCTAAGGACATCACACACATCCATGCCCAAGGTAGAATTCGATCCTGCGACCGTAGCGGTTCCATACTGTAGCGCCTAGCCGGCCGCGGTGGCCGAGAGGTTCTAAGCGCTTCAGCCCGGAACCGCGCGACTGCTACGGTCGCAGGTTCGAATCCTGCCTCGGGCATGGATGTGTGTAATGTCCTTAGGTTAGTTAGGTTTAAGTAGTTCTAAGTTCTAGGGGACTGATGACCTCAGATGTTAAGTCCCATAGTGCTCACAGCCATTTGAACCATTTTTTTGTAACGCCTAGAACGGCTCGGCCACTCAGGCCGGCCAACATAAAGTTTAAATGACTACGGAATTCCACGGTGTATGAGGCTCCACGACCAGTTTTCGTTTCTAATGCCCTCGACATCGATGGAACGATGAAGCCGTAACGTTCTTTCCGTTTCTTCCTTACGAAGTAAATCTGCTTGCATCTAATCAAATGAATGCGTGTTGTCGGAAGCGGCTTCAACTTGTACGGTATTTTCGGAATGTGAATTTTGCTCGTCACCAAAAGAAATATCTCATTTAAGCGGTGATCAGTGCTTCTTTAACACACTGAACATTTGAGTGTTTCTGAAAGTTTTCCACAGAACTATTGCATGAAGGACGTTTATAGCCAACGAAGAAGGTCCGTTAGTTTCAATTTCCTTTACGCCGATTACGTAAAACGAAGTTAACGCTTGGTGACACTCTGGGTCCACATCTGGACAGGGAAATAAACTTTCAGCACCGCGCAACGGATGTATGTAGTACTACACATAACTCGATTAACCTCTGATTAAGCGTCGATCGTTGCGACTGCAGCAGTTACGTTTCGCATTACGTGCCATTGCTATACAGCAATAAGCATTATACCCAGAGCTATGCTATTTTGATATAGAGCCATCTGCTGTATTTATATTGCCCTGGGGAATACCTCCACCGAATTTATGGTTTGCGATTGCAATGATTACGCTGCATCTACATAACTGTGAGTACATTCCCTATTATCAACTGGAATGCGTCACGCGCTGCGTTAGCGCACTGGCACATGAAACATCCAGTACATTTAAATGCGCACCCAGGAGGCCGGAGTTGCTGTGGCCCATTCAGCACATACGAGACCATGCTTAGGGAACTGTAGAGCGTTTTACTTCTTTTCGAACGGATGTGTATTTTCCAACCATTCAGCGTCGCTGATAACGTACCGCCGTGTTATCTCCGTTACTCACTTTTAAAATATTTTGAAATAATGTTATTGTACGCAAATACAGATCGCTCGTTCAAACCTGCGCCGTTTGAAAATATCTCCGTTGCTGTCCAGTCACATTATTGTGACGACATGTCAAAAGCCTGAATAACCACATTTTGCAGCGCAGACCGTGCAGGAATAGAGTAACTGAGTTCTGGAATGTACCGACTGGGATGAGGAGTGGCCATCTGTGCTAGGTTTATCAGTTGAAGACCCATTGCGCGGCCCGCATCTCGTGGTCGTGTGGTAGCGTTCTCGCTTCCCACGCCCGGGTTCCCGGGTTCGATTCCCGGCGGGGTCAGGGATTTTCTCTGCCTCGTGATGGCTGGGTGTTGTGTGCTGTCCTTAGGTTAGTTAGGTTTAAGTAGTTCTAAGTTCTAGGGGACTGATGACCACAGCAGTTGAGTCCCATAGTGCTCAGAGCCATTTGAACCAACCCATTGCGCGAACAGCCCAATCGAGATGGTCCCACAGACTCTCCACTGGGTTTAAATTCGAGGAGTTTGGGGCCCAGGGGAATACGGCGAACTCGTCCTGGTGCTCTCTAACAGCGCACGTACCCTGTGAGCTGTGTTGACACTTCACATTGTCCACCTGGTAGAGGCCATCATGCTGAGGGAAATCAAACTGTATGAAAGCGTGCACTTGGTCCCCAAGGCTAGATGCACACTTGTGTTGATCCATTCTGTTTTGCAGAACGATAAGTCACCCAGGGAATGCCACGAAAGCATTCCCCAGACCATAAGTGTTGCGCGGTGTTTGTTTACAAACGTTACGTTTCATGTCGTACACGCCAGTAGCCGTCTGTCTGATGGAGGATAAAACGTGATTTATCTGAAAAGGCCAATTCACAACGTAAAGAAAATGAAATTACATTGTGCCGCATGTCAGTGGACATAACATTTAAATCAGCGAATCTTGCTTCGATATCCTTAATCGGTTATGATATGGGTCACACGGGACATCATATTCGTGTACAAAATACACTACTGGGCATTAAAATTGCTACACCAAGAAGAAATGCAGATGATAAACGGGTATTCATTGGACAAATATATTATACTAGAACTGACATGTGATTCCATTTTCCCGCAATTTGGGTGCATAGATCCTGAGAAATCAGTACCCAGAACAACCACCTCTGGCCGTATTAACGGCCTTGATACGCCTGGGCATTGAATCAAACAGAGCTTGGATGGCGTGTACAGCTACAGCTGCCCATGCAGCTTCAACACGATACCACAGTTCATCAAGAGTAGTGACTGGCGTATTATGACGAGCCACTTGCTCGGCCACCATTGACTAGACGTTTTCAGTTGGTGAGAGATCTGGAGAATGTGCTGGCCAGGGCAGCAGTCGAACATTTTCTGTATCCAGAAAAGCCCGTATGGGAACTGAAACATGCGGTCGTGCATTATCCTGCTGAAATGTAGGGTTTCGCAGGGATCAAATGGAGGGTAGAGCCACGCGTCGTAACACAGCTGAAATGTAACGTCCACTGTCCAAAGTGCCGACAGTGCGAACAAGAGGTGACCGAGACATGTAAACAATGACACCCCGTACCATCACGCTGGGTGATACGCCAGTCTGGTTCAAATGGCTCGGAGCACTATGGGACTCAACTGCTGTGGTCATAAGTCCCCTAGAACTTAGAACTACTTAAACCTAACTAACCTAAGGACAGCACACAACACCCAGCCATCACGAGGCATAGAAAATCCCTGACCCCGCCGGGAATCGAAGCCGGGAACCCGGGCGTGGGAAGCGAGAACGCTACCGCACGACCACGAGATGCGGGCTAATACGCTAGGATGGCGATGACGAATACACGCTTCCAATGTGCGTTCGCTGCGATGTCGCCAAACACGGATGCTACCATCATCATGCTGTAAACAAAACCTGGATTCATCCGAAACAATGACGTTTTGCCATTCGTGCACCCAGGTTCGTCGTTGGGTACACCATCGCAGGCGCTCCTGTCTGTGATGCAGCGTCAAGGGTAACCGCAGCCATGGTCTGATAGTCCATGCTGCTGCAAACGTCGTCGAACTGTTCGTGTAGATGGTTGTTGTCTTGCAAACGTCCCCATCTGCTGACTCAGGGATCGAGACGTGGCTGCACGATCCGTTACAGCCATGCGGATAAGATGCCTGTCATATCGACTGCTAGTGATACGAGGCCGTTGGGATCCAGCACGGCGTTCCGTATTACCCTCCTGAACCCACCGATTCCATATTCTGCTAACAGTCATCTCGACCAACGCGAGCAACAATGTCGCGATACGATAAACTGCAATCTTGATAGGCTACAATCCGACCTTTATCAAAGTCAGAAACGTGATGGTACGCATTTCTCCTCCTTACACGAGGCACCACAATAACTTTTCACCAGGCAACGCCGGTGAAGTGCTGTTTGTGTATGAGAAATCGGTTGGAAACTATCCTCATGTCAGCACGTTGTAGGTGTCGCCACCGGCGCCAACCTTGTGTGAATGCTCTGTAAAGCTAATAATTTGCATATCGCAGCATCTTCATCCTGTCGGTTAAATTTCGCGTCTGTAGCACGTCATCTTCGTGGTGTGGAAATTTTAATGGCCGGTAGTGTATGTTATAGGTCTTATTTATTCTACATTTATTGATACGTTAATTATTTCTCGCATTCCGGTGAAATGCGCCGTTTTGAAGTATCAGGGACGATGTCGCGGATCTATCTCCGGGACAGTTGAGCAAGCTGGTTAAGCTGATCCTAGAGGGCTGGGCCACACAATCCTCGTTCCTGGCGGCTGGCTGGCACTTTTTGAGAGTGTGATGTCAGCTGCCGATTCAGTTGTGGCTGCCAGCCGGCCGGCGCGCTAAAAACACCGCCAGTGAGGCAGATAAGTCAGCGCCAGCGGCCGGGCTCCGCACCGTGTGAGCGAGCGGCGGTATTTACGTCAGTCCCCGTACGTCTCTCCACTCGCAGTCTTACGAACGAAGACAGGAATTGTATCCACGCGCCGAGGTCGCTTGACCTGGCGGTAAGCCGGTTCGAATCCTGGCGGTGGAGAAAATTTACACTGCCAGTATTTGGCCGGCAAGCGGACGAGAGGTGGTGGCGTAATGTACCTCATGACCAGTCTTTGCTCCAATGACCAGGTTTAATCGCCAAACCTTTCCGCAGTGTCTCACGAAGTGAGGACATGCGAGACTGGTTGATGGTGATCCGTCCGCCGCACCCGAAGGTGGGAACGACTCATTAATGCCCAGTGGCAACTCAGGTTACCAACGTATTTAAAAATTACTGTTGGTAACAATGATAACGCTGTACACAATTTAACTGCTGGACACATTTCTTTGTTGTTTAAAATTTGAAGTAATAGTATTCAATCTATTGCTGTTGCTTACAAATGTCAAATCGGTTGGTGTGTGTGTGTGTGTGTGTGTGTGTGTGTGTGTGTGTGTTAAAAACCACTTCGACGAAATATGTAAGTACAGGACAATATATGTGTATTTGAAGTAAATTTTCTTTGCTGTCTTGTAATAAATAGTCCAAATTATACGCTGAATTTCTTTGGAATTTGTAAATTTGTTTTTAGCATGATTTACGTTGGAGGAAATATGTCTGGCATCTTTAGTTGTCACTGGACACTTATGTTGTACTTCAGGTGTGACGATAATTTATGGACTGTAGACTGTGGACGAAATTATAAATTTTCTTGAAGCAGATCGAAACAGAACAATACGATCACCTTATGAAGCACAAGGTGGAGATACTGATGAAGGTTCCGATTTATCAGATGACGAAGTTCAAGGAAAACCATGTCATCGTCCAATACTTATACTTAGGGCACAGGCACAAGTTCAGTTCGAGGAAAATGAACGTGTAAATACAAAGGGAAAGAAGAAGGACATGTCAATGCACAATTCGGAAGTGAATGTCAGAAGTGAACGAGAAGGAGAAACTGAGAACTCCGCAGACATTCAAACTACACTTCCTGCTGCAAATACTGAAGGAAAAAGAAGTGCACGTCAAGTCAGAATTTTGCAGTGAGTGGAGAAAGTTAAGAACTAAAAGAGGTAAAAGCTTAGATTTGCGCAGAGAATCAACCCAAATCATCTGTTAAAAATACGAAGGGAAAGAAGGCTAGTAAGCTAAGTAAAAATTTTGCAGTAAGGAGAATAACCCACCGACAAGAAGCAATGGAAGATACAGACGATTCTGCAGAGCCTCCAACCCCATCCAAACACTCGAGGACCAAATTAAATATGAAACCCATCACCTCAAATTGGGACCAAATGAAGAAGCCAAGTTGGAAACTAAAAGAACTGAGTGAGTTTTATAGTCTGCATGTATTAGATTTTCTTTCAAATACAATAAAATCTCCGCTGGATTCTTTTAAAAAGTCTGAGGAATTAAAAAAAATTATTGTTTCTCAAACTAATTTATATGCTGCACAGAAAGGTAATCATAATCTGAATGTTTCCTATGGTGAGTTATGCACTGTCCTGCAAATACTGATTCTCTCAGTTATCATAAATTGCCAAATAAAAGAATGCATTGGCAGGAGGAACCTGATTGCAAAGTAGTTTCGGCATCCATGATGTGAAACAGTTTTGAAGAAATCTTGCGATTTATAATCTGAATGATAACACAAACATAAGTGAAGATGGGTTTCATAAAGTAAGGCCACTGTTCAACTTTTTCAACGAAGCTTTCAAGCAAGTTCCCTCTGACAATGCAGTGTGTATGAAAGAGCATTGTACCTTATTACGGGAGGCATGGGGCTACACAGTTTATCAAAGGCAAGCCAATTAGATTTGGTTTCAAGCTATGAGTTTTGGAAAATCCTGATGACTACGTTATACATGCAGAACCTTACTGTGGCACACATACGAAAACGCCCAAAACTGGTCTTGGTCAGGGTGGGCATGTACTGATTGGTTTCATTCAACATGGAAATATTACAGGTGGAGCAAACAACCACTTTGACAATTTGTTTCCGTCAGTTCCGTTGCTGCAAGAATTTGTAGAAGAAACCTTGGTGGCACAGGTACAGTACGAGAGAACAGAGTTGGAAAGCAATTGAATTTGCTGTCGAAGAATGAGTTTGGAAAAACAGAAAGAGGAAAATCTGCTTCAGTATCTAACCGCCAGATGACGGCCATGGGATGGTACGCCAATGCAATAGTGACAGTTCTTTCCAACTGTGATTAAAAAAAATGGCTCTGAGCACTATGGAACTTAACATCTATGGTCATCAGTCCCCTAGAACTTAGAACTACTTAAACCTAACTAACCTAAGGACATCACACAACACCCAGTCATCACGAGGCAGGGAAAACTGTGATTATGTAGAACGTTTAAGAAGTGTGGAAAGATTTAGCATAACGGAAAGAAAGAATGATAAAGACGCCTGAAGCTGTGAAACAATATAATCTGCATATGGGAGGGGTTGATCTAAAGGATCTGTTCACAGCTCTATACAGGACAAAAATGAGGAATAGAAATTGGTGGTGGTCTCTGTTTGCATGGAGTATTGACCAATGTTTAGTACACAGGTGGTTGATATCTCGGAGGTTGCGAAATGATCTACCGTATCTTCCGTTTCGAAGGCAAGTTGTTCTTCAAATTTTGAAATCCATCGAATCGCAAGAGCAAAACGTGGTCCATCGTCACAATTTCTTTCATTACATTACATTATATAAGGCAGGACAGAAAAGATCATCTCATCGACAAAGTGAAACATGGACGGTAAATAGTTTAGACAAGAAGAGAATAGAAGCTTTCGAAATGTGGTGCTACAGAAGAATGCTGAAGATTAGATGGGTAGATCACATAACTAATGAGGAAGTATTGAATAGGATTGGGGAGAAGAGAAGTTTGTGGCACAACTTGACCAGAAGAAGGGATCGGTTGGTAGGACATGTTCTGAGGCATCAAGGGATCACCAATTTAGTATTGGAGGGCAGCGTGGAGGGTAAAAATCGTAGGGGGAGACCAAGAGATGAATACACTAAGCAGATTCAGAAGGATGTAGGTTGCAGTAGGTACTGGTAGATGAAGAAGCTTGCACAGGATAGAGTAGCATGGAGAGCTGCATCAAACCAGTCTCAGGACTGAAGACCACAACAGCAACAACATCGACAAAGGACAATCTAAGTAACGTTGACGCCAAATATGCAAGAATAGAACTGCGTATGTATGTTTGAAATGCCATATGCCATTTCATCCAGATTATTTTGAGGGGTTTCATAAATTTTGAAATACCTCTATAAGCTAAGATTCGGATGAGAATTTTTCTAATGATTCAAAACTCTTTTGACTGTTTAAAAATCTTTTTTAAAAGAATAAAGTAAGAACGTGTAATAAGAACAGTTCGAAAAATAAAAACTGTAATAAATCTTGAAATGTGTTTCATTTGTTATCTTAAGTGCCCTTGGCAACTTTAGCTGCCATCAATGGTCATGTTTCTATAAGTGAAAATTAAACTGAAGTAACGTTTTTCATGTAAACCTGTTACAAAACAGTAACCTACAACTTTTTTTAAGCAGAAAAACCGAACTTAATAATTATGGGCACTAGCTTGGCAACCCCCTTGGTGTCAACACTGCACTACACAAAAAATGAAAAAAACACTGGTCATCCATCTATAGGATGTCCCAGAAGTGTCGCAACGAACTTCGAGAGGTTGTAGAGAGTGTCTTGATGAACAAATCGAGGATAGGAACCGGAGTCTGGAAACGTTTAGGGACGCTCAGAATTTGTGGGCGCTGGCGCCTGCCACTGAGGCACCCCCTCGGCAGCAAACGTGACTTTTTACACTAACGGACCATAGGTGGAACGTCTCGGAATATTGTTTGTTATTCAGAGGTCGCGACTAATTGTCACGATGGCTAATGGAGAAGGTGTAGCTAGCTACTGCATAGATAGGCCTTGTTTCCTATGAATGCTATGCACCATTGCGTTGGTGGATGATAGTATTGGACACAGGTTTCCATGTGGTGCTTATTTTCCTCCTGCACATCGAAAAACACTGGAAATTTTAGAGGGTTCTAGGAGAAATGTGAACAGCAGATGAAAACCCGTGTCCGAAACTGTCATCCTCCAAGGCAACAGAGCATCGCATTCTTAGGAGAATAGACGTTTCTAATCAACAACTTCTCTACTGGCGATCGTGGCAATCAGTCGAAATCACTGAATGACAAATAACAATGCGAGACGTACCGCCTGCGGTCGATCAGCATACAGAGTCACGTTTGCTGTCGAAGGAGTGGTATAGTGGCAGGCGCCCGCGTCTATAAATTCAGTGCTCTGTAGGGGATGACGTTTCCAGACATGGGCTCCTATCCTCGGTTCCTTATGACACTCGTTACAGCCCCTCGAAATCTGTCTGGGAGGCCCTGTATAGGTCGGACATATCGTCATACAATATGTCAAAAATTTTTAACTGGCCTGATCCACAGATAAAAGAGCACATCTTCAAAAACAGTGCCGGCCGCGGTGGTCCAGCGGTTCTGGCGCTGCAGTCCGGAACCGCGGGACTGCTACGGTCGCAGGTTCGAATCCTGGCTCGGGCATGGGTGTGTGTGATGTCCTTAGGATAGTTAGGTTTAAGTAGTTCTAAGTTATAGGGGACTTATGTTGAGTCCCATAGTGCTCAGAGCCATTTGAACCATTTTTTTCAAAAACAGTATTAAGAGTATGCTGAGTTGTGTATTCCGTAAAATATGAGTGAAGGAACTGCAATCTTCATATTACAGCAACCTCAAAGCCAGACAAAGTAATTACAGTTGCTGCCCTGTGGTCACCACGAACAGCGAGCACTACTTCATGCATTTGCAACATGGTCTCAGTGAGATTTCCTGAGTTTCTGAAGAATCTTTATGCTATCATCAACAATCAATTTCTTGCTCTAGAATAGTGGCGGAAGGTGGTGTCAGTCTACCTGCAGTTTATCTTTCAATCTGATCTCGGATATGTTCTCTATGATTCTATTCTGCGGAGCACGCTGGTTGAAGACATTTTGCAGATATTCACATCTTGCAGCAAATCGTTTTATGGGCTCGGATAGACGGACAATATATTCCATAAAAAGGTAAGAATTGCCAAAGGCGACAAAGCACAACAGAATGCAGCGTCACTAGATTTCGTTCCTGTGTATTCAGCAGTGCTGATTCCTGGGAATACTATCAGCCTATCATGCGTTGTGTTGCTGTTTGAAAATTCTGCTGCAGCTGATATTAATTAAACTGCATCTTCTCATGGACTGGTGCACGGGGTAATGATCTCCTCCTGCTGTTACCGCAACACATCCATCTACATTTGACACATTTATGCTTTTGATCACATGCTCACACTTACAGAAGTGAGCTATGTCGACAAAATTTAAAACGGTTCCACCATATTTAGTACTAATTAGTCAAAATCTACTTTTCATTACGAATTTGCTTCTCAGTAAAATCTATTCATCTGCTCTGGAGAGAAAGATATATATATATATATATATATATATATATATATATATGAGAGAGAGAGAGAGAGAGAGAGAGAGAGAGAGAGAGAGAGAGAGAGAGAGAGAAGTGGTGACCATAGTTTGTTTGGTCTCCCAATCGCCCCATCCCTATCAGTCGTTCTATATCGTAAAACTAATTGGGATTTTTCTTTATTACTTTCTATATTAGCTTTGATTCTGCTTTTATTTTTAAAAATATACAAGTCTCTTCGCACATAATTAAACCCGTCGAGTGTCGTGCAGCCTTTCACAGGTCTCGTATTTCCTGATTCCCATACATTGCAAAGAAGTTTTGTATTCGTTACCCGTGTACCTTTATTTCAGCCATAAAGCAAAACTGACAGAGCTATCAATTTATGAAATAAATTCAGTTTTGACATTTGATACTCTAAGATCTGAGTGAGCACACACCACACACGGACGAAGAGCTGTACGCGTAAGTCACTGGTCTTTGTTTTCTGAGAACAACGTGCTGTGTACATGCGTATAAGTAGAGTGTTCAAAGCAGTTTTGCAATGCAATAGCTTTGCCACAGATACCTTTATTTCCAGTAGTTGTCTACACGCAAAATAAAATTCTTTGCAGAGAGTACACTCGTCAGAAATATATTAAAGACAAAGACCTATAGCTAACCAGTTTGACGCAGCACTTCGGTAGGGATCTTGGCAGGCGCCTACAAAGGACTCTTCTGAAGTAGCAAAACTGTCGCTATACGCTCCTAAAAAAACTCAACAGCACACTATGGTGGTATAAAGCTAACACTACACAGAGCAGACGATCCAAATATAAACAATTTGCACATACGTTATTATCTTCATTTCATCTTCATTCCGCATAGAACAGAATATTTTTAACTAAATTGACAAGTAAAGATATTTACAAAATTTTGTAACGTTTAGTCGGAAGGCTAATCTCGGAAATAAAATATAGATTTCAAATGAAGCACTTGACGATTTTAACAATACTTCAACGTGTATGGTTCCCTTATTAGCAATTCGGGTTTCTGCTCGTGCAATTATACAAGGATCGGTCAGAAATAACGCACTATTCAATAAATTAGCAAACATCTGGAAAATGAAGATTAGATCATGGAGGCGCTCAGCCTATGTCAAATAACCCATATCTAGCCTTGATCTCCTATTGTTTCAGGTAAACCTCTGTAAACGATCATGTTACACCATACTGCCCCCATGCACAAAGATCAAATCGAAAACAACTTAGCAACTTCTGTTAACAATAAGTTGCTGAGAGACAACACAATAATAGTAGTAATTTGTTTCACTTGTTTCAAAGGTCCTGACATAAGTCAGTACTTCATTTACGTTCACGGACGTACTGATAGATGACGCTAAATGAACATGTATCAGTAAGAGACATAGAAATTGAGAACACTGTATGACACGTGTAACTGTGGTAATGACAAATGAGAGGATTCTGACACGAGATTTCACACAAATCAGGATAATCATGACTGATGATTATCTGAGAAGTTTGTGTGGTTTTTGTCCACAGTGCTTTCAGGAATTCATCATGTGTTTCGGTATGACACTGACGAGTCGTACCGTAGATACAAAGTTGGAACAAAATGGTTCAAATGGCTCTAAGCACTATGGGACTTAACATCTGAGGCCATCAGTCCCCTAGACTTAGAACTACTAAATTTAACGAACCTAAGGAGATCACACACATCCATGACCGAGGCAGGATTCGAACCTGCGACCGTAGCAGCAGCGGGGTTCCGGACTGAAGTGCCTAGAACAGCTCGACCACAGCGGCCGGCCAAAGTTGGAACAGTTATGAAAATCAACTAATCGTGTATTCTGTGAGATTCCGATATAAGCAGAGGCCCTACGCTTATACTAACGAAATTGAATTTTTCTAGTTCATGTTACCACAATGAATTACTGTTATTTTTTGACAAAGCTTACCATGTTAGAGAATACTGAGAAGAAAACGTATAGACGGTGGGAACATGTTTCTTTATAAAGACGTCACCTGACAGTAATGATGCAAACATTAGCTCTGGACATGTGATCCTGACTTATATATTAATGAAAAAAAAGAAAAAAAATGCCTTGGCCACAGAGTGACACGGTGAAATGTGGAGCAATTTCGACCGGAGCGCGTTCGCTGCCAAAGCGAGCCAGCCGGCAGGTGGGTAAAGCGGCATCTCTAATGGGTTCGCGTGTTCCTCCCTAATTAAACAGATTATCGTGGCTCACTTTTTTCTCCACTTGTGCAACATTCGCTCATTTATTATGGGAAGCACTGGGTTGTATTTGGGATTTAGTGCGACCCGCGGGGCATCAAGCAGGACTATTCCGAGTATTTTCTGTGTGACTTCTATAATTAGTAACTGCAAGCGTACGCAAACACACTAGCGGATTACGTGCCCTTATGAACGCCTATACACAGTTTTTTTCAGTCTTGTCAGTATCTTATTTACTATAAATACATTTGAAAGCGGATATTTGAAAAGGGGAATTTCAAATGGCTGGCTGGCAGCAAGTTCCGAAAAAACGAGATTCACATTGATAAATTCCATATTTTTTTAGCGTTATACGACAACACTAAGAACATTTTAAGAAGAAAAACCAAATAAAATTTCTTGAAGTTGTGGTTGACTGAAGCTTGTGGTGGAGGAAAAGTAAGGTAGGAAATGATAAGTACGAAAATGCTGAATATAAAAAATATCGATATTCGGAAAATTCTTAGCTGGTTATTTAGAATGTAAACTGTCAAACGGCTGCCAACATAAGTATTGAAGTTATATCCCAATATCTACTGCCAAAAGTATACGACAGTACGTGTCTTTCACTGGAGGAATAAAAGACGAAAATACTTTTTTTGCCCGGAAAGCTTTTGCAGTAAACTAATTACTGCTCCACCTAAAGTATGTCCTGTAATTAAAAAAAAAAAAAAAGAAGAAGGAGTCACGATTTGCTTGTTACAGTAGGATTATACAAGGTCTCTCTAACATGTCTTTTAATAATCGAACATTTAAGAAAAAAACTGTAGGTTGAAGAGCACTTGCAAAGTAATTATAGTATTTTCGTAAAGATCAGCTCGTATTCACGATATAAGTACAAAATCCAGCACGATTACTA